>NC_083721.1:58901056-59526056 GCF_028564815.1 Eubalaena glacialis
AAAATATAAAAGAAATCTTACAACTCTACAATAAAAATACAAATAATTCAGTTGAAAAATGAGCAAAGGATCTGAATAGACATGTCTTGGAAAAAGATATATAAATAGCCAATAAACACATGAGAAGATGTCCAACATCTTCAACATTAGCCATCAGGGAAAGACAAATCAAAACTGCAGTGAAATACCACTTCACATCCACCTGATGGCTAAAATCAATAGGACAGATGATAACAAGAATGTGGGGAAACTGGAACTCTCATACTTTGCTTGTAGGATTATAAAATGATACAGCCACTTTGGAGTACTGCTTGGTAGTTCCTCAAAAAGTTAAAGATATAGTTACTACAGGACCTGGCAATTCTGCTCCTAGGTATATATCCAGTAGTAATGATAACATATGTCCATGCAATAACTCATACACAAATGTTCATAGCAGCATTATTTGAAATCATCAAAAAGTAGAAACAACCCAAATGTCTATCAATTGATAAAGGGATAAACAAAATGTGGTATATCCATACAACAGAATATTATTCGGCCATTAATAAGAATGGAGTACCAATAGGTACCGCAACATGAATGAACGTTTAAAAGATTATGCTAAAAAAAAAAAAAAAAAGATTATGCTGTGTGAAAGAAGCCACACACAAAAGACCACTTATTGTATCATTTCATTTATATGAAATGTCAAAATAGGCAAATCCAGAGACAGAAAGTAGACTAGTAGCTGCCAGGAACTAGAAGGAGAAGCAATGCAGAATGAGTATTAAAGGATACAGAATTTCTTTATAGTGCAATAAAAGTATTCTGCACGTTGTTGAAATGGCAAAATTTCATTCTTTTTTACAGCTGCGTAATATTCCATTGTGTTTATTTATGTCTGTATATAAAAATACAAATAACCCAATTGAAAAATGAGCAAAGGATCTGAATATATTTATGGCACATCTTCTTTACCCATTCACCTGTTGATAGACACTTAGGTTGCTTCCATATCTTGGCAATTGTAAATAGTGCTGCTATGAACATTGGTGTGCATGTATCTTTTCAAATCAGTGTTTTTGTTTTTTTCAGATATATACCCACGAGTGAATTGCATGGATAGATTTAGAGGGTATTATGCTAAGTGAAATAAGACAGAGAAAGACGAATACTATATGATATCATTTATATGTGGAACCTAAAAAATACAACAAACTAGTGAATATAACAAAAAAGAAAGAGACTCACAGATATAGAGAACAAACTAGTGGTTACCAGTGGGGAGAAGGAAGGGGGTAGGGGCAATATAGCAGATGGTGATTAAGAGGTACAAACTATTATTTATAAAATAAGCTACAAGGATATATTGTATAACACAGAGAATATAGCCAATATCTTAATAATAACTATAAATGGAGTATAACTTTTAAAAATTGTGACTCACTATATTGTGTGCCTGCAAGTTATATAATATTGTACATCAACTATACTTCAATAAAATAGAAAACTTTTAAGTATTCTGCAAATAGATATTGTATGGTTGCACAATCTGTGAAGATACTAAAACTCACTGAATTGCACACTTTTAAAGGATGAATTTTATGATATGGAAGTTATATATCAATTAAAGTTTTACCAAAAAAAAAAAGAACATCCAGTACCTGAGATAGCCAGAACCAATATGATAAAGGAGTCAAGGAAAGAAGCTGGCAGCTTGAGTGATGGGGGAACAGCTATTGAACCACAGAAATGGTGGGGAATGACAGGAGAGAAAACTTAAAATGTAGGATGACGGTACTTAAAGGACTATGAAGAGTACTCTGTATGTGGTATAGAGTCCATGAAAGAGTTCAGGTGACTTGATTTCATAAACATAATCACGAGGATAAATAATAAAATTTAATAAAACACTACAGCATGTTGGAAAGTAATATAAAGGAAATAAATTACATGTTCTCTGGCTTTAAAATTCTCCAATAACAACAAAGATAAATTTGCAACCACAGTGAAAATTGAAAAAAAAAAGTTTTTCTTTTCTTTTCAATGTAATAAAGCATAGAGAGATCAGTTTGTTCATTGTTTGTAATGAACAATGTTTCATTTTTCATGTTTTGGAACAAACTACCAAAAAAAGTCACACAAAACACACGGAACTCAAACTAGGCCTTCAAGGGTGAGTAGAATTTAGATAAACTGTGGAGAGGAATTATCAGAGGGCAGGATATTAGAAGGTCAAGTCCATTTGTCAAGCCACAACAGATTTGGATACAGTTACGCACAAAGTCAATTTCTTGGAATCCATTATTATCTTTGTTTTTCACCATCTCTGGATATGTCCATGGGAATTGTCTCTTAAGTGCTAAACCTCCATCCTACCCCATTCAAAACTACAAGGTCACCAGAGTAATATTACTAAAACATCATTACCATAGCTTTGATGGTTCTTTCTTATCTCCATTATAATGCTCACATACCTGATAAGAAATCATAGCTCCTTAAAGATGGTCATCATTTCAACTTCCACTTTGCATCTTTCTTCTTCCAACTTCTGTCAGCAAATCTTGCTCCTACCCCTACCCCAACCAACCCTCCTTCCAGGTACACTCAACTAGTCATCAGTCTCCAAATCTGATTTTCTTTCACATGCCTCAGTCACTGCCATTGTGCTCACTTCTACCCGTCTAAAATAATCTGCTCATCGATGTGCTACTTATTCTTTAATGCCAAGTTCAGTTACTAGCCATCGTTAAACCTTCCTAAGCCTCTCTCTCTCTCTGTACACACGATCAGATGGTAAAGTGCCTCTCACAGTTGCTTCCACAACACTTCCTACAAACTGCTTTGCTGTTTCTTCTTCATCTCCCTTCACTTCATCTCCAACACTTACTATTGGAGTGTCCCAAGGTTCAGTCCTTTGACCTCTTCTTTATCTCACTCACTCCCTTAGTAACATAAATAGCATGTTTAAAGATGATGAAAATATGATTTGCCACCTCAATTTCCTCCAGGTGTTTACTCAAATGACGCACTATTTTTAAACTGCGATTCTCATCCCCAACCTCAACACTCAATTTTCACTTTTCCTATTTTATTTTTTTCTCCATTAACACTCGTTGCCTTCTAACATACTATATATTTTACATATTTAGGGTTCATTATCTGTCTTGCCCATTAGAAAGTAATCTCATTTGTTAATTATACCTCAATAAAGCTGGAAAAAAAAAGTAATCTCCACAAGGGTAGGGGTTTTTGTTTTGTGGACTACTGTATCCCTATCATTAAAACATTCCCTGGCACACAGAAGACGTTCAATTAATTTTACGTTATAAAGCACATTTGTTATATAAATCAATTTCCTTATGTGGGTTGAACTCATTCTCTTGGGATACAGTGGGAAAGTATACGGCATTTTCATCAACTTTTCACTTTACTGAATCCTCATATTCCTAACTTCCATGTTTTCCCAGGAGAATAGTGTTACTTATCTCAACTGACAACTTTTATTTACATTTTCAATGTGAGTAGCTTGCAAATAAAGATTTAATTTAATCTCTTCATTTTTCTCGTTATATAGTTGATTTATTACACAATGCAAGGAAGTATTTTATAAGGCCATTAAATTTAGTATTTATGTAAATGGTATTTATACACTGCCACCAGGTTGACCACAGAAAATTCCACAGAACTGAGAAAACCGAAGGCACTACAACCAGATACCTGATAGAGTTAATGTTGAATTACATTCAGTCCGATAAATAACTAAACTAAACAGGATAATTGGCTGATGGAACCAAAATATCCTCTTTACTACTACTGAAAGCTTGAGTAGAGGTATGGGACAACAACGGGCTTCCTAATTGCGAACAGAATAACCCCACGCGGTTACTGGCAGCACTGAATAAACGGCCACACTTCCCATTCGGGAGCCTTCCGGGTAAAAGAGAGACTCTACCTGGTAGGTCAAAGAGGCGCTGGTCCCGGTTTGCTCACATTTAGAGATGAACACTCCCAAGACAAGAGGAAGGAACAGCCCAGACACGCCCTGTTCCTCCCCTCCCTCAAATCCGCCAATAAGATGAAGTCCTTCTCCTTGCTGAGGGCAGAGCCAATGGAGGGGCGGGTAGAGAATAACGGAAGCATTAAGAGAAATGCCTTCCTCCCGGAAACTAGAGGAGCAGCAGATGAGGATTCCTCCCAACAGGGGTTCTCAGGCTTGCCTCTGGTAACATGAATGCTGCCTTTACAGAGAGTATTTGGAAGAAAAGAGGACCTTCTGGGCTGATCTTTGAGATCAAAGCATGCAGGTCCTACGGAAGCCTCTAGTTTCCACTCTAGGCAACATTTTGGTGTGAAAGGAGAAAAGGTGCACTCCTTTTTTCGCCCTTCCTTTAGAGTAACAGACACCTTTGGACACTTTAAACACCAAGGTAAAACGGGTTGAACCTTCTCATTGGAAGTAAATTAAATCCCAGTATTCAAAAAGTAATTGTTAATTTTTGTATTTATCCTGGAAACATGCAGAATTGAAAGGCTTGTAACAGAAACAACAGCCCCCTGACTCCAACGTATCCTGCTACCAAAGATAGTCACATTCAATGTTGTGGCTCTTTTTTTTCTGGCACTTAACTTCATATTGAAAAATATATCTAATCTGTTATGTCTTATCAATTTAAACATTAGTTTTTAGCTTCCTCATAATTTAAGACATAAGCAGTTTTACTGTGCTTTCTCTTTCCCCAGCCCACAAAATTAAAAATACCAGACTGTTTATTCAGTATTTACTACCTACATTAATGTTTTCTGCCAGATCACATCATATTACATTTTTTTAAAGAGTATGAACATTTTTTTTTAAATTAATTAATTAATTTATTTATTTATTTTTGGCTGTGCTGGGTCTTCGTTGCTGCACACGGGCTTTCTCTAGTTGCAGTGAGCGGGGGCTACTCTTCTTTGCGGCACGTGGGCTTCTCATTGCGGTGGTTTCTCTTGTTGTAGAGCATAGGCTCTAGGTGCAGAGGCTTCAGTAGTTGTGGCATGCAGGCTCAGTAGTTGTGGCTCGCGGGCTCTAGAGCGCAGGCTCAGTAGTTGTGGCACACAGGCTTAGTTGCTCCGTGGCATGTGGGATCTTCCTGGACCAGGGCTGAGACCCATGTCCCCTGCATTGGCAGGTGGATTGTTAACCACTGTGCCACCAGGGAATTCCCTACATTTTTTTCTTGACTGAATTTTATTTTCCTCTATAGTTAATAATTTCTTAGCTTTTTTTCCAATTTTGAGTTGCTAATTTTTCACACAACTTCCAGAAGTCTCTTGTTTCACTTTTCCACACAGTCAAATCTCTTTTTAAAAAATATCTATCAGGGCTTCCCTGGTGGCGCAGTGGTTGATAATCCCCATGCCAATGCAGGGGACACGGGTTCGAGCCCTGGTCTGGGAGGATCCCACATGCCGCGGAGCAACTAGGCCCGTGAGCCACAACTACTGAGCCTGCGCGTCTGGAGCCCATGCTCTGCAACAAGAGTGGCCGCGATAGTGAGAGGCCCGCGCACTGCGATGAAGAGTGGCCCCCGCTTGCCGCAACTAGAGGAAGCCTTTGCGCAGAAACGAAGACCCAACACAGCCAAAAAATAAATAAACAATTAATTAAAGGTGCTAATAATTAAAAATATATATGTATCTATCTATCAGTTCTTTGCTTTTCTGGAAGTCACTATGACCCCTCTTACCTTGTTCCTTTTCTTTGTTTTGCTCTTTCATGTTGTAGGAATTCCCCAACTGGCAGGTGATCCTTGATGACACATTCAGATTTGAAAGTCATGTACTATAAGACTTATTGGAAACTCCATGTGTGCGAAATTCTTGTTGAGAGTAAGCACTTCACTGTGGGGATTGGGTGGCCAACTAGCCTTTTTGGTAGGTCATACAAAAATGTCACTATCACTGGTTATTTTCTCTGTCTCTTCAATTTCCTCAGAGAAGGAGCCTCCCAATTCTTGCTTCAGGGAGGAGGTGACTGCTGATTTTCTGGGATTTGAGCAGGGAAGGCAGGGAGGGCTGTGTTCTTATTCATTATATATGCTTTGAATTAGCCAGTTTACCCACATTCATCTGTGTGCCTGACAACCACAAGTCTAGAGTCCTTATGGCTAACTTTCTTCTGAACCCAAACCTTTTATTTCCTCTGGAGGTGACAGAAAGGTGGGCACGTGCTGCATGGGGGAGGGGTGGGACCTAGATGACTGTCCAATCCTAATTTAGATCTTAAACCCATGCATTTGTTTTCACTCCCCATTGTACCCCTTGTCATTCAGGCTGCTATAACAAAACACCATGGACTGGGTTGCCTATAAATAGCAGAAACTCACAGTTCTGGAGGCTGGGTGCCACCATGGTTGGGTTCTTGTGAGAGCCCTCTTCCAGGCTGCAGATTTTTCACTGTACCCTCACATGGTAGAAGAGTCAAGGGAGCAGCCTAGGGTCTTTTTTATTAGGGCACTAATCCCATTCATGAGGGCTTCACTCTCATGACCTTTCACCTCCCAAAGGCCCCACCTCCTGATACCATCACCTTGGGGGTTAGGATTTTAACAGATGAATTTGGTGAGGACAAATATTCAGACCACAGCACCCCTTCTTCTGATTAACTGGTACCTTTCATGTCTGAGCCTTTCTACGGTTTGACAGATGAATAAGTTTGTATTTTGTTATCTCCCTCTGCTTGCTTTTAAGAGTCATCTTCCCCTGCCCTATTACGTGTTCCATCCATCCACTTGTCATATTTCCCCCAATTTTTATCTTTCTTGTTCACTGCTATCTTCTCTCCCCTTCTCATTGTCTTGTATAAATCAGTACCTTTTTTATTCCTTCCTGTAATTTTGCTGGAAATTTGGGAGGGAGCAAAGATGAATACTTTTGTTCAATCAGCCATGTTTACCTGACAGGTTTCAATGAATTTTAAAGTACCTACACTGTGCTAGGCAGATGGGGGCATACAAGCAGTAAAGGATTTGGTTTCTGCCCTGAAAATCTTAAGAATTAGATTGCACTTTGAGGTAATAGTTCAGAAATATCCACAAGGCAGTACAGATGAATGGTTTAGACAAGAAGTAATATGGCTGTTTAGATGAAAGCCATGATGATGTTGATGTTGAAGGATCAATAGGCTCTGGGTGGGAAGAAAGAAAACCATGTTCCAGGCCTAGGGAAGTCAAAAACTAAGTGTCTGAAAGATTGCACCAAGTTGTGATGGAATAAAAACTCCAAATTCCAGTACATGTTTTATACTGATGGTTGAAGTCTATTTGATCTACTTGATCTATTGATTCATTAGCATGCATAACTCCTAAAATGCTTTAATTGACTTCCTGTAATACTATAGTTTAAATTTTTCATGCAGACATCTGAAATTATAATTTTTAGCTAGTCCCTGCCTAGTATTTATCTCTAAAATGTTTTGTTAAAACTTACTCATCCAGCCTTACAGTCTTAATTTTTTCCTTAATCTTCTGACTAAAAAATATAATAGGTATATTTAATATAATAGGTATATTTCTGATAGCTTTCTCCCCATTCTCCCAAAGTGTCAATAAAAATCACATATACACATTGATTTCTTATGGGGTATGTATGTATAGATATGTTTCTCTAGACCAAGAAAGGGATACTTGCAGCTGTATTTGAGGAGATAAAAGAGCCAGAAGTTGCTGTTGTTTGATTTTACAAAACAAAAAAAACTTGAACAAATCTTGTCATAGCTTCAAGTTTTAAAGTTTTAGGGCTTTACAGAAACTTTCAGAATTTCAATTTCAATCACAACTTTCTAATATTTTACAGCCCTGCCAAGTTAAACAGCAACAGTTGTGAGATTTATCTACAGAACACGTGGCTAATGACCTTTAAGGCAACTTGCCTCATATGTCAACTACGGAAAAAAAAAAAAGAAAGAAAAAGAGCTGTAACTATTGAGATCAGTTGCTTTTCTTCTTTTTGCCCATTTATGTAACTCAATATCTGGTATAATAGATGTAACATAAGAGCATAGAGGTGTTTTTAAGGAGTTTTTCTCTAAAATATGTCATTTTAAAAATTTATTATTAAGACACTTGGAATTTTTTGGCATTTTGATCTAAAATATGTCAGTGTTTCTCAAAGTAATTGGGTTGAATTTTTCTACAAATGTGTATATTGGCTTATGTTAATCTTGGCTGAACAAACTGTTACTGTGAGACTGCATTTAAAACAACTGGTGGGATTTGTGGAAAACACATTTCAATCACTAATAATTTGCTTTCATATTACACACCTCTTCAAGCAGCTCAAAGGACTTTATAAGACATTTTTTTAATTATAAATATCTTGTAATATCTTACAAATACCAGACATTACTTTCATTACAAAGAATTTTATTCTTCCCATAAGAAATGATTATCAGTAAAATGTTACAGATAAGAAAAGTGGAATATTTGATGGAGGTTTTATTCACCAGTAAGAGAGCTTTGTTCTAAAACAGGTAGCAACAATACTTACATTAGGTTCTGTGTTTATGATCCATGGTTATCACCATAATTAGGATAGGGTCTAGGTTAACAACCATCTAGGGCATGAAAACAGGAAGGGTTCTGGTACTCCAGGGTGTTAAATGGGATACTTGCAAGATTTAGCCACACAGGCCTGAAGTTAAACACTGGTCTACCATCTCTAAGCTATTTAACCTGAGGCAAATTGCTTCACTTCTCAGTTTGTTGATATAAGTAAAGGTGCCATATCATAGCAAATAACAAATGGAGACTATTATTAACTTGTACAAAAGAGGCAGCAGTTAATGGGTCAAGTCTTTCCGGTCCCTGGTCAAAAAAGCAGATATCTGCCTGTCTCAAAGGAGACGCATTTAGATGAAGAGAAATTTTGACAGACCTCTTCAGGAGAAATCTGCTCTATTCCCTTCTGGTCAATATTTTAGACAGCAATTTGCAATTTTGCCTGACAACCTAAGTTTTTCTTTTTTCTTTTTTTTTTTTATTCTGTACTTTAAAAATGGTTGCCTTCACTACTGCTAAAAATTACAGGGCTAACAACAAATCATAGCAAACCATAACTTCTATTATTCTGGATAACAAGGTTTTCTGCATTTCCAAAGATATGAATCATGTTTAAAACATTAAGTATTTTGGACAGAAACACTTTTAAGTCATTTTATATATTTCCTGCCTTCTTAAATATAGTATATGAAATACAATTTTAAATCTTTTTAATGATCCATGATCTTAACTTTGTACAACTATTGGACTGTGCTCTATTTATTCTCCCAGTAATCAATTATTGAGTACTTTGATGAAAGGAAAGTTCCTTTTTTTGATGAATTTATACTATAGTATGAGAGATAAACAAGAGAATAAAAGTTATAGAGCAACTTTACAATAACTATGCTACAGATAACCACAAGGTACTGTAGGAGCTCAGAAATGGAGCACCTAATTTAAAGTGTGGGGGGGCACTTTGAGATAAGGGATAGGAGAAGTTTCCCAAAGACAGTTGATTTCCAAAGAATAAAGAGAAATTAGCCAGCTAGAGAAGAGGAAAGGGCACAAAGAATTCTGTGAACTCAAAGGAGATTGGTCTGGCACAATAATGGGGTGCAGGTGGCAGAACTGCAAGATATTTAATGATAGAGAAGTAAGCATAAACCGAATAATGAAGAATTATGAATGCCAGGATTCAGAGTTTAACATTTATCATGAAGGCTAGGGACTTCCTTGGTGGTCCAGTGGTAAAGAATCCGCCTTCCAATGCAGGGGACACGGGTTGGATCCCTGGTCGGGGAACTAAGATCCCCCATGCCACGGGGCAACTAAGGCTGCGCGCCACAAGTACTGAGCTCGCGGGGCTCAACTAGAGAGCCTGCTTGCCACAAACCACAGAACCCACGCGCTCTGGAGCCCTTGCACCACAACTAGATAGAGAAAACACGCATGCCACAACTAGAGAGAAGCCCGTGCGCCGCAGTGAAGAGCCCGCGCACCACAACGAAAAGATCCCGCATGCCTCAACCAAGATCCCGCATGCCGCAACCAAGACCCAATGCAGCCAAAATTAATTAATTAATTTAAAAAAAAAACTATATTATGAAGGCTATTAGAAGCCATTGGAGACTTTAAGAAGGAGACTTAGACTTATCAGGCTCATATTTTGGAAGGACTATTCCAGCATAAATGTGAAGAATACATAGCAGGAAAATGAGACCAGTGATAAAAAGATAAATTAGGAGCCAACTGCAAGATTCCTGGTGATGCAGGTTTTTATGACTCTGGAAGTGTGGTAACGGCTGTGAGCATAAAAAAGAGGGGATAAACCCAGGAGTTAAGAATAGAACTGATTTCTTGGGCTTCCCTGGTGGTGCAGTGGTTAAGAAGCCACCTGCCAATGCAGGCGACATGGGTTCGAGCCCTGGTCCAGGAAGATCCCACATGCCGCAGAGCAAAAAAGCCCGGGCACCACAACTACTGAGCCTGCACTCTAGAGCCTGTGAGCCACAACTACTGAGCCTGCGTGCCACAGCTACTGAAGCCCATGCACCTAGAGCCCATGCTCCTCAACAAAGAGGAGCCACCGCACTGAGAAGCCTGCACATCACAAGTAAGAGAAGCCCCCACTCACCACAACTAGAGAAAGCCCGCGTGCAGCAATGACGACCCAACGCAGCCAAAAATTAATTAATTAATTATTAATTTTTTAAATAAAAAGAGGTAATGAGACCTTGCTAAACACTGTGGGCATTCTGAGGTCTCAGAAAGGCCATGCTTAGAAGTAGGGCTTTTCCAGTTCTAAAGTAAAGATTGCTCTAGATCCATCCTAATAAAACCTAAAATAAAAATTACTGTTTATCAAGCAAAGTTGCCAGTAAATTAATTCACCTCTCAAAGGGTCAACACTCTTTAAAGAAAGACAACATAATCCAGATTCTCCACATGTATCTTCCACAACATCAAGTATACAATCAAAAATTATAATACATATGAGGCAGCAGGAAAATGTGACACATGACTCCCACTCCCCTAAGAAAAAGCAGTAGAAACAGAATAAGAGATTACAAAAATGTTAGAATGACCAAACAAGCATTTTAAAACAAGTATTATAAATATATGTTCAAAGATTAAAAGGAAAATATGGACATAATGAGTGGAGAGATGGAAGATCTCAACTGATAAATGGAAACTCTAAAAAATACTGAAATTAATTTTAGACCACAAAATTACCATATTTCTAATAGGGCGAAAATTTGCCAGCTGGTCTTAACAGCAGATTGGACTCTGCAGAAAAAAAAACCAGTAAATTTGAACACAGGTCACTAGAAACCGAAGCACACAGAGAGGAAAAAAAAAAAAGTCTGTGACCTGTAGAAGATTATCAAGAAGTCTAGCACATAATCAGAATTCAGAAGAAAAAGAGATTGGGCAGAAAAATATTCAAATGAATTATGACTAAAATTTTTCCGAATTTAATTTTAAAAATCAACCCACAAAGCCAGGAAACTCAATAAGACATTAATATTCTAAATGCTGAAACCAAAGGTAAAGAGGAAATGTTAGAGGCAATCAAGAAAAATAAGACCTATACAGAGGAATAGCAGTAAGAATAGTCATTGACATCTCCTTAGAACTAGTGCAAGCCAGAGACAATGGAGTGGAATCTGTAAAGCGCTGAAAGAAAAAACTATCAATCTAGAATTTCATTCATGCTTTCCCAAAAAATTCTTCAGAAATGAAGGCAAAACAAATACATTTCAAATAAACAAAAGTTAAGGAACTTTTTTTTTATAAGCAAACCTGTACTGCAAGAAATCATAATGGAAGTTCCTTAAGCTGAAATGAAATGAGACAGAACAAAAACTCAAACTTATATCAAGGAATGAAAAGCACTAGAAATGGTAGATGTTTAGGCAAATATATAACAGTTTTGTTCTTGTTTCTTAATATCTTCAAAAGATAATTTACTTTTTAAAAGAAAAAGTGATAACGAATGTGGAATTTCATAATGTAATATTTCTACATGTTCATTATTACATGGTACACAAGTGACACTCCATATATTCCAGAAATATTTTCCTTGCTGTGTTATGAAAACAATTCAATACATTAATCTTATTTTTCAGTAATTAGTAATTTTAGCTTGAACTGAAGATTATGGAGAAGGAACAAACTTATGACAAGGGACAGTCATCAGTATGAGCCACATCTGGTTCAAATACATGAAACTTCAAAGATAATTCATTCTTTGCTAATGTTAATGGCTCTATTGTTCCCTTGAAAGAAAAATAAAAAGTTGCATTCTAATAAATAAATAAATTAAATTAAACAGATAACTGCAATGGCACAATAATTTGGAAAGGGTTAAGTGTAAGTATAATATCTAATATTCTTAAATTATACATCCTATGATATTATGTTAATTCCAAGTAGACTGTTATAAGTTAAGGATGCATATAGTAAACCATAAGGAAACCACACACACACAAAGAAAGAGTTATAAGTGAAAAGCCAAGAGAAGAGATACAATGGAATACTTATAAATACTAAATTAATCCGGAAAAAGAAAAGGGGGAAAAATGAACAAAGAACAAACAAGACAAATAGAAAATGAAAAAATGAGTGGTAGACAAGCACAAAAGTATCAATAATTATATTAAATATATTAGTACTGAACATATAAATTAAAAGCAGAGATTGTCAAACACAGTAAAAAAGTAAAATCAAAATATACTCTTTTTAAAGGAAATGTCATTGAAATAAGTAGGTACGGAACATTAAAAGTAAAAGAATGGGAAAAATAATATTATGAAAACATATTAACGACTCTCCTTGAGTGATTACTAGTACAATTAGATGGGGGGAAAAAAGTAACATGGAAGTAACATGGAAGATTTGAACAATAGCAGCTACCAACTTAAACTAATTGGTTTAAGTTGGTTTAAACTAATTGTAGAACACTACATTCAACAATGGGAGAATATACATTCTTTACAAATAAACGTAAAGTATTCACCAAGATAGGGCATCTGCTAGACATTATAGACTGCCACAGTTTCAAGGATGCTGGCAGAAGACATAACAGTCCAGGGTCAGAGATAAGGGACTTTATTACTCATGGCAATAGCTAAAGCTAGAGTATCCCACAGGATATCACAAAAAGGGTCAGATGATAATTGTATACACGGTAGAGTGCATTTACAGGAGAGGAACCCTGAGTTTAGGGAACCCAAATCTTTTTATAATAGGCAGTAAGCCTGCCTGACCTTTGCCTAGGAGGGAGACATTACTTTTATTATATTTATTGTACTAAGCAATAAACAAGCCTGCCTTTTATTCTAGAGGGAGACACTATCTCTTATCCTTGAAAAGATATTCCAGAGCAAAGGCCATCAGTACTTCTGCTCACAAGACATACAGAAATGCAAGGGACCATACAGATATCTTTTCTAACAGCGTATTGGCATAAATTTAGGCAAACAGATGAATGTAATAGAATAAAGCATCCATAAAGAGATACACACATTTGATCAATTGATTTTCCATACAGGTGCCAAAATAATTCAACAGGGGCAGAAACGTCTTTTCAACAGATGATGGCAAAACAACTAGGTACATGGAAAAAAAGGACCTTTTGCCCTACTTCACACAATACACAATGATTAATTAGAGATGGATTTCTGACCTAAATGTAAAAGCTAAACTTCCAATGAAAATATATGAGAAATTCTTTGTTATTGATACTATGGAATAGGCAAAGATTTCTTAGGACACAGAAAGCACTAACCACATGCAAAAATTTGATAGAATGACTTCATAATTTTAAACTTCTGCTCATCAAAAGACACTATTTAAGGAAATGAATAGGCAGGACATAGATTGAGAGAAAATACTTGCAATGAGTATATGTGTTAAAGGACTTGTATGAACAGAAAAGCTAGTTTGTACATAGATCAGGAATTTTTGGAGTGGGTACCTTAGAAGGACAACGGGCAAGACAGAAGAGAGTACTGCCCGAGTGTTTGAAGTCTTGGATCACCAGGTGTAGACTGGATAGGAAAAAAGTAAGAAAAAGAACTTGATATATTGGAAGACAATTAAGCAGTTATTTGACTAGAGATATTAATGCTTTCTGAAAGCAAATATAGATACAAGAAAAGAATGAGGATGGAGGAAAAGGAGGCAATAATCAGAAAGAACATTACTTGGAATTTAAAATTTCAGAGGTAGAGCAGACCTAGGAAATAGTGAAATAAAACGGATATTACTGATACCAAGGCACAAGTCAACACCTGACAACAGGATGCTGAAAATCAGTGAAGTAATAATGGCATGGGGATATTGACTGGATGATGTCAAGCCCTGAGGAGGAAAGGAAGCCAGTGAGCCAGGTGCCAAAGCTTTCCATGATTACGGAATAATCAGAAAGTCAGCAGTTAAGAGTGACCAGAGGAGAGTGAGGGTAACTTGTTTATAATGGCATAATGGACACATATGCTATGCATGGTTAGACATTTTCATATTAAATTTTCACAGTACCCCTATAATATTATTACCTTATCCTCATTTCACAGATGATTAAACTGGAGTTCACAGATGTTAAGTAATTTGCTCCAGGTTATAGAGTTTGTGAGTAACAGAGCTCGATTCAAAACCATATCTGCTTGAATCAAAAGTTAGTATCCTTTCTACCATGTCATACTAACAGCAGATAACCTGGGCTATAAGTGAGAGGGTATGTGAGGGAACAATGGTGCTGGTCAGGGAGGGACTAGAGCGTCAAAAATGTGGACAATTTACTCTCGGCCTGAGTAGGACCAAAAAGTGCCTACTACTGAGAGGGTTGAGAGAGCTTGGAAGAGATCTTTTACCTTCAAAAAACAGCAAGGTAGCAGTTAATTTAATCTGGGTGATGAATTGTTCTACAAATACCTTGGGTGTATAAGAGAGGTTTTTGTGATTCTTAGGGTCTACCATGGACCACTCAAGGACTTATTACTCCAAACCTAAATCGAAATTTTTTTAATAATTAGGTCTGTTATTTATAATTTTTTTTATTCTCTTTTCTTTTCTCAAGCTCACAGTTCTTACTTCTTACAGTTGCCAATATCTCTGCAGGTAGAAGCTCCTCTCTCCTCTCCTAACGTGTTTCTTCTAACCTAGGAAAGGGTTATAAGCCAGATAGCCAAGCTTATTAAAACCATAGGCTATATAAAGCTTAGTAAAAATATGTGCTACATAAGAACAAATTGTTTCTGACAGAGGCCCTGAGAAAGCCTTCTATAAATGAGGAGCAAGAGCTTTTGTTTAAGTGATCTATTTTTGTTTATTTTTAGTTTCAAGCTATGTTACGGGTGGGTAAGGTTGCTGGCTAACTAAATTCCAGTAGGTAAGGTCTTGCTATGCAGAAGCAGAATAATAAAATTATTAAATATAATTTGTTTAAATATTATTTAATTAACCTTTAGTAAATGTTAAATGAATGATATTAAACTAAAACTTTTTCAATTATAAGTCTTCTTTTTGGCCTATATATTTGTTCATCATTTGGAAGGTAAAGATATTTTTAATGAGCCAAGATCTAATTCAAACAAAATGAATTTGTTTTGGGCAACTGCTGACAGCATCACTGGATCTTTGAGCTGAGCCTGGAGCTCACTGGATTGAAAATGGTGGTATCATAAAAACAAATATCGTATATTAACGCATATATGTGGAACCTAGAAAAATGGTACAGATGAACTGGTTTGCAGGGCAGAAATAGAGACACAGATGCAGAGAACAAACGTATGGACACCAAAGGGGGAAAGTGGCGGAGTGGTGGTTGTGTGATGAATTGGGAGATTGGGATTGACATGTATACACTAATATGTATAAAATGGATAACTAATAAGAACCTGCTGTATAAAAAAATAAATAAAATAAAATTCAAAAATTCAAAAAAAAATACTTAATAAGTTTTCCTGAATATGTAAAACAAGCACTTTCACCTATTTCTAGAAAGCTTACAGCATTGCAGAAAGCAAAATCAGGAGACAATAAGCATACACCGGTGGTAAAAAAAAAATGAAAGAAAATGGTGGTATCATGATTTATAATGTGAGAATAGACTCAGAATGAGGCATAAGAAGGACAGAAGAGATTTATTAAACTTTAGGGCCACATATCTTGTGGCAACTTCTGAGAAACCAGAAATTCTATTTGTCCATACGTATTATCTTTCTGCATAACACAGACTGTCATCAGACCATTTTAAGCTGCACAGTAAAAGTCCACTGGCCTAAACTATTCATGTCTTTGGGAAAGCTTATACGAGACATATTTCTGTAATGTTTGGGTTTTATATAATGAACATGTATTATTCCTGTGCTCAGAAAAAACAAAGTATGATAAAAAAACTTTTTAAAACTATGAAAAATTTATATAGAATTTGCTAGTTGTTCAAATTACACTGGAATAAAATTTAAGTTCTACTAATCCAGAAGTGTTTAACAAACTAATTCTTGAAGCAAGTAGTGTTTATCACAAGAGCTAACTCTAAACTACTGTGTGGGCTCCAGCAAATCAATCTAAGTGCCTGCTGTATTTTTCTACATATATCTTAAAAAGAGGATCCAGAAAAATTAAATCCCTCTCGACACATGGGTGAGAAGTTGATCTGTGTACTTAGTTCCCGCTTCTCCATTCTGTGGCCACTGAATAAAGCCGTACTGTGTCAATCTCAAAAAAAAAAAAAGAAGAAGAAGATCCAAGGCTATTTTAAAAAGAAAAAAAAAAATTGACATAAATAAAGACCATCCCTGCCCTGTCTGTGGAGGACATAAGAACGGCAAAGTTTATAATCCCACCAACTTTTGTTTGGTAAAAGCTTGTATACGAAGGTAGGAGGACAGAGAGAATGGATGCCATGGGCTTTCCTTTTTTCCTCTCTTTTATCCTTCTGACTGTTCCCTGGCATACTGACAAATCATCAGATTCTTCCATCAAAGTTCTAATATAGATAGCATTTGCCTTTATTTTTAAGACCATCATCACCTACAAACGAAAGAACTGTTAACTTGCTTATCTTTTTTCCAGCTCCTCAAGAATATATAGGAAATTGAGTTAAAACAGGCATTTTTTTCCCTACATTTCATAGAACAAGCCTATATAATTTATAAACAAACCAAACTGTCAGTTGCTTTTAACTCATTATTTAGGTAGAAAACAGTTGTTTGAGGTGGTTGCTGCTTTTTATTTTTTTAAATCGCATCTGTAACAAGTTCAAGGTAATCTTGAATTTCAGGTTTGACTCAGTAATCAGCTGAATCAATTTTCAGTTGAAATTCTGAAGAACTGTATGAATAAATGTTACTGTTTTTTTTCTTTTGAATACGTGTTATATTTAAATTTGAAGGTGAAATCTTGGGCACTTCATACATGAAGTTATAGAAATTATATTGTAATCAACATATTTAAGTTTGTATTTCCTAACTATGTGCAGTTATGTTTACATGCAGAATATAAAGTAGAGGGCGTTCTAAGAAGGCGTTATAAGTAAATTTAACCTTGAAAAATGAATTGTCTCTTCAACTATGCTATATCCTCTCGTTAATGTTTACAGTATTCATAGAAGAATTGCTAGAGAATGTGCTGGAGAATCAAGGGAAATGTCGTTTAAAAAAATAAGCTTAACATTTACCATTGCCTATGTTATATTGATTTTCTTAGTGGAAGTTTCATTAAGCCAAATTGCCTGTCCATGTTTTCCAGCATGTAGTATTTGAAAAAAATTATCCCACTGGAAACAATAATAAATGAATTTTCCTATAATTACCCTGGCCACAACCACTTAGTCTAGCTGCACTAGCACGAATGTTGGTGCAAGGCCCAGGAGGTCAGTACAAAATCAAACCTCAACAACCATAGCAACAGGCAGGAGCAGGCATAGGACTCCTGAAATTAGATTCTTTCTTTCACAAAGGCAGAACAAATAACTGCTCACAAAGTTTGACTTAGAATCATGGAATGTTACAGCTTATGGTAAATCTGAGGACCAAACAGATGAGTGCAGCGATTAATTATTAATTGCTCCTCCCACACTCTCTGTTTTCCTACTCACCATCTCGCCACTTGGGCCACTCTATGGAAGGGCCCTCACTGCTTTTGGATTACCAACAGTGGAGTAACCGAAACTCTCAAACGCTCATTTTGTTAAGATCTAAAGCCTTGAGCCAAGAGTAAGGCAGGAAAGATCGAACAGGTGTATCATAAGATGTGTGCTTTCTCAACCCTTCTACAACCCATCTAAAAGGCCTGTTTGACCTTTATTGTTGCTATCGTTATCTCAGTGCACAGTCTTCATATCCCTCCAGTGGTGGTTCGTGCTGAGCGTGAGGCCTGGGGTGCTGGAGGGCTTCTCTCAGTGTTCCCGTTCCACCCTCAGCTTTCATCAGTTCCTGCACACCTGCACCTCAGAGGGCATTTCTCTCCAAGCACTGGCCCCCTGCCTCAGCAGGAGACTGCTGTTGTTTATTGGGGGTGGTTTTGATTCTCCTAGTCTAGCCCCAAAATTAGGCAGTCTGTGCACCTGGGCCTTGGGGATGGGGCCTTTTCAGTGCTCCTGCTTCTCTCCCCATGGCAACCAGACCTTCCCTTGTTTCTGAGGCTCCAAGAACAGCTCTGGTCTCCTGCCCTATCCTAATCTTTCTTGTGAGCATCCAGGGTAAGCCTATGGAGAAGAGTTTGGAAAAGACTGTGAATTCCCCTCATGAGCCGGGCTCCCAGTTATCCTAAACTGTTATGCTAGCCCACACATGGCCTATAGGAATTTACTGGCATTTTAGCTGATTTCTTCTTAGCTGCTTCCCTGAAGCCACCTCTTCCTCCCTTGCTCTGCTAAAAGTAAAAGAGTTTGTATGTCCCATCCCTCCTCAAAGGGGTTTATCAGTCTTTGAGATTCAGTTGCCTTAGCTGCCTTGCAACTTGGTTCTCTGATAGGTTTAAGAAAAGATAGGCTCTTTTAGACTATCTGGATTATTCCCGTTGTTAGTATAGAGGCAACATTTTTTTGTGTGTGGCTTTCCCTGTCCTAAATAAAAGTAGAACCTGTAGTCTCTCATTACTGTCCAAAAACAACATCCTTTAAAATTCCTTAAACTTTTAAAAAAATCAATAGTCTCAGTGAAATGAAAGAAAATGAGAACCAACAGTGCTTTTGCCTACAGCAATTTCTCTGGCTTTCTCCTCCAAGGGTTGCGAAAAAAGATTGCCTTAGGCCAAATATCTGCCTGGTGAGCTCTGAAAGAATGGTATGGGATGTGTTCCCTAAAGCTTCTCACACATAGGGCTACAGAACTCAGGGTCCCGATCACTCAGTGTTACGGACTGAATGTTTATGTTGCCCTATAATTTTTGAAGATGGGGGTTTTCCGTTGGTAATTAGGGTTAAATGAGGTCATGAGGGTAAGGCCTTCATGATGGAATTAGTGCCCTTACAGGAAGAGACACCAGAGAAGCTTGCCCCCCAATTCAAGCACACAAAGAAGAGGTAATGTGAGCACACAGCAAGATGGCAACCACCTACAAGCCAAGAGGAGAGACTTCAGAATGAAGCCTACCTTGCCAGCACCTTGATCTTGGACTTCACAACATCCAGAACTGTGAAAAATACATGTCTGTATCGAAGCCACATAGTCTACAGTACTTTATTACAGCAGCCTGAGCACAGACATCTAGTATTGAACAGTCTAGAATTATCCGAGAGATATTTCTTAGACCAGTGAAAACTGTTATTGTTTGTCACTGGAGTGTGGAGATCTCTAATCCAGAGAGGTTTTAGTTATGGAGTGGCTTTTTTTTATAGCCCCAGCATGGGTTTGTGTGGGTGAACCAAGCCATGTGAAGAGTTACAAAGGATGGACCTGTGTGATCTGAAGATCCAAAGTCACTCCTATAGGATGAACAAGAAAGAGGGCAGCAACATCTTCCAAAGGCTCTGAATAAAACACATGTTTTTCCAGATAGAGTACCCTAGTAGGGACTTCCCTTTTCTGTATCTTTCCTTTGCATACCTGAAGGTCTTCTTTTTAATTTAATTCATTCATCTAACAAATATTAGTGTTTACCGTGTGCCAGGCACTGCCCTGGGAGGTTGGAATATATCAGAACACAAAACAAACAAAGAGCCCTACATCTAGTATGCAGTTTTCATTCTAGCAATGGGAGACAGAATTAAACAATATATGAGATACATAAGTAGATGATATAAAATAAGGAAATTTATAGGTGCTACAGAAGAAAAAGAAAAAGTAAAGAGAGTCAGAAGTGGTGTGGGTGATAAGTTAGTTTTAAGTAGGGTAATCAGTGTAGACTCCAGTGCAAAGGTGGCATCTGAGCAAAGAATTCACTGAGGTAAGGGAGCTAGCCAGGCAGATAACTGGGGAAAGAATGTTCCCAGCAGAGGGAGCAGCCCACAGAACGGCCCTGGGTGGGAACATGCTCAGTGTGTTCCAAGAACAGTACAAAGACCAGCAAAGAGGAGAACGGTGGGAGTGGATGTTAGAGAGGCAAGGGACGAGGTGGCAGGTTATAAAACTACAAGTAGCAGGGCTTATCTGGACATATTGTTTCTAAGTTCCATGCTGAATGCCCCTCCTATTGCTGAATGATCCCTCTCCTTTTGTATCTGGCTTCTTAAATAAGACTTCTATAATGTTCATGCTGGGCGTCACCAGACAGGGGTTGATTGGAGGGAGGCAATAGTTCAGTCCCAGATTAATAATACAGCAGTTAATAGAACAGTTGTTACCAGATCATTGAAACAGGTCCCAGTCTAGATGATCAATAAGTAAAATGATTTAAAAAATTCAGTATCATTAGTAATCACCAAGATGTAATTTCCTACTATTAATATAGATTATTTCTATAAAATCTAGTTGGACATACTGTTATTTAGTATTATCAAAGGTGGGGAAATAGAAACTCTCCGATCAGGAAGCATAAATTGGAAGCATAAATAGGTTACAACTTTACTGAATGGCAATTTGGCAATACATCAGCAGCTCCCTTAACTGGCCTCTTCTTAACCAGTTTTCTGAGTTAACCAGCACCCACTGTTCTCTCTACAAAGCACACTGTCTAATACCATTTGCACACTGAATGCTTGAAGCTAGGGGGCTTCTCTCAAAACTACCTAAGTACTGCTGCTTTCTCAATGTTTAGTAACCAAAGGGGTTTATCAAGAGGATTATGTTTTCTCTAAACTTATCATTTCACTTCTAGTCATTATTATAATTGTTATTTATTAAATATTATATAATCTGATGAAATGAAAATGATTTGTTTTTTCAGTGGGAACTATGTGCTTTGAAATGACTCAATGAATATACAGTTTTTAAAGAAAAAAAATTGCTATCAAATCAGATGTGCGTGAATCAAATGCAAAAGAAATTGTAAAACTTTGAAAAGCTGCTTTTCAAGTGTTTTAAGTTCTCTCTCCATTTTAAGCAAAGTGAAACCAGAATCATAAATGATTTATTAATTATAGTTGTGATTTATGGAAAAAAGGTGGTTCAGAGTTCCAATCAATAAAATATACTATAAACAGAAAACAAAACAAACAGACAAAACTTTGGCCCAAAATTAAAATGCTGGTACATGAAAGTACATAAAGCAAATAAAATAAATAAGGTATGTATGTATCATTTTAATAGATTTCCTGCCTTCAACAACTTCTTTCAACTAGCCTATCACTCATAGGCAACAGGGCTTCAAATGCATAGGTCAAAACCTTAAAATCATATGGTCACATTCGCAGTCTAATAATGAGAAAACATCAGACAAATACAAACTGAGGGACATTCTACAAAATAGCTAACTTGTACAGTTCAAAAGTGTCAAGGTCATGGAAAACAATTTGAAAAAGATGAGACATAGTAACTAAATGCAACATAGTTATATGGATTGGAATCTGGAACAGAAAAAGAAAGATGTTAATGCTGAAGCTCAGTTTAATATTTACCAATGTTAATTTCTTAGTATTGGTAAATGTGCCATGGTTATGTAAGATGTACGTTAGGGGAAGCTGGCTGAACGGTATATAGGAATTTTCTGTACTATCTTTGCAACTCCTCTGTAAATCTAAAATTATTCAAAATAAAAATCTTTTTAACTATATGGGAAAAATCCCCTTTACCCAGTTCCAGAAATTCTACTGCTGATAGTTTACTCTAAGGAAATAATTTAAGATGTATGCAAAGGTTTAGCCATAAGCTGTTAATTGAAAATAACTTATATGTACAAAATAGGTGATTGGTTAAATATAATTATGTATTACAATCAATAGCATATTTCCTAGCTATTAAAATACTATTTTAGAAGTATTTTTAATTATATGGAAAAAATATTTATTATATAATATTAAGTGAAAAAAAAGGAGATTTGAAACTAGGCTGTAGAGTATGAACTCATTTGTATGTGTGATTATATATACACTCCCACAGAATGCACAAACACACACACACACACACACACACAAGCATGCACAGAAAAAATATTTGGAGGGCCAAAGATTTTAATAAGGGTTACTGCTAGATTTTGAGATCAATGTTGCTTTATTTTCCCCAAATTTAAAAATGTATTACATTTTATGATTTAACTATGTCCAATGAACTTCAATGTTTTTTCTTTCTTCCTTTTTTTTAATGCCCAGTGCGGAGGTAGAACTTTCTATTTTTTTCTTTCTCTTCTTCTTCCCTTTCTCTCTCTCTCTCCTTCCCTCCTTCTCCCCATCTCTTACCCTTCCTTCCTTTCTCCCCTCCTTCCTTCTTAAGATGAACTACTGATATTATCAATATCTTTGAAACTGCCTGAGGGAACCACACTTGCATAAGATTAGTGGCTTCCTGGGATACAAGAGTACAGGAGCTCAAACCACTTTGCCCCAAGATTCAAGATTACTGAAATTTGTTAGAATAGATTAGGATAACCCCAACAGAAGCCCAGTGACAAGGAAAGGCAAAAAAAAAAAGCCATGGAAATAAAGTCACCACAGAGGCAGGAAAAGATAGTACCAGATGACATGTCTGACAGAAGAGAGGTTCTACATAGAGGAACCTATCCCAAATCAGTCTTGCCACAGGCAGGCTGTGTCTTCCTGAAGTAATTATGTGAATGAATCTAAAACGCTAGAATATAAGGGCCCCGGGGTAATTTTACCATGAAACACCTTTGTCCTAGTGCAGCACTGAGGAAGGTGTTGGGGAGTAAAACGATCCTTCTTTGAAATCTTAAACAATCAGTGGACGATAAATAATCTGCACTGACTGATGCAGAACCTGCTGGAGCATAAAGTTCATCCTAAACTTCATCTTCGCAGACACCAGCCGTTCTAAATGATTACCGGACTTCTCGTTGTCTCCAGCTTCAGCTGCAACATTACAAGGCAGCAGCACAGCGCTGCAGCAGGTAGTGGCTTTTTAACAAGCAACCAACATCTGTTGGCAGTTTTGAAGTCCGCTAGCTCAAGGGGTGGCATTGCCAGACTTAGCAAACTAAAATATGGGACTCCCAGTTAAATGTGAATTTCAGAGAAACAATAAATAATACTTTAGTACAAGGTTTCCCAAATGTTGCTTGGGACCTACTTATAATAAAAAGATATATATATATATATATATATATTATTGTTTATCTGAAACTTCATTTAATTGGAAATCCTGTATTTTATCTGACAACCCCATCAAAATGATGAGTCCAAATCCCCTCTGTAACAAGAATAAGCATATATTACTTCTCATTTTTCTAACTTAAAATGTTACTAAATAAAATAATGAGAAACATTTTTGTTAGATTTTGTTTGTAGTAGCTCTAATGCCTTAGCAGGATGATATTACTAAATAAAATAATATAATGGGAAACATTTTTGTTAGATTTTGTTTGTAGTAGCTCTAATGCCTTAGCAGGCTGATATTATAAAGAAGAGAAAACAAGGGAGGAGGCAGCTGACCTCAGGCACTCTTCTAGTAAGAGACGTCCTATTACCCTTGAGCTAGAAGTCTCTACAGATTGGATTGAAGGAAGAATTTTTAGCCACAGGAATTATTTATTTATTTTTGGCTGTGTTGGGTCTTCATTGCTACGCGCGGGCTTTCTCTAGTTGCGGTGAACAGGGGCTACTCTTCGTTGCGGTGCACGAGCTTCTCATTGCAGTGGCTTCTCTTGTTGAGGAGCATGGGCTCTAGGCGCGCGGACTTCAGTAGTTGTGGCACGTGGGCTTCAGCAGTTGTGCAGGCTCAGTAGTTGTGGCGCACGGGCTTAGTTTCTCCGCGACATGTGGGATCTTCCCGGACCAGGCTCGAACCCGTGTCCCCTGCATTGTCAGGCGGATTCTTAACCACTGTGCCACCAGGGAAGCCTCTAGCCATAGGAATTATGTTAGGCATTGTTTGCAAGAAATATAAAAGCAATAAAGCTGGCAAGAAGACAGGAACAAGCAGGACTGGTCCCTGGAATATGAAAGGGAGTTTGGGAGGGAGATGAGTGTCAGGGAAAGAAATTGGATTTCTTGCTAACCTGCTATCTAAGTAGGTAAAGTCAAATATAACACTTGGAAATGTGGTTCACTGCTGGGGGAAGTTATTCACACCTCAACTGTAATTTGGGACACCTGGAACTGCATCTGCAAGAATCATTTGTCACTTCGACAGTAAAGAATAATGATTATTAAGAAACAAAAGTAATAAGCCAAGCTTTTGAAGTCAGGAACTCAGCCAAGAAAAGTGACGGAAATCAGATAGGTTAATGATGTCAATCAAGGCAAGCAAATCTGGAATCTACAAAACTGTTATGATCAACACCCCTGCCATAAGGACATGGAAGAGCCTAATTCCAAGGCCAGAAGTACTTGACCTCTTAATATTTCCTGCCAAAGGCCGAAGATGGTGGGCAAACTCAGGGCTCCCTGGGGCTGCAGTTGACTGCAGGGACATTAGAATAGTTACCCTTGTGTTCCTACCGTCTAGGCCTTTCTTGCCATATAAATCATTCAAACTGTTTGGAAAGAACTGATATTACAACTAGAGTCCTAACATAAGATACAGGTTAAACAACATAAGATATAGGTTAAGTCCTTTCTTCAGTAACAAAGGATACAGCCCTTTTGCACTAATCCACTTTGCAACCATGATTCCATTTGCAATACAGTGAATAACTAAGTGCTTAATAAATGCTTTTTGTTGGGAATGACAATGTTTTGAATGGTAGCAGAAGGGCCAGAAGGAGACTTGAAGGGAAAACTGACTGCCACCCATACAGAGACCAACTTGACAGAAAAAGTCAGCTGGGCAAATATTTGACTTACTGTACTTGTTTCTATCTGTCTTTGTCCCAAAAAGTTTTAAGAGGGCTTAGCTGGGCAAATGTGTTCTTGCTTGGTAGCCTAGCAAAGGACACACATGATGGGAATGAGTTATCCCTTTCTAGTTGTGCTGCGTTTTCTTCAGCAAGGGTGCAGTTCCTTCTGGGATGGGTAAATCCAATTAAACAATTACTAAGTCTCCACGTTACATTCCATCTACAAATATGTTCTTCATATTTGTTCCTCAGCACATATTTGCTAGGAAATATTAAAAAGACTTTAAATCAACTGTTAAATTATAGAAATTAATTCGCTTAAGCATTTCTCAGGTCCTACTATGTACAAGGACCTTTGCTTTGTGTTAAAAAAATGTTTTTTGTTGGAACCAAGCAGTCCATCTTCTAGGCAAATAATTAAGAAGTTCATGAACATTCTCAAAAGCGGCAAAAAATGGAAGCACCCAAAAATTCATCAATAGTAAAATTGATAAATTGTAGAATATTCATACAATGAAATATTATTCATCAATGAAATGAATAAGTGCAACCTGTTCTCATCAACATGAGTGAGTCTGAAAATCATTTGGCTGAAATCATGGACAAATTCATGCAGTATGACTCAATTGGTATAAAGTTTAAGATTTGGGGAAACTAAACAATATAATAATGTCGAAGGATAGATATCTAGGTGGCAAAATTATAAAGAAAATCAAGGGGAATAAAAATTTAGGATAGAGGCTACTTCTGTTTCAGAGGTGAAAGAGATACATTTGGCAAGGTGTCTCTGAAGGGCTGATACCATCGTATTTCCTAAGGCTGGATGGTGGGTACAGAGATATTTATTTTACTATTATTTAAACATTACATATAGGTTTTATACACTTCTTTGTATGTATGATACATTTCAAAGATTATTTTTAAAACAGAGGTTTAAAAAATAATTGAAGGGGAAGCCCCTAAGGGATATTTTTTCTATTTGGATATCTCAGAAATACCAAGTCTATAAAACATATTTTAATTAACTACTATGGGTAAAATAGATAGCTAGTGGGCACATGCTATATAGCACAGGGAGCTCAGGTCTGTGCTCCGTGATGACCTAGGTGGGTGGGATGGTGGGGGGGAGGGAGGTCCAAGAGGGAGGGGATATATGTATATATATAGCTAATTCACATCACTGTACAGCAGAAAATAACACAACATTGTTAAAGCAATTATACTCCAATAAAAAAATTTTTTTAATTAAAAAAAGAGCTTTCTCTAGGTTTTTATAAGTATTCAGATGTTGATGTACAATGGGTAATTTAGATGATCACTATTATGGAAGGAATGTGGAGAAATGAAGACTATCTCTAAGAATATATGTTCTCCATCTTTGGCTTTAAGATAGTCACATCTTGTTAAATAAGAAACCGTATTTATATTTAGGATAAATTTAAATAGAGACAATGAATTAACTGAGATGACATCATACTATACATGACTATGATATCTATTAGCTGAGAGTAATCAATTGAATGCCAAACAAAATTAAGCCTCAAAACCAACTGGATGAGTCAACGATCCTATTATACAGATGGTGAGACTTTGATACAGAGCTAGCCAATATTAAAAATATAATATTCGTGTTTTTTAAAAATTTTTATTAGAGCACTTAATTCAGAGACCAGTTTTTCTTTTGTAGTGAGAAAAAGAAAAAATAATTTTTAAACATATTTACCAAAGAAAAGGTAATGGAATTGGAATTGTTTTACCCGGAGGAAAAAAAACTAAAAAGCAATTGATGGCTGGCCTCAGACCCATGAAGGGTTTATACAGGAGAACCCTGAGCAGATGTTTCCTGTGTCTGGAGAAGAATAAACAAGAGACATTGTATCTAAGTTGAACAGGAGTAGATAGATAGATACATACATACATACATACGTACACAGACATATATATATGTACGTTAATGTGTGTTTGTTGTTTGTAAATACATAAATCTGGAAGGATATGTAACAATGGTTAACCGGAATTTACTTCTGAGGAATAGCATCAGGAGAGAGTCAGACTTGGGATATGAATCTTTAACTTTCTATACTTCTGTATTATATGATTTTTTTCTAATTAACAAAGTATTACTCTTTACTTTTCTAATTTAAATTGTTAATAAAGAAAAAATTGTGATTGGGTTGGACAGCATGGTAGCTCTGATATTGAGTCTGTTATCCTTGTTACCCTATTATCCCTCCAACTGGAAATAAAGGACTCAACCATAAGCTTTGTCTTAGTCAAGCATAATTTAGTTGTAGGAAATAGAAATTCACTTGAGCACTCTTAAGTAAAATTATTCCAGAGGACAGGAGTATATCTGGGATGGTCAGGAAATGGAAAGCTGACAGGAACTCTCCAGCTCAAATGTTATCTTTTCCCTGCTCCTCTGTGCTTATTTGCTTTACTCTTCTCTTTCTCTACATGTATAGAAATGGTGTCCTCCATCTCTGAATCTACATTATTTTCCAAGACTAGCTTCTACAACCAACTACCTAAAAATTCTAAATCATGTTTTCAAGTCCCATATTGTCTCCTTAAAGTCAATCATTTGTACCAGAGTGTTAGATTTACATGTCCATTTTGCCGGTTCACAGGGATGGAACGTGAGCTCTGAGAATGAGAAATGGGCAGGTTTTCTGAGATTGAATGTGGGACAGGAAGGGAAGAATAGCATCTTTTCTAAAGGGTCCTAAATCATTGTAATGGCCTGCTAAGGTTTAACTTTTGGGAATATGCTATCTACTCCATATAGTCCAAGGTTTAATACTGTATATATTTATAATACTATACTTATATATGATTTTTTTTTAGTAATATTATCTTTGAATTTTCATCAGACTACTTTATCCATGAAATTTTATATCAAAATTATTCACAAAAGATACACTTAAAAGGATATGGGGGAGCGTGCGCGCTCACGTCGCGGCGACGGTGGCGGCGAGCGGCGTCAGAGCTTGAAGGGGGGGCTGACGTCTTCTGGCGGGTGGCGGTGTTGGAGACGAGAGCTTGGTTAGCCGGTATTGCTTCTGTCCCAGGAACCCGACGGAGAGTGAGGGAACGAGGGTCGCTTTCGGGGGCTGCTGCCTTCCACGTACGCGTCGTCGTGAGGAGCGCAGCCCGGCCTCTCCTGCAGCCCCTCCCGCTCCCTTTTCCGCACGCCTCGAGGCAGCGGCGGCAACCGAGACAGCGTCTCACCTTTCCCCACCCCTTCCCCTTGTCCCCCCGCCCGAGAGGGCCCGGTCTGCGCCCCACCCCCGTCCGTCCGCCCGCTACGCCGCTGCCATGTCGGCGCAGGCCCAGATGCGCGCGATGCTGGACCGGTTGATGGGCACCTCCCGGGACGACTAAGAGGATTTACCAATGAACCCATGTTTACAAGTCCACGATATTATTTAGCTGAAATGACTGGATTTTCACTGCTGTGTTGGGCCAGAAGGCCCTGGTGGTGGCAACCGCCTGTGTGCCACTGAAAATCGTGCCGATGCCTGGCATACTGCATAAATGGAAGCAGGGTACCGCGTTCAATGTATCTATGCCTGCCTACTTCAGTCTGCAAGGGAGTGTCAGAAAGGCCCTGCATTCGCCGAGCCGAGATACTACTCGTCAACGAATCAAATTAAGTGATGACAGAATATGCAAGAGTCACCTTCTGAATTGTTGCCCCCATGATGTCCTGTCTGGAACTAGAATGGATCTTGGAGAATGTCTGAAAGTCCATGACCTGGCTTTAAGAGCAGATTATGAAATTGCATCCAAAGAACAAGATTTTTTCTTTGAACTCGATGCTATGGATCATCTGCAGTCATTCATTGCAGATTGTGATGGAAGAACAGAAGTGGCTAAGAAAAGATTAGCAGAAACCCAGGAAGAGATTCGTGCTGAAGTTGCAGCAAAGGCAGAACGTGTTCATGAGTTAAATGAAGAAATCGGTAAATTGTTGGCTAAGGTGGAACAGCTAGGAGCTGAAGGGAATGTGGAGGAATCCCAGAAAGTAATGCATGAAGTAGAGAAAGCACGGGCAAAGAAAAGAGAAGCAGAGGAAGTTTATCGGAATTCTATGCCAGCTTCCAGTTTCCAGCAGCAGAAACTTCGAGTCTGTGAAGTTTGCTCTGCCTATTTAGGTCTTCATGATAATGACAGACGACTGGCTGATCATTTTGGGGGTAAACTGCACCTGGGATTTATTGAAATAAGAGAGAAGCTTGAAGAATTAAAGAGAGTTGTAGCTGAGAAGCAGGAGAAAAGAAACCAGGAACGCCTGAAAAGAAGAGAAGAAAGGGAGAGAGAAGAAAGGGAGAAGCTGAGGAGGTCTCGATCACATAGCAAGAATCCTAAAAGATCCAGGTCCAGAGAGCATCGCAGACATAGGTCTCGCTCCATGTCACGGGAACGGAAAAGGAGAACTCGATCCAAATCCCGGGAGAAACGCCATCGCCACAGGTCCCGCTCCAGCATCCGTAGTCGCAGCCGCAGCCACCAGAGAAGTGGGCACAGTTCTAGAGACAGGAGCAGAGAGCGATCCAGGAGGAGATCCTCAAAAGAGAGATTCAGAGAACACGACTTAGCATCACGTGACAGAGACAGGAATTCAAGAGACAGATCACCTCGTGACAGAGATCGAAAAGATAAGAAGCAGTCCTATGAGAGCGCTGATGGCAGATCAGAAGACAGGAGGAGCTCTGAAGAGCGCGAAGCAGGGGAGATATAATTAGCTGTGTACATATCCTCAATCCTTAAGCTTCCTCTGGAGTTACATACTATTGTTTAGTTTACAGCTGTTCAGGGTGACACAGTGAGCAGTTCCAGACACCGATCCAGCTAGGCTAGGTGTATAGCATCTAACTTGATCTGAACTTGTTTTCTTTGATGAAGCCTAAAACTACATCCATAGTTTCTGGTGAACTTGTAATACACTTCTGAAAGTACAGTTTTATATAATAAGATGCTGATGTCTTTATTCTTTCTAGTAGGAGTGATAGTGAATGAATTGTGTTACTTGCCTTGGGATTTTTTGAACATTTGTAAAATGCTGTCTTCCTTTCTCGTCCAAAAAACAGCAACTTTGGGAATTTCTTTTTAATCCTTCTTCCTTTGACTCTGTATCCCCTGATACCTCTACCCTCTAATTGTAAGAGAAAGGGATGCAGGGAAGCAATATAACTTCTGTTCTAAGGTTCTATTCCCATTATTAATTACTAGCTGATTACAGTTCAGAACATTTATACTGGAATGTGTGCTGGAGAAATTTAAAATATTGGGAGTTTTGTTTGTCTGACGGCGCCTATTTTAGAGTGGGAAGTTGAACAGCTGTTGCATTACATGCTTTGCTTTTTTATTGAAATTTTGAAATCAAACATGTCTTGATTTTTCTGTTCTATTGAATAGCTACGTCAGGATGTTTTGAGATGAGGGTGGGGGCAGGGACTCTTTCATAAGCACTTCTTGTTTTATTTTGTGTGTGTGAAGTATAAAGATTACACCCTTATTGTAAAAAATAATAAAATGAAAATCACCACCACCATCAAAAAAAAAAAAAAAAAAAAAAAAAAGGATATGGGGGACTTCCCTGGTGGCGCAGTGGTTAAGAATCCGCCTGCCAATGCAGGGGACACAGGTTCGAGCCCTGGTCCGGGAAGATCCCACATGCCGCGGAGCAACTAAGCCTGTGCGCCACAACTACTGAGCATGCGCTCTAGAGCCTGCGAGCCACAACTACTGAGCCCATGTGCTGCAGCTACTGAAGCCCGCGCGCCTAGAGCCAGTGCTCCGCAACAAGAGAAGCCACCACAATGAGAAACCCACGCACTGCAACGAAGAGTAGCCCCCGCTCGCTGCAACTAGAGAAGCCCGTGCGCAGCAACGAAGACCCAACACAGCCAAAAATAAATATAAAATAAATAAATAATTTTAAAAAAAGAAAAAAAAAGGATATGGGCTGCTTTATAAATCAGAAGCATCTCTGCAAATTCCGAAGTCTGGGAGAAGCCTAGTGAACATAAAATACCAGTTCCAGGGCTTCCCTGGTAGCGCAGTGGTTGAGAATCTGCCTGCCAATGCAGGGGACACGGGTTCGAGCCCTGGTCTGGGAAGATCCCACATGCTGCGGAGCGACTAGGCCCGTGAGCCACAAGTGCTGAGCCTGCGCGTCTGGAGCGTGTGCTCTGCAACAAGAGAGGCCGCGATAGTGAGAGGCCTGCGCACCGCGATGAAGAGTGGCCCCCCCACTTGCCACAACTAGAGAAAGCCCTCGCACAGAAACGAAGACCCAACACAGCCATAAATAAATAAATAAATAAATAAATAAATAAATAAAATAAAATACCAGTTCCAACAGGAAAGGTGCAAATAGCAAAAGTCACCTTGGGACGATAGAGGAAGACGGCAGGTCATCAATTCCAAATAACTTTAATGGTAGTATGTCCATGGAAATGATGCCAGTTTCCTCTAGACAAGACAGACCATCTCTGGTGTTTTGGTGAATGTCTGAGGTGGAGAGACAGGCTGAAAACAAGTCATAACATCAGTTATATTGGTGAAGATAATGTGTGCAAAATGAGCAAAAGAACATAAAATTGAAAAGTTCCTATATTAGATATAGACAGACAACGGCAATCAGGTCAAATTAAGGAAAAAACCTTTTGAGGGGATAATTTTTACTGCTATGACCCTGGAAGTGAATTTTCTACTCCTTTGTTTCTCATCTTTATTTCAATAGTACCTTCCTTCAAACTGGACATGTAACTGAGCAAAAGATAATTGAGATGTGAGGAATTTATTTACAATGAGAATATATCCATTGGGAATCATATCTTAACAGCTTGGCATTGTACATTTGGTCATGCAAATTTTTTTTCAGGCAAGAAAGATAAGAAAAAGTACAGCCTAGATCAAGGACTCTTTCAAAGTAAGCTAGCTTCAATGTATTAATAAAGAGTTCCAGAAATTGGTTCAATGTAAATAAAGTATTAGATAATCAATGAATATAATCTAAACTAGAAGATTTTTATTTAATATTATCTATTCTTAAGTCAATTCATTTGATTGGTATTAGGAGATGGAAGTAATGTGCCAATAGTTTTCTAAATGTATAGATTCTTCGCTACAGCTAGAACTTTAAACTTTGCTTAGGTATGCAATCTTGAGGATGTGTGCTATTGGTAAGCTCCAAATAAGATTCATTAAGACACAGTAGAGAGCTCAGTGCATTTTAAAAATCATATCTGAACAATCTATTTTAAACATTTTTCCTTGCATGATAAAAACATCTTTCCAATTAAAAAATAGACATAAATTCAAAGAAAATGATTTGTGGGGTAACCACTTGCCTTAATTTAAACTAGCAGTTCACTGTTCTCAGAGTATAATTCCCAGACCATCAGCATAAGCTCCACCTAGAGACTTCTTGGAAATACAAAATGTTGGGCCCCACCCAGACCTACTGACTCAGAAACTCTGGGGGTAGGGCCCAGCAATTTTAAAAAGCCTTCCAGATGACTCACACGCACACTAAAGTTTGAGAATCACAGCTTTTTATTACCATTCTACTCTGATGACCTTTACTGAAAAAAGGGAAAATAATCTAGGCCATTTATAGAAATGAATTCCCCATCAAAATGCCTGCAAATGTATTTTTAAGCCTTGATGGATTAATCATTCAGCCTGGGACATAAAGATTAACCAAAATAATTGCAATTCAGCAGCCTTTAAGCATTACATTATTTTAGATAAAAGAAGGCAAGTTTCCATTTTTCAGGTGAAAAGTATTACAATAGTATTAAATAATTTTTCTTTTGCTATTGAAGATTCTAATTATGGCATTCTCTGTAATCACAGCACTGCAGAAATGATAATCTGATAATGAGAATGTTTGTTTAATGAGGTTGTCTAATTCAGAACTTAAATTGAAATTTTTGGAGTAAGTTTTCCCCTGGCCTGAAGATTTTTATACTGGTATTTCATGTTCCAAAAGATCATTCTTTATTCATATCTCATTTTTCTCACCTTCATATTTTTCCCAGGCATGAAACTTCTAAGGACTTCAAAGGATGTTATAAATGCTAGTTAACATAGGGAAGTGATTACTATCTATTTTATGGCCTAATTACTCTGTTTCTTTTTCCTACATCTCTCTCCATGCTTTGCAGATCACCCTTGTTGGTCTACAAGAGCCCTTAGAGACTAGAAATATTGTCCAGGGATTAAGGAAGCTAATTATAGGTTGGGAAGCCAATTTGAGTTGCTGAAGATATTAACAAAAATTTTACAAGACTTTCAAAAAAATCTCTTTGGATAGATTTTTAGGCCTAATCAAGCTTTCCTGCAGACAAATAGCCCATTTTAAAATAGCCTCATTTAAATTACATTATTCTGAAGGAAGGTTTTAAATTCACTGTCATTTATACAGAAAATAAATTATTACTTTGATTAGAAAGGAGAAAGACATTGTAGACAAAGGCAGGAAAACAAATCCACACTTCCATTTTTTTAAAAAACTATGTAAGTTATGTAAAAAACAAAATTAGTCCTGTTCATTCACAAATTTTTTTCCCTTTTGGGTTTACAAATAGAATAAGAAATTTTCTTTTTTTAGATCTCTGTTTCTCTTGAGTATATATTATCAGTTATTTAACTTTGAAAGAAAATGTATATAAAGTATAACTTGAGAAAAACCTTAGATATTATTGAATTAAAAGTTGATAACTAAAAATTATCCTTTATATAAGTTTTATGATGAATATAATTTAGATATAACACATCTTAAGATATTCTCATTACAGCTACCCAGACTTGCAGCCAAACTTTCCCTAAAAGGTAGCCAAACATTTGAGGCCACTCATTCAGTACCAAATATACATTTCTTAATCACTGGTGGTAGTATTATTATTGGATATAATAGCTTGGAGTTATAGCAGGATATAATGTTACTACTATAATATTTAGTCAAAGATCCAGGAATACCAGAATTTTGTCCCGGTAGTATATCCACTTATTTAGTCGATACATATTTATTGAGCACCTACTACTTGCCAGGTTCTAGGGATATAGTTATGAACAAAACACAGCACATTGCTACTTTCATGGAACTGATGTTCTATGTGGAGTGACAGACCATAAACAAATATATTGAATAAATATTTAATGTATCACATGTCAAAAAGTGCTGAGATGAAAAAGTCAGTTAAGGGACAAGAAAGTGGGTGGGATATAAGTGGACAGGGAAAGCTATTCTTTTTTTATAAGGGAGTCATATTAGGAAAGGCTTCTCTAAGAAGGTGACAGTTGCAGAGAGCAGAAAATTAAGGAAGGGAAGAAGCTTTATGAACATATGGGTTAAGAGTGAGTGATGAGTTAGTGAGGGGGAGTTGCAGATGATGAAGTATTAGGTAGCAAGCCCAATATCACTAAGGGCTGTGTAAAATGAGGTACATCCTTTGGGTTTCATTCTGAGTCAGAAAACATTGAAGTGTTTAGAGCAGAAGTGTGACATGGGTTTTTTAATAATCACTCTCGCTGCTGTACGAGTGGCAAAGCTGAAAGCAAGGGCATACATTGGAGACTATTATAATAGCCCAGGCAAGAGATGATAGAGACTTGGAGTAAGATGGTAGAGGTAGATGGAATGAAAACTGGTCACATTTTGGATATATTTAAAGGTAGAGCCAAGAGGGTTTACTTATGAATTGGTGTGGGATATGAAAAAAAAAAAGAGAAGAATCAAGGATGATTCAGGGTTTGAGACTTGAGCACTAGAAGGAATGAAGCTCAGCAGAAAATATACATATGGCAGGAGCAAGAGAAGTTTCTTTACTATTAGTGGAAATTTTGACTTCTTAGAAGACTTATCACATCAATTGAAGGAGAACCTAGTAGGAAAAGGAAATAATCTGACAAGAGAGAGCAGTGTCCAGAAAAAATGAGGGCCATTCCCAACAGAGCAGCCTGTAAGAGGTGAGCAGGACATTTGTTGGAGACAGAGACACTTGTGGGCCATCTTCACGTGCCCTATAGACAACAGACCCCTCAGCATTGAGCATCCTCAGATTCAGGTCAGAGTTGGAGATAAGGAAAATGGATGACGCCGTAAAATAATATGCAATGGAACTTAGCAATTATGATAAAACATCCCCAGGGATCCTTCAGAAATAACTGTAGGAAATTTTGCAGGAGGTTGGAGTTTCTGCAATCGCAGACGTGAAGAAGAGCCATCAAACAAAGGTTAAATTTAGTTTAACATTTATTTCATTTAAATAGAGTATGGCTAATCTAGGATTTCTTACATGTTTCTTTGGTTTTAGAGATTTTTATAAGCAAGAAATGAGAAATTTCTTTCATGCTGCCATTTTTCACTAGTGGAATGTTTTGCAATTATTTTTCTATATTATATAGAAAACAAAAATTCTAAAGTGGCATAAAATGTCATTTAAAATGCCTAAAACCTTTCTTTCCATATGATTTTATCAATAAAAGATATATACAACTATCAATACAATTTTCAACACTAAAAGAAACAAATCAGATTTATATGTGATGTTACTTATTTTGATATTTCTTATGTACGCTATTTGTGCTCTTCTAGAATCAGATGTATAAAGATAGTTTACCAACAGCTTCATTTGAGATAGGTATGTTCTAAGATATATTACATCTTTATGTGGACAGGATACACAGTGCATGCTGCAACTGATATTTTAAATCACTACAAATATAGTGAAAGAGATATGAGACTTTTCATATCATATCTAGGAATATAAACACCTCTTTTCTAAATATACAATAATAACTGTCAGTAAGAGCTGATCATTATTTATGTAATAGAAAAGATGCATTTGGCTTTTGTGATACACACAGCTATTTTCCTCAATTATTCTTGCCATTTCACTCACCATACCAAGAACTACCTCAGAGATAAGAAACAATGACCATTTTCTTCCAGGAACAAAGTGAGAATTATTTTGTTTCATGATGCGATTTTTCTTTCACAGTTCTGAAAGCCTTGCTGGTGTTGAGGAGTTATTTCTTAAAATCTTCTTCACACCAAAGATAGAGTAAAAAAGAGAGAGAAACCATCAATATAGTGCTATTTTTATATTTTAATGGGGCACTGAAGAGAAATTAAGATCCAAATGTTTAGGAACAGTTTTAAGATCATAATTGATGGAGTCCCAAATAGAAGACTGAGTTTCTGGCTTAATTCACTTTGAGAGAAAAAGTGAACCCAATGAGTTAGGTGGGAAGTACAGATCTATTACAAAGCTTTGCTTTTTAGAGCAACCTTATGACAATTAGGAACAATTAGGAACCAAAGTATATTAAAAACCACTGCTTATGTGTTTATCCTGGATCATATGCTGGTGAGCTTGTCATTGTGAAAAGGAATATAAGGAACTATTTCTACAAAATCTCTAATTAACCCAGGGGACTTTCCACAGAATTTATAGCCTAACAAGAATTCTAAATGGATTTAAACATAGGCAAATATAGCTGTTGCATTTTCATGAATAACTCTCAAGGGATACAATTGACATGAAATAAGGATATCACTTCTCCTTTCCAAATACCAGCACCACTTCCAAGATGTGGGGAGAATTTCAGTGGGATACAAGAAGATTCCTTGAATGCAACTTGGAACATAAACTCCATTATAGTAGGGAGTCTATTGGTCTTGTTCATCACTATATCTTTAGCAGCTGCCACAGTGTCTGGTCCATAATAGGAGCTCAATAAATATATTCAATACATGATTGAGCCTGTTCAGGAAACCATACATATTAGATGTATGATAACTATGAGTTGCTATGATGTATGCATTCCCTGACGTGTGGGAGTGAGCCAAAAGGAAAGATTATCTGCAAGTGTTGGAGTGACTCTCTTCAGGGCCAATTAAAGAATTTCCTATGGGCTTCCCTGGTGGTGCAGTGGTTAAGAATCCACCTGCCCATGCAGGGGACACAGGTTCGAGCCCTGGTCTGGGAAGATCCCACATGCCAGAGCAACTAAGCCCATGTGCCACAACTACTGAGCCTGTGCTCTAGAGCCCCTGAGCCACAACTACTGAAGCCCACGCACCTAGAGCCCGTGCTCCACAACAAGAGAAGCCAACACAATGAGAAGCCTGCACGCCGCAATGAAGAGTAGCCCCCACTCGCCACAACTAGAGTAAAGCCTGCGCACAGCAACGAAGACCCAATGCAGCCAAAAATAAATAAATAAAGTTATTAAAAAAAAAAAAAACCTTCCTATGATCTCATTTGAAAGGTTAAATTAATTACAGGAAAAGCTATCTACAGGTTAAATCTTTGAGCCTGTACCATGCACTGTTGGTGTCCCACCCACATCCCCTTGAGCTTTCACCAGTATAGTCCCCTCTACTCTCCAGCTACCAGCATCTTTATCTCTTTGCCAGAGGGCTCACCTGGCTGGCCATATCAGGGCTAGCTTCTTGGGGGTATGACCAATGCAGTCTTACAGGTTCCTGTACTCAGAAGGGGACCTCATGCTTGGGGTTTAATTCTCTGCTGTTGTTATATTGAAATTCTTAGTAAGTTTATCTTTAACTGTGTTCTATAAGTGAAGTCCAATGGGACAGTAGAACATGTACAGGAGTTTGGAGGCTCCACTCATATGCACTCCCTCTTCTTGTTGCTTCCTGCCTCTCCCCTACCCTGACTCAGTGACTTCTGCCACCTTCTGCCTTTGCCTGAGGGTCTGGACACAAGTTGGGTGAAAGTCAGGGTCAGGCACATGCATACAGCACATCCCACGTGCCCAGTTGTGGGATGGGTTGGGGGAGGGACCAGGCAACTGTGAGCCTCTGCATTTGCCCTGTGAGTATCCCTGTGCCACAGTGATATATTAAATAAATAGCAAGCACTCACAAAAACTCACTCATATACACACATATGCATGCACACATGTACCATGTGGGGTTAGGGGGCCTTTTCCTGGCTTTTTGAGCAAGGAGCTCCACATTCTTATTTTGCTCTGGACCATGCAAGTCCAATAGGTGATTCAGTGGAACTCTCTCTGCCCACAGACATGGCAGACCAGCAATGCCAGAGAATGAATTTCTATCCCACCACAGCCTTAACTAATGGCTGACTGCTGGAATTGGTGGGAGAATTATGTGTTCTACAGTGGCTCCAGAGGTCTCCAGCAGGATTCAGCTCCTTTATTATATGGTAACTTGCATAATAAAGTGCTCTTATTGGCCACCGTCCCTTCTCTATCTCCCTTCCTCACTTCCTCACTGGTGCTTCCTAAGATCATCTTCCAAATATACCACTTGGATTTAAATCCTTGAACATGTTTCTGGAGAAACCCAAAGTAAGAGATTCCCAAGCCAATATTTGAGACGTTTCTAATATCCTTGACTAATTGAAAAATAAATATCTCCAAAAGAGTGGGGTCCTTTCTCCCACAGACTTCTCTGTAATTCAGAGGCTTTGGGGTTTGTATTTTTGTATACCTTTTACTACTCAGGATGCATAACCAAACTTCATCATTTCTCCTTTGTTTACTTCCTCCTTCTCTGGTTTGAATGCAAAGGGTTCAAGTTTCCTAAGGGTTCCTCCGCATTCTATAATTCTATAAATCTCCTGTCTTCTTTCTGAAAGAAAAAGAAAAGTTGTTCTATACTTATTACCACAAAAGACAATAATTTTCTGTGGATTTCTGAATTCTGCTATGGTGGTGTTTGATTTTGTTAAATATGACCCTCATATGACAAAAATTACACAATATATTTCTGATCATTTGTTCTAGAAAACAAATATATTCAACTGAATCTGAAAATGTAATTTCAACATTACTTTCCAGATTTGGGGGAGAAATTGGAAATGGTGGAAAGGTGTAGTGGGTATGGAATTTTTTTAAGACCAAAATGTATTTTATATTTAACTTATTTCTGTTTTAAATCTTTACTTTAAATTTTTATTTTTATACCATGAAAGTTGGTTATTATTATTATTATTCTGCATCTCCAGGCACTGCTGCTTTCTGCTGACATGAAAGCAAGAGAGTTTAGAGAAGGTGCCATCAGCGTATTGGTCAAACTTCGCATTTTGGGAATGCCTTAGAGAAAAAAATATGACGCGAATGCCTTAGAGAAAAAAATATGACGCTGAAACTTAGTAGTTAATTTCCATCTGCACCCTCTTCCCTCCAATGACTCATGGATTCTTGGCTAAAACTAGCTGCAATCATTGATTTTTTGTTTGTTTGTTTTTTTAAAGGTGATGATCCATTTATTTATTTATCTATCTATTTATTTATTTATTTATGGCTGTGTTGGGTCTTCATTTCTGTGCGAGGGCTTTCTCTAGTTACGGCCAGTGGGGGCCACTCTTCATCACGGTGCGCCGGCCTCTCACTATCGCGGCCTCTCTTGTTGCGGAGCACAAGCTGCAGACGCGCAGGCTCAGTAGTTGTGGCTCACGGGCTTAGTTGCTCCGTGGCATGTGGGATCTTCCCAGACCAGGGCTCGAACCCGTGTCCCCTGCATTGGCAGGCAGACTCTCAACCACTGCGCCACCAGGGAAGCCCCAATCATTGATTTTTTAAAAAGTTCCCCTCCCTTGCCATGTCTGGGACCTAACAGATGCAGAATGGATAAAACCAAACTAGGGCTGCTGAAGGAAATTCCAGATCATCTCCCAACATAAGTACCTTATGCAGACCTCATCCTCTCTAGGAATAACACTGACTAACAAGCCCCTTGACTTTGAGCTATCTGCTCCACCTATCCCCAGTGATTCTTCAGTTCTAACTATCCTCTATACCTATCCACTTCCTTTTCCTAATTCCTCGTCCTGGTGAAAAGTTCATTCATTCATTCAAGTGTTCATTCTTTTTAACAAAAATTAATTGGTAACATACAGTGAGATTCAATGATCTGTAACTCAAGTACAGCTGTGGTCTGCGGAATGCCAGCATCAGTATCACCTAGGAGTTTGTTAGAAAGGCAAATTCCTCGTCCCTGCCATAGACCGACTGAGTCAGAATTCCTGCATCCAGGATCCATGCCGTAACTACCTGTCCAGGTGATTCCTATGCACCCACAGTTGGAGAAGCATTGGTCTTTTTCTGGATTGGGACCCAATAACTGCAGTTCTAGTAAGTTTTCAGGTGATGTTGCTACAGCTAGTCCAGGGACCACATTTTCAGAAGCACTGATCTAGAAGTTCAAGTTATTATTCCTGCTACCTAACGAAAGCCTGAGTCTAAATCTCCTCAAATTATAGAGCTTTAACCTCTGCTTTGTCCAAACTAAATCCAATTTTACTGTGAATGTTTCAGTCCCAGCTTGCCAACTCCTAGCTTTTTAAATTTGGTAGCAATTTGAGACAGCTGCCCCTGTACCCTGTTAATATTATTACTCTCATTATTTTTGTTTCACTTGCTTTATCTGAAAATCTCAAGGTATGTTCAACTAGGCACAAACTTAAAATTAGATTCTATGAGTTTGAACTATAGATTTACCATATTACCTGTCTAATTTTGAACAGTGACTTACCATTTCTGGAACCTATTTCTTTACCTGCACAGTGGAAATGAAATGGATTGGAAGAGATTATGTAATTGAAAGAAGCTAGCAAAAGGTCTGGTATATAGTAGGTGCTCAATAAATGTTATTTAAATTTTTATATCACAGTACTCTTCTTCTCTAATACCATCTAACACCAGGTAATGACATGAGATATGTTAAAAATCATTCAACTTTTCAATCTTATTTATGTCTTCAGAATGCATTTAGTTTCACTTAAAAATTGATTCAACTTTATTGTCTATATTTTATTCCTCTTTCATTTTGGTGACCCCTAGGAAGTGTAAAAATGCTAATTTTCCTTTGATTTTTAAAATTACCTAGAGTTTTAAAAGTAAAGCAGACTATAATAGAATGTTATGTGTATAATAGAATGTGGTAGTTCTAATGTTCAGTTTCCTATATTTCCTTGTCATTTGATGTCAGATAAAAGTCATAGCTAAATGTACCCTAAAATTTCTCATTAGAAAAAAATAGCTTCAACTTTGACGAAACCTTTCATCCAAGCACCTGAAATCCCTTTATAGGCATTAGCTAATTAAGCTTTAAAACACCTCCATCAGGAGAGTAAGAATTAGAACACATGGGCTAGAACCACATAGGCTAGTTAAGAAATAGGGGCTCATCTATCAGAGTAAACTGCAAAGATTACAGCACGGTCTGTTCATTTCCATCATTTTAATGACTGATGTAGAACTCCAACTTTAAAATGGTTTTTAAAATCCTATTTCCATAAAAGTAATGCATGCATACGCTTACAAAAATCAAGTAGGATTGAAAGGGTTATAAGGAATATCAACAATTTCTTTCTCCGTATCTCCCCAACCCTATTCCCTAGAGGCAACCTCTCTTTAGCTACTAGTTTCTGTATTTATAAATAGTATGTTTATATTGCTATTGTTGATTTACCAATGTTAGATACTCTTTATGCCCTTCTATGATAGATGAGGATTTAGCTATCACAACACAACCACCACCACCCCTCCTCCATTCCTCCCACTAGAGTTATGTCACTTTTAATTAAATAACCTAACCGTGTTGAGAGTATTTTGAGTACATATAAATGTTCACTGCAGAGTCAAGTAATTGTACTATCAGTCAAACAGTTGCACTATGGTTACATTTTCTGTCTTACTCACCTTTTAAGTTTTGTTCCTGGAATTCCTAATTATTTTACTTTGTTCTTGCAGGTTCTTCTTATAACCATTGAATTTTTTTTTTTCTGAAGTCCCATCATATCAGGTGTTTATCAAATGAGTTTCCCCTCTCTCTCCCATCCTGACCACAGCAAGTTTCCATCTCAACTTTCTGCTTCCTTTGGGGCTGCTGCTCTCTAGACCTGCTGCATCGCTATCCTAGGGTGATCCTTGACTACTCTCCTGGGTTGCAGCCCCTGGATTTCATGCCTTTCTATTTCCTAGTTTATTCCCTATATTGCTGGAGGCAAATTTTCTGAGTCTTTGCTGACTGAAAATATTTTTCTTCTAATTTCTACCCCACACTTGATAGATACTTTATCTAGGTATAGAATTCTAGGTAGAAAATCATTTTCCATCAGAATTTTGAAGGGATTTATTTGTTGTCTTATAAAGAAAATAAATGACTTACTATGAGTAAATGCAAAGGTAATCGATTAAATATACCAAGGTCTAGGTTGGTATATATATAAGCATATTTTATATATATATATATATATATATATACACACACACACACACATATATATACACACACACACACACATATATATATATGAACAAAAGAAAAATATAGATTACATGGTAACAACATTTGGGTTTAAGGCAGGACTGGCTACATAATTTGAGGAGCCCAATGCAAAATGAAATTGTGAGGCCCTTTGTTAATAAATTAAAAATTTCAAAGCAACAAAAGTAGAGCATTAAACCAAGCATGAGGGCCTTCTAAGTGCAGAGTCCTGTACAGTTGCATAGGTAGCACACCTGTGAACCTGGCCCCAGTTTAAGATCTGGCTTTATAGACCATTTTCTTAAACTCCAATCCCTCACTTAACTTCATGGAGCCTTATAGTGCCATTTATAAAACAGGAATAATAATATCTGTCCTTCCAACCATCCAGGGTTGTGGGGAAGTTATGCAAAACATGGTAAAAACAATATGTGTGTAAGTACTATGTAAATCACAGCAGTGTAAAGAAGAGTAGGTATATGTGGAATATTTTCTTATATCATTGATAAAAAGTGTTAGGTTTGTGTGTGCTTCACTGTGTCCTCATTTATGCATGGATAACTGATGTGCAGAAATTCACAGCTTCATATATATATTTTAGAGCCAATCCAACACTAGAGTTTTGTACCAGAGAAGCTACAACTCATTGTTGATTATCCCATCATTATCTGAAACTCTAAAATAATGGACTTTTAGTTGAAACTTTCTACTAATTTCACCTTACAGATAGCACTTTAGAGTCAGCACTTAAATCTGTCTTAAGTTGTGAAACATGGGTGGTAACTGGGAGTGTGATTTATTATTATTCTGCCCTGTGTTTTGTCTGGTGTCCCTATTAAAACTATGGGCCTTTACCCAATTTCAAGCTATATTCATTGGTAAATGCGTACAGATTCTTGTTTGGGTGTTTGAATCCTAGATTAGTTACTAATCAGCATCCACAGTTTTATAATAACCCAGCCACATCCATTCATTTACATATTGTCTGGGGCTGCCTTTACACTCCAACAGCCGTTGAGTAGTTGCAACAGAGACCCTATGGCCTGCAAAGCCTAAAATATTTATTATATAGATCTGAAAATTTTGCTGACCCCCCTTAGACCATCAGTCATGACTTCTCAACACATCACCACAACCCAATGAAACTGTCCTAGCACCCTCACATTGTTGCCCCTCTATCTGGAATCAGATCACCCTGCAGTACCTAGCACTCCACTAGTCAAACTATCCTGTCTCCCCAGCTCCTAATCCCTCCCCCATCTCCTGATACCTGCTGCTGCTCTAGTGGCTCTGACCTCAGCTTCTTGTTAAACCACAACTCACACTTAACCTCTGACATAACATCTGCTCCTGACAATCAGAAAGAAGAGACCTGCAAATCCCATTCAGGTGCAACACCCCACCTCAGCAGCTAATCTAGTAAGAATTTTCAAGTGTTTTCTGGATGCAATTTTGGAAAATTTGGTGCGTTTCTTCACAGTGTATATTTTTCACTCCTATCCACTTGGATATTAAACATCTACTTTATACCTAGCACTCTGCTGTCTAAGAGAGAAAGGGCTAGAAGATGGAGAGAAAGCTGATTTAGGGAAGAGGGAAGGGACAAAGGAGGGTGGATGAGAGAAAACAATCAAGAAAATGAACCAGTTTAGTGATGGACTGTAAGACACAGGGTGATTGACTGACTGACTAAATATATTAATAGATAAATAAATGGGGGGGCTAATGAGAGTGATTGCAAAAGACTTTGCTGAGAAGATAGGATCTGAGCTAGCTAGGCCTTAAAGGATGGTGTGGATTTGGAGAGTGCATATAAGGAGAGAGTAGAAAAAATAAATAGGTAGGTGAAATGAGTTCTGTGTCTGAACACCCGCCACCAGGGGTCACAAATTGTGGAGCTGATTCCCTTCCCCTCTCCCACCCTCTATCACCACTGACCCAGTCCCTGTAGCAATAAACTGCAAAAAGGTACTTCTAATGAGTAAACTAGAAAATGGTGACTCTCTGACTGAACCAATTAGGTAAAGGCACTCTCCTCCAGCGAGGCAGGCAGGCCTGAAGGGCACAAACTTGGGCAGACAGGGATGACTTTGTCTCCATTTGCACCCTCAGGCCCAGACACTGTCATGCACACAGTACTACTTGACCAATAATACATTGCAGACCAGAAAAGGGTGGATCCCTAGCTGCATCTTTTGTTTAGACATACTTTGTTGGAATCTTCCAGTGTGTTAAAATGACTTAAATTAATATCTGACAATATGCTCTGTTTGTGAGACCATGGCTAAACAGTTATTCTCATACATTGCTGGTGAGACAGCAAAAATCACACAATCCCCACAGAGAGGAATTTGACTAATTCTAGTGCAGTTACTTATGCATTTACCCTGACACAGCAATTCCAATTCTAGGCATCTGTTGTAAAGATATACTGGCAAAAATACAAAATGACTTGTGTCTAAGGCTATACTTTAAGAATATACTTTAGAATAGCAGTAAACTGGAAAAAACAAAACTTCTATTAATAGTAGAGTGGCTGAATAAACAAGGGTTGGCAAACATTTTCCATAAAAGGCCAAATAGTAAATAGTTTACGCTTTGTGGGATATGGTCTCTATTGCAATACTCAACTCTGCCATCACAGTACAAAAGCAGCTACAGACGATAAACGAATGAGTGTGTCTATGTTTCAATAAAACTTTATTTGTGGACACTGAAATTTGACTTTTGTATAACTTTTGTGCCACAAAATATTATTCTTCTTTAGATTTTGTTTTCAGCCACTTAAAAACATGAAACTCATTCTAGGCTTGAAGTCCATACAAAAACAGATGGCAGGGACTTCACTGGTGGTGCAGTGGTTAAGAATCTGCCTGCCAATGCAGGGGACAGGGGTTCCATCCCTGGTCCGGGAAGATCCCACATGCCGCGGAGCAACTAAGCCCGTGCGCCACAACTACTGAGCCCATGTGCTGCAACTACTGAAGCCCGCGCACCTAGAGCCCATGCTCGGCAACAAGAGAAGCCACTGCAATGAGAAGCCCGCGAACTGCAATGAAGAGTAGCCCCTGCTCGCCACAACTAGAGAAAGCCCACGTGCAGCAACAAAGACCCAACGCAGCCAAAAAAAAATCAGAGAAAAAAAAACAGATGGCAGGCTAGATTTGGCCCTCAGACTGTAGTTTGTCAATACCTGGAAAAACTATAGTATATAACAGTGTTATCTTATATAGTTAGATAAAGAAATGAGGAAGATATCTATATACTGATATGGATCCAAACTGTGTTAAGTGAAAAAAACAAGGGGCAGACCAGTGTTTATAGTATGCTATTGTTTATGTAAGAAACAGAAAGAAATATGAGTACATATGTATAATGTTTATGTTTTCAAAAAGAAATGATGGAAGGATAAACCAAACGCTAAGCAGTTACAAGAGGAGGGACCGAACAGGGTGATGTGAACAGAAACGGGAGCAAGACTTCTGTGACTATAACTTATATTGTTTGGACTTTGAAATATAGTTTCGACATAATTGACAAACAAAATGAAGTCACAAAGAAAAAAATTGATTTAGTTATCCACATTTTAAAATGGAGATATTTTACAAAGAATCTACATTTCCTTTCTCTTGAAATATTGAAAGATCTGTCTGGCATCACTGAGTCTACCTTCCCACATGGCAGCCCTCCAGAGGAAGCCACGTTTTAGCAACTTCCTTTTCAGTAAGACATATATTCTGTGTAGGTATTCAAGTTTGCAACTTCTGCCCCAGGAGAAGCAAATGAATTAGTACTTGATGCTTAGTATGGTGCTAATAGAAAACTATTCAGAGACGCTGCAGACCCGGGACCCGGAGCAGCTCGGAGGCGGTGAATAATAGCTCTTCAAGTCTGCAATAAAAAATGGCGTCCAATAAAACTACATTGCAAAAAATGGGAAAGAAACAGAATGGAAAGAGTAAAAAAGTCGAAGAGGCAGAACCTGAAGAATTTGTGGTAGAAAAAGTACTGGACCGACGTGTAGTGAATGGGAAGGTGGAGTATTTCCTGAAGTGGAAGGGATTTACAGATGCAGACAATACTTGGGAACCTGAAGAAAATTTCGATTGTCCAGAGTTAATTGAAGCATTTCTTAATTCTCAAAAAGCTGGTAAAGAAAAAGATGGAACAAAAAGAAAATCTTTATCTGACAGTGAATCTGATGATAGCAAATCAAAGAAGAAAAGAGATGCTGCTGATAAACCAAGAGGTTTTGCCAGAGGTCTTGACCCAGAGCGAATAATTGGTGCCACAGACAGCAGTGGAGAATTAATGTTTCTCATGAAATGGAAAGATTCAGATGAGGCGGACTTGGTGCTGGCAAAGGAGGCAAATATGAAGTGTCCTCAAATTGTAATTGCTTTTTATGAAGAGAGACTAACTTGGCATTCTTGTCCAGAAGATGAAGCTCAATAATTGTTTGCATTGCTTTTTATATATATTTATATATATATATAAAATCTGGGTCTTGGTCTTTTGATTTATTAGTGTGAAGAAATAACTACATTCTAATGAAAATCATGTTTGATATGTTTGTTTTGAAGTAGTATTGGGGAAGTTGTTGGGTTTGGGGGGTTTTTTGGGGGTTTTGTTTTTGTTTTTTTTGCATCTGTAGCACTGGTTACTTTGAACAAATAAAAGCTTTCTGTAGTTGCTTCCTTTAGCAGAAAAGAACATTTGATACTATGGTATATTATTTCCTCTGCATTAGAGAACAGCTTTTCTAAATGTTGGGGAAAATCTCCATAGTCATTACTCAATCAGAATTTAGAATTTGCATTTAACTCATATATGCCTAAGGACCATTCTGGGTTTTCTGTATGTGTATACATAAAATACATATGTAAATGGTTTGGGGGTTTTTTGGTTATTGTTTAAACACATTTACCAAAACAAAAACAGCCTTTCACAACCATGGATGAGCCCATGTTTCTGGGATTCTATCATTTTGAGCAATATAAGAAATCACTTCAACTTAAATTGAAAATTTAAGTCTTAACCTTTCAAATTAAATAATTTTGTAATTAATGAGACAAATTAAACAATTTAAATTGGATAATTTTTTAAAGCAGCCCTATCAGAATCTGCATCCATATCTACCATCATATAAATGCAGTTTTATATGTAAAACCCCCCTGAAAGGAAAATTTTATCTCTGTCAACCCAAATGAAAAAAATGGAAAAATTCTGGTATGCTTTAATTAGCCAAGCAAGACTTAGTTAAGTGGACATTTAAAGCTTCCTTTTGGCAAACCATTCTTTATAAGAAGTTGAAATCCGTGTGCTGTATTTACTGAAAGACTGTGATACATGGAATGTCTCAGACTTGTTAATGGAAACCTAATCAGATGGTTAGAGATGTTGGCAGTTTAGGATCTGCAGGAATAAATGAGTGAACAAAGTTTTCTAATCTAAACTTGACCTGCATGTTTTTTGAAACTTTACCCCAACCCACTCCTTATATGTAGGCTCAGTCTTCTCAGTATTTTGGGTTACTGGTTCAGCACAAGCCAGGAAAAACAATAACTTTGTAGTAATCAGAATGTTATTCAACTGTATATTGTTTACTTTATTGTAAATACTGGTGAACAGTGGTCAATAAATAGTTTTATATTCCTTTAAAAAAAAAAAAAAAAAAAGAAAACTATTCAGTATTTTGAGCACAAGCATGAAATTATAGAAGTAGTATTTCAGGGAGGTTAACCTGTCAGTGTTATGTGTAATGATTAGCAGTGGGGAAGAGCCTGATTCCAGGTGACAGAGACAAGTTTCCGAAGGGACTGTCCACGAGGCCTGCCCCACTCTCAGACGTACTTAACGCTACCCTGGGCATGGATCCCACGGGCCTGCAGTGTCAGATACATCGCTACCATTCAGGTGAAGCTTGGCCTCAAATCCTGGACCCCGAGGACCTGCTGAAGCCAGCGGCTTGACCACCTCCTCCGCAGGAGCCCCGGCCGAGCTTGGGAAGGGGTCACTCTGCTGGGACTGGGGAGCCGGTGTGCCAGCCACCCAGGCCATGCTTGTTAGGACTTGTGGGTGACCACGTGGCTCCGGGCCGGGCAATGCGCCATGGCCAAGTTGGGGCATGGGAGTGACCACCCTCAGGCGCCCAGGCGGTCAGGAGGGGGCCCCCACCCATGCCTCACCTTTCCCCATCCTGCACCCAGTGCTTTGCGGAGATGAGAGCTGGGGTGGGAGGCAGGCTCGGGGTGGGGGACTGAGCCTGCGGCTGTGAAGCTGCCAGGGCATCGCCACGCCCTTGCCTTCTGAGGCCACGCCCACTGCGCTGAAACCACAGCTCGAACGCTGGAGGTGCCTGGGAGTCGGGCATCCCTCCTCAGAGCCGGAAAACAGTCAGTGTGCAGGGAGCAGCCTCAGAAAACCTCCACAAGTTGCTTCAAGCCTGATGGCCGCCCACCGCTCCTCTGCCAGGCTCGGGCTCAGATCTTGAACTCAGGCCACGGGGTGTGGATGGAATTTTATTTTAGTGAAAAGACCAGTGGTGTGTCTCTAGCAGGTGGCGCGAGAGCAACACCAAGGTGAGATAAAAACCAGCTTTGCTTAAAAAAAAAAAAAAATTGCCCAAGCTCTTTAGGTATAGGTCCTGGACTTGAATCCATTTCTCCTGTCCTGTACCGCCTCCTTCCTCTCACAGCATGCTAACTTAGGTCAATTGATTCAGTTCTGTGCATCCTTGGCCTGTGTCAACAAAAAAGCAAATATGTTAAAATGGGATGATTTCTGTAGTCCCTTCCAGATCTAAGATTCTATTAGCCAGGGAACTGTGCTTCCATGTGTGGGAGTGGGTCTCGGGAAGAGGTAGTAGTATTTGGTTCCAATTCTCCCCACACCCCTTTCCTTTAACTGGAAAGCAAACAAGGAAGTAGAATATATTTGATCTGGCATGCCTATAGAAATTAGACTGTAGCTGGTCCCAAAAATGACTTCTAGGGTCACCTTGTATGTCACTGCAGACACTGGAAGGCTCTCATGATGTCTCATCTTTTGCGAGTAGACTAGCCTACCACCTTTCACCTTACACCCAACTACTTCCTTAGGAGAAGGGTTTTTAGTTAACAAAATACATGCACTGGCATAAATACCCAATCTTGAAGCTCTGCTTGTTTCCAGAGCATTCAAGCTGTTAGTAGCTGTTGGAGCCATCATTCCTACTTCATGTGAGTATAGTTTTAGATAATTCCCTTTGTACAAATTAAATAGCTTCTTTATGGATGTCTTACTTCTCTCAATGGGGATAATTAGATCACATTTTCCTTTCGGCCCGGAGAAAGATCCTGGAGAAGCTTTAGAAAAATTGGTAAGTCACTCTTTCTTTTGTATTTCCTCAACTCCATGGCTTATATTCCCCCCTCATATAAGGAAGACTCCTTTTCAATATATTCTCCAATTTTGAGAAAGACAAACTGCCAGGAGCTGAATTGCTGTCCTGTGGCCAACAGGCAATTCCTGGCTTCTAACCTCTGGCTCTAACTTCTCTGTGTACCTCTTTGAATTGTGAAGATTAGTGACATAGTGGATCACTGTGGGCTGTCCTGCCTTATGAGAAGACCTTTGGGTACATGTACTTTCCTCTTTATTCCCTGAGCCAATGACTACACAGAGCAGGAATTCTTAAGATCAAAGACATGCCTCAAACATCAAGTATTATAATCTTTGTAGAGTGTAACAGGAAATCCAGTATCCTAGGGACAAAATAAAATGGGAGGTACAATCCTCGAATATCTAGAACTCATTTGTTAAACAGGATCCCAATAATGGTTAACATATCTGAGGTAGTTTATTTTAAACCTAGGAGAGTAACTCAGAGTATGGTTTATACAATTAGAAATCACATTTGCAAAAATATTACTAACTCTACTTACTCCACATGTTCAATATACATGTGCACACATGCATACACTCTAAGAGAAAAAAAATCAAAAAAATATTCCTTCAAATACACTTATTTTTTTTTATATTTCAAGGTAATAACCACAGCTATCAGGACAGGCTACTCGGGAACCCCAAACGCATCAATCAGTTTCATAGTTGGCATCACCACCTTTCTCTGGGGACCACTTTGTATGAGGTAGAATGTGCCCCTGTTCTCACCAGGGCAGACAAAGGGAGCTGAATAGAGAGGATGAGAGCGAGCCAGCCTGTTCTCCATGGAAGAGCAGGGAGGGGAGAATTACTCAGCACTCACTCTTCCACCTGCTTCCCAGATGCCTCTTAAGACTGTTTTTGCATTATGTGTCTTTTCCTTCTAAACTTGGACTGTTTGCATAGATCAGCAAAAAGATGTCTCTAACCTTACCACAAACACTGGATAATTAAGTTGGATTTTCAAGAACTCCTTGACACCACTTTCTCTGGACCAGATTTTCAGGTTTGGGATCTGAAACTTCGCTTTTTAATTTTTTTTTTTTTTTTTTCCTAATCTTTTGGCCACGTAGCGCGGCATGTGGGATCTTAGTTCCCCCACCAGATATTGACATTGGAAGCGCAGAGGCTTAACCACTGGACCGCCAGGGAAGTCCCTGAAACTTCGCTTTTTAAATTGCTCTTTTCCTCTTCTCTTTTTCCCTTCTCTCTGTACCATTTTTCTACCTCCCAATTTATAGAAGAGGGAAATATGTGAATAAATATGGAATATATTCACTAAAAGCATTATCTGTTCTTTGCTTTTATTCATTTGTTCATTTAACAAATATTCTTTGAATGCATCTATATATTAGCTAAGTGCTGGGTATGTATGTAGTAGTCAACCAAATAGACAAGGTCATAATGAAGCTTATACTCTTATAACACTAAATCAAATAAATATTTGCTATGTAAAGAAATAACCAGGGGTAACTAATTTAGGATGGAGGGTCAGAGAAGGCTTCTCTGAGGGAGTAACACATATGAACATCATATAAACAGTAACATCATATGAAACATGAAAAATATTTGATGATGATTCTAGATATTCTGGACAAATTATTCTCCTAATTCTTATGATATTAAAAAATATCCCTGAGCATATCTACATATTTGCGAAATAAATGTCATGGAAAGTTGTGAACATTTATTTGTAAGTAGAGGTCTATTCATTTTTCTAGAATTTAAACTGGTTTCATCCAGCAAACTTGCATTTTTCTAGTATTATGAGAGAAGAGCCCAGATAAAAATAGTTCTTTATTTGATGTCAGTGGGGCTTACTAAATAGAGTAGTAAAGGTAAAAGCAGTGACCCAGATGTACTTAGATGTGTAAGGAAAGAATTTAAAATCTCAATATGAATGAGAGAGGGAATCTGCTTAATACTATAAACAGACTCAAACCCTTCTCTGATTACACCTTTGCAAGCAATTGCCAAGGAAAGAACATACAAACATGAAGGAGGAGTTTTTCTAGACACTATCTTGGTTAAACTTTAGAACTTTGTTATAAATCCATGAAATACAGTCTGCCTCAAAGCAGGCCCACAATTGGACCCAACTTCAATGAAATTACTGAATTAACAAGATAACACATTTATAACTTGCTTTCTCATTTATAAAATGGTTAATTAACATACCACCTGATTCTCAAAACAGATCTTTGAAGAAAATATTACTATCCCCATTTTAAAGAAGAAATGGAAGTTAGGTGATATGCATATAGTGAATTAGTGAGTGGGGAAAATGAGCTTCAAAACTTGATTTTTCTGACACCAAAGCCTGTGGTCTTGGTGCTGAATCACACTGCTAAGCCTTATTGTAAGTCAGAGAGTCTCTGACTCTGCCCCAAGAGCAGTGACAGGCAGATTTCATACAGTAAAATGGCAGTTGGACAATCATACTTTCTGCCATGTCACTTCATGGAGAGCAAGGTGTCACAACCTCATCTCATCCTAGTTTTCTTCAGAGACCCATTAAAGGATCTCGCATTCAAGAGCAAAGGGGCAGATATATCTTCACTGTTAACATGATTCTGAGGCACTTGTGACTGGCGCCTGCAGAAGCAAACTTGGCTCAAATGAGATCCACACCTGAGACTCATAGATTCATTTCTGCCATGAGTGTCTTTTGGAAAGAAGGATGCAAAAGAAAGAGGACAAAGGTCTCTGAGTAGAGTGAGAACTTGCAAGCATGCTGAGAACTTTTCCTCCCAGAACAATATTTAGTGGAAAGTGTTCTTCACAAGCCTGATTTGCTCTTTAGAGACCTAAAATCCTAAAAAGAGGTAGGTCCCAATAATTTCAATATTTAAAGAAAAGCAAGTTCCTGCCGTCAAGCAAGATGATAATAATTACAGTAATAGTAATATAATGATAGCGATGTGGAAAATAGGACACTTTTACTTATTTTGTCTCCATTATTCTGAAATAATTCCACTTTAGGAAACTTAAGCATCCTTGAATTATTTTTCATCCCAGAGTATTTAGGTAGAATATAGCCAATTTCTAATTTTACGACAAATGATTTTCTAAAATCACAATAGCTATGCTTGACTGGCGTTGCTGGTTGACCAACCCTACAATCATTTCTAAAAATGATTCTTACAGAAGGCTAAAAGGCCCATCCCAAGAGTAGATATTATACATGACCCAGTCCTAGCCAAGGAAACATGAGGAAGGTCTCTTGGAAGGTTTTTGGGAGGGGTTTCAGTATACTGTTGAAGAGATGTTGTTCACTTCCAATTCTCTCTTCTTCTTGCCTTTAATTTGGCTGTAATGTCTGGAGCTGTTGCAGCCTTTTTGTGACCACAAGCATTGAGGTTATGAGGATGAAAAGGCAGAAATCTATGTAGACCATGGCAGAAAGACTGAAAGAACCTAGGCCTTAGATGTTGTTAATTAGCTGAACTAACATCAGCAATTGGCTACTTCAGCCTTTCCATTACATGAGAAAGTAAATCCCTCTTTGTTTGAGCTACTGTACCTGAGATTATCTGTAATGTGCAGCTGAAAGTATTCAATGGATAACACTGTGTAGCTTTGAGCTAGTTACTTAAAGCATTTGAACCTAAGTTTCTTTGTGTATAAAACATAAGAAGGTTGAACACTTTTAGATCTAAGAATTCTCTGATTCAAAAAGTTCATTGGCCCTATTGTATTCAGAAACAAATTTTTATAAAAAGATACCCATTTCTCGCTTTGTTTTCAATTTTATAAATAGCATTATCTTTGTAGTGCTATGGAGATATGAAACAGTACATATTTTAAACATATTTTTCTGTTGTTTAGTGTTTAAATGTTTATATCATTTTAATGCAAAGTGTTTCGTGTTTTCATAATTCTTCACAAGTGTGGGTCCTAGTCGATGCAATGGGAATATTCCACTGGACTCATATGGAAGGCCAAAATGCATGATTTATACTTTCCGATACAGACACATAACTATTGGCCTATCACAGAAGAGTATCTATTTTAAGAGGACTAAGACTTAATTACAAAAGGCCTATCAATTAGGGTCTTACTCTGAGCCCAGCACAAGGAAAATACCTTTTCCAATGACAACTTCAAAGAAGTCTTTCTATTGTTGCTATTTAAAGATGACTGGGAGGTCACACTTGGTCTCTGAAAAGGAACAATCTCCCTAAGCAAAAGAATGAAAGTAAGGAATTTTAAAAGCACTTTCGAAGTAGATTTGCAACAACACACTTGCAAGGAGTGAATGTTACCTTATTTTCAATAGGAGACTATAATATCATAACAAAAACTATTGTGTCTTCTCACACATAATTTTAAGAGTTTTAAATGATATGGGACTTCCCTGGTGGCTCAGTGGTTAAGAATCCACCTGCCAATGCAGGGGACATGGGTTCGAGCCCTGGTCCGGGAAGATCTCACATGCCGCGGAGCAACTAAGCCCGTGCACCACAACTACTGAGCCTGCGCTCTAGAGCCCACGAGCCGCAGCTACTGAGCCCACGTGCCACAACTACTGAAGCCTGCGTGTCTAGAGCCCATGCTCCGCAACAAGAGAAGCCACCGCAATGAGAAGCCCGCGCACCCCAATGAAGAGTAGCCCCGGCTCGCCACAACTAGAGAAAGCCTGCGCGCAGCAACGAGGACCCACCGCAGCCAAAATATTAATTAATTAATTAATTAATTATTTTTTAAAAAAGAGTTTTAAATGATAGAAGGGTCTTAGCTCCATCTGAAGATTATATTCCTGAGAAATTACATTTATTTTCAATCTTAAAAATTTGGATTTTAAAAAAACGATTCTAGTGAGCAGAATTTTTCAGAGTATAATATTTGGGCTGAAAAACTTAATGTGTTATTACTTTTGTGGGCTCAATTTTTTAACAGGTTAATATGTCAAAAATAGCTAATACACACAGTCTTTCTGCTCTTAAACAGCTCAATAGTTACAAATCAGCATGATTCAGGATGTAGTTCCACTACTAATTTTGGCTTAAATGGTGGTAGAATAAAGATTCAGTTTGGTATACTACTCCTTTTTAAGTCCTTTTTAAAAACCTCTCAAAACAGATTCATATTTTACTGGATTTAACATGAGTAATAAATAAGTAAAAAAGAGTTTACACTAAGCTGACAACTTGTTTAGAGTTTTTTATAGACGGAGCTTAAAGCAGTCAGAATCTCACAAAATTTCTGAGAACCAAAGAAAATCAAATAGAATTTGTGCTGCTTCTGTGTAAGCAAGTCCTTGTAAATTTGTTCTTGTCTCTGTTTGACAGATGATGGCAAACAGTAAAATGGTACTTATCCCTACTGGGGTGGCATTTCCAGGCAGCTTAATTACCCATTCCTTTTTTTAAAATATTTTATTTATTTATTTATTTATTTATTTATTTGGTTGCACCGGGTCTTAGGTGCAGCAGGCAGGCTCCTTAGTTGCAGCACATGGGCTCCTTAGTTGCGGCAGGCAGGCTCCTTAGTTGCGGCACGCATGTGGGATCTAGTTCCCTGACCAGGGATGGAACCTAGGCCCCCTGCATTGGGAGCACAGAGTCTTATCCACTGCATCAGCAGGGAAGTCCCCTAATTACCCATTCTTAGGGTGTCCTCCAACTCACAGAGATCATCTCTTCCTATTGAAACAGGAGGGAAGGGGGCAGGGCACAACCTTTAAAAGAATGACATAGCCCTTGAGGATCAGACATAAACTGGTTAGAACTGACTAGGCCCAAGATGGCGGAAGTTTCCAGTAGTCCTTGAGCCTCATTATACACTCACTGTAATACAGTAGCATCTAAATGACACACCCACCAGCGCCATGACAGTTCTGAGGCTGACCATAAAAGGACAAAAAGTAGGCAGTGGTCCAATTCCTGGAAATCCCTGCCCCTTCCCCAAAATAGCTGGAATAATCCTCCCACTCATTAGCCTCTGAAATTACCCAGTCCATAAAAACTGTCTCTAGAAGAATCTCTTTTACCTGGGCCCTTTCTATCTCTCTAACCTCTTATACCATTCTCCTATTCTGTATTAGTCAGTATACAGCGAGAAAAACAAAACCCAAGGATCATTATAGTGGTGAGATATTACCTGAAAATCAGGAAGCTGCTCTCTTCCCTGGTCTGGAGCCCACCAGTCTTCACTTCTCTTTGATACACTGGAGATATTATACCTGTTTCTACTGTGGTTGGAACTAAACAGGCACTTGTCTTTCTGTAGATGCTGCTAAAACCTTTACTGACTACTAGGGCCCAGAGCCTACTACCACTTCTGTTGCTGCTACCAGAGGCTCCACCAGAAGCAGAAAAAATGGCTTCTTCATTTCTCCTACTCTAAATGTCCTACCAATGCTGCATGGTATCAGAAATTAACGGGAAATGTGCTGAAAAAGGAGTCTGCAAAATGTAGTTTTCTGGCTTCCAGCCCCTGTGATTTAGAGAACACAGAAGGTCAGGAATGGAGCCAAGAGCTACACACAAATAATTGGCACATGTGGGCTTTACACCGAACCCTTTCAAGACACAAATTCACATTCATATGGTTTTCATAAGGTTAATACCAATTTATTTTCTGGGTCTCAGCTTAAATAAGAGTTCACCAATCAAGCTCTTTTTCACCCCACATATTGATTTGGGTCCCCTATTATATACTCTCAGGCACCTCGTACTTTTCCTCACATTAAGAAAATTGTCACAAAAAAATTGCATAATTTTTCATTTAATATCTGTGTCTCCTATTAAACCAAAAAATCCTTGAAAAAAAAGGACTTCTATGTCTTCTTTATTGATACCTCTCCATTGCATGGAGTACAGGTCATCTGAATAAATATTTACTGAATAAATGAAATATATCTTCTATCATAGCATTTGAAAGGGTAGTTCCTTCACTCATTGTCAATAATCCCTCTAGGATAAAATATTTAATAGTTCTGAAAGATTATTTTATCATTAGGCAAAGGGTCAGTTTCTCAGGGATTTCTCTCATGTTATACATACAGAGTTTGGCAGAAATGACATTTTAGTTTCTCTAGGTGAGTTGTAATAGAAGTATGAATGCCTAGATCTTTTTCAATAATGTAGTATATTTCACAGTAATTTAAGTAACCATGGAGATAGTTATGGAATTAGATTAAAAAAAGACAAATTAAGGAATTAAATAGATGGAATTTCTATGAAATGTACAAAAGACAGAGTAAAAAAAACAAAGAAAATTATAAAGCAGAAGAAGGGAGGGAAGAAAAAACAAAGAAAATTATAAAGATTCCCCCTCCAATATTGAGGTTCTAGCCATCTAGTTATAGAATCACATATGAAAACAACATCAAAACATTTATTTACCCAAATATTCACATACATTTTATACCAAAATAATATTTTCAAACACTAAAACAGCTTAGAATTAAAGTATTTGATCATGAAAGGGATAGAGCTGATTTTTCTTGACAAACTGGCTTGTAGCTTTCTAATTTAGTTCCATTCATTAGGTCAACACTTTTGTTTGGCGTTTTATTCCCATAACAGAAAGACTGTAGGGTACAAAAGGGCAGCAGAGTTATCAGCAGTCTGTTATCTTTAAAGCTGGATTCCTGATTCTGAAACTGGATTTTAAGAATTCTAATACTCAAAGTGTTTGATCTTTTTCTAAGAGGTGAGTCGTATTTACACTCTTCCATCCTCAGCTGCTTAGAGTATAACAATCCATAGGTTCCATTTGTGGGGGAGGGAGGACATGAGGTTACTGTCAACAAACTTTTAAATTATTGCTGTGGAGAGGAAAGGGTCACAAAACAAGTTAAACTGGAAGGTGACTGATACAATTCATCCAGGAGCGCTTCAGTTTTTTTTTCAGGGAAATAAGCAACGTTATCCAATGACAATGCATAGGCTAAGGAAAGGGATGGAGGCCTGAGGATAAAGGAAAAACATTGGAGCAATCACTGTAACGGTTTCAATAAGGATGATTATAAGACTGTTGAACAGCTTTGAGAACCCAAGGGGCAGTTTGATACCATGAAATTTCAGGAATTGTATCTTGTGCCCTGTTGAGATTTTATCAAGCAACTCCTGATCTCTTGAAATGGAGCAGGACCCTCTGGGGCCCTCCTGAGTACAAATCCTTTCCCTTTCCCCCATTTCTTGTTTGTAGGAAATAGGCTTCATTCAGCCTCCTTGACCTTCCCTGAGCTCCAAAGAGCAGATTCAAACAGTTGCTTATCAGGGAAGGGAGGGAATGCAGAAAGAAAGGAAGAGCAGTCAAGGAACAATAGTGCAGGAATGGGACAGGGTCCTGGTTCCTCCTCAAGGGATATACATAACATTTATCTTTGAGTTCTGCAGGAACTAAGGCCCCCACCAAGGTGGAGGATGGTAACTTCAGCCTGAGCACAAGATTCCTGGAACACTGCCCTGTTACCTCACCACCACCCAATCAGAAGGAAGTCTGCACACAGTGGAAGCTAATGAAGACTGTGACCTCCTCCCCAAATGATTCTCCCTTCAAAAAGTTTCATGGTCAAGCAGAATCTTCAGAGTTGGTTTTTGGACACAAGCCCACCTTCTCCCCAGGTTGCTAGGCTCCTCAATAAAGCAACCTTTCCTTTTCCAACCAACACCTGTCTCTTGAGTACTGGCTTTCGAGTGGTGAGCAGCACTTCGGTAACACAATGGCAGGAATGCTGAGTGTTGTTAGTGAGGGCTAGCGAAGCAAACAAAGGCTGGTGAGTGCATTATTGAGAAGTTTACCATGGAGTCCAGTCTGGATAGGAAGGCAGAAAAGCCAGAATGAGAGTAATGGATTTGGAGATAAGTGTTAGAAAACAAAACTTGGAAGATGAAGAGTAAATTCAATAATGATGGTAAACTGGTAGGAAAACAGTAAGCTAGTTTAGAAAAAGCTCTTCAGTGAGAAATTCCCACTGAGACCACAGGTCCACAGGAGGTTGGAAAGTATTGATGTTGTCAAGGTCCTCAAGTAGTAGAATGTAAAAAGTGTACACAGAAATTCAAAAGAAGACAGGTTGTTAAATGATGTCTATAGAACAATGATCTAGAAGTAGATACACCCAGCCCTGTTCCAGGCAGCACGGGTTGAAGAAGTAGAAAAAAAAAGAGCTTTCTATAGAAGAGGATGCAAAGATTCTTAAACTTTAGAGAAAAATTCATGTTTTATTTAGTTCAAGAAGGTAGAAGTATTAAAAGTAAAGATATGGGGATGTTAGTTCATGATGGAACAGGGGTCCTAAAGAGTCTCATGAAGAAAACAAACAGACTGGTCAGGAATGGAGTGGGCCTAGGGTGGTGTTAGGGAAAGCTAGGTAAGGTGGTTAGAAGTAATGCTGAGTTTTATGTTAAGGTCTTTGAGTGTTGGTCAAAAGAATTAAGGTAAGGTGAAGGGGAATTGTATTCATAAAAGAAAACTCTTTTTCCTCTCTGCTCTACTCACACCAATTTCTGACATCAAGTGTGGTGGTGGAGGGGGGGGGTTCCCAGACAAAACAATTCTCCAACCTTCCAGACTAACTCCTACAATTCAATTATGACACTAACTACCTCGTGTTAGCATAGGTCCTAAGGATTAAGGACCCAGCCCCACAAGACGGCCCCCATTTCAGATGCCCATCACAAGTTCTAGGTTGTCAACTGTACTTCTGACCAATCAGCTATAAATTGAGCATTTCCATGACCCCCTCCTGGGGTTCAATAATTTGCTAGAAGGGCTCTCAGAACTCAGAAGAAACAACTAATAGAATTTACTACTTTATTATTAAGGATACAACTCAGGAATAGCCAAATGGAAAAGTTGTATAGGGCAAGATCTGTGGGAAGGGGGACAGAACTTCCATGCTGTCTCTGAGTACATTACCCTCCCAGCACCCTCACATGTTCACCAACATAGAAGCTCTCAGAGTTTAGAGTTTTAATAGAAGTTTCATTAAGTTTGTTACCAAGTCCAAGCTTGCTCTGCTTGCTGCACAACAGGCCAATAAATCAGGAGATAAGGTGTTGAGGCAAGGAATAGCGACTTTATTCAGAAAGGCAGTCGTCTGAGAAGATGGAGGACTAATGTCCTAGAGTACCATCTTATGGGGTCTGGATGCCAGTTTCTTTTACAGAACAGAGATGGGGAAGAGGTGAGGAAGTAAAGTAAAAAGGCCATATGTCTTGCAAAACATCTCCCGGTTTGGCCAGCCTCAGGGAGGGGATGTGTTAATTTCTTCTTTCTTGCAGCCATTCACAGGTGGGCAGGGTCAGAATGTTTCCCTGTGAGCTAAAAAGGGCACTTTAGTTTAACATTTAGGCAGAGGGGCAGGGTTCCCCGAGGGAGGCCATTATGTATGCTTATAGCTATAGACAACAGCCCTTTAGTGATTATAGTAACAAAAAGCAACGGAGAGCAAAGGTTAAAGTAAGAGAAACAGATCCAACATGGAGTCAGATTTTGTTCTTCCCTGTTACAAGTTGACATAATTGATGCAATCATTGGCCATTGATGATTAAGTCAGTCTCCAGCTTCTCTCCCCATCCTGGAGGTTGGGAATGGGGTGGGGCTGAAACTTCCAACCCTCTAATCACTGGGTTGGTTTCTCTGGCAACCAGCCCAAATCCCCCAGTCACCTCATTAGCATAAGCACACAAATGGTTGAAAGGGGCTTATTATAAATAACAAAAAGCACTCCTCTCACCCATGTCATTCAGGAAATTCCAAGCATTACAGGAGCTCTGTGCCAGGAACTGGAGAGAAGAAGATCAAATGTGTATTTCTCATTATGTCACAATTAGTTTTCTACTATTGCTGTAACAAATTACCACAGACTCAATGGTTTACAACAACACAAATTCATTATCTTTCAGTTCTCTACATCAGGAGTAGAGCACAGGTCTGGCTAAAATCAAGGCATGAGCATTCCTTTCTGGAGGCTCTAGGGGAGAATCCATGTCTTTATCTTTTCCATCTTCCAAGCACTGCCAAATGCCTTGTCTTATTGTCCCTTTCCTCTATCTATAAAGCCAGTAACTTTGCATCTCTCTGACCATTTTTGCCCACTATGCAGCAAAGCCAATCTGCTAACACCAGGTTGTGGTGAAGGAAAGTACAGGCTTTACTGCAGGGCACCAAGTAAGAAGAATGGGCAACTCATACAACTCAACTCTTTTCCCTCCCTTCCATTCAATAATTATTTATTGATTAATGATAATATAAAAGAAATGGTACTGGATATTTCAGAAACCTGAGACACATCTATAAGAATCAAAGGAATAATATAAAGTGGAAGTAAATTATAAAATTTGCCCAATAATTAAAAAAACATCAGTTATGTTATTTCAACCTTTGCCATTTGATATTCCCCCACCCATTTTCTTCTCCATTTTCTGTCTTCTTTTAATATCCCTCTGCTTCTACCCATATTTTCATTACTTTTTTTGAGTGTTTCTCTTTCCATCCCTTTTCATCCTCTTACTCATGTGTCTTTTGCCTCCTGTTTCCCTCGGTTTCCTATATTACTATCTTTTAGCACACATTCAAACCACTGTGGGAAAAAACTATTTTGTTCTAAAATACTAAAATTCCCCTGAATTCATTTTCTCCTTTCCATCCACTTTATCACTGCTCAAGTTCACACTTTCATTCTCTCTTCTCCCTACAACTTCCTTACTAAACTTCTGCTTCTAACTCTCCTAAATCCCCTGACAATCCATCCATCCTCACCCTTACACTGTTCTCTGACTTTTCTAGCAAACCTAATCTTGTCATTCCCCTACTCAAAGTTCTTCAATTGTTCACATGACATACCAGATAAAATCCAAACTTCTTTATAAGGTTTAAAAAAATTCCTTCCTACCTATCTAACTTCATTTTTACCTTTTCCCCTAATTTCCCTTTGCATGTTACCCTCTGGCAGCACAGAAATACTTGTGGTTTCATCATTCTCTGTCATGCCTCTGTAACCTTCCATCTGTCATTCTTATATCCCCTCAGCTGCTTTTATGCCATCCATATGGCAAACTCCTAGTCATTCTTTAAAACTGTTCAAATAATACTCAGCCATTAAAAAAGAATGAAATCTTGCCATTTGTGACAAAATGGAGAGACCTTGAGGGTATTACATTATGTGCAATAAATCAGATGGAGAAAGACAAATACCATATGATTTCACTCATACATGGAATCTAAAAAAAAAAAATTGTATGGTGATGGATGGTAATTAGACCTTTGGTGGTGATCAATTTATAGCATATACAGATGTCAAATTATAATGTGATACACCTGAAACTTATATAATGTTATACACCAATTTTACCTCAATTAAAAAAAAACAAGGGGGGGCTTCCCTGGTGGCACAGTGGTTAAGAATCTGCCTGCCAATGCAGGAGACACGGGTTCAAGCCCTCGTCCGGGAAGATCCCACATGCCGCAGAACAACTAAGCCCGTGCGCCACAACTACTAAGCCTGAGCTCTAGAGCCCGCGAGCCACAACTACTGAAGCCTGCGTGCCTAGAGCTGGTGCTCTGCAGCAAGAGAAGCCACCACAGTGAGAAGCCCACACACCACAACGAAGAGTAGCCCCCGCTCTCCGCAACTAGAGAAAGCCTGCGCACAGCAACAAAGACCCGACACAGACAAAAAAAAAAAAATGACTGTTCAAGTGTTGCCTTTGCTGTTAGGGTTTCTCAGTCTCTTTTAGGCAGACCTGAGACACATCCTCTGCTCTTTGCTATATTGTACATCCCTCCACTGTTTGCAAGAATACTATTATTGGTATTTGGGGTCAGGACTTGAGTTTTTCCATTCCCAACGCTTAACATAAACTTCAGCACATAAGAGCTCAATCATCTTTGCTCGATTGCCCTACCCTTTTATTTAACCTACCTGAATATCAGTGCCTAAAACTGTATTCTTTGGAACTCTAGTGCCTCTACAAAAGAGTTGTATATTATAAATAGAGTTAGCCTTTAGATAGCTATGTGATGTATGTTTTCATTGTAGGTTTAAGAGAGAAGTCCAATTCTTCTTTTCCCAAGTAATCCTCTTATCTTTTAGTTTCATAATGATTCTCAAGGGCAATCAAGGTCTGTAAAATAAATCTCCTAAACAACCTAATATTTCAAATTTCTATTTGTCTTTACCATGATCTAGATCAGGAACATCAACCAAAAAAAACTAAATCATATGTATATATGACTAACACACCAGCCTAATTACCTCCAAATTTACTTCTTTCAAACCCGCCTCTGCTTAACTTGGATTATTTTCAATGAAATAGAACAAATTTTGCTCATTTGCCTTATTGCTTTTATTTCTATTAATTGACAGATTGATGTGGGCTCTGTGATTTTAAACAGTTTGACTTAGAGAAAAATAACTGTTATAAGGGAAAGTTTTGGGAAATAGTCACCGAAAAATAGAGCATCAATCAAAGTTCAATCAGGAAAACAGAAACTATATTATGTCACCTAGGGAACTTAATAATAGGGTATTGTTACACAGGGCATGAAGGGGAGGCTCCATGCCAAAAAGGGGAACACTGAGGTGATTCAGAGATATGTAACGTAGGAAGCCGTTACCACCTTAAAGCTGGGGAAACAAAGGGAAAATTTTGGGTTATTAGGACTAAGAAACTCAGAGGACAGATCTCGCTGGCTAGGGCATGGATCTTTGAGAAGTAGGCATAGCCTAGCTGGTGCTGGTAACTCTGAGGTGTTGTGATGAGTTTACACTTTTACAGTGTAAAAGTGGGAGGCTGCAGCCAACTGCTGATGACAGGAAGACGGGCTATTGCTGCTGAGGTGATGCTGATAGCAGGAAGCAAACAGAAAGGAACAAATGTCTTCTCCCCAACTCCTACCTACCACCCTCCCTCTAATGACTTCTGTTGATCGAACCTATCGACAGCTGGCAAAGAAGACATATGTTTGCACAGCCCCAGCCCCAGTATTAAGAGTGAATATGGAGTGGAGAGATGATAGCTTAATAAGTAGCACTAACAGCAATTAAATCAAGAGTGTTAAGCCATGGTCAGTTAGAGTAACCATCTTGCAGCTTGAAAAATTCAACATGATCATATACTCAAGACCTTAAAAAATTAATATTCTTCTGTTGAGTCTGTCTGCCATTAGATATGCACTGGAGTATGCTATGTCACTACAGTTATCATTTAATCATCCAATCTGGGAGCTATATGGCAGATATGGTTCTAGGTGGTTAGGTTTCAACAGTGAAAAAGTAAATAGGTCCCTGCCCATCTTTGGGGAACTTTCCTTCTAGAGAAGGGAAAACAGACAATATATAAAGATATAATGTGTCACATGGTGAGTGCAATGGAGATAATAAAGCAAGTTGTGTGTGGGGGAAATAGGGATTGGAGATGGGGGCAGCTCTTTCATATGGGGTGGTCATAAATGATCTCAATGATAGAATGCAATTTGAGCAAAGACCCAAAGGAAATAAGAGGGAGAAAGCAGTATGAATATATGGGGGAAGATCTTTTCAGTAGGAAATAGCTGTATTTGATAAAAGTGGGTGGACGTTTTTGTGGGTTTGCAGTTTGTTTTTAACTATTTGCATAGTTCTGCTATAAAAGACTGTGATTCTAGCTGGGTAACATCAACTTACTGTCAAATATAGTACCAATTCAAACATTCCACAAAGCATTGCTCATCTCTTCCACTGAGGGAAAAGCTATACTTCTTCACGTAGCAGGTTATAAAAAAAACTTGCTGATGGTAAAAGAACTAGCTGAAGTACATACATAATAGCCCACCTCTACTAAAAAATACTTCTTTTAGAGTCAGCTATGAAATTCTAATAGCCTCAAACCTTTAATTTGGATTATTTGAGTAAATGTAAAATGCCCAAAACTGTACATAATTATGTCTTTTTTGAGATGTCGACCTTCATTTTTTATTTAAGAGTTAATGAACCTCAATAATTGGCCAACAGTCTTTAAGGCAGAAAGTGGGATGGACACCATCAGTACTTTTAACCCAAAACAGTGAAATCACTGTTGGCATTAGGATTATGTTGCTTTTTGTTCAGATGATTTTTTTTCTTGGAAAATACGTGCATACTTTGGGTTCAATGGTGCCAGAAATACTAATGTTAGCTATGATTAAGTTTCCTTCAACCAATTTGTCACTCAAACAATAAAGGTGAACTTATCTGTAAAGTCAGATGCCTGAAAATGGTATAACCCAGTTATACTCTCATGTTAAAGCCTTTTTAAAAAATAACAGTAATTCTGGCCCTTGAAGAAAGTGAGTTGTACCACATAATATAAAATCTTTTTCTGTAGCTAGTAATAATTTCCTACAGGAAAGCTTGAGGTGGGTATGTCTTCATTTGAGGAGAATGCAATTTGAGACTGGACACTTAGAAAGTAGAAGTTTGAGTTAACTCAGTCAACTTGTTTTTAACTTTTTAAAAGGAATCTTGAGAGGTCAGTGGTGTCTACTGGAAGGCAAGAACTTGGTTCTGGTGGGGAGACCACCACACATGGCTTGTAGTGTTTGCACTTAACTTCTATACCTAGGTTCCTCTGGCTGTCAAGTAGGGATAATAGTAATTTCCTGCTTTGACTTCTCTGGCTGAAGATGATATATTAACACAAATTATTATTATTATTAAAACATAATGCATGCATGCACGTAAAACACCAGCGTGGTGTTCTTTTCATGCTTATATAACATGTATAAATACTGCTCTTCCATGCACTCTTCACTTTAGGTCAGAGGAGAATAGCATGCCACTAATCCAATTCTCAAAATATGGAGGAAATATATTCTTTAAAGCTCCATATCATCCTTTTGAGAAGCACTAAACCTGCTAATCCCTCATGGTCTCCGTAGCAATTGCATGATGGCCCCCATATTAAGCCTTTGGCACCTTTTCAAATGTTGGCTAAATTACTTTGTTCCTGGAGACTAGAACCACCAGGGAAAGGCTAGGGTAATGAAATTTGCTAGCGACATTAAAATTTTGGTTGTTTAACATTTAACTGAGTATCAACAACGTGTTAAAGTGCTATCTAAACAGATAATTAGCTACTCGCTGCGCAGTGGGCTCTGTCTAAATTTAACTGTGAAATTAGGTTTAGGAAATGCGAAAATAGGAAAAGAAATTTTCTCAAGGGAAACGGTGGTGTCAGCACAGCTGAGGAATGTCACAATAGCTACATTCCGTCAATTATGATCATCATCAGGGCATCTCTCGGAGCGACGCAGGACAAGGTTTCTTCATAAGTGCATCTTGAGACTAGGTGATGGAAAGGAGTGGTTGCAGGAGACAGGCTTACAGGGGACGACAGAGGCAACAGGCATAGACTGCGAGAGAGAAAAGGGGTGGAGGAAAAGAGGTATTTAAACCCAGCGCTGGAAGAGAGGTTGGGAGGCGGAAGTTAAGAAAGAAAAAAGAGCGGCGGGCAGGGCGTAGAATTGTGTGTAGCCTTGGAGATGAGTAAAACATTGTAAGTCAGTGGGTGGAGGTCGGGGAGACCCTAGTGACTGAAGGGGGAGGACAGCGTGATCTTGGCGGCAGACAAGCATTAGTTCAGCTGCGACAGGCGGCTAAATCCTTGTTTGACTTTCTTCCTATTGGAGCACATTTGTGGCTCTCTGGAGGCAGGACCAACATAAAATTAATGGTGTCAGGACTGAGAACCTGTGTCCTCTGCCTCTAGCCCCCCTCAGGACAGTCGAAACTGTCCACCACCCCCGCAGAACCGCCGATGGCTGTGGCTCCAAGGTTAAGCCACCAGGGCTGTGCGTGGCGGGCAAATAAATAGAGGGCAAGGCGAGCAGCTGCCGGGGTGAAGGAGGGTCGTGGTGGATCACGGACGCTCCTCTCACGGGCACGTGTTTAGCACTTCCCGAGGTCGCTTTCCCGCGATCAGTTCATAGGAAAACAGGCAGTGAAAATAAAATTACACGTGCGAACATGCAAATGAAACAAAACCAAAGGAAAACACCACCGCACTACAGGCGCTCCGATCGGGGATATCCAGGCCTCCTGTTGCCAGTCGCCGGGGGAGAATAGCGGACAGCCCGGCGGTCAAAGAAGAGAGAGAGAGAAAAGCAAACCTTCTGGGGCCCCTCTCCTTTCCCGGCTCCGTTGACCCTTTCACCAAACTGCCCACCCAGAGAAAGGGGCAAGAAAAACGCCTGGCAAACGTGCCTCGGCGGACTGAGGGGGAAGTGGGGCTGGGAAGAAAGGAGGGATTCGGAGAGCTCAGCTGTCCCGGGAAGCAGGAAGGAGAAAGTCTCTCCTTTCAGCCCTCGGCGAGGAGGGAGATGACTAGTCCGGCACCCTATGTCCAGCTTCCCAGACAGGAACCTTTCGCATGGGCAACGGAAAGGCAGCCCCAACGTGCCTTCCCCTCCCCCGCCTCTCGTCCGGTCCCCGCCAGAGGGAGAGCGCCGCTCGGGGCAGCCTAGCTGCGAGCTGGACTATCCCACCACCCTCCGCCTCGGTCTGAGCAGGGGCCGCGGTGGACCAGCTAGGGGCGGAGTGGGCGAGACCATTGGAAACGCTGGGAAGGGGGACGAGGCAGGAACGCGAGGGGCGGGGCCTACTAACCTATTCCAGATTTTCCTGTCCTCTTTAAAGCCCTGCTTTCGGAGAAACCCCGTTATCAAAGAGGAGAAAGGAGATTTTTGGTGTTTTTGAAAGAGGAGGGGCGTGTGTAGGAGGGCGGGGTGGGAGGAGTCGGGCTTGCACTCCCGGATCAGACGGGAGCGCGAGTTGCGCGGGCGAGTCCCTGCGCTCTGAGGGTCGGCTTCCTCTCCCCCTCCCGTGCGGGCGGGGTGGTGCGTTCCGAGTTCCCAGGAGTTCGAGGCGGGCGGGTGCCGGGGGGGAGGGGAGTGGCGGCGGCGGCGGCGGCGGCGGAGGCGGCGGGCGGCTCCCGCCTCAGCCTCGGCAGTGGCGTCGGCGACGGCGGAGTCGAAGCAGCCGCGAGTGCTCGGCTGAGTGTCAGCCGGCGACGACGGCTCAAGAACTGGGAGTTAGGGACGCGCGCACCGGACCTTCCGCCGCCGCCGCCGCCGCCGCGCCTGCCGCCGCCGCCCACAGCCTGAGGCGCCGGGGCCGGGGGAGCCGGGGGGCCGGAGAGCGAGCGGGCCGGGGGGAGGGTGGGGGATGGCGCGGACCCCGGGGCCGGCTCCGCTGTGTCCCGGAGGCGGCAAAGCACAACTTTCCTCCGCTTCTCCCCCCGGGGCCGGGCTCCTGCTGCCGCCCCCGACGCCACCGCCGCTGCTGCTGCTGCTGCTCTTCCCGCTGCTGCTCTTCTCCCGGCTCTGTGGTAGGTGAACCTCGGCGGCCGGTGCGGGCTGAGGGAGGCGCGACCGAGGGTCCCGGGGCCGCGGCCGGGCCGGCGTGGGCCGCTCTCCCGGGCGGGAAGCGGTTGTGTTTGGCGGTTGGCTGCGCGAGCGAGTGCCGTGGACTTTGGCTGGAAACTTTTCGCCGCGCCTGGGGCGAGGCCGGGGAAGGGCCGGGGCCGGCGAATGCGGCGCCGTCCGCCCGCTCTCCTCGCCCGCGGCCGCGCCGCTCGCCACGCTGCGGGCTGGGGTTCGGCGACTGCGTTTTCCGCCCGGACGCCGAGTGCTTCGTGCGCGGGGCTCCTCCGTGTTTGCTCCGGGGACCGTTACTTCCTCGCCTGTTCGCGGAGGAAGCCGAGAGCGCGGACTTGTGTGCTGGGGCTAAGGTGACGGGATGCACGTTTGCCGCCTCCTTTTTTCCCGGGTGAAACTTGAGCTGTGAGCCAAGATACCTTTAGGGACCAGAGCTCGAAGGAATGAAGCCTTCGGGTTCCCACACCTCATCGCCTTCCACCCTGGAGAAGCACCATGTTAGCCCACCCTGCAGCATCCCCTACAGTTTTCTTCGGTCCTCCGGCCCCTTTCTGCCCTGGCAGCCTCTGGATCGCTTTGCATTGAGCCCGTCGCTGCTTTCCAGTTTGTGGGACGTTTTTCTCACTGTCTGTGTTTATATTAGCAAACCCTGTTTGTCCTCAGGACTTCGATGTATGTGTAAAATACCTGATTGCATTGACCGTGCCCCAGCTGTTCCGATCAAAACAAGCCCCACGCCTCTTCCCTTTCTTCCCACGTTATCTTATAGTTTTGTCATATTTGGGAGGTAGTCTCTTTGTAAGTTCACTTCCTAGGTATCAGAGACTAGAAGCCTACTTGTTAAGAATAGCTTTAAAAAAACAAAAAAAGATCTCCGTTTCATGCAAGAGAGGTGGACTTAAGTGATCCTTAATGGAAGGCGGCGATGTGGGAAAGTAAGGCCACCGGTCTTTGGGGACTAGCTCTGTCTTTTGGTAATACCGGAACACTGCAGGATGTTATTCATTCGATGACTCTTACTTGGTGAGGAAAGTGCAGAAGCAAAACTTAGGCTTGCTCAAAGCGTGTTTTACCTGAGACATTTTTACTGGTACATAAGTCTGCGTTGGATCTCAGTGTTTAATGAAATCTTAAATGAAACCAGGAGTTTTACCAGTATTTACCACAAGGAGAGATGTGTGCGGATTTATTGGATGGTGCGATTTAGAGGAAAGAGAATCCTGTACCCCTGTACCGTGTAGGTGTGTCAGGGTAGCTGGTTATGAGGGAGGCAAAATTTTCAAAAGATTGAGTGCCTCTTATAGGCTGAGAATTTCCACTACCAAATCACCGTCACGTTTCAAGCACTGTAATGACACGTTCTGATTTACACAGTATAGTGTGATAAATGGCATGTTAACTAAGCCACATTGTTTCTGTAGTCCCACTCCGCAGATGTTTGGTTCCACTACACAAGTCTTAGTGCTGTTACCGCTTTAGATTGATGCGAGATTCTAGATTGAATTTGTGTACCGTTCTTTTCCATTCAGGAGGGTTGTGGATTACAATTAGGTGGGAAGAAAGTGGGAGCGGATGTTAACAGTTTACTGTTCTGACTTAGATTGTGGTAAGGACTGAGGGAATATTTGTGTCTCCAGTAAAGTTTTATCTAGCTAGGCAAAGCCCCGTAGAAGACTGAAGCAAGGTAATATGTACAGTTAATACAAGGAAATTGAACCTGGGTAATAATTTCATAGTGAATGTGCAAGTGAAGTGTAGATTACTTTTTGAAGGAACACATTGGTTTTCACATGGAAGAAGAAAAGAGTTAAAAAAAATCTCTTTAATAATGTGCTGTTGGAGGGATTTGATATTTTAGAGTCCTAAAAATTCAAGTAGTATAAGCAAATGGACTGTGATTTAGAGAGGTGTAAATTAAAGTTTTTAGAGTCAACTCAGCTTGTAGTTGTAGAGACAGACACTAGTTTTGTATCACTGTGCACTGCTCATTTAAAGAGATTCCTTTTTTTTGGCTTATGAGTGTTATAACACCCTAATTTGTGAACCCTTATGACAAGTTTTTAATGTCAACTTGTATTTTAGAATTCAGTCTTTGAATATGGCACAGTTGTCCTGATTTATGGATACTTAGTAAGTATGGAAACGGAATTTTCTTGTAACCTGTTCGTTGATCTGATACTCATACTACTACTTAACAAAGTTTGGCACTTACTGATGTTTGAGTTATTTATTAAAAAAATTTTATTGAAGTATGGTTGATTTACAATGTTGTGGGAGTTGTTAGTCTTAGAGTTGAGAAGATTTTTAGGGTTTAAAGAGATGATTATATGATTTGTTAATCAGAATGCTTTACTTTTTTTTTACCACATACAGATTTATTATTATTATTTTTTTGCTGCTGATATTTTTGACATTATGCTTATGTTTAGCATGACCTTAACTATGCTACACTTCTGCAATATCATCTATTAGCACAAGATAATTTTTATGTCATGTTAATTTTACTGCTGTAAAAACCCTCGCAGTCAAACTGGTAGACATGATATTCTGTAAGCTATAAAAAATTAATCAGATTTGCTGTTTTGAGGGTGTACATTATATGTCTTATCTGAAGAACTGAAATTTTAAAATGAGAATTTTACAGGTTAACCAACTGTCAGGGTTGGTTGGTTTTTTGTTTTTTTGTGTTTTTTTTTTAAAGCCTCAGAAAGTCCTAGGTGTAAAGGTCAAGAGGACTAGATTTTTCAACACTATCTGACTTGATATAAACCTCACTTATTTAATTATGGAAGTCCATATTTCTTTATAATGGCAATAATCAGTTCATAGGTGATCAGATTTATCTTACTTTCCCTTCCAACATTTTTTCTTGAGGAGTAGAGAATATTAGGATACGGTATTGATGAAAGAGAAGGTAGACTATTTGACCTAAGTTCCAACTTTTTCCATTTTCAACAGGGTTATATCTTAAATGGATATTTAGAAGGTGATGGAAAAAAGATCTAATATGATGATTGAACATTGAATAGCACTTTCAGAACTTCCTGTATTCATGGCACTTGATAGGAACTTGAGAACATAAAACATGAATAAGGCAGAGTCCTGGCTTCAGGGAGCTTACAGCAGTATGGTAGACATAACGTAAACAGATGGTTATAGGACAGCTCAGTGTTTATGATAGAGATCTGCATGAGGTGTACTGTGGGTTACCCAGAAGAAGGATACCTAACCCATTAGGTAGAAATATTAGTGTAAACTGAGAAAAAAAATTACTTAAAAAAAAATCAGTTGAGTTAGATTTTCTTGTTGAGATTAGACATTGTGGTAGGTGGAATAAGTTTGCTCTCTCTCTGCAGTTTATGATTTAGATGCTAAATAAACAGTTTGATTCTGAAAAATGACTGCCACTTACTAGCTGTGTGAATCGTTGGCAAGTTATTTAACCTCAGTAAACTTAAGGTTTCTCGTCTTCAAAAAAAGGGTAATATCAGTTTGCCTATAGAGTTCTTGTCCTCTTGCCTGTAGAGGATTAAATGAAAGAATAAAATAAAACACTTAGAATGCATGGAATGTACATTTAAATTTTAGCATTTATTTTATTGCACATTATAAACCAACCAACCTAATATTTGTCATTCTTAAATTCTACCCTGATGACTTGAATAATTGAGTTTTCAAGTTGATTGACTTGCTGTATTTGCACTTTACCTCTTTCAGTGTATAGCCCAGTCAGTGCTCTTTAAATATTTGTTAACTTTATCTCTGGTAAATATACAGATGACCAACTTTCAGAATGTTAGGATATGGTGAAATTAACTCAATGGTGTAGCTGTATGGAACCTAGTTGAATCGTCTCTTAATGATGTAGAATGCATTTTAGGACTGGGCAGTTCTATACGATCACTCAGAATGTTAGTGGTTATATTGAAAAATGTGGAGTTGAAGAGGGAGTCATGATTTCACTTCTACCTTATCAAGTTACTGGTAGTTTCAGGTTGGAGCCTGTAATACATATTGCCCATAAGAATCTTTCTGCATCCAAAACAGATATAATTGGCAAGTGAACCAAATTTAAAAGGAAGCAAAAAAGACCAAATTTTCCTTTTTGCATTTAGCTACAGAATCAGAAATAGGAATTGAAAAAAGCTGGGCAATTATGTATTTGTGGGTGTGTATGTATTTACCGTTTTACCTTATGTCACTTACGCTTATATATATATGTATTTAGTGATTTCAGCAACTCATGTACATTTTGCATCTGTATAGTTAAGGAATAGAACTTACGGCTTCTTGCCTATTATTTGAAAATTATTGAAGAGAAGCTGGCTGTGATACCCTTGTTAAAAAATAGTATTTTGGCATTCTGTAATTTACCCCTTAAAAAATTAGTGAGTTAATAATGCATTGCTATAGCATGTTCTGTAATCTGTTAAAGTCCTCATAAAATTGACAATACGGGCTGTATGGTTTGTGAAAGATGTGGCATTTGATTAATAATGGCTATTAATGTGTAAACGTAGGATAAAATCAAATAACCTTTAAGTAAGTAATGGAATTATTTTGTGTGCCAGGAACTCAGATCTAAAAATCTAAGCACCATTAATGTCATACTTTTGAGTACCTTTTATATTTTTATCTAAAATTGTCTTACAGCCATATGCTTTCCTAAACTTATGATTTTTATTTCTGTAAGGCTCTGACATAGTTTAATTAGTTATATAAATAAAATTTGTTGTGTATTTAAAATTTAAAATTTTAGTGAGGACTGCCCCCTATAAGTCTAGATACAGCCATATTGCAGGTACTGTAGTTGTTTAGGAAAGGATATTGTATTGCATACTTACATTATGACTTTTACATGTTCTCTTTAATATAACATCCAAGGAGATTAGTTTTCTTGTAGCCCTATTAATTGCCCAACATTCATTCTGCTAATTAAGATCAGTAGGAAGGAAGTACCTTGTAGTGTTGTGAGTAGATATTCATAAACTGGAATTTGAGGCATGTGTAAAAACATACCAGCTCATAACTGGTTTAAATGACTGAGAGTTGATAGTATGCTTTTCAACGTTTCTGACGATTATTTTGTAGGTGTGAGATAGTAAATTATACATGTGACTCTATAGATAGGAGAGGTTGTAATAGTTTTTTCTTTTTTTTTTAACTTCACTTGGTTTCTTTTAAGTTTAATAGTTAAAAAAAAAGAAAGGGATTTCCCTGGCAGTCCCGTGGTGGTTAAGACTCTGAGCTCCCAGTGCCGGGGGCATAGTTGCAATCCCTGGTGGGGGAGCTAAGATACTGCATGCCACAGGGTGCTGCCAAAAAAAAAAGTAAAAAAAAAAATCAAACTTGCTCTTTTAGATAGGTTGGCTATTGTACCGGTAGAGGCTCTTTACTTTAAGCTCTCAGGTTTCTTCAGAAGAAGTAAACTTTTTAAAAGGGGGGTGTCTATAAATCACTATTCTCAGCTAGTCAGCAAATGTAGGGTATGTGGAAAGGTTCAGACCTAGTTTCTAGGAAATCTTTTTCAAAACAACATTCCAGGCCCCGCTATGGACTTACTGGATCAACATTTTTTGCAAGAGGTTTGGGGAGTGGAGCCTGATGATTGGGGCATTTGTATTGTGAGTGACATCTTCAGATGATTGTTTCTTCCCTGGATGGGTGCTATTTTTACAGCATTTTTATATATGATTTGACCAGATGTGGTCATTATTTTGTTCACTGTTGTACCCTCATGTGCTAGGCATGTAGTGGGCACTCAAATTTCTTTATTTCAAGAGCTTAATAGAAAAATAAAATTTAATCTAAACCAGGACTGTCCAATAGAAGTAATGTGAATTATGTACATAATTTTAAGTTATGGTGCCACATTAAAAAAGTAATAAAAGAAACAGGTGAAATTAATCTTAATATACTTTATTTAACACAATATAACCAAAATGTTATCATTTCAGCATGCAGTTGATATGAAAGAATTGAGGTATTTTACCTTTTTTATTTTTGTAGGAAGTCTTCGAAATCTGATGTGTTTTACACTTACAGATTGTTGTTTGGATAAGCTATATTTCATGTGCTCAGTAGTCAGGTATGGCTGGTGGCTACCATATTGGACAGTGCAGGTCTAAACTATTTGTGGTCTCCAAAGTAGGTTATGCCCTTCTCTAGCTCTTGCTCATAAGGCCTAAAATGTTATTACTCTTCCTACCTACTCAAATTCTGAAGCGCCCAGTTTAAAATTAATTTTCTCTGTGAAGCCTTGCCTTACCACTTCTTTCATACAGTGAGCTTTTCTTCTTTATAAAGTAGTTACTCTTTTTATTCATTATCTAGTAATTTAATTGTAAGTTGTTTTGTGGTGTGTGCTCTTTGCAGTAAAAACTGTGCCTCAGGCTTCACTGTATGTCATCAGCATGTATCACAGAATAAACACAAGTTATTTTGTAAACTATATAGGTTTTAACATGTCAGGGAGGAAGGAATTTTTCTCTACCTTTCTAGGTTCTTCTGGCTGGTCTAAGAGTTACATTGACATGAGACAGATTAACAGGAGAAATCAAACAAAAGTTTAAGGGCATGTATACATGGAAGAGACCCAGGAAAACTGCCAGAAACCCTCACCTTAAATACCAACTTCCGCTAAAGACAAAAGAGGGTACTGGGGGTGGTGATTTGGGACTTCAAAGGGGAGAAAGGCAATTCACATGAAGATGGAAAAGCAAATGTTTGGTAAACAAATTTTTGCTGGGCCTTGCAGAGACTATGGGACACAGAGTGGACTCTGATCTCTAGGCCCTGTTGAGTTTCCCCACCACACTTAGCCTGTACTTTTTGCAGATATCTCTGATGGTAGCTCAATTCCAGGAATAGGCCCACTATCTAAATTTTTTTAAGCAGTTAGGGGGGAAGGTCAAAATTTCTTCCTGAGTCTTTTGGGCCTTGATTGTTTTCAGCTCAAAATAATCGTGTGCCAAAGAGACATTGTAGGGTGGTAAGTTTTGCTCCCAAACATTTGCTTTTTTTCCCCCTGTTAATAACTTTAAGGAATTGACCAAATTTGCTATACAACAAAATGGTATCAAGAGAATACTCGGTTTATGATTTCATCTTCCATGTTGAAATAAAATAATAACACAGAATAATAACTGTAATAAATAACTACAAAAACTTTTCTGGATTTGACTTCATTTCCTATCTGATCCTAGCTATCTTTCAAATCCTTAGTCCCTCGAGCAAATTCTCTTCATTTTTTCATGCTTTTATGTTTAGAGCAATGTTTGTCAAAGTGTTTAATAGAACACTCGTCTCAGAAGATATGTTTTTGGAAGAAAGAACTGTGGTTGAATACATTTGGGAATGGGAAAAACTAACCATGTAACCCCCTCCCTCATGGAAAGTCACTATGTGCATTAGTTTATTAATGGTTTAAGAAATTCTTTAGTAAAATATTCTTTTTTGCAGTCTAATTAAACAACCTGTTATGTTGCAGAAGCTTTGTTGTACAGAACACACTATAGGAAATACATCCTTAGAGAGCTTTGTATATTTGATATTATGTTTACGTTGTTTCTATCCCTACCTTCCAAGATAGGGGAGGAATGAATATATATATATATATAAAAAATATACATATAATTCATTTATTTAATAAACTAGAAAAGGTTGATAGGCTTTAAAGACGTTACTTGGTGAGAAAGTTCTTTGTTGGCTTTTCTTTTTTCCAGAAATTCTTTTTGCTTTCTTTATCTCTGTCTCTTTATTCCCCGTTGCGTTACCCATTTTGAATCTGAGGTATTTGTGAAATTGACCTAGGAGGAATACAATTCTTCCTCTTTGGTATTGCAAAATTAGCAGTATATTATTTACTCCAGGATATATGTAGTTTAAGCAGCTTCTGTGGGGTATACCTCACTTTATGTATAACACATCACACTCTGGGTCTGAGTTTTAGGAATAGAGTGGGTTTATTTAAGATAGCTATTCTATTTTGTAATGGAAGTGTACCAGTGCTGTTATTGGGAAGGACATGAAAAAATCAAGAGGCAGATATAAAAATAGGTGTACACAGCTAGGACTCCAACTTAGCGTTTGAGAACATTATATATAATTAAGAGCATGCTGGACTCTTCTAATGGCTTCAGTTCAGAGGAAATACAAAAGTATTAATGAAGTAAATGTTAGTACTGGGAAACTGTGGTAAGATGAATTTCATATAGTGACTCTTTCTATGAGTTATCCATGATAGACATGATTGTTATTACTAAAATATCTGAGGCCATGGGTTTCAAAACTTATTAATATGATATCTAATTTAGTCATAGCTACTGTGGGGTAGATTAAGATTTCATTTCACAAGTGTCCTTGTCATTATGAACTCCAAACTCCCTTCTAATTTGATTTAGATTAGAGATAATCATTCATGGTTATAAGTTCAATTTAATGTTAACTAAGTCAGACAATAGTCTGTCTTGTATTTAAATCTGCTTACTGATACCCTGGTTCCTTTATTTTAAATGCACAATTTTTAAAAAGCCTCTCTGTTTATTTATTGTTTACTGAAGAGATTCAGATGGGAGAAGGTACATAGCTAACAGTTCTATCCTTCTCATTGAGGGCACAGGGCTAAAACGTTATAGCATTTTTCACTAAACCATGAGTCTGCATATGTTAATTGCTGTAGCAGCTACTGTAAATCTAAATCTCTGATTTCTGCTTGTTAAACTTAAAGGAGGTAAAACATTGCCACCAACAAAAACTTTGAGGAACATATGCAAATAGTGCAGATGTATTGAACATCAACTTTTATGGTAGCTTTCCTGTTCCTATAAGCAATTCTGAGGTTATAAATATATGATTATTTTGATGACATAGTTTCATTTGCCTAGTCCACATTAAAACCAGAGTGAACTTTAATATTGAAATAACAGTAAGAAACTCTTCTTAAATTGTTACCTTCTGTTTGTTGTACACTAGTACAGTGTCAAAGATTTTGTTATTTTTCTTTTAAAGCTGGTATAGCCTTTTCAGTTGAATGACAGAAAGAAGGTATATCAGGGCTAGAATTAGTAATACTAATGAAAACATCTTTCCTAGCAAGAAATAAGACTGTTTAGACTGTTGACACTCTTTTCTGTATTTAAGATAGATTATTTTTACATTTTTCAGTGAAAAACATTGTCGACTTTTATTTAGATTTTTAAAAGAGTTAGCAATTATGGTGGCTATTTTGAAACCATGCATTGTTTATCAAACTTATTTTCCATATGTGTATAAAAGGATCTGGGCTTTCATATATTTTTGTTATGTTTATAACTGATAGTGAAAATGTTTAAATATATAAGTAGCTGGTGAAACTTTTATACAGCATGTTAAAAAGTCTCTTGTAAAAGCTTTAATGCTAACAGCATCTGTTAAAATATAAAAACAAATCGAAGTTCCCTAAGAAAAATACATTATTTTTCTTTGAGGATACTACTGTTGCTTTGCTGCCCTCTACAGTCATCTAAAATAGTCACTCTTGACTTTTCTCCCATGAAATGATTAAAATACTTCCTTGACTTGTGTGCTTTAAATTTCAAGAGTGGGTTGAATAATATTTACTGTCAAAATATGACAACGTTTTAATTAGTCACAACAGTTGATCTATACCTGTAATGCAAAAAATAAAAGGTTTACAGATTGAAGCAGGGGATGGATTGGGGACTATTGCACATCAATCAGGGAACAGATGATAGAGCACCAACCAAGTGATAGGTAGTATAGAGGATATCACAGTGGAATAAGATGTGATGGCTGCTCCCAAGCTTATAAACCCATTTGTAAGACTAACTGCGTGTTAGATATCTGTAATAACATACCAAGTAGTATGATACAGCCTAAAAAAAAAAGATCAGTAAGGCTTGGAAGAGTCAGGGAATGCTAATTAGAGGAATTGAAACTTTTGAGCTATATTTTCAAGAATGATTCGAGTCCAGACAAGTAAAACAGGGTTATTTCAAACAGGGGAGAGAATATTTATTAAAACACAAAGCATCTGTTACACAGAAAGGGCTATGCTAGGACCCTTGGGGTCTTTGCCCTTAAGAAATGTAAAATTTAATTGTTAGCAGATTTGGAATTAGAAAAGTGTGTGTGTGTGTGTGTCTATTTTATACCCAGTTACTTAAGCTTTCTGCCTGTTTCAGTCCTTATACACTTAGCTAAATAATAGATCCTTTACAGAGTTGCTGTGAAAATTAAATGAAATCCTTATTAAACTGCAGTAAAGTGCTTTACAAATACAGCTATCCATAACGCAAGGGAAAATGAATTGTCTCATGTTAGAAATATAAAGTGTTGTGAGATTGCAGAAGAAGGAGCAGTTTAACTGGGAATGGAGGAAGACTTAATAGAAGACCTAATTTTCTAGCTGAACCTTGAAGGAAGAGTTTTCCATTTCTGAGGGAAGTCAGTGGAAAAGAGAGCATTCCAGGCTGAAAAGATCACTGGACTGAGGACTCTGCGGAAGGAATTAATGTTTCCATGTGGTTCAAGTATGAGCTTTATGGGGGGAAGTCATAGATTTTAAATACTTTGCTGATGCTGAGGAGATTAGAGAGAGACAAGCGAAAGGGAAAACCATTGCTGTTGTCCATAGTGTCCATAGTGTTGTCCGTCCAAACATGGTGTTTGGATATCATAGGTGAGGATAGAAGAGTTGGATATGAACTTATGTTTCTCTCTTGAATGACTAGAAAAGGATAGTAGAAGGATTGATGAATCAATCTGGTAACTTTTTGGAGGCATTTTAATTGTGCCTCTGGGGCATATTTTAGAGCTGTAGTTGGAAATTTGTTATGAGAGGGTAGTGGGGGAGAACGTGGAATTGGGAATTATCAGGATCGAGGTATTTGGATTAGATGAGCTGTTTAAAGGAGAGAGGAGGCAGAGGGGGAGAAGAGAAGAGAGAAAGGAAGGAAGGGGAAGTAGGGAGGGGACTGGAAAAAATTTTAAATGTTGAGGTACTTTGGGGACTTCCCTCGTGGTCCAGTGGTTAAGACTCTGTGCTCCCAATGCAGGGGGCCCGGGTTCGATCCCTGGTCAGGGAACTAGATCCCACATGCCACAACTAAGAGCCCGCATGCTGCAACTAAAAAAGATCCCGTGTGCTGCAGCCAAGACCTGGTGCAGCCAAACAAATAAATAAATATTAAAAAAAAAAAAAAGGTTGAGGTACTTTGATTAGATAAGAGGGAGGGAGGGGAGAAATAATCTGGGAACAAATTCTTACTTGATAAATAGACCAATACATTTAGTAGTTAAGAGAAGTGCATTGATGACTTAGTAATTTAGTACAAGTGGTTAGGAAAAGGGTCAAATTCCAAAAAATTAACTAATGAGGGGATAGTGAAGAAGTAGTAGGGTAGGGCCTGCTCTTGGGAAAGAGGAACATGAGCAAATAATTTGAGGGGGAAGAATAATGTATCAGTTATTGTGGGCTGAATGTGTTGTCCCAATATTCCTATGTTAGAGCCCTAACTCCCAATCTGGTGGTATTAGAAACGGTTCTTTGGCAGGTGATTAGGTTCAGATGAGGTCATGAGGTTAGAGCCCCCATGATGGGATTGGTGCCCTTATAAGAAGAGAAAGACACCAGAGCTTCCTTCCTCCACCATTTTGAGGATACAGCAAGAAGGTAGCCATCTGCAAGCCAGGAAGAGAGTTCTCACCAGAACCCAAACCATGCTAACACCCTGATCTCGGACTTCCTATCCTCCAGAATTGTGAGAAATAAATGTTTGTTGTTTAAACCACCCAGTCTGTGGTATTTTGTTATAGCAGCCTGAGCTAAGACATCAGTGAAGGTTCTTAATTACGAACACTTCAAACTTAACTTTGATTAAAACAAAATTTATTGAAGGATATTGAGTGGTTCAGGTATGGAAATGAAGAACCAAAGGAGGCTAGGCATCTAGAAACATATCCAGAACCATAGCCAAGATAATGTCTAGGGGCAGTCTGTCAAGGTCATTGCTTTCTGCCCCTTGAAACACTGGACATTGTAGCTTTGCCTATTAAACTGACATTGCTGCTCTTAGAAACTAGATACGGTTATTGCCATAGCCCAAGAGTATATATTTTCCATGGGTGTCCACTACAGAAAGTTGAAGAAAAGCTTTTTAATTTTTATGATGAGACTTCTCTGTCTTTGGGAGGGGGATGGGAAAAGAACATTGATATGACAAGGTCCAGGAACAGAAAGTAAGTGGAAACATTAAAAACACAGATGAGAGAGGCTAATCTTAGAAATGATGAGGGGCTCTTCTTTCTACTAGGCAGAGAAAAAGAAAATGATAGGTGAAAATACAGAGACATTTCCAGGTATAAGAGGGAAGTTCTGGAGAGGATTTCATCTTTATTGATTTACGTGATAAATTTTGAGAGTGCAGGGTGATGTTGGGACTTAGTAGTAGAAACTGTGGGCAGAAATGGAATAAGACATCAATTAAGAATGAATAAAATGAAGTTAGAAGTCAATTGTTATTACTAAGGAAGAGAGAAGGATTTGTGATTAGAAAGTAATGGGAGAGGGGCTTCTGGAGTGCTGGTAAAGATTTATTTCTCGATCAGGGTGATGGTTTTGTGGATATGCTTACTTTGTAATAGTTCTTACCACTACATACTTACCACTTATACTTTTCTGTTTGTGTATGTATATATACTTTGTTGCGTCTTTTGGATTTTCCATCTATACAGTCATGCAATCTATACATAATTAAAGCCTTATTCCTCTCCAATCCTTATACTTTTTTTTTTTTTTTTTTCCTTTTCCTTTGCTTATTGCACTGGCTAGGACCTCCACTATTGATGTTGAATTAAAGTGGTGACCGCAGGCATCATTGTCTCATTCCTTATCTCAGAGGTAAAAAAGTGTTCCACATTTCAAAATTAAGTATGATGTTTGCTGTAGTTTTTTTTTTTTAATAAAACTTTTTTTATCAGATTAGGAAAGTTTCTATTCCTAGTTTGCTTAAGAATTTTTATCATGAATGGAGTTTAATTTTATCAAGTGCTTTATCTTAATTTTGAGATGATCATATACTTTTTTTAATAATGTGAATTACATTTAAAAAATGTTAAGCCATCTTTGTGTTTCTGGAATAATCCCAGTTTGGTTTTGATGAATGTATCCTTTATTATAGGATTCAACTGACTATTTTTTTAAAATTTTTTCTTCACCATCTATGTTTATCAATTAAATTGGCCTGTAATTTTCTTTCGTTATAATGCTTTTGCCAAGTTTTGGGATCAAAGTAATGCTAGACTCATTAAAAAATATGAGAATTGTTGCATCTTTTTCTATCCTGTGTAAGAGTTTAAGATTGGTACTTTTTTTTTTTTTTTCTTTTCTTTGACTGGTAGAATTTGTTGTAAAGCCATCCTGGCGTGAAGTAATTTTTTTATGGGAAGGATTTTTAGTTACAGTTCATTAAATAATCATGGTACTGTCTAGATTTTCATTCTTCTTGTGTCAGTTCTGGCACATTGAGTTTTTGTAGGAATTTGTCAATTTCATGTTTTCAAATCTTTTGACATGAAGTTGTTCATAATGTTCTCTTACTACCTTTTTAGTGCCTGGAGGATCTGTAGTAATGCCCCCCTTTCTCATTCCTCATGTTCGTATTTTGTTTTTTTGTTTTCTGGATCAGTCTTGCTAGGAGTTTATCAATTTTATTAGACTTTTCAAAGAACCCATCTATGACTTGTTCTTGATGCTCTTTATGTTTGTTTTCTGTTTCATTATTATCTGTTCTACATTTTCTATTTTTGGAGGGTTTATTTCTTATTCTTCTATTTCTTGAAATGAATGGTTAGATTATTGATTTTTAGCATTTCTCTTTTTCTTATATATGGATTTGAGTCTATAAGTTTTCCAAGTAAGGTCATATTCACAGGTTAACACCTCCTAATTGCTCTTTCTGCATCTTTATTTTTTCCACTGTAATATGTGAACTTCTGCTACATTAATTTTTCTAGATAATGTTTTTGGCTTCCTGTATTTTCACTCTTCAGTATTACTTATTTTTTCCCTCTTGCTTATTTACACTTTCCCTGACTTGACTTTAAGCTCCTGGAGGGCAAGGAATGTGCCTCCTCTTTGTCCTTTCTCAGCATAAAGCCTGGTCAACAGAGGTAAGTGTTAAATAAGTGTTAGCGAGAAATACGGATGTGCAAACAAACTGAATTAAGAATTTACCTTTCTGACTTCATCTCTGTTATTTGTTACCAATACTTGGATTTTTCTTCTCCAAACTTCCCTTGCATTTTCTGTTTCCGTGAATCTGTTTACTTTTGTACTTCTTCCCATAGTGCCCATTCTCTGCTTGGAAAAACTCACCCTGCCTAAGATCCAGCTTAAATTCCACTATTTTTCCACAGATTACCAAACAAAATTAGGAATCACTAGTTTGGACTTAGCTGAAGGAAAATTTCACTTTCTAGATGCAATTTCTCACCCTACACGCTTCTCTCATTCCTTCTCCCAATTTTCTGTTTTCACCCTTAACTATGGTGACTTTCATAAAGGTGATATAACCCAGTTTGCCTTGGAATGTCTAGGCTTACAACTGTTCTTCTGGCATAATTATCAATAATACTCCTCTACTTCCTTTCACTCTAAAAAATGTTTTGGCTTAGATGACAAATTATATGATCGCTCTACCATACATCCATTGCCTTGCATGTCTTATTTTCTCTTCTAGATTCTCACATCTTGGAAGTCTCAGGCTATACTGTTTTCTACCTTATAATACTTAGTACTTAATATTCAGTGAATGAAATGCAGTAAGTATTTGAGCTCTTGCTATGTTCCATACATACTTGTATTTTTTTCATATTGGCTCACCTATTTTTTCAACCTAGACTTGTAATATCTAATTCCTTGCCCCAGCGTTTTTCACTTACAGTGAAAAATCTTGCAAAATCTTCACTCTAAATCAGTTCAGCTGTACAAATTCTTTATGCTTACTTCTCAGCTACTAGTGGGACTTGGGGAGAAAAGAAAATCATATAACCATGCAGATTGGTGCCCCTATAGAATCAGGCTTTAGCTTCAACTGGACCTCAAACAGTTTTTCTAGCAATCCTCTTTTTGGTTTAGTCAGTGCATGCTCCCATGTTTGAATTTTTTCTTTTAAATTTTACTGAAACCTTGTTAATTAGGTGATAATAGTCCCATTTTATAGGTGATAAAACAGGCTCTCAAGTACCCAGGGTCACACTGGTAATAATTTAGAGGTCTCTGTGTTCTTAAATCTAGGTTAGTCTGGCTCCGAAGTTCTTGCTTTTTTATTCCATCCTGTTCCACCATTCGCAATTTTAATCCTCATTCTTAGGTCTGAAAAGTATTACACTACTTAGCCATAAGCTCCATGTACTTGTTTAGAGGTGCCTCTTTTAAAACAGTAAGTTTGAGATTTTTGGATTATTAATGTATGTTATGTAAATGTGTGTATAAATTTTTAGGTGTGTATCATTGTAGAAGGCTGTCATTTATGAGGATTGATAATACATCAGTGTCTTTAAAGCACTAGTTCTTTACAGTGTGTGCTTTATCTGAGAATATTAACATGTTCACAGGCCTTCTGTTTTTTATGTATCATTTATAATTAGGTTAAAGTAAATTTAAGGATCAGAAGTAAATTCATCAGTATGGTTAAAAAACAATTCCCTTGGTTGAAAATTGTTTACTGTTGATTATAAATTTTTACTGCTGGAATAACAGTAAGGCCTAAGATAATATAATTATTATAGTATTTTGGGGAGTACATTTTATAATGGTGATTGAAACTCATAATTTCATTAGTGTTTCAAAATTGCTAAAATTTCACAATTTGAAATGGGAATTGCAAGAGCAGATTCTTAGTAATTGTTATGAAAACCCGTCTCCCATGCATTTTACCTCTAGTGGAAGTAGTGCTTACTTAAGAACTACAGCCCCCCTCTAGTTTTTATTTTGAAAATCACTGAGCTTTTGATTGTCTCCATTAATAGCCATTCTAGGTTTTCTTTCTGTGAAATGTTTAGGATTTATTCATAATGTGCTCAGCATGATGGAGTTGGAAAGATTACTTTTCGAAGCCAAGAGGCTTCTTGTCTGTGTTTTGCCACTAGCCATATGATAAGGGCAAATCACTTCACAGTCTCTGTAAAATGAGATTAGATCAGATGTCCTGTAAATTCTCTTGCTGATCTAAGATTTTGTGCTTCTGTTCTGAAAATATAAAGGAATTGTACTTAAAAGCATAAGGTAAATTCAACTAAAGAGAACCTTTATGTGGGTTGATTAAATCAAGGTAATTTCCTTATTTGAAATTAAAAGGTAGTGACTGAGAATAGATGATGGAAACAGCATTTTAGAAAGAGCATTTTATAAAGGCTGAAATTGCTACTTAAAGATTGGTAAAGATGTTGTACAGTGGCATGAGATTTATCTTTAGTGTTAATGTATAGGAAATACTGTAGTAGAAGTTTGCTGTTTTTTGAACCTGTTATTTCCTGTGTTGGTTACATATAAATCATTTTTACAGAAATCTAAACCTTAAAAAAATTAACTCTTTGAGGCTGATTTTTTTTTAGCTTTGTAGAAAACTCAGACCTGTAGTTAGAAGTTACCCTTTATTGAATTCCGCTCTAAAACTGTGCTATCTAGAACTTTCTGCAATGAAGCAAATGTTGTATAGCTGTCGTCTTCAGTATTATAGTCACTAGCCACATGAGGCAGCTGAGCACTTGAAATATGGCTAGTGTAACGGAAAACATGAATTTTAAATTTTATTTAATTTTAATTAATTTAAATTTAAATAGCCACATGTGGCTAGCTGCTGGGACAGAGCTGTTCTAGGAAATGCTAAGCACTGTGCCATAGCATAATTAGAAGACTTCAGTTCTAGTTCTCTACTGTGTCATTTCTGATTACTGCCCTTTACCCACTTTGGACTTAGCCTTCCCTTCAGTCTTATTTTATTTATATTTTGGCCTCATACTGGATCTTTGCGTAGCCTGGAATGGTCTTCCTAGCCAATGAAAATCTTAGCCTCGAAGGCACAGCTTAAATGCCACCTCCTGCAAAGCCTTCCCTGATCCTCTGGACTATAGCGAAAGGCACTCTTATTATTTACATGACCTGTGGTAAGTCTTTTAACCCTTTTGATTCTTAATCTGTCATATGAGGTACCTATGTACCTCACAGTGTGGGTTGTTTTTTTTTTGTGGGAGGGGTGATGAGGTGTGGGGGTCAGATGAAATGGTGTATGTAAAAGCTCTTTGATAGTTTTCAAGAATACACAACTGTAAGCTGATGATGAGGTGTGAAAACTAAGTCTCAGAAAGATTGACTTTCCCACCGTCTCCCATTTTCTGCCTCACTTTACTTAATACTTCAATCCCAGTAATTATTTAGCTACATTGGTTTCTGTAGTCCTCTAATCGTAATTTCCTTCTTGACTAGTTTCAAGTCTGTAGTCTACCGCTGAAATCGTTTCTTTGCCTGCACATCAACTGCTTGCTCATCTCTCTTCTGATTGTGCTAGCCTGGTGAAACTCGCAACCTAGCTGAAAACTTTACTCTCTGCCTTGTCAATTTCTCCAGCCAGGCAGCTGAATGTTAATTGATGTCACTGTAATTCAAGATTAGTAAGTACAAGTGGCTCTTGGTACTATTCTGAAATCATACATTTTCCTAGCTAGCGGTTCTCAAACTGTTTGGTCTTGGAACGTTTTTGTGCCCTTAAAAATTATTGAGGGGACTTCCCTGATGGTCCAGTGGTTAAGAATCCATCTTGCAATGCAGGGGGTGCTGGTTCGATCCCTGATCGATCGGGGAACTAAGATCCCACATGCCAGGGGCAACTAAGCCCACGCGCTGCAACTACAGAGCCCACGCTCTCTGGAACCCGTGTGCGGCAACTAGAAAGAAGCCCACGCGCTGCAACGAAGAGCCCGCGCGCTTCAACGAAAAATCCCACATGCCTCAACTAAGACCCGATGCAGCCAAAAAATAAAATAAATATTTAAAAAGATTTTTAAAAATTATTTAATTAAAATTTAATTATTTATTTAATTATTTTTAATTATTGAGGACTACAGTGAGCTTTTCTTAATGTGGGTTTTATCTGTCAATATTTATTTGGTTAAAAATTAAAACTGAGAAATTTAAAAATGCTTTAATTCCTTCAAAAATAATAAACCCATTACATATTAACATATTTTTATGAAAAATAGGTATTTCCTATAAAAATTTTAGTGGTAAGAGTAGCATTGTGTTTTATTTTGTGAGTGTCTTTAATGTCTATCTTAATTGACAACAACTGTATTTTCATACCTGCTTCTGCATTCAGCCTGCTGAGTATCATGTTTTGTAGCCTCTGGAAAATCCACCATATACTCATGATAGAATGAGAATGAAAAAGACAAATAAGACTTAGTATGACTGTGAAAATAGTTTTGACTTCATTAACCACCAGAAAAGGTCTTAGGTAATGTAAAGGGTCTCACTTGAGTACTGTTACTTCAGCCTATCTACTCTTTCCCCACAATTGTTTCACACCTTATTTCTTTTTACGCCTCTAGAACCTCCTCTTATTCTCATATGAAATCCTTTCTGTTTTAAAGAGAAAAGAGAAGTAGTCAGAAAAGAACTTTCACCACCATATCTACCAAACCTATCTGTCTGTACTGGTAGTCTCTGCCTGCTATAGCTGATGCACAATGAAGGACCAACAGTATCTCTTCTAGTCCTGTCCCATACTGCCTCTTCTCAACAATTGACCCTTTTCTTGTCTCATAAATTTTTTTCAGTCATTTCAGTCAGCCTAAAAATATGCTATAACATCTCCCATTAAAAAAATACTCTCCCTGACCCATCATCTCTCTTGAGCTGCTGTCTGATCTCTTTCTGTGCCCTTATGGTAAAAATTCTCACAAAAGTTACATGTATAATAAATGTTTTCCAGTCCCTCTCCTATTCTCATTTTTTAATAAAAACAGCCTTACTGGGCATAAGTGACATATAATAAGCTTCACATATTTAAGGTGTACAGTTTGATAAGTTTTAACAAAGGTATATACACTGTTGAGTCATCACTACAATGAAGATAGTGAATGTTATCCATCACCCCCAAAAGTTTCTTTGTGTCCCCTATAAACCATCCATTTCATCCCTTCCTAACCCTCTTCTCCCAAGTAAGCACTGATCTGCTTTCTGTCACTATAAAGTAGTTGGCAATTTCTAGAGTTTTATATAAATTGAAACATATTCTATGTACTTTTTTTCTGTCTTCTTCCAACATAATTATTTTGAAATTCATCCAGATTGTTGCATATATCAGTTTATTTCCTTTTATTGCTGAGTAGTATTTGGTTGTATGAGTATTTCTTTTAAAATTTTTTAAAGACTTTATTTTTTAATAGCAAAATTGAATAGGATGTACAGTTTCTGTATCCCCCCTGGTCCATGTGTGTCTCCCCTTCCTCCCTGTAACATCCCGTACCAGAGTGGTGTACTTGTTACAGTCAATGAACCTGCACTGACATAAACCAAAGGCTGTAGTTTATATTAGGGTTCACGCTTAGTAGTGTACATTCTGTGGGTTTTGGTAAGTGTATAATGACATGTATCTACCATGATAGTACACCAGGATAGTTTCACTGCCCTAAAAATTCTGTGTTTCACCTGTTCATTTCTCTGTCCCCTCTAACCCCTGGCAACCACTGATCTTTTTAGTGTCTACATAGTTTTACCTTTTCCAGAATATCATACAGTTGGAATCATTTAATATGTATCCTTTGCAGATTGGCTTTTTAAATTTAACAGTATGCATTTAAGGTGTCTCCATGTCTTTTTGTGGTTTGGTAGCTCATTTCATTTTAGCACTGAATAATACTTCATTGTCTGGATGTACCACAATTTAGTAATCCATTCTCCTACTAAAGGACAACTTGGTTGCTTGTGTGTTTTGGCAGTTATGAATGAAGCTCTGTAAACACCCATGTGCAAGTTTCTGTGTGGGCGTAAGTTTTCTACTCATTTGGGTAAATACCAGGGAGCACAGTTGCTGGATTATATGGTAAGAGTATATTTCATTTTGTAAGAAACCACCAAACTGTCTTCCAAAGTGGCTGTACCATTTTTCATTCCCACCAGCAATGAATGGGAGTTCCTGTTGCTCCACAACTTTGTTAGCATTTGGTGTTGTCAGTGTTTGGATTTTGGCCATTCTAATAGGTGTGTAATGATATCTCATTGTTGCAATTTGCAATTCCTTAATGATATGATGTTGAGCATCTTTTCATATACTTATTTGCCATCTGTACATCTTCCTTGGTAAGGTGTTTGTTAAGGTCTTTGGTCATTTTTGAATTGAGTTGTTTGTTTTCTTGTTGAGTTTTAAAAGTTCTTTGTGTATTTTGGTTAATAGTCCTTTATTACGTGTGTATTTTGGTTAATAGTCCTTTATTATGTATGTATTTTGCAAACATTTTCTCCTAGTCTGTGGCTTGTCTTCTCATTCTCTTGATAATGTCTTTTGCAGAGCAGAAGTTTTCAGTGTTGATGATGGCCAGCTTATCATTACTTCTTTTATGGAACATGTCTTTGATGTTGTATCTAAAATGTCATCACCATACTCAAGGTCATCTAGATTTTTTCCTATGTTATCGTCCAGGAGTTTTCTGTTTTGTGTTTTACATTGAGGTCTGTAATCCATTTTTAGTTAATTTTTATGAAGGGTGTAAATTCTGTGTCTTGATTTATATTTTTGCATGTGGATGTCCAGTTGTTGCAGCACTACTTGTTGAAAAGACTCTCTTTGCTCCATTACATTGCCTTTGTTTCTTTTAGAGATCAATTGACTATAGTAAAATTAATCTATTTCTGGGGTCTCTGTTCTATCAATCTGTTCTTTCACCAATGTCACTGTATTGATTATTATATCTTTATAGTCAGTCTTGAAGTCATATGGCGTGTCTTCTGACTTTGTTCTTTTCTGTCAGTATTGTGTTGGCTATTCTGTATCTTCTGTTATTCCATATACGTTTTAGAATCAGTTTGTCAATATCCACAAAGCAATTTGTTGGGAGCAAGGATCGTGTTGAATCTATAGATCAAGATGGGAAGAACTGACATCTTGACAATATTGATTCAGTATTCTATGGAATATTCCATGGAATATTCTACATTTATTTAGTTTTTTAGTTTTCCTTATATAGATCTGGTACATATTTTATTAGATTTATACCAAAATATTTTACTCTTTGGGTGCTAATGTAAATGATATTGTGTTTTTAATTTCAAATTCTACTTGTTTATCATTAATATTATAGGAAAGCAATTGTATCCTACAACCTTGCTATAATTGCTTATTAGTTTGAGGAGTTTTTTTGTCTTCAAAAATCAGTTCTTTCTGATTTTCTACATAGACGATCATGTGATTTGTGAACAATGTTTTATTTCTTCTTTTCTAATCAGTATATTATTTATTTTCCTGTTCTTATTGCACCAGTATTATGTTGAAAAGGTACAACAGTGGGAATATCCTTGACTTGTTCCTGATCTTATGGTGAAAGCTTCTAGTTTCTCACCATTAAGTATGGTGTTAGCTGCAGGTTTTTTAGATAGATGTTCTTTATCAAGTTGAAGAAGATTCCTTCCTACTTGAGTATTCCTTTTTATTGCTGAGTAGTATTTCATTGTACAGGTATACCACAATTTGTTTATTCATTCAGTTGTAGATGGACATTTGGGTTAGTTCCAGTTTCTGGCTGTTAAGAATGAAGCTGCTATGAACATTTGTGTACAAGTATTTGTATAGGCACATGCTTCTTTTTTTCCCTACTGAGTAAAGATAAAGGAGTGAAGTTGGTGGATGATACGGTGCTTGTATGTTAAAGAAACTGCCAAATTATCTTCCAGTGAGGAGGTACCGTTTTACAGTTCAACCAGCAATGTAGGAGAGTTCATTTTTCCACATTCTCTCCAACACTTGGTGGTGTCAGTCTTTTTAAGTTTTAGCTACTCTAATAGATATGTAGTGGTGTCTTATCGTGGCCTTAATTTGCATTTCCCAGATGATGTTGAACATCTTTTCATGTGCTATTTGGTGATGTGTCTGTTCCAATCTTTGGCCCATTTTTATTGACCTGTTTTGTATTTATGGAGTTTTGATAATTCTTTATGTATTTTGGATTCAAGTGCTTTATCACCTGTAAATCCTTTATCACCTATAAATCCTTTATCAGATTTCATTTGCAAAAGACATTTTCACAATAAGTGGCTTGTCTTAAGAAGTGTCTTTTGAAGAACAGAAAATTGTAAATTTTATGAAATCCACTGATTGTGCTTTTGGTAACATATCTAAGAAAATATTTGCCAAGCCAAGGTCACAAAAATTTACATTTGTACTTCCATATTAATTTTAGTAATAGCTTGTCAGTTTTTATAAAAAGGTTGATTAGATTTTGATTGGGATTGTGTTGAATCTATAGATTAATTTACAGAGAATTATGTTTTAAAAATATTGAGCACTCTCTCTTGCAAGAGCAACGGAATCACCACTAACTGCTTTACAGTCATTGACAGGAAAACACTGGAACTTACCAAAAAAGATACCCCACATCCAGGGACAAAGGAGAAGCCGCAATGAGACGGTAGGAAGGGTGCAATCACAATAAAATCAAATCCCAACTGCTGGGTGGATGACTCACAAATTGGAGAACACCTATACCACAGAAATCCAACCACTGGAGCAAAGGTTCTGAGCCCCACGTAAGGCTTCCCAACTACTGGTCTGGCAACGGGAGGAGGAATTCCTAGAGAGTCAGATTTTGAAGGCTAGCGTGATTTGATTGCACGACTTCGACAGGAGTTGGGGAAACAGAGACTCCACTCTTGGAGGGCACACACAAAGTAGTGTGCGCATCAGGACCCAGGGGAAGGAGCACTGACCCCATAGGAGACTGAACATGCTACTGTTGGAGGGTCTCTTGCAGAGGCAGGGGGTGGCCGTGGCTTACCACGGGGTCAGGGACACTGGGAGCAGAAGTTCTGGGAAGTACTCCTTGGTGTGAGCCCTTCCAGAGTCCACCATTAGCCGAAGAGCTGGGTAGGCTCCCGTGCTGGGGCGCCTTTGGTAAGCACTGAAGAGCTGGGTAGGCTCCAGTGCTGGGGCACCTCAGGCCAAACAACCAACAGGGAGGGAACCCAGCCCCACCCATCAGCAGACAAGCAGATTAAAGTTTTACTGAGCTCTGCCCACCAGAGCAACACCCAACTCTGCCCACCACAAGTTCCTCCCATCAGGAATCTTGCACAGCCCTCTTAGATACCCTCATCCACCAGAGGGCAGACAGCAGAAGCAGGAAGAACTACAGTCCTGCAGCCTGTGGAATGAAAACCACATTCACAGAAAGATAGACAAAATGAAAAGGCGGAGGACTATGTACCAGATGAAAGAACAAGATAAAACCCGAGAAAAACAACTAAACGAAGTGGAGATAGATAACCTTCCAGAAAAAGAATTCAGAATAATGATAGTGAAGATAATCCAGGATCTCGGAAAAAGAATGGATGATAAGATCGAGAAGATGCAAGAAATATTTAACAAAGACCTAGAAGAATTAAAAAACAAACACCTAGAAAACTTAAAGAACAAACAGAGATGAACAATACAATAACTGAAATGAAAACTACACTAGAAGGAAACAGTAGCAGAATAACTGAGGCAGAAGAACGGATAAGTGACCTGGAAGACAGAATGGTGAAATTCACTGCCATGGAACAGAATAAACAAAAAAAAAAAAGAAAAGAAATGAAGACAGCCTGAGAGACCTCTGGGACAAAATTAATTGCACCAACATTCGCATTATATACGGTTCCCAGAAGGAGAAGAGAGAGAGAAAGGACCTGAGAAAATATTTGAATAGATTATAGTGGAAAGCTTCCCTAACATGGGAAAGGAAATAGCCACCCAGGCCCAGGAAGCACAGAGAGTCCCAGGCAAGATAAACCCAAGGAGAAACACGCTGACACACATAGTAATCAAATTGACAAAAATTAAAGACAAAGAAAAATTATTGAAAGCAACAAGGGAAAAATGACAAATATCATACAAGATAACTCCCATAAGATTAACAGCTGATTTCTCAGCAGAAACTCTACAAGCCAGAAGGGAGTGGCATGATATACTTAAAGTGATGGAAGGGAAGAACCTACAACCAAGATTACTCTACCCGGCAAGGATCTCATTCAGATTCGATGGAGAAATCAAAAGCTTTACAGACAAGCAAAAGCTAAGAGAATTCAGCACCACCAAACGAGCTCTACAACAAATGCTAAAGGAACTTCTCTAAGTGGGAAGCACAAGAGAAGAAAAGGATCTACAAAAACAAACCCAGAACAATTAAGAAAATGGTCATAGGAACATACATATCGCTAATTACCTTAAACGTGAATGGATTAAATGCTCCAACCAAAAGACACAGGCTTGCTGAATAGATACAAAAACAAGACCCACCTATATGCTGTGTACAAGAGACCCACTTCAGACCTAGGGACACATACAGACTGAAGGTGAGGGGATGGAAAAAGATATTCCATGCAAATGGAAATCAAAAGAAAGCTGGAGTAGCTATACTCATATCAGATAAAATAGACTTTAAAATAAAGAATGTTACAAGAGACAAGGAAGGACACTACATAATGATCAAGGGATCAATCCAAGAAGAAGATATAACAATTATAAATATATATGCACCCAACATAGGAGAACCTCAATACATAAGGCAACTGCTAGCAGCTATAAAAGAGGAAATCAACAGTAACACAATAATAGTGGGGGACTTTAACACCTCACTTACACCAATGGACAGATCATCCAAAATGAAAATAAATAAGGAAACAGAAGCTTTAAATGACACAATAGACCAGATAGATTTTATTGATATTTATAGGACATTCCATCCAAAAACAGCAGATTACAGTTCTTCTCAAGTGCACCCGGAACATTCTTCAGGATAGATCACATCTTGGGTCACAAATCAAGCCTCAGTAAATTTAAGAAAATTGAAATCATATCAAGCATCTTTGCTAACCACAACGCTATGAGATTAAAAATGAATCACAGGGAAAAAAACGTAAAAAACACAAACAATGGAGGGTAAACAATACGTTACCAAATAACCAAGAGATCACTGAAGAAATCAAAGAGGAAATCAAAAACTACCTAGAGACAAATGACAATGAAAACACGACGATCCAAAACCTATGGGATGCAGCAAAAGCAGTTCTAAGAGGGAAGTTTATAGCTATACAAGCCTACCTAAAGAAACAAGAAAAATCTCAAGTAAACAATCTAACCTTACACCTAAAGGAACTAGAGAAAGAAGAACAAACAAACCCCAAAGTTGGCAGAAGGAAAGAAATCATAAAGATCAGAGCAGAAGTAAATGAGATAGAAACAAAGAAAACAATAGTAAAGATCAATAAAACTAAAAGGTGGTTCTTTGAGAAGATAAACTAAATTGATAAACCATTAGCCAGACTCATCAAGAAAAAGAGGGAGAGGACTCAAATCAATAAAATTAGAAGTGAAAAAGGAGAAGTTACAACAGACACTGCAGAAATACAAAGCATCCTAAGAGAGTACTACAGGCAACGTATGCCAATAAAATGGACAACCTGGAAGAAATGGACAAATTCTTAGAAAGGTATAGCCTTCCGAGACTGAGCCAGGAAGAAACAGAAAATATGAACAGACGAATCACAAGTAATGAAATTGTAACTGTGATTAAAAATCTTCCAACAAACAAAAGTCCAGGACCAGATGGCTTCACAGGTGAATTCTATCAAACATTTAGAGAAGAGCTAACACCCATCCTTCTCAATCTCTTCCAAAAAATTGCAGAGGAAGGAACACTCCCAAACTCATTCTATGAGGCCACCATCACCCTGATACCAAAACCAGACAAAGATACTACAAAAAAAGAAAATTACAGACCAATATCACTGATGAATATAGATGCAAAAATCCTCAACAAAAGAGTAGCAAACAGAATCCAACAACACATAAAAAGGATCGTACACCATGATCAAGTGGGATTTATCCCAGGGATGCAAGGATTCTTCAATATATGCAAATCAATCAATGTGATACACCATTATTAACAAATTGAAGAATAAAAACCATATGATAATCTCAATAGATGCAGAAAAAGCTTTTGACAAAATTCAGCACCCATTTATGACAAAAACTCTCCAGAAAGTGGGCATACAGGGAACCTACCTCAACATAATAAAGGCCATATACGACAAACCCACAGCAAACATCATTCTCAATGGTGAAAAACTGAAAGCATTTCCTCTAAGATCAGGAACGAGACAAGGATGTCCACTCTCACCACTATTACTCAACATAGTTTTGGAAGTCCTAGCCACAGCAATCAGAGAAGAAAAAGAAATAAAAGGAATACAAATTGGAAAAGAAGTAAAACTGTCACTGATTGCAGATGACATATTATACACAGAGAATCCTAAAAATGCCACCAGAAAACTACTAGAGCTGATCAATGAATTTGGTAAAGTTGCAGGATACAAGATTAATGCACAGAAGTCTCTTGCATTCCTATACACTAATGATGAAAAATCTGAAAGAGAAATTATGGAAACACTCCCATTTACCATTGCAACAAAAAGAATCAAATACCTAGGAATAAACCTACCTAGGGAGACAAAAGACCTGTATGCAGAAAACTATAAGACACTGATGAAAGAAATTAAAGATGATACCAACAGATGGAGAGATATACCATGTTCTTGGATTGGAAGAATCAATATTGTGAAAATGACTATACTACCCAAAGCAATCTACAGATTCAATGCAATCCCTATCAAATTACCAGTGGCATTTTTTACGGAACTAGAACTAGAACAGATCATCTTAAAATTTGTATGGAGACACAAAAGACCCCGAATAGCCAAAGCAGTCTTGAGGGAAAAAAACGGAGCTGGAGGAATCAGACTCCCTGACTTCTTCAGAGTATACTACAAAGCTACAGTAATCAAGACAATATGGTACTGGCACAAAAACAGAAACATAGATAAATGGAACAATATAGAAAGCCCAGAGATAAATCCACGCACCTATGGTCAACTAATCTGTGACAAAGGAGGCAAAGATATACAATGGAGAAAAGACAGTCTCTTCAATAAGTGGTGCTGGGAAAACTGGATAGCAACATGTAAAAGAATGAAATTAGAACACTCCCTAACACCATACACAAAAATAAACTCCAAATGGATTCGAGACCTAAATGTAAGACCGAGCACTTTAAAACTCTTAGAGGAAAGCATAGGAAGAACACTCTGACATAAATCACAGCAAGATCTTTTTTGATCCACCTCCTAGAGTAATGGAAATAAAAACAAAAATAAACAAATGGGACGTAATGAAACTTCAAAGCTTTTGCACAGCAAAGGAAACCATAAACAAAATGAAAAGACAACCCTCAGAATGGGAGAAAATATTCACAAAGGAATCAACAAAGGATTAATCTCCAAAATATATAAACAGCTCATTCAGCTCAATATTAAAGAAACAAACAACCCAATCCGAAAATGGGGAGAAGACCTATGAAGACATTTCTCCAAAGAAGACATACAGATGGCCAAAAAGCACATCAAAAGCTGCTCAACATCACTAATTATTAAAGAAATGCAAATCAAAACTACAATGAGGTATCACCTCATACCATTTAGAATGGGCATCATCAGAAAATCTACAAACAACAAATGCTGAAGAGGGTGTGGAGAAAAGGAAACCTTCTTGCACTGTTGGTGGGAATGTAAATTGATACAGCCAATATGGAGAAAAGTTTGGGGGTTCCTTAAAAAACTAAAAATAGAATTACCATATGATCCAGCAATCCCACTACTGGGCATATACCCAGAGAAAACCATAATTCAAAAAAGACACATGCACCCCAATATTCATTTCAGCACTATTTATAATAGCCAGGTCATGGAAGCAACCTAAATGCCCATGGACAGACGAATGGATAAAGAAGATGTGGTACAGATATACAATGGAATATTACTCAGCCATAAATAAGAACGAAATTGAGTCATTTGTTGAGACGTGGATGAATCTAGAGACTGTCATACAGAGTGAAGTAAGTCAGAAAGAGAAAAACAAACATTGTATATTAACGCATGTATGTGGAACCTAGAAAAATGTTACAGATGAATCGGTTTGAAGGGCAGATGTTGAGACACAGATGTAGAGAACAAACGTATGGGCACCAAGGGGGGAAAACCGCGGTGGGGTGGCGATGGTGGTGTGCTGAGTTGGGCGATTGGGATTGACATGTATACACTGATGTGTATAAAATTGATGACTAATAAGAACCTGCAGTATAAAAAAAAAACAAAAAACAACTAATACTAAACTTTCTTTGGGTTATTTGTATGGAAATATGTTAATATAAATGTTTCAGACATTACATGAAATTTCTAAAAATCTTATATGTTCTGGCATAATGTAAGTCATAATTCTAGTTATTACTTTAAAATGTATATCTCAGAAATAACTAAATTTCCTTGTCAATTGCATTATTATGAACTTCAATCAAATCTTTAACCGTGGTCATTTTTAAGTCTTTTGTCATTTACAGACAGTTCTGGGTGTACTCTGATGCTTTTGCAAAAATGTTCCTATAAAAGGGTTTCATCTTCAAGGAATTCATGGAAAAGACTCTGACAAGTACAGGTTTCTGGTAACTGAGTATACTGCTGAACTGAATGAGTAAGCATTTTCAGAACTCTAGTGGAAAACTGATGAATTCATAAAAGTGCTAATAAAAGATCAAGATGAAAAAACAAATTAATTACATGGGACTGAGTGAACTGATGAGGATGATTATAATTTTTGTGACTTTCTGTTTGAATAAAAAAAAAAAGAAAATGGTAATAGGTACATACATATTGATAATTACCTTAACTGTGAATGGATTAAATGCTCCACCCAAAAGACACAGGCTTGCTGAATGGATACAAGAACAAGACCCATCTATATGCTGTCTACAAGAGACCCAGTTCAGACCTAGGGACACATACAGACTGAAAGTGAGGGGATGGAAAAAGATATTCCATGCAAATGGAAATCAAAAGAGAGCTGGAGTAGCAATACTCATATCAGATGAAGTAGAATTTAAAATATAGAATGCATAAGAGACAAGGAAGGACACTAAGTAATGATCAAGGGATCAATCCAAAAAGATGGTAGAACAATTATAAATATTTATGCACCCAACATAGGAGCACCTCAATACATAAGGCAAACGCTAACACCTATTAAAGAGGAAATTGACAGTAACACAGTAATAGTGGGGGACTTTTAACACCTCACTTACACCAATGGACAAGTCATCCAGATAGAAAATTAATAAGGAAACACAAGCTTTAAATGACACAATAGAACAGCTAGATATAATTGATATTTATAGGACATTCCATCCAAAAACAGCAGATTACACTTTCTTCTCAAGCGCACCTGGAACATTCTCCAGGGTAAATCATATCTTGGGTCACAAATCAAGCCTTGGTAAATTTAAGAAAATTGAAATCATATCAAGTATCTTTTCTGACCACAATGCTATGAAATTAGAAATCCATTAAAGGGGAAAAAAACGTAAAAAACACAGACACATGGAGGGTAAACAGTATGTTACTAAATAACCAAGAGATCACTGAGGAAATCAAAAAATAGCTAGAGACAAATGACAATGAAAACACGATGATCCAAAACCTATGGGATGTAGCAAAAGCCGTTCTAAGAGGGAAGTTTATAGCAATAGAATCCTACCTCAAGAAACAAGAAAAATCTCAAACAATCTAACCTTACACCTAAAGGAACTAGAGATAGAGAAACAAACAAAACCCAAAGTTAGTAGAAGGAAAGGAATCATAAAGATCAGAGCAGAAATAAATGAGATAGAAACAAAGAAAACAATAGCAAAGATCAATAAAACTAAAAGCTGGTTCTTTGAGAAGATAAACTAAATTGATAAACCTTTAGCCAGACTCATCAAGAAAAAGAGGGAGAGGACTCAATAAAATTAGAAATGAAAAAGGAGAAGTTACAACGGACACCGCAGAAATACAAAGCATCAAAAAAGACTATTACAAGCAACTCTATGCCAATTAAATGGACAACCTGGAAGAAATGGGCAAATTCTTAGAAAGGTATAACTTTCCAAGACTGAACCAGGAAGAAATAGAAAATATGAACAAACCAATCACAAGTAATGAAACTGAAACTGTGATTTAAAATCTTCCAACAAACAGAAGTCTAGGACCAGATGGCTTCACAGGTGAATTCTATCAAATATTTAGAGAAGAACTAACACCCATCCTTCTCAAACTCCTCCAAAAAATTACAGAGGAAGGAACACTCCCAAACTCATTCTATGAGGCCACCATCACCCTGATACCAAAACCAGACAAAGATACTACAAAAAAAATTACAGACCAGTATCACTGCTGAATATAGATGCAAAAATCCTCAACAAATTACTAGCAAGCAGAATCCAACAACACATTAAAAGGATCATACACCATGATCAAGTGGGATTTATCCCAGGGATGCAAGGATTCTTTAATATACACAAATCAACCAATGTGATACACCATATTAACAAATGGAAGAATAAAAACCATATGATCATCTCAGTAGATGCAGAAAAAGCTTTTGACAATATTCAACACCCATTTATGATAAAAAGTCTCCAGAAACTGGGCATAGAGGGAACCTACATCAAGATAATAAAGGACATATGACATACCCACAGCAAACATCATTCTCAATGGTGAAAAACTGAAACCATTTCCTCTAAGATGAGTAACAAGACAAGGATATCCATTCTCACCACTATTATTCAACATAGTTTTCGAAGTCCTAGCCACGACAATCAGAAAAGAAAAAGAAATAAAAGGAATACAAAGAGGAAAAGAAGTAAAACTGTCAGTGTTTGCAGATGACATGATACTATACATAGAGAATCCTAAAGATGCCACCAGAAAACAACTAGAGCTAATCAATGAATTTGGTAAAGTTGCGGGATACAAAATTAATGCACAGGAATCTCTTGCATTCCTAAACACTAACAACGAAAGATCAGAAACAGAAATTAAGGAAATAATCCCATTCACTATTGCAACTAAAAGAGTAAAATAGCTAGGAATAAACCTACCTATGGAGGTAAAAGACCTGTACTCAAAAAACTATGACACTGATGAAAGAAATCAAAGATGACACAAACAGATGGAGAGATATACCATGTTCTTGGACTGGAAGAATTAAAATTGTGAAAATGACTATACTACCCAAAGCAATCTACAGATTCAATGCAATCCCTATCAAATTACCAGTGACATTTTTTTTTTTAACAAAACTAGAACAAAAAATCTTAAAATTTGTATGGAGACACAAAAGACCCTGAATAGCAAAAGCAATCTTGTGGGGGAAAAAACGGAGCTGGAGGAATCAGACCTCCTTACTTCAGACTGTACTACCAAGCTACAGTAATCAAGACAATATGGTACTGGCACAGAAACTGAAATATAGATCAATGGAACAGAATAGAAAGCCTAGAGATAAACCCACACACCTATGGTCAACTAATCTATGACAAAGGAGGAAAGGGTATGCAATGGAGAAAAGACAGTCTCTTCAATAAGTGGTGCTGGGAAAACTGGACAGCTACATGTAAAAGAATGAAATTAGAACACTCCCTAACACCATACACAAAAATAAACTCAAAATGGATTAAAACCTAAATGTAAGGCCAGACAGTGTAGAACTCTTAGAGGAAAACATAAGAAGAACACTCTTTGACATAAATCACAGCAAGATCTTTTTTGATCCACCTCCTAGAGTAATGGAAATAAAAACAAAAATAAACAAATGGGATCTAATGAAACTTCAAAGCTTTTGCACAGCAAAGGAAACTATAAACAGAATGAAAAGACAACCCTCAGAATGGGAGAAAATATTTGCAAACCAATCAGTGGACAAAGGATTCATCTCCAAAATATATAAACAGCTCATGCAGCTCAATATTAAAAAAAGAAACAACCTAGTCAAAAAATGGGCAGAAGACCAAAATAGATATTTCTCCAAGGAAGACATACAGATGGCCAAGAGGCACATGAAAAGCTGCTCAACATCACTAATTATTAGAGAAATGCAAATCAAAACTACAATGAGGTATACCCCCACATCAGTTAGAATGGGCATCATCAGAAAATCTACAAACAACCAATGCTGTAGAGGGTGTGGAGAAAAGGGAACCCTCTTGCACTTTTGTTGGGAATGTACATTGATACAGCCACTATGGAGAACAGTATGGAGGTTCCTTAAAAAACTAAAAATAGAATTACCATATGACCCAGCAATCCCACTACTGGGCATATACCCAGAGAAAACCATAATTCGAAAAGACACATGCACCCCAATGTTCATTGCAGCACTGTTTACAATAGCCAGATCATGGAAACAACCTAAATGCCCACCGACAGACGAATGGATAAAGAAGATGTGGTACATATACAATGGAATATTAATCAGCCATAAAAAGGAACAAAATTGGGTCATTTGTAGAGACGTGGATGGACCTAGAGGCTGTCATACAGAGTGAAGTAAGTCAGAAAGAGAAAAACAAATATCATATATTAACGCATACATGTGGAATCTAGAAAAATGGTACAGATGAACCAGTTTGTAGGGCAGAAATAGAGATACAAATATAGAGAACCAATGTATGGACACCAAGGGGGGAAAGTGGGGGGTCGGGTGGGGTGAATTGGAAGATTGGGATTGACATGTATACACTAATATGTATAAAATGGATGACTAATAAGAGCCTGTTGTATAAAAAAATAAATTCGTTAAAGTAAATTTAAAAAATATTGAATCTTCTAATCTATGAACAAGTATGCCTTTCCATTTATTTTATTTAGGTCTTTAACTTCTCTCAGCCAATTTTGCAGCTTTTATCTGTACTAGTTTTTCATAGCTTTTGTCAGATCTGTCCTTAGCCTTTTTTTTTTTAATGCTAAACAACAGTGTTGAAAATTTCTTCCCAATTTTTCATTGCTAATTCATAGAAATGTAATTGATCTTTGTATATTGATCTTAGGTCCTACATAAGACTACTACCATCCTTGCTAATTACCCTTGTTATAGTAGCTTTTTTGTAGATTCCATGTGATAGTCTACACAGATGGTTGTATTTTCTGCAACTAAAGACAGTTTTATTCTTTCCTAATCTGGATGCCTTTTATTTTGCTTTCTTGGCTGATTTTACTGGGTAGCATCTTCAGTATGAGGTTGCATAGGACTCAGGGAGACTGCCTGGCTCCTTAGGTTTTCTCTCCCTAGTTGTGGCTCTGGAATTCACTATGGGCGGTAAGCTGAGGCCAGTCATGTGGCTCATCTGTGTGTTTGCTGTCTCCCGGGGATCATTATCTTTTGTTGCCTGCTGCTTATTGTCTTGATATGGTTGTTTCAAGCAGGTGGGTACATGCTGTTACTCTTCTTTGGCTAGAATCAGAAGTGTCCATAGTATTACAAATCTAGTCCAATCAGGTTTTTATCCTCACCACTCACTAAAGACAGTTGCCAAATTCATTAGTTACTTTTATCAGTCCTCTTTTTTGGCCTACACAGCATTTGGAGTAATTGATCACTCTCTTTCTAGGTACTTGCTAACTTATTGTGCAGGATACTTCTTGGTCCTCTTCTTTCTTCCCTGGCCACCCTTTGCCATCTTTTTTGAATTCTATTTAACTTCCAAACCTTTAAATGTTTGAATGCTCCATGGGTGCTTAGTCTTTGTGTTGTTAATACTCTTTAGTGGTTTCATTCAGCCTGATAACTTTATATACCTTTTTATAGGTTGATTACTCTAAATTTACATTCTCAGTCCATCACTTTCTCCAGAACAGCATACTTTTATGTATTCAGCTGCTTATAAATATATCCATTTGGTTGTGAAATAGGTATCACAAACTTAACAAGTTAAAAACTGCACTTCTGAACTCTACCCCTTAAAAATGCTCCACTTCCTAATTCTCATTTTGGTAAATGGCAACTCCACCATCCCACTTACTCAGGCCATAGCTTTGGAGTAATTTTGGCTTCTCTGTTTATCTTAGACCCAATATTTGGTTCCATCACCAAAAATCCTATTTGGTCTGCTTTCAAAATACAGTATATCTGGAATCTGACCACTACTTAACACTGCCACTTTGATTAGTATGGTCCAGACCCCATCTTCTCTCTCCTCCTTTAACAAAATACATTCTTAACTGGAATCCTTGGTTTAGTCCTTTCAAAAGGTAAATTAGAATATGTCATGTTTCTGCTAAAAACTGTCTAATTTTTCATTTTATCAGGACTAATAAAAGCCAAGTCCTACAAATGTATAGTCTGGTCCCCTGCTGCCACTGTGGCCTCATTTCCTGCCATTCTTCCTCTCACTTCACTATAGGGACACTGAAAGGTTCTTTTTTCTCACTTTTTCACTTTTTTCCAATCTCTGCTCCAGTGTTATTTTAAAAAGGCCTTCTTTTATCACTCTTTGATCAAAAAGCTATGGTTCTACCGTAAAGTAATAACTGTCCCTTTTACCTTCCTTTATTTTCCTCCATAGTTCTTACTCTCTGGTATCTTTTTATTTTCTTGTTAATTCTGTCTTTCTAATTAGAATGTAAACCCCGTAAGGACAGGGACATCTATCTGTTCAGTACTATTCCCAGCACCTAGAACAGTGCCTGGAAACAAAGTACATACTTAATACATACTGATAGATTAATGCCCTGGATTCTCAACCATTTTTGATATGTGATCCAAGCTTTTCCTTAGAATATAGGATCTCCTATGATCCCAGAGTCAGAGATTCTTTCATACTCTAATAGTATTTGAGTTTTCAGCTTATAAATAGTTTTCACATTTTATTAGTCACTTGGCTCTACTCTGTCTGCACTTATCTCTGTTTTGAGTGTTGTTTGGGGATATTGTTGAAAAGACTTTTGTTAAATATTTGAAGTTGACATGGCAAATATTTATCAGTTTAAAGCAATTCAGACTAATTACTGAATGTACTGGTGTTATATTTAATTCCTCTAGAATGTTTTTAAGTGTGCTGAAACTGTTGAGGATACCTAGATTCTCTGATTTTACTAGTCTCTTGAAAATGTATACTTACTTCAGTCGTTGCTTCAAAAAATTATTCTAAATTTTGAGGAGTCTAAAAGGATCCCTACTTTAGAGATGTTTGGAAGTGTTGTTTGTAGTTGGACACAGTACAAGTACAATCAATAAATGTTTCATTTGTATACTATTTGCATATACTTATTCTGTAGATCCTAACATTTGGAAGATCCTGGGACCTAAAATGTCCAAGATGCCTGTCATTTCTCATAGGTTGAAAAGTAAAATGTAGTAAATGATAATATTAAAATATCAAAAAGGATAGTATTAAAGATAGATTTGTGATGACTTCTCTTTTTAGTTCTTGGTTCATTTCTTGGACAATTGCCACTTTACTCGTACTTCCATTTCAATCAGTGTTCTTTAATGTGATCTCTAATATGAATCTCAAGTCTTTCTGTTTGTTTTTGTTTTGAAAAAATCCATAGAAGTTACATCAGTCCTATATATATTTTTTTCTGTTAGAAGCTTCTTGATCAATATATATATATTTCCTGATGACTTGAATGCTCTGGGTACTCTAAATACTCACTGAATAGTCATTCAGTCAATACAGTCAAATACACATGAAAATTCCGAATAGTTGTTTATTCTTGGTTGTTGTGTTTTCATGGGAGCCACAGGTAGGGGAAAAGCAATCCTTTCTGTCTTTCTCTTTGAAAGGATGATAAGTTCAGTTGATTTAACTACAAAACTTTTTATTTGATTTATATCAAATAGACACACAGAGCAGAAACAGAACATCGTATCTTATCATGTTTTTCCTTGGCTTCTAGAGTGTGCAGTAGCCAGGATATTACAAAGTTAAGGTCTTGCCAGACATGATAGGTTCAGTTCTTCGCTGTTCTTAGCGTCTTTATATTGTAGGCTTTACATCACCATTAATGAAGAACATACTTCAAATAACTTAGATTTTTAGTAATAAACAATTGTTTCTCCAGTACACTTCTGCTCTCCAGTCAAACGCTCCAGTGAAGCTTCAGATGGGAAAGTCGGGGAAAGAAGGCTCAATGTTTGGGAGATCTTGAGCAGTGAGGCATTCTAATATTGACCTTGGTCTAAGAACCACAAAGGAAAATCTGTTTTTCCACGGTTTTAAGATTCCATGGGGGAAAATCTTATTCAGAAGTGGCTTTTAACTTTTGGGTTTAGTCTAGGATTGGAAATGTAATAGACACTTTTGTTTGCAAGCAACAGAAACTAACTCTGGCTAACTGAAAAACAAGGAGATAGGTCATTAGAAACTCATGGAATCTAAGGGAGAGCCAAATTATCAGTACTTAAAGGGTAGTATAAAGCCTTGAGTAAAGGTTTAAGGGTTGAAACAAACAAAAAAGTTTTACACCAGAATTGACTTTTGCAACAAGCAAAAACTACTCAGAATGTTTCTGTAGAAAAATTAGAAAGTAAAAAACCACTCATAACCTCCTAGAAATTAAAACAAAAAAAATCGAAAAGAAAAACCTGATAGTTTCATTAATATATGTTTATGAGTAAAATTGAACACGTTAAAAAAAGCCATTTACAGTTTTTTGGTAAATATTTGCTCAGGCTCTTCAATTATTAGAGGGTTAGTTTTTTTGGTCAAATCTATCAACTTTTTCCTTGGTGGTTTTTCTTTGTTGTTATGCTGAGAGTGGTTTTCCCCATTTAAGTATTGTAAAATATTTTAAATACATTTTTGACTCAGTGGATCCATTTTTTCTTTTTCTTATCTCCAAATATTCTCTTTAGTAATGGTGGCCATTAGCCATGGTTCTTCTTTTTTTTTTTTTCAAAAGTTTTTCTTTAATTAAAGTATAGTTGACTTACAATATTATATTAGTTTCAGGTGTACAACATGGTAATTTGATATAGAATATACCGCAAAGTTATTATGCAATATTGATTATATTCGCTGTGCTGCACATTGTATCCTTGTAACTTTGTAGTTTGTACCTAGTAGTTTGTACCTCTTAAACCCCTTCACCTGTTGTGCCCCTCTTCACAACTCTCTTCCCTTCTCTCCCCCCTTCATAACTCTCTCCCCTTCTCTCCCCTCCCCTCTCTCCCATTAGTTTATTCTATCTGTGAGGTGATATCTCATTGTGGTTTTGATTTGTATTTGTATATGATGATACAAATAAAGAGATTCTGTGTATAAGAGAAAACATATAGTATAATATTTGTCTCTCTCTGTCTTATTTCACTAAGCAAAATATCCTCCAGGTCTATCTATTTTGTTGCAAATGACAAAGTTTTATTCTTTTTTATAACTAATAGTCCATTTTGTGTGTGTGTGTATTACATCTTCTTTATGGATATTTAAGTCATTTCTGTGTTTTGGCTATTGTAAATAATACTGCTTGAACATTGGCGTGCATATATGTTTTCAAATTAGTGCTCTTGTTTTTTCAGGTAAATACCCAGGAGTGGAATTGCTAGATCATATGGTAGTTCTATTTTTAATATTTTGAGGAACCTTCATACTGCTTTTCATAGTGGCTGTACCAATTTACATTTCCACCAGCTGTGCATGAGGGTTCCTTTTTCTCCACATCCTCATCAATACTTGTTATTTTTTGTTTTTTTGGATGATAGCCATTCTGAGTAGTGAGGTAATATCTCATTATGGTTTTGATTTGCATTTGTATTTGATGATAGTGATGGTGACCATCTTTTCATGTACTTGTTGGCCATCTGTTTCTTCTTTGGAAAAATGCCTGTCCAGGTCCTCTGTCCATGTTTTAATTGGGTTGTTTAGTTTTTTGATATTGAGTTGTATGAGTTCTTTGTTTAGTTTGGATAGTAATCCCTTATTGGACATACCATTTGCAAATATCTTTCCCCACTCAGTAGGTTGTGTTTTCGTTTTGTTGGTTTCTTTCACTGTGAAAAAGTGTTTAAGTTTGATTTGGTTCCATTTGTTTATTTTTGCTTTTGTTTCCCTTGCCTGAGGAGACAGATCCAAAAAAATATTGCTAAGACTAATTTCAAAGAATGTATTGTCTATGCTCTCTTATAGGAGTTTTATGTTTTCAGGTCTTGCATTTGGGTCTTTAATCCATTTTGAGTTTTTGTGTGTGGGTTTGTTTCTGGGCTCTCTATTCTGTTCCATTGATCATGTGTCTATTTTTATACCAGTACCATAGTGTTCTGATTATTGTGGCTTTGTAGTATAGTCAGAAGTCAAGGAGTGTGATCCCTCCAGCTTTTTTTTTTTTTTTTTAATTGCTTAGGCTGTTAGGGTTCTTTTGTGGTTCCATACGAATTTTAAGGTTATTTGTTCTAGTTCTGTGAAATATGCCGCTGGAATTTTGATAGGAATTGCATTGAGCCTGTAGATTGCTTTGGGTAGTATGGGTATTTTAACAATCCATGAACAGGGATATCTTTCCATTTATTTGTGTCTTTTCTTATTTCTTTTATCAGTGTCTTATAGCTTTCAACGTACAGGTCTTCACCTTCTTGGTTAAATTAATTTTTTAATTTTTTGGCCACACCATGCGGCTTGTGGGATCTTAGTTCCCTGACCAGGGATCGAATCTGGGCCCTTGGTAGCTCTAACCACTGGACTGCCAGGGAATTCCCGTCCTTGGTTAAATTTATTCCTAGGTGTTTTATTCTTTTTGGTGCAATTGTAAATGCAATTGTTTTCTTAATTTCTATCTCTGATAGTTTGTCATTGTGTATAGAAATCTGCCAGTTTTTGTATATTGATTATGTAACCTGCAACTTCACTGAATCTATTATTTCTAATTTTTTTGGTGGAGACTTTAGTTTTTTCTATATATAGCAGCATGTCATCTGCAATGACAGTTTTACTTACTCCTTTCTAAATGGAATGCCTTTATTTCTTCTTCTTGTGTGATTGCTGTGGCTAGGACTTTCAATATTATGTTAAATTGAAGTGGCAAGAGTGTGCATGCTTGTTTTGTCCCTGATCTTAAAGGAAAAGCTTTTAGCTTTTCACCATTGAGTATGATATTAGCTGTGGGTTTGTTGTAAATATCCTGTATTATGTTTAGGTATGTTCCCTCTATACCAAATTTGTTGAGAGTTTATCATAAATAGATGTTAAATGCTTTTTTTTTTTTTTTTTTTTTTTTGCATCTGTTGAGATGATCATGTGCTTTTTTACCCTTTGCTTTGTTAATGTGGTGTATCACATTGATTGATTTACAGATATTGGACCATCCTTGCATCCTGAAATACTGCTTGATCATGATGTGTGGTCCTTTTTACGTGTTGTTGAATTCTGTTTGCTAATATTTTGTTGAGGATTTTTGCATCTGTGTTCATCAGAAATACTGGTCTGCAGTTTTCTTTTTTTGTAGTGTCTTTTTCTGATTTTGGTATGAGGGTAAAGCTGGCCTTGCAGAATGAGTTTCAGAGTGTTCTCTGTTCTTTAGCTTTTTGGAATAGTTTGAGAAGGATAGGTACTGACTCTTTAAATGTTTGATAGAATTGCCCTGTGAAGCTGTCTGGTCCTGGGCTTTAGTTTTTTTTGGAGTTTTTTGATTACTGATTCAGTTTCATTACTTGTAATTGGTTTGTTCAGATTTTCTATTTATTTGTTCCTGATTCAGTCTTAGACGATTGTAATGTCTAGGAATTTATCCATTTTTGGGGGGTTGTTCAATTTGTTGGTGTATAACTGTTTGTGGTATTATGATTGTTTGTTGTACTTCTGTGATGTTGGCTGTAACTTTTCTTTTGTTTCTAATTTTATTTGGACTCTCTTTTTCTGGAAGATTGTGACTAAAGGTTTATAAATTTTGTTTCTCTGTTCAAAAACCCAGCTCTTGGTTTCATTGGTCTTTTCTGTTGGTGGGTTTTTTGGGGGTTTTTTTGGTCTCTATTTTATTTATTTCTGCTCTGATCTTTATTATTTTCCTCCTTCTACTCTCTACCTTTGGGCTTTGTCTTCTTTTTAAATTCTGTTAGATGGAAAGTTAGGTTGTTTGAGATTTTTCTTGTTTCTTCAGGTTGGCTTGTATCATCCCTCTTGGAAATGCTTTTACTGTGTCCCATAGATTTTGGAAAGTTGTGTTTGTTTTCATTTGTCTCAAGGTATATTTTGATTTCCTCTTTGATTTGTTCATGGACGCATTGTGGGTTTTTTTTGTAATTTGTTTTCAGTAGCATGTTGTTCAGTCTCCACATGTCTATATTTTTTCCATTTTTCTTTCTGTAATTAATTTCTAGTTTCATACCATTGTGGTCAGAAAGGATGCTTGATATAATTTCAATCTGTTAAATTTACTGAGACCTTTTTTGTGGCCTAGCATGTGATCTTTCCTGGAGAAAGTTCCATGTGCACTTGAAAAGAATGTGTATTCTGTGTTGGGATGAGATATCTATTCTGTAGATATCTATTAAGTCCATCTGCTCTAATATGTCATTTAAGACCACTGTTTCCTTATTGGTTTTCTGTCTGGATGATCTATTCACTGATGTAAGTAGGGTATTATAATCCCATACTGTTACCATATTTTGTCAATTTTTCCTTTGTGTCTATTATTTGCTTTATATATTTAGGTGCTCCTATTAGGTGCTCCTATATTAGTTGCATATATGTTTACAAATGTTACCTCTGCTTCTTGGATTGATCCCTTTATCATTATATGATGTCCTTCTTTGTCTTTTGCTCTGGATTTTCTTTTAAAGTCTGTTCTGCCTGATACGAGTATTGCTACCCCATAAGCCATTATTCTTAAGGTTGTAAGGAGATATCATTAGCACTGTCCCTTCGAGTTAATTCTGATACTTAATGTCTTAGTAAGGTGGGATTGCTATAACAAAACACTATAGACTGGTTGGCTTAAACATCTGACATTTATTTCTCATAGTTCTGTGAGTTTAAGAAATCCAAGATCAAGGTGCAAGCAGATTCAGTTCCTGTTGAGGACCCTTTCCTGACTTGTAGACAGCCACCTTCTTGCTTTGTCCTCACAGAGAGGGAGAGAGAGCTCTACTCTCTCTTCCTTTTCTTATGAGGACACTAATGCCAGCCTGTGGGCCCTGCCCTCATATAACCTAATTACCACAAAAAGACCCCACCACCAGTTACGTATTCAATATATACATTTTGGAGGAACACAAACATTCAGTCCATAATACTTCTTTTATCTTATCTCTTTTCTGCCTCCACCTGAGGAAGATGATTCTGTTTATTTTTTATTTGCTTTTATTTTGAACATTATTTACTGTGATTCTGACATCGAAGAAGAACACAAAGTAAAAACTAAAAGTTCTTTCTTTAATCCTTAGTAGTATCACTCCTTAGAGTAACTAATGTTTATCTTCCAGAATATACAAAAAATTATTGTCAGTATATATGGAACATGTGGCTCATTTTTTTACATTTAGATCTTCAGTCCATCTGGATTTGTGTGTATGTGTGCGTGTGTGCATGTGTGTGTGTGTGTTTAGTAAAGCAGGGGTAGATCTATTTCCAAATACTAGCTCTTGTCCTTTCATCATGTCTTGACTAATTCATTATTTCCCCACTCGTACAACATATTACATATTGTATGTCATTCTACATGTTGATCTGTTTGTGTACTTTCAATTGTTTTAAAACATTAAGGTTTTTACTATTTTTACTTTAATATTCTTTCTCCACTTTACTGTGCCATTGTGGTTTTTTTTTTTAAACGTATTGTTCCTAGTTTAGTTTCAAGAATTTTTGTCATGGTTTTTACTGCAGTTGCATTGAATTTGTGTGCTAACATGGAGAGATTTGCCGTCTATATAGTGTGTATTATGTCTTTCTTCTCAGGAACATATCTTCCATTTACTCAAGTTAATTGCTCAGGTTTCTAGGTTCTTTACAACAGTATTCATGGGTGTTTTAAATGTTAATATTTTGCAAATATTGACTTTTTCTACAGTAACTTTGTAAAGGTTATCACCTGTTATGGCATGAAGAATATACATTTTGTATACAGTTTGCATGGTTTGCAAGCAACCACATTATTTGTTCTAATAGCGCTTTACTTGGCCTTCTTAGGTTTTTCTAGTAATAGGTTTTTCAAATAATAATTTTGTCTGTTCCTTTTTTATTCTTATTCTTCCTTTTTTCCTTTTCTTGTCTCATTGAATGGGAATTTCTAGTCTAAGTTGAATGATGATAATGACAGTGCACCATCTTGTCTTGGTCTTTCATTAATAACCATGCCCCCTTTTAAATTTTAGCGTTGTGATGGCCATTGATTTGAGAAAAATCTACTTTATTATTAAGAATCCTTTTCTCAGTTGTTAGTTATTTTTTTAAAAATCAGATAATGAGGGCTTCCCTGGTGGCACAGTGGTTAAAAATCCACCTGCCAATGCAGGGGACACAGGTTCGAGCCCTGGTCTGGGAAGATCCCACATGCTGCGGAGCAACTAAGCCCGTGCACCACAACTACTGAGCCTGCACTCTAGAGCCCGTGAGCCACAACTACTGAGTCTGCGTGCCACAACTACTGAAGCCCGCGTGCCTAGAGCCCGTGCTCTGCAACAAGAGAAGCCACCACGATGAGAAGCCCGCGCAGCACAACAAAGCGTAGCCCCTGCTTGCTGCAACTAGAGGAAGTCTGCGCACAGCAACAAAGATCCTACGCAGCCAAAAATTAAAAAATAAATAAACTAATTTTCAAAAAAATCAGATAATGACTATTGAATTCTATTAAATGTCTTTTTGGCATCAGATGAGAAAGTTACGTGACCTTTCAGTGTGATGACTAGTCTAAAAATATCCTTACATTCTTGAATATCCTACTTGGTCATTGTGTCTTTTTCTTTAAATAAAGAGCTGTGTGTTCTTTCATAATATTATATGAAGTTTTCAATATTTGTAAATTGCCCTTTCATTTGCGTAGTTTTGGGTACTAGGCTTATGATAGCTTGTTACAATGCATTAGAATACTTTCATATTTTATATGTTTTAGGTTAAATTTTAAAAGTTTTGTAATTATGCTTGAAAGCATGATAAGAGCAATGATGGTAAATTTTTTTGGACTTGATACTTTTTTGGTGGAGTGGCTAAAAGAAAGCCTTTTTCTTCCATAGCTGTTAAGTATGGTCAGTGTGAATTGTCGGTCCTTTTTTGTAATATCCTCAATCATCTCTTGGGTGGTAATGTTTGCTTTCTTATCTAACTATTTGTCTATCTATCTATATATCCATGTATGTATCTATCTAATATATTCATTTATGGTTTTTTTTCCCTCCCAAAAAGGAAAAAATATTATTCATGGAAATAATATTGTGTAAAGGTTTTGTTGTTGTCTAGAACTGTTGAATATGTTTAAACACATTTTTCTTGGTTATCTTTTTAAGTGATACTCTTTTGCATTTTTGTGTTTATTTAAAAATATTAATTAGACATAACTCTAAATTTTAAAGGTATTTATACAGTTTCCATATTCAAGTGCTTATATTGGTTTACTTCTTAGTTTGAGCATTTATTTTGCCAGCACATGTATGTGAGTTGTAAACTCTCCGAGGATTTGTTATATATGTTCTAATATACCTGTCAGTGAAGAGTATCTTGCTTGAGTTTAGTATTCATGAGTATTAGTCTTATGTTCCTTAAAATGATTTATATTTCGTCCATTGCTTTTAGGAAGAAAATCAGTATTATAAAAGTGAAGTTTGGTATCATTTTATTTTAACTTTTGCTTGTAGAATAGTTTTTCTTCATCTGTGAGATAGAAAAACTTAATTTCACATTTATATGTGTTTTTTAAATTCATGTTTTCTGGCAGTTGGTCTATCTTTAATGAAGTGTTTTATACAGATTTTTGGTAGAGGAACTCTCCAAAGGAAGAAACTTTGGTATTATATTTGGTTTGGCAGATCCTAAATGTATTAGTTATCTGTTGCTGAGTAACAAAATACCCTAAAATTTAATAGTATTAAAACAGCATATATTTATCACCTCTCAGTTTCTTTGGGTCAGGAATCTAGGCATAGATCAGCTGGGTCCTTTGTTTCAGAGTCTCTCACAAGGCTGCAGTCAGGGTGTCAGCTAGGGCTAGGACCTTACCTGGTGGCTTGACTGGGGAATGACCTGCTCTTAAGCTTACTCTTGGCCCAATCTAGTGCTTTTTCCACTGCAACACATATTGGTGATTATTTGATTCACTTAAGAATCATTCTTTGGGTCTTAAATCCAGCCCTGGGAACATCTAGCTCTTTTCAGTCCTTCCTGTTACTTGGTCATTAGTGTCTGTGCCTCTGTGTGTGTGTGTATACTTACACAAGGAGAAGAAGGGAGAGAGGAAAACAGGAAGGGAGGGAATTTGATCATATGTTAGTGTAACTTCTTTTCATTTTTAAGAACTATGCTTTTTTCTTTTTCCTTAGGTGCCTTAGCTGGACCAGTTATTGTGGAGCCACATGTCACAGCAGTGTGGGGAAAGAATGTTTCACTGAAGTGTTTAATTGAAGGAAATGAAACTATAACACAAATTTTATGGGAGAAGATACATGGCAAAAGTGCACAGACTGTTGCAGTTCATCATCCTCAATATGGATTCTCTGTTCAAGGAGAATATCAGGGAAGAGTCTTGTTTAAAAACTATTCACTTAATGATGCAACAATTACTCTACATAACATAGGATTCTCTGATTCTGGGCAGTATATATGCAAAGCTGTTACATTCCCACTTGGAAATGCTCAGTCCTCTACAACTGTAACTGTATTAGGTAGGTGTACTTGAATTGTATATTTTGGTGGTGGTGTGAGGATTATTGTAAAAGTATTTTCAAGAACTTAAAATGATTGAAATTATATATAAATGTAGGTTTAAAATAAAAGAATTCAGATATGTTTTTTCAAGTTCTGTCGTAAAATTCTATGATTTTAGACTCTCAGTTTAAACTAAATCTTGTCCCTATCTACCTGTGTATCTATATAAAGCTGTGTAATTTATAGCTATTTTACTTTCTTCATGAAAGATTGTTTTTTATTTATAATACTAAGTGCTGAGTTTCTTTGACATTTATTTTCATTATTTCCCCTCAAATTTTCAACCTTTAATTAAATTACCATCTTTAAATAAGCTTTTCCATTTTTTAAGTGACTGTGGTCTTAGAGCCATTGACATCTCATGTTTGTTTTTCAAATCAGATTTTATTTCTGCTGTTGTGGATTTGCATAGCTATTTGAATCTTGGTCTATTGCTTGCATTGAAAGATCTTCTGCCTTTTCCTATCTGATAACCATTAAAGTTTATAGCAGAATTTAGGAAGAGCTTATTAGCATTAAAATAGTCACCTGCAGTGACAGGTAAACCAATTTGGAATAGCTGGTGAGTACTTTTATAATTCTAGAAGGAGGATTAAGGAGTAAAAGCAACTGTAGCCATTTCCACCCAGAGTGGAACTCCTTTAATGGGTGGTCTTTGCTATGAATCTGCCTGTTTGCCTATCAGGGACTTTGTAAGGTTTGCTGATAGCTTTCCCTACTCAATCCTTCTTCTTCACTTTTCTCCCAGATGTTGTTCCCTAATAAGCCTTTTGTACTCCTCATTTGATCTCAGTGTCTGCTTCCAGAGAACCAAATAACTACACAGCCTCTAATATTTAATGGCATGATTTCAGGGTCACTGATGTGCAGGAAAGCAATTTTGTCCAAATATGTTATATATTTTTTCATGTTGAGAAATACTATTTAAAAATAGAAATAAAATTAAATATTTGAAGACTTTAATGTTTAAGAGCCTGCCCTAAGAGCTGTGGGAAAAATATAACTTACATTTACAAAATTGATACTTTTGAGTACTGTTTTGATTGGAAGGCAGGGCATAAATATCTGAAAAATCAAGTGCAAGCCATTGGGGTAAAAAAAGTCACAGAAAAATTCAGTGTCAAGAAAAAATAGATAAATAGTTCGCATGTAGAAGAGAGAACTCGTGAATAAGACTTTTTGCTTTAAATTTTAGTAATTCCCCTTAAATTAACACAATACTCAATGGTTTAAAACTTGACTGTTGATAGTATAAGACTAGTCATGCTTTTAGCTGGATCTACTTCTCTAACTTCATCTATTCCACTCCTTGCTCTACTTCTCCCAGCAACCCAAATTTTATAATCATAATTAACTATTTACACTTCATTAACACCTATGTTTTTACATGTGTGTTTTCTTATGTCTGGAATGCCACCTTTTTCCTCCTGTCTCTTTCTTCCAGGTTCTTCTATTTAACTGCTACTCATCAAACCACATCCTTTTGGAAGCCATTCTTGAAATATCTACTCCTCTGCAATTTAATGGGGTTTTTTTACTCTTTTGCCTTTGTATCTTGAGCTTATCTTTGTTGTAGCAATTAACATAGTGCTTATTATATGTTTTCTTCACTATAAACTTGTGGTGGACTGCAACTGTGCACTTTAAAATTTAACTTTATATTCCTAAAGCCTATAAGAGTTTCTGGTATGTAGCAGTAATACACTAAATGTTATCTAAGTAGGGTATAGGAATGGGTAAATAAACTCTGTAGTTCAGAAATGTTTTGTAGAAAAGTAGTTGAGCCAGTCCTTGAATGGTGGATAGGTTTTAGGTAGGCAAAAAGGAAAGAAGTATAGGGAGGAAAATAAGTGAGCCAACGCAGGGAGGCAGAAAACAGCATATATTAGGGCAGAGTTTCTTCAGAATTGGCATTGTCGGACTTCTGGGCTAGAATTCTTGTGATGAGCTGTCCTGTGCATTGTAGACTGTTTAGCAGCATCCATGACCTCTACCCACTAGATGCTAGGAGCAGTTCCTTAAGTTTCAGCAAGTTAGAATGGCTCTCAACATGGCCAAGTGTCCTCTGCGGGACCACTGAGTAATTTGTTGATTGTTCAAAGGATTTATATAAAATACCAGAATAAAAGGCTAGAAAGGTAGAGTAGGACCACTTTAAAGTAATCTAAATATTATGATGGGGAATTTGAGCTTTATATTGCTGGAAATGCAAACTTAGTATACAGCATTGTACTTCTTCTCACCTCTCTTCTTTTATTCTCAGATTCTTGCTGTTTATTTATTTATTTTTTTTGGCCACGCCGCATGGCATGCAGGATCTTAGTTCCCTGAGCAAGGATCAAACTTGTGCCCCCTGCAGTGGAAGCATGTAGCCCTAACCACTGGACCACCAGGGAAGTCCCAGATTCTCGCTGTTTAAAGCATGGTTCATGAACCAGCAGCAATGGCATCACTTGGGAGCATGTTAGAAATACAGAATTACAGACCCCTCCCAGACTTGTTGAATGATAAATCTACATTTTAGCAAGATCCCCAAGTACTTTTTATGCACAGTAGAGTTTGAGAAACACTGCTTTGACCATCTTCTCACCTTGCTTAGAGGGATACCTAACTCGTAGACCTGATTTAGAAGTAATGTGATGAAAGTTGTGATTTAAGATGATGAGTCTGGTGTTTTTGATGGATTGAAATGAAGAGTCCTGAAATCATAATGCCTCAGCCATGAGGCCATGAAAGCTTGCAGTTAATTTTCTAATTTCTGCCACTTGAGTGAGGAAGGGAGCTACTACAAAGGAAAAATTAGCAGAACGTTGTAACTGACTGTATATAATAGACTAGGGAGGTTTGAACAATAACAGGTTTTGAACCTTAGTGATTGAATAAATTATGTTACCATTAATTTAAATGGGCATATCTGAATGAAAAACATGTTGGGGATTATTGGGAGGATGAGATGATGAACTCAACATTTGGCTTATTGAGTTGGAGGATACATAGGCAAACAATACCAGGTAGGTGGTTAGAAACTATAGAGTCAAGCTTTGTATCAAAAGCACATAAAATCAGGGATCATCCAGGTAGTAGTGTTTATCAGATAAAAGTTTTTAAGAGACTTACAAAAAGTAACTGAAGGCCTAAGACTCAGTATTTATTAGGGCAGAGATTGGAAGAAATAGAGATGAGTTCAAAAAGATGGCTTTGAGAAAAACTGTCAAAGTAATATTATTCATATCAAGAGAAGATAAAAGTTTTTAAGATTACTGTAGTAGCTTTTTCCCACAGTGAGAATCAAGCCATACAGAAAATGATTTCAGTGACCATTTTTTCAGTTCTCCGAAGGCTGGCGCATAGCTACTGTCATTCTAAATGCATAGCCCAGAAGTTAATTCATTACTTACAGCAGATACCTGAAGGCATTAGAACTTAATTCTTTTGGAACTGATTGGGAAGAACTGCACTAAGTATCAAATTTTACCAAATCAGTCAAAGAGAATAGGCAAAGAAAAGTATTGAGTGTATAGATTAGGCAGTGACATTAGAGTTTCAAAGGAGTAGTAGTAATAGAAACTGAATTAAGGGAATGTAATATAGCAAAAAGCTTTGGGAACACTGAACAACAAATGCCCCATAGCAGAAGAGTTGTACAATTGGTTACTTCCTCTTGATATATGGGATATTATATAGTTGTTAAAATTTCAAGCAGCAAGAGAAGTATTGCTGCTTGAAAATAAAATGAGCCACAAAACTGTAGGTATGCCATGATTACATCTATATAGAAACTAGAAACAAATAAGAGAAGGAAATGGAAGAATATGATAATGACTGTGTTAAGGTATTACAGTTGTGGATAAGTTTTCTTTGTTTTTCCAATTTTTAGTAATATTACTTCTGTAATTAAAAAAAAAAAAGATTTCCACTGCTGCACATGATGGAGTAACAGGGATTGGATTTACCCTTTCTCTCTCTAGCAACAAGAAAACTAGGCAACTTAATAGGCATGGTAGGATTATGATCCCTGAAAGAAGGAAAATAAACAAGATGAGTTCTACAATTGCTCCAGCCTCCTCCTTAGGCAGTTTCCAGTGACAGCTCAGTGACAAGGAATTCAGGTAGAGAATGCTAGTCTCACTGAGTTTAAGAGACAGATTGGACAGGTGATTAGAATTTGTGGAGCAGAATACTGGAAAGAAGGGAACATGAGAGAGAAAGAATGTGTGTGCTGTAGAGACCCACAGAAGGGCCCTCTGAAGTCTTTGGTTTAGTACTGATCTATGTGCATGTGAGAGGAAACTTTTGAGGTGGGTGAAAGAACCAACAGAAAGAAGTAGGCTTAACAATCCTGGCGTTAATGCAGGGCTGGGAAAACTTCATGTTCCCCCAAATCAGAGTATACAGGGCATTGGGTAGCATCTTAAGAGGAAGCAACAACAAAACCACTAGACAGGGAAGGGTACAGAGAAGTTAACTTTTAAATGTTGGGGAATATGAGAAAAGTAACTTTAGAAAGCAAATGAAGTGTACAACCAGGAGATTGAGTCCCTTCAGAAGAAATAGAAATAACAATTTAAAATTCACTTTAAGATAATTTTTTAAGTTCCTCGAAGATAAAAGCCTCTATTGATGGCACAGGTTATTCACACCATCTCTCCCATGGTGGGGGATGGGCAGGTGAAATGTTAAAAAACCATTGAAAACTTCAAAGAAATAACAACATAGTGAGGAATATAACTAGACCAAATCTAAGAGAAGGTAGAAACAGAAATAAACCTAGTACCGAAAGCTGAAATCTATATTCAACCTTGGGGACATTTGACAATTCAGAAGAGACACTTAAGATGATGAACTAAGATTTCGAGAACCTTGAGAAGTGAGAGAGACGAATATCTGAATGCAAGTCTGCTCAAGATGGGATGTCTAATAACCTTTCTTATATGCTCCTGGTACCCAAAGGCTTAACGTTTTCAGAGTAATAGTACACCTGTAGTAAACCAGTCTTCTTACAGACTTCTAGGCCTGGTTTATATTGCTTGGGTAGTCTGAAATTAAGGAGACCCTGCACTGGATAGTGTTCTCAGGAGCTAGCTTAGCAGAAGAAAACACAGAAAGGTACTGCATTCTAAGCCTCAAATTATTTCTACCTTAATTATTCAAACTCAAGGATATCATCTGCTTGAATAACCAGGCATACAAGTAAAGAAGACCCCACAAGCAGCAGCCAGCGCAAACAAGACAACAGAAACAGACCTGCATGAGATGTTGGAATTGTCAGACACAGACTGTTAAACAACAGTGCTTACCATTTGAAGGGATAAGTCAATCTCTTAAATTTCTGCAGAGAACAAGAAATTTGGTCTACTTCAAGGCCAAAGTACTATGTGATATATATAGTTATTTGGCCTCGAAGTAGACAGGTAATTCTTAGTACAAACATACCTTGGAGATATTGTGGGTTCAGTTCTAGACCACTGTAATAAAGCTAATATTGCAATAAAGTGAATATCACAGTAAAACAGTCACGTGAATTTTTTGGTTTCCCAGTATTATAAAAATTATGTTTATACTATAGTCTGTTAAGTGTGCAATATTATTATGTCTTTTTTTTTACATCTTTATTGGAGTATAATTGCTGTACAATGATGTGTTAGTTTCTGCTGTATAACAAAGTGAATCAGCTATGTGTATACATACATACCCATATCCCCTCCCTCTTGCGTCTCCCTCCCACCCTCCGTATCCCACCCCTCTAGGTGGTCACAAAGCACGGAGCTGATTTCCCTGTGCTATGCGGCTGCTTCCTACTAGCTATCTGTTTTATATTTGGTAGTGTATATATGTCCATGCCACTCTCTCACTTCGTCCCTGCTTACCCTTCCCCCTCCCCATGTCCTCAAGTCCATTCTCTACGTCTGCGTCTTTATTCCTGTCCTGCCCCTAGGTTCTTCAGAACCACTTTTTTTTTTAGATTCCATATATATGTGTGAGCATACGGTATTTGTTTTTCTCTTTCTGTTACTTCACTCTGTATGACAGACTCTAGGTCCATCCACCTCACTACAAATAGCTCAGTTTTGTTTCTTTTTATGGCTGAGTAATATTCCATCGTATATATGTGCCACATCTTCTTTATCCATTCATCTGTCGATGGACACTTAGGTTGCTTCCATGTCCTGGCTATTGTAAATGGTGCTGCAGTGAACATTCTGGTACAGACTCTTTTTGAATTATGGTTTTCTTAGGATATACGCCTAGTAGTGGGATTGCTGGGTCATATGGTAGTTCTATTTTTAGTTTTTTAAGGAACCTCCATACTGTTCTCCATAGTGGCTGTATCAATTTATATTCCCACCAACAGTGCAAGAGGGTTCCCTTTTCTCCACACCCTCTCCAGCATTTATTGTTTGTAGATTTTTTAATGATGGCCGTTCTGACTGGTGTGAGGTGATACCTTATTGTAGCTTTGATACAATAGTATTATGTCTTAAAAAACAATGTACATACCTTAATTTAAAAAACATTTTGTTGCTAAAAAATGCTAACCATCATCTGAGTCTTCATCCAGTTGTAATCTTTTTACAGTAGTAACATTGAAGATCACAGATCATCATAACACATATAATAATAAAGAAAAAGGTTGAAATATTGTGAGAATTACCAAAATGTGACAGAGACAGGAAGTGAGCAAATGCTGTTGGAAAAACAGCTGATAAACTTGATCAATGCAGGGTTGCCCCAAACCTTCTATTTGTGAACAATGCAATATTTATGAAGCACAATACAGCATAGTGCAATCAAATGAGGTGTGCCTGTATATAAAAGCAGTTAACTGATAAATTTTATGCATTTGAATTAAAAACTTCTGCTCATCAAAACACACCATAGGGTAAAGAGACAAGCCCTAAACTGGCGGAAGATATTTTCACATATAATCAGAAAAGGACTCTCCCAAATCAGTAAGAAAAAAACAATTGGCTTTAATAGCTATTTTGTAGAAGAAGAAATTCCAAATGGCTCATAAACAAGAAAAGATCCTTAATGTCATTCATAATCTGAGAAATTAGAAACAAGGTTTCAATGATATGCTGTTACATACTTACAAGGTTGGCAAACATCGAGAAGTCTGACAGTATCAACTGCAGTGGGTATGTTGGACCAACCAGAGTGCTAAGATTGGGAGTAAATTGGTACTTTGGAAAGCTTTTTGGCATTGTCTGGTAAATAATGGAAATAAACATAGTACCAAGGGATAAACTACAGGAAATTTTATACAGATATACCAAGATACATGAATGAAAATGTTTCTTATAAAATTGTACCAAACAGGAAATAGCACCAGTGTCCAACAGTAAATGAACCATACAGTAGTTAAAACTAATAATTTATACAATTGCATGCAAATCTAAATGATCTAAAAGTAAAAAGTAAAAAAAAGAATTGCAAAATAATAATCTAAGGCTAAATGATCCCACATAAATAAATCTCAGGAACAAAGTTGAGACAAAAAATATTTAAAAAATGAACCAATTAGAAATTTTGGAAATGAAAAAAAGTCTTTTAGATTAAAAACTTAATGCACACAGTAACCTATAGGCTTGAGCCAAAGAATTCATGACGGTGAGTACTCAGGAATTTACACAGAAAGGAGCATATAAAATTTGCTGGAAAATATGAAGAGATAGCTAGCATATATATGGAGGGTAGATTAAAGGGGTCTAACATTAAGGTTACTTCCCCTGCTGAGGAGCTTTCTTATACCAGATAAAGGTAGGTAGCATGTACATTTCAATAAACTGTTAGTGACATTATATTTTAACAGTACCTGTATTAAATGTGTTGTAAACATTTTTGCTGCAAATTGAAGCATTATATATTAAAACCGCATTTTCTTTTCCCTGGTGGCGTAGTGGTTAAGAATCCACCTGCCAATTCAGGGGACACGGGTTCGAGCCCTGGTCCAGGAAGATCCCACGTGCCGCAGAGCAACTAAGACCGTGTGCCACGGGCTTAATAGTGTAATAGTAATAGTACCTTTAATCTCCTTTCAGAGTAGTAGTACTTTTAATCTCCTTTCAGAGTAGTAGTACCTTTAATCTCTTAATGGAAATTATGATCAAATTTGCAGGAATATTTTTTATATACTAATTTTGGGGAAAACTCATTTGTCCCTGTAAAGAAAAGTGTATCTTTACCAGGGAGAGCCATCTCTGTGATGGTTATGTAAAGTCTTGCTTTTTGTTTGGCCTGGTTCATGATCTCGTTCCAAGAATCCAACTGGTGTTGTCATTTAGTGTGTGTGTATTTTATATGCAGTTGTCTCTAAGTTTATGAAATATGGCTAGTTGTAGCTTGGAAGGAGTAAATATGCTTTTGATTGAAATGTAACTAATTTTTTTAAATTTAAACAGTTGAACCCACTGTGAGCCTGATAAAAGGGCCAGATTCTTTAATTGATGGAGGAAATGAAACAGTAGCAGCCATTTGTATCGCAGCCACTGGAAAACCAGTTGCACATATTGATTGGGAAGGTGATCTTGGCGAAATGGAATCCACTACGACTTCTTTTCCAAATGAAACAGCAACAATTGTCAGCCAATACAAGCTTTTTCCTACCAGATTTGCTAGAGGAAGGCGGATTACTTGTGTTGTAAAACATCCAGCCTTGGAAAAGGACATCCGATATTCTTTCATATTAGACATACAGTGTAAGTAAAGAGTAACATTTGCCTTTTAAACATCATGCATTTTATTTTAATTTTCTCCCTTTGACATAATTCTGTATCAAGCTGTCTTTAGTTTGAATATTTAATATTCAGATATTGTTATAGATTTTCCTTGTTGACATTTTTTCTTAATTAAAAAAGAATATTTTCATGGAAATTTCATTTAACCAGAACATATTTATGTTTGTAAAGACAGACAGTGATTTTAAAGTTGCTGTCCAACTTAAAATTATGTAGCCTTGTCCTTTTTAGACCTTAAAAATAAGCTAGACTTAGGTGAATTGTGGAAATTTATACCTCAGAATGTGCAATACTTGGCGAAAAACAGCTCCTTCTCCAATCCAATTAATTTAGCTGTTATTCATTTTTATTGATGCTACCCATGATGTTTTCAGCAAGGATCTTTTACTTCCTAGATGCATTTTAATTAGTTTGAAAATTTTTGTTTTTTCAGTATTATTTCTAGTCTGATTTTATTGATCATGTTGTAAGATCCTCATAAAGGTAAAACAGAGTCATCGTTGAGATAATAATAATCTCAGATAAGGTTCAAACCTGGCCCATCTTGTGCTTTTATTTTTTGGTTAAGGGATACTCTCTTGTGTGTATGTTTGTGTGGATATGTACGTGTGTGTGTATATACTTTCCCCTCTTCTATAAAGTTTCTCATTTTTGATACATTCTTTGTGTAGCATTTTAAAATTTTGAGCAAGAGAAAAAGTGATGGTGCAGATAGCATATAGCAAAGATAATGAAAATTAAGTTAGTTAAAGATAAAATTAGGAGAAGTGCTTAGGTTCTGGTGTCATTTCCATCCATGCACAGATCATAAATCTAGGTAGGTTTTTGAAGGAAATGTTCTGGTTTTTGTTGTTATTGTTTTGTTTTTTTTTTTGATATGACATTCATGGCATTTTAATTTACACATATTCATTACACTTGATATAATTAATGGTTTTTAAAACTAATTCTAAGGATCTTTTTAAACATTTATAGGGTTAAACTTGAGAAGCTGTCTTACATGGATGTTATTACCATTGTATTCTTGAGTGCAAATACAGTCCTAGTAGTAGTCCCTCGGTATCCATGAGGGATTGGTTCCAGGACTCCTTCAGTTACCAAGATCCGAGGATGCTCAAATCCTTTATATAAAATGGCATAGTATCAGTATTTGTATGTAATCTACACACATCCTCCCATGTACTTTAAATAGTCTCTAGATTACTTATAATACCGAATACAATGTAAATGTTATGTAAACAGCTATAAATTCAATGTAAATACTATGGAAATAGTTGCTGGTATGCAGCAAATTCAAGTTTTGCTGTTTTGAACTTTGTAGAATTTTTTTTTCTGAATATTTTTCAACCACAGTTGGTTGAATCCACAGATGCTGAATTCATGGATACAGAGGGCTGACTGTACCTTCTTTTCCCCTCACTTATTTGGAAAATCCAAATAAAATTTTTCTTCTTTTTCTTTCTTGCTTTTACATACTTTTAACTTTTCCTTTTTCTTTTAAAATTTACATCCCGGTTGTAAGTACCATTAATATTTTTCTCATATATATTTTTTCTTCCCTGTGTCTAATAATGACTGAAATTTTCTTCAGTTATGTATACTATTATTTTTTGTTTGCCTGAATGAAATTCTAAATGTGTAAAAATATTTCTCCTGATGTAAAACTTTATAATTATGGTTTAGATTTAGTGGCCTGCTCCTAAAATGTTCTCAGAGTATTCTTTTTTCCTGTTAATTGGGCCCTCTGAAACATGTAAACAAAGCTTAAGGAGATAAAATCTTATATCCAAAATTCATATCTCAAAATTTGGAGGTATTCTTTGGGGATACTTTACTACCTATTTTCTCCTCCTTTGAAAATAACTTAAACTCACAGATATCTGTACTGTTCTTTCAGTAACATTTTTTATTACCAATTTTAAGGTAGAAAAAATGTTTGTTAATTCTTTGTATTTATAAGAGGCAGACAGTTTTTATTTTTAATTATTAAGGTAATTGTACCTTAGTATAAAAAGTTTAATTTTTTACTACTTTTTCTGTAAACCTTGCTTGATTGACTTCAGGCTTCCCTGCAGAGTTAAAGACTGACCTGGTCTCTCTCTAACTTCCCATCTGGCCATGTACTCTTTATCTAGTTTACTTGTATAGCTCACAGAAGGGTGGAACGTCCCTGTACCATACACAAATAGCATTTCTTTATCTTTTCTCCTAGTATCCTTTTCTTTTCCTTCTTGGCCCTCATAACGGATTTTAGTTAAATTTTTTAAAATGTCATCTTTCCTGTTACCCTTAGAATATAAGTTTTGTGAATACAGAGTCTATATGTATACTAAACGTCTAAAACAGTGCCTGTCACTTAATAGGAGCTAAACAATGGTGGTTGAATGAATAATTAGTATTGGATTTTACAGTTTGAAGGTATAAATTTATATTGATGGTAGATGTGGATAATTGCTCATTTAGCTAATTATATTACACATATGCTAGAAGACGTTTGGGTACTTTTAGGCCGTGAATAAAAATTTAATGTTTTAGAACAGTTGAGGCCTCAGATAATTTACTTTAGTTGTGATTATAGTCTTAGAAAGTTTGTCACATCTCTACATGCCCAAAGGATATTAATTAATTGTAATATAAGGAACCTTAATTTTTTTTTTTTTTTTTTTTTTGTAATTGACTTGATATCTCTTAGGGGATATTTCCTTTTGAATTAAACATTTCTTTAAAGACAGTTTTATATAGTGACTTGGTACTTAAATGCCATGTCTCATCCAACTATATTTTCTTTGTTCATATACCTCTGCGTATTTCATAACAGGACTCTTACATTTTGCTTTTGGTGATTATAGGTTTGTGAATATTCTTACATTGTGTCCATAATAACTAGAATTGTACATGCTTATAGCTGCCTAGTGTTTGGTGCTCATTGTCCATTCATTCAATCACTCTTTTAGTCAACCAGTATTTACTGAGTATTGTATTCCTTATTTCTTACGTATATGAGAGAAGGAAAATACACCACTTCTAAAGTTGTGTATTATGTTAATGCTTTATCGTTGTGTATTGCATCTATCATTAACAAAAGATAATCTGTTGTGTAATGCATTTATTTTATAGACGCTCCTGAGGTTTCAGTAACAGGCTATGATGGAAACTGGTTTGTAGGAAGAAAAGGTGTTAATCTCAAGTGTAATGCTGATGCAAATCCACCACCCTTCAAATCTGTGTGGAGCAGGTAATAATGTTAGATACTTCTAAAGAGAAATTATTTAAAAGTCAAAAGTATTCTTAAATGCATATTGGAAGTTGTTTTTATCAGTGTAATATATGATTACACTAAGAGCTGGAAATTAAATTAAGAGTTTCTAAGTGTTTTTCTGCCCCACCTCTCCCCACCTTCCGGCCCCCGCGATTCTGTTCCTCGGAGGCTACTTTGGCGACGTTAGCAATTCCTTCTGGTGTTTATCATCATTGGTCTTAAACTGCTGCTTCTTAATTTACTAATCTTTAACACTGTCTATTGACTTCTTATTATGAAAATGAAAATTTAATTTTATATCTACCCCTTCACACATAAACATACTCATATACATATTCCTGACCTTCATCGTCCCAATGAAATTAAGCTACTTTGAAATAAACTGTGTAATCGTTGCCTCCCTATGACAGGTAAATATTATTTACTGAGAGTTAAGTAGTATACTGGAATTTTGTTTTCTTTTGTTTCTAAAGCTGTTTGTTTTTCCTGAGTCTAATAATTGCTTCTTTTTACTTGTGTAGTTTACTATCTGAATATCCTTAATTCTCTTTATCTGTGGAATTTCAAACTGCTATACTGAGGTTTGCGTTCGTATTTCTCAGTGTTTGCACCCCTCCCCCCACGCCCCACACCTTCTCAGTCTAGAGAATTGTATCTGTCAACTGTGGATTCTCTTCGCTTCGCTTCTCTTCTTTCTTATTCTTTTCTTCTTTTTTTTTTCCCCTTGGTCATTAACCCTGCTTTTTTGTTTGTTTGTTTGTACTGGAATTCCTATTTCTTGTATACTAAACGTTCTTCCTTACTTAGTTTTCAGTTTTTGTTGTTCTTCCAAGATTTCCTCGATCCCTCTGCTCCACTGATTGAAAATTTTCTTTTGACATATTTTCGGTTTCTAAGAGTGTTTTCTTATTCTCTGTTCATTTTCATAGCATCCTTTTCGTATTTTATGGATGTAGTATCTTCTTGTTTCTTCCTAGAGATACTAGAATTATTTCCTCTGCAGAGTTTTTTCTGCTTCTTACATATTGTTTCTTTTTTCCTCCAGGTTCTTTTGTTTGTTTGTTTGGTCTTTCATTTTGTAGATATTTCTTAATTTTCTCAGTTGTCCAGTCATTTCACAGTGATGCATTAAAATAAAATGCTGAGTGGAAACTCTTCAGCATTTTATTTTAAGTGGGGAGTACTTACTGGGTAGATCACTTTGAGTGATCAACTAGAGAGGAGTTTATTTCACTGGGGGAGCTTCAGATATCAGTTACTGAAGAGTAGAATTCTTTTTTTTCATGGCCATTCAGTTTATTTATTGAATTAACCTTATTATTTTGCCTAAAACATAAATGCCTGGTATCTGTACAGAGTTGAGAGGAGTCTGTTTTTTTGTTTTTTCAACTTTCAACTGATCTCCTTATTTTTAGCCCTCTGCCTCACTCTGGCCTTCTGCAGTACAGTGAGTCAAAGTCCAGATCTTGGGTTCAGTGGACCACATTGGCTGCTTCCTCATTCATATGCCTCCTGCAAGCACTTCTTCAGCCAAAAGCAGAGCTTTTCAGTCTTGGCACTGTTGACATTTTGGGCTGGATAAATCTTTGTTGTTGGAGGCAGTCTTGTGAATTGTGAGATGTTTAGTGGCATCCCTGGCCTCTATTCTCTACAGCTAGCGGCACATACTCCCCCCACCCCCAGCTGTGACAACCAAAACTGTCTCAGGACATACCAGGTATGTCCCCTGGAGACAGAATTACTCCTGATTGGGAAACATTGGCCTAAAGCATATATTGTTTTCCCCATCTGTTTTCTGTCTTCTAAAAGTTAGTTGAAACATCTGATGAATTCTACCTCCTGTTCTCTTTCTCCGCATTGGTTTTTAACAGTTTTTTCATTCCTTTAATCTTACTTTAGGTGGTATTTTGTGGGTGCAAGGAAAGAGTATATTTGGTCAATCTGTTGTCTTTAAACGAAGATAAAGTTTTAAAAGTAGGGAAGACCTTCCATTTACATTTTCTTCAAAGTGGGAAGAAGGCACTGGTTAAGATGTGTGATAGGGTATTTCTAAAAGTCATACAATTCTGAGTTCTTATCCTGGTGTCTGTACTTGGAGATGTCTTTTTTGAATAAGTTATTTAACCTTTCTAATCCTTTGTATCCTCATTGATAATGGTACCCCATAGAGTTTTTGTGAGGGTAGAGACATTGAATATAAATCATGTAGCATAGATACAGGAGCATGGAAGGTGCTTAGCATGTCATTTGTTGTGAGTTTAATATGATATTTAGATTTTTCTAGCTTATTTGAATAAACAACTTTAAAGGATTATAAGCCACTTTTATATTTCTCAGAATAAAAGGGGTTAGAATTTTGGGCCCAAAGTACAGAGCTAACTGGTAAGATACATAGACTTCATATTCATTCTTATACTCCTAGAAAAAGGGTTTACCTTTTGAAAGCTGATGCTTGTAAAAATGTTCTTTCCAAAGTTCTCTTCAGAAGAAGATATGGGGTTTTTGTTTTTGTTCTTTAAACCATGTAAGAATATTACCTTTATCCTTCAATGCTAAATTAAAGTCAGAGCAACTGTAAAAGATTTTACTGATTGTTCTTTTATGCACTTGAGATCACAGACCAAAATCCTTCCATCTGTTCTCCAGTGTTGATTTGCTTCTTTCTACCTTTTCATTGTTCTATGTTCTTATTCCCTTTGTAATTAGTTGTTGGTCTCCTACTAATGTGCTTAGATCATTGAAAGCAAGGACCAAATCTTATTTACCTGTGCATTTCAGCAACACCAGCAGAGCAGAGTATGGTAAATAGTAAGTTCTTAGTAATTAAATAATGGATGGCTGAGTGAATGAGTGAATGCACTTTTTGAAAATCTGCTTAGCTCAAACTATAGTAGTAGTTGAGTGCCTGGGTTTACTTCACTTTTTATCCTCTCATCTTAAAAAATAATTTATGGGCTGTAAAAACACTTTCAAAATAAAGACCTATTGGTTTTTTTCCCCCCATGGGGTATACCCTAAGGTTGGAAAAATGAGGTGTAACAGTATACTTAGTTCCATTGCAATGAATGGTTTTAGAGTTCTTATAGTGGGATTTTATTCCTATTATGGTTTATAATAATATGTACACCAGATAGGACCTTTTAACCCAATTAGTAGAGAAACCATTTAAAAAGAGTTATTATTGATACCAAAGTTGCATTGGTTTTTGTTGTCACAGATGCCTACGTTATGAATGAAATTATTTTATAAGAAGATCCTTGTTGGTGCTTTAGAAATTAACCACCTTTGGATAGGGCACAGTATAGATTTATTTGCTCAGTATTAAATGTTGCTCTTTAAATATGTTACAGAAGGTGCTAAAACATTATCATGTACTAAAATGATGACTTTTCATTAAGAAAGTTGTAGATATATCATGTATAGATTCATAATTCACTGAGAATTATTTTAATTCTTTTGATACTATGGGTATGTCTTCAAATAATATATATTTCTAATTTTCCAGTTTTCCAAATATAATTCTTTAAAAATCACATATTTTTTTCTCTCCTTCCCTCCTATTCCTTCTAATACATTAGCCTAGCTTCACTTATATGAATTGATATGAATTGATATTTTGAAAGAATGGGTATTCTTAATGGACTTTATCAATTAATTCATCTCTATTAAAATGAAAATTCGTAACATGTGCTTTTATTTCATAGTGACTTTTACCTAAAGGATACTGATTCTTTCACTGACAACTAGGAAGTATAATGTCTTATTTAAATAGCTGTCAATGAATAGAATCTGAAGATATTTAAAGTAATTTTGTGCCTTTTAAAATATAGGTTGGATGGACAGTGGCCTGATGGTTTATTGGCTTCAGACAATACTCTTCATTTTGTCCATCCACTGACTTTCAATTATTCTGGTGTTTATGTCTGTAAAGTGACCAATTCCCTTGGTCAAAGAAGTGATCAAAAGGTCATCTATATTTCCGGTAAGTTACTATTTACTCACAAAATGAGTTACTTAAATTATTTCTGTAACAACAATCATAACAATAACACTATGATCTAGGCAGTAATTTACACTTGTGAAGATAGATACATATTCCTCAGTGTGAGGTTTTCCAAATAATCTAAAAGAGATATAATAAAGCAACTCTACCTGAAATACATATGTAAAGTGGCATTCCATTACTTAAAAAATGTCAAAATGTCTCTGCAATAAGTTATATACATTTTAAGACCTTATGCCTATAGCTAATTTTTCAGTTAAATAGTATTAGATATTCTTTTTATTGGTAGTGTGTACCTTTCTAGGTTCTTTCGTATTTACACCAAGAATAAATGTTGGATTTTTTTGTTTGTTTTTGGTAAGCTACTCTGCACATGTGTCTAATAAATAAAATGGGATATCAATTTTGATGACCTTCTTATTAAATATCATTGTCACTCAATATGAGGCTATACCGTATAGAGTTACTGAGAGGTGAAGTAGGAATGCTACTGAAAATGTTCCAATGAAATAAAATTTAAGATGTGTTTTATGGTCAGTCCATAAGCCACTAAGAACTTAGATTTTATGCATTCCATTTGTTTCACTGTGAATGTTTTTATCAGTTTGACTGAGTATATATTTGGGTATTTACAAAACATAGTTGGAGCTAAAAATGTATTTTTCCTGGGTGTAGTTATAATTAATAAATTATCAATGGAATGCTTATTTATAAAAATTATATAAATATTTTAAACGTCTCCCTCCTGACTATAAGAATGTAGCAATCTTTGTGTCTAACAAATGGGAAGTTAGAGGAAAAAGGAAGAGAATCTTGAGAAATGGAGGTTTGTATGGTAATTAGATAATAGGTAGTTAAGATTTTTTTCTCTGTTCAGTCTAAAACTAAATTTTCTTAAATCAAAGTATAGTTGATTTATAATGTTTCATGTGTACAGCAAAGTGATTCAGTTTTATATATGTATAGATATATACTCTTTTTCAGATTCTCTTCCATGATTTTAGAGAAATTTTAAGCTTGCATTAATGTTACATTCTTAGTCCTTCTGTGATCACTGAATCTAAGAACAGTTTCCCATATTATTTTCTCATGGTATTTACCACAGTTTGTAGTTGTATGCATATTTATTTACCCATTATCTATCTTCATATTTAAACAATTTGTGTTTGCTTTCTTTTATTACTGTATACTCAGCACTTAGTGCCTGGCACATGATAGAGACACAATTTTTTTTTTGCATGTATCTCACAAGAAGATTAGAGCTTTGTACATCTCTAGCTAGTCCTTTCTGCCAACAGCAGTGCTTTGGTGTAAATCTATTAGTATATTAGTCTCTCTTTCTTCCCTTAGAGGTTTTTTTATTTAAAAAAAAAAAAAAGGGAATCTTAAAGCCACAGGAAATCCGTATTTAAAATGTGGTTACCTAAAGACCGATTACTTTTTATTTCTGTTGTACAAAATTTGGTGTGGGATACTACTTGTAAATCCTAGGCTCAATGTGTTCTAATTATGTAATCATTTAAATATCAAGGCTCAATTTTGGCATCTTATCTATTGGTGATATGTTAAATTTATATCTTTGGTATTCAGGGTCCATTTCCCAGTACTCGTGACTTGTGTGTCCCACTGCCTCTTAGTGATCATTAACCTCCTATGTAGAAGTATAATATGCATTCAGAACTGAGTTCCTCATCTTTCTTCTGCCTCTTGCCACCGAATCTCTTTCTCCAGCAGTCTTTGTTTGCCTTTTCAGTTATTGGTAGCTCCATCCTTACATTTGCTCAGGGCATGAAATCCTTGATACTTACTCCCGATTTTGATTTTCCTCTCATACCCCACCCCATCCATCAACAAATTGATGTGAGCTCTCTCATTATGTTATATACAGAACCTTACCAATTCTCCACTTTTGTTGCCAGTATTCTGGCACAAACCATCAGGCAACCCTTACTTCACTACAGAACAGCCATTTAATTTTCCTACTTTTCAATCTGTCATCAGATGAGCAGGCAGAATAATCCTTTTAAAGGGCATGTTGGATCACGTCAGTCCTCTCCTCCAAACGTTCCATGGACTTCCCATTTTGCCCACAATGAAAACCAAATCTTTACAGTGATTTATAAGCTCTGTACATGTTATGGCCCTAGATTATCTTTCTGAGCTCACCTCTTGTTGTATCCCTTGTACACCTGGCTTCAGCCACCCTGGCCACTTTGCTGTTCTTTGAACAGAACAGGCACATTCCTGCCTCAGAGTCATTGCACTTTCTGTTTCCACTGCCTAGAATGTTCTTCAGATATCCTCATACCTCTTTCCCTTCAGGGAAAGAGATATTTGTTCAAATATCACCTTCACAGCCATATTTAAAATTGAAACCTCTCTCTTCTCACCCCTTTACTACTGTCTGTCATTCTTCTCTGCCTTATTTTTTCTCTACGGTACATATTACCATGTGACATACTACATATTTTATTTATATGCTTGCCTGTTTTTACCCCTACTAGAACATATGTCCTAAGAGGGCAGGAGTTTTGTGTGCTTTAATCAATACTATATTCTCACCCTCTGCAGCAATCTTTAGCACATAGTAAGTGTTCAGTAAACTTTTGTTGCATGCATGAATACATTTGAGAAGAAAATAATCAGGAAAGAATAAAAAATTCAGAGTCTGCATTTACGTAAATTTATTTATTTTTTTTTGACAAAGGTACTAATACACCACTGATGATAAACTTTACATATTTTAAAATCAACCTCTACTAAGTCTTATAAGAGTGGAAACAAAATTTTGAGTAAATATGAAAAATCACAGTTAATTACCACTGAGTACTTCAGAAAAAGATAGCATTATATGAGATGGTTTTCTTTAAGTAATCATCAAGAATTAGACTTTAATTTTCTGTCCAGAGTCTTTAATACAGTATACTGTACTGAGTTTAGTTAGCTCCTCTACGAGCTTCTTAGTGTATATCATGTATCCTAGATACAAATTGCTTTCCCCAACTGACTATTAAAGCCTACTAGTAGGCTTTTATCACAATAAAAGGCCATAACTTATACAGTAAATGATCAGAAAGTTAATCTTTTTCATTGTGAGTTATATGTACCCGTTTTCCTCTAGGAAAACATTTTAATCTCAATAATAAAATTTATATTTTAAAATTTCATAAATGATATTTTAAAATATTTGTCAAAGGAATGTATGCTATGACTGGAGGCTAAAAAGTTCTACCCACAACAGAATAGAATTAGCAACTCTGAGGGAAATTATTTGAAATTTTGTTATACATTTTCCCACATTGGCATAAGTTATTGTGCAAGAGGTACAATATTCAAGATTCAAGATTGCAATATTCAACTTCAGTTATTACTCATGGTGATACAGTGGCTCTTTGTCCAGGACTAACCGACTGCTTGAAATTGTGTTTTTCTAGTTGCTTTTGGTGTGTGTGTTTTTTCCCTGATACCTCTTACATCTCTGAGACTAGAGAAGCAAATTTTCATATATCACTTAAGTTCCTCATGCCTAAAAATCAAAGTATATTCCTATGCAAATCTTGAATTTCAAATCATATAATTTGAATGAATTTCAATCCAGACATAATATCAGACACACTTAATTTAGCAATCCTTCAACTTTAACATTTATAGATTTTGTTTATTTAAACAATTTATATAGTCTAAAAGAAAAGGGAACCAATTCATTCAGTTTTTTTAACACAGTAATTATTAGGCTAAAATATACTTTATAGCTACAGAGGTTTTACTGGACTGTTCGTTTTCCTATTTGGCAGAACTCGTTAATTTGAAAAAGAAACTTAAGAAGTTGTGTGTGGAGAACTCAGAATCTACTAGTTTATTACATTTGTTATATATTTATTTATCGCATTTAGCAAAGAATATAAAAAAAAAACTGAATAAATAAGGAATGCTTATTTATTTATGGGAAGGATTTGTAAATCATGATAAATAAGTAGCTATTAGTGATTACAAAATTGTCCTCCTGCCTCCTTACACAAAGAATGACTCTCACTGTAATTATCTTGGAGCAGAGCAAGAATTGGAAAACATGAATAAATGTCTCATGTGAATCGTGATATGTCCATTGCTTAAGATACAAAATATAACGTTTAACAGTAGTCCCTCTTATTAATAGTGAGGCTATGCTATTTTTTAAAATTTATTTATTTTATTTTTGGCTGCATTGGGCCTTCATTGCTGTGCGCGGGCTTTCTCTAGTTGCGGCGAGTGGGGGCTACTCTTCGTTGCGGTGCGCGGGCTTCTCAGTGCAGTGGCATCTCTTGTTGCGGAGCACGGGCTCTAGGTGCATGGGCTTCAGTAGTTGCAGCACGCGGGCTCAGTAGTGGTGGCTCGTGGGCTCTAGAGTGCAGGCTCAGTAGTTGTGGCGCACGGGCTTAGTTGCTCCGCGGCATGTGGGATCTTCCCAGACCAGGGCTTAAACCCGTGTCCCCTGCATTGGCAGGGGGATTCTTAACCACTGCGCCACCAGGGAAGCCCTATGCTGTTTTTTTTACACTAGTTGAGGAGGGGCTGGTAAGTTTGAAAATTTCTAGAACTGACAAAATAAGATTTTTAAATAGATTTTTTTTTGGTTACTCTTTTTTTGTTGTTAGATTTTCTGAAAGTTGTATTTTGTTAAATCTCAGTTAAATACACAGTAGATGTCCATTTGTGTTCACATAAAGAACATTACAAGTAGAAATAAATGTCAGTGATTTTTTCTTTTTAAGAATACTTCGTAAAAATGTACAGTTATGTATCATATTTGGTGAGAGCTCAGGTGTACGTGTACTATTCTGAGAAAAATACCATTTCATTAAGAGCTATCAAAAACTTTAAAAATTTTATGTGCACAAAAATGTGTGAATTTTAAATCATTAATTAGGTGATTTGTGCTTTTGTTTAAACATGCTGATGCCTGTTTATTATAACACTTTTTCCTTTGGGAATCATTGTAAAGATGACATTTAATATGTAAAACTTTCATTAATCCTCCTCAGAAAATACATGAGTTGTCTTATAAATGATTACTTTTTAGTCTGTTTCTTTAATATCCTGGTTCTGTGAGGCTGGATTATATGAGACTTTACTACTTTTATAGTAGAAATGATCCTGCAATTTCACAATTTTTTTTTTAAGATTGAATTTGTGCAGCTAGTGAATTTGTTCTCACAAATTAAAATTCTTCTTTGATTCATTTACTTACATATAATATGGTAACTAATTCACTTCAAGGTACTTGACTGGATTGCCTGTTATATTGGTTTAAACTCATAGGAAATTACTTATAATGTACTTGTTACATTTTACACTGTACTTGCTAAAGTTTTACTACATTCTATACATATGGCATTCCGTGATGAAACCTGTTTCAGTAAGTATTTTTCTTTAGCTTGTAATTTTAGAATAACTTACCCCATGTAGATTTAGTATTTTTCTAACAATCACTTTTTAAAAGCTCTGTCAGTACCACTCATTTAAAAAATAATTATAGGAGATTACCATTTGGGTCATTTATTTTTTATCAATGAAGAAATTCAAGATTTTTAAAGTCATCCTTTCTTCAAACTCTAGAATTTTGTGTAACATGACCTACAAATACCACTTAATTGATAATTAACCAATCTTTAATTTTTACTATTTATGTTTAGTTGCTTTTTAATATTAATGGCTATTTACTCTGTAATCTAATGGCAATACACAGGATCATTTGCATCTAATATTTAAGTATCATTAGAATGTTCTCTCTAAAATATTAGCTGCTCTTTCTGAGACTCCATCCTAAAGCAATGGGACATTGAATTTTGCAGACATGGTTGAAATTTCTCAATTTCCTAAATGTTCAGATATCTTGCCCATGGAGTATAGACATGATGATAACATTTTTATAACACTGTATAGTTTATAATATGTTTTTACTTTGTCTATTGGTCTCATTTGATAATAGCCCATCTGGCTAACATAGTTTAAATATGTGCTTTTTATTTTTTAAATCACTAAATAATGGTATATACTACATATGTCCTTTCTAAAAATTAAAGAGTTTTCTTTATTTAAGGAAAATATTTTTGAGAGAATTATTAAGTCAACAGCTTATACTATGGCCACTTAACAAGAATCTATAGTTTTTCATTCTTTTAAAGATAAGTTCAGCTCTTACAAAAATAAACTATATTAGGTAAAGATGGATATCAAGAAAACATATTTTAATTTTTTCATTCTTTTATTATTCTGTTATTTCCTTGTGCTACTGGCTAAGAAAATGTACATTTGAATGATTCGATTTAATTTTTTAGTAATGATAATTCTTAAGCCAGCTGTATGTAGGACACTTAAATAATAGTCTTAATTTAAAAGAAAAAGTATTTCTTAGAATACAATATCATGCTTAAACTTGGAATAGAATAATTTAGGATTTACGCCATACATAATTTTTCATTCCCTTTACATAATTGGTAACTGACTAAGTCAGTTTTGTTATTTTTTTTTACATATAGAAGTATCACTACTTTCTAATCTTAAATTAAGAATGAAAAACTATTGTTACTATGAATATATTTTCATTAACTGTGCTGTCTTTTCAACTTGCTGCTGAATCAGCCTGCATTGACATTCTTTGCCTTTCTGTGTCTTGTCTATCTTTACCGTTTCCATTAGATCCTCCTACTACTACCACCCTTCAGCCTACAATTCAGTGGCATCCCTCAACTGCTGACTTCAAGGACCTAGCAACAGAACCAAAAAAATTGCCCTTCCCATTGTCAACTTTGGCAACAATTAAGGATGACACAATTGGCACAATCATTGCTAGTGTAGTGGGTGGGGCTCTCTTCGTAGTACTTGTAAGTGTTTTGGCTGGAATATTCTGCTATAGGAGAAGACGGACGTTTCGTGGAGACTACTTTGCCAAGAACTACATTCCACCATCAGATATGCAAAAAGAATCACAGATAGATGTTCTTCAACAAGATGAGCTTGATTCTTACCCAGACAGTGTAAAAAAAGAAAACAAAAATCCAGTGAACAATCTAATACGGAAAGACTATTTAGAAGAGCATGAAAAAACGCAGTGGAACAATGTAGAAAATCTCAGTAGGTTTGAAAGACCAATGGATTATTATGAAGATCTAAAAATGGGAATGAAGTTCGTCAGCGATGAACAGTATGATGAAAATGAAGATGACTTAGTTTCACATGTAGATGGTTCCGTAATTTCCAGGAGGGAGTGGTATGTTTAGCAGCCACTAAATGTGACTTAACTATGTACAATGTTTCATTCATACTAGTTGATCATTTTCAGATTGTTCATACTTTTTCTTGAGGAATAATAAGCTTTTCAACTTGATTTTCAAGCTTACTTTTTATATTCTAATTTGACAAATGGAAATGTAAAATCTGGGTTCAGTGTATCTGAGCTGCTTTACAGTTTTTTTTTCAATGCTGTACTACTGTCTCAAGATTTAAAGTTTAATGCAGAGTACTTTATTGGTCTGAGGCACACAGGTAAGAAGAAATGTCAACATTAAATGAATGACTTTTTTGGTACAAAAATTAAAAAAAAAAAAAAAGGAAACTACCTTGGCATTGTGTATTAAATGTTTACCTAAGACTATAATCTCAAGTAAAATGTTTGTTAAACATATACCTCTCAAATTTTATCACCACTAAATGATACTACATCAAAATTGACTATAAAACTAATTCAAGAAATGTTTATATATATTTTTAGTATACAAAAAATTCAGCCTGATGAAACACCTTTTCTTTTCAAACATTATTTTCTCTGTTTCTATACAAATGGAATCTTTACCTCTGCATTTTAATGAGCCTTGCCATAATTACTGTAGAATGGCTTTTCAAAGGTATTTTGTTGCACTAAAAACTGTGGTAGTAAACTCAGTGAACATGATGTGTGGAAGAGCATAATTAGCTGATCAATATTTTTGTCCAAAATACACACAAGAGTAATAAAAACATGCCTTTTAAACATGATAATTACTACAATTTTTTCATCTCTGGAGGGCAATGCTTATATTGTCATGTGAACATAGGTTTTGGTACATGAAGTGGTAGTTTTGTTTTAATGATTTATGTCCTAAATATAAGAATAATAATGAAAAGATGGTACATAGTTTAATAGAGTGCAGAGAGAGCATTTCAGTATATGGAAGACCATGGGTAAAACAAGCATTGGAGTACCATTTTTAGAAATGAGACAAATATTTCAGCCAAGAATCTGTGCAGAGAATTTTGTAGACCATCTTGTTTTAGTCATTTATTATTGATGTTGTTCAAATGGATAAATATATAGGAAAAAATAGAATAAACTTGGAAATTTGAGATTTAACAAGAAAAAAATCTGAATTATAGAACCAATCACTAGCACTTGCTGATGGATATTGACAAACCATCCCCCTTTTCCTCCTAAATGTATGTATGTGTTTCAAGATTTTTGTTTTTCCAATTAAAACTGGAAACATCATGAGGTCCTTTTGTTTTTTGTTTTTTACATAATTAAGTATATCCTTTCCAAAAATCATGTATCTTTTGAAAAAGAAATCTTACCTAAATCTTCAAATGTGGATCTTCTTTGTTAGGTAATTAAATTGCTTCTACAGTGGAGTCCTATACAATTATAATGATGACAACTATTTTGAATACCAAAGAATATGTTTTATCTGTTGATGATTCATTTGAAAAAAGGATTGTGTAGAATTGCCTTAGGTGTTTTGCCAGGGAGTTGAAATAGAAGTTAGCAGGAGAATCATAAATTAAATAACTTATTTTGTTAATAAAATGGCAAAGTAGGTCCTTTTTTTTCACCTTCCCAATCCTCATCAAATCTAAAAAAATGTTTTTATAAGGCAAAGTTCTAACATGTTCATAGAATTTTGCAAGTAGTGAAGGCTTTATTCTCAGTGATTATAACCTAGTTTCCTTTATTTTAACTAGCAGTATTTTGTGGAAGTTTGAAATCTATTTTATTTCTCTCCCTCAAACACTTAGTATAACAGTAAAGTGTTGGTTAAGGATACAGTTAAGTTCACTGATGTCTTGTTAAAAATATTTGGTTTAAATATGGCTAACCACTGACCAATATTAAGACTCTTTGGTCCCAATCATCGGAAGAAAAACTTTCTTGATAATACCTTATGATCGAAGTGACTTTATTTTTTTATTTAAATGTTAGCAATGATATGGCCATAAGAAAGATGAGTCTAAAACTTTTTTCCATAGAAGATGTAAATTTGTGGCTTTTTTGAGCAAAATATGCTCTTTAGAATAGTGGTTTGAAGTGTCATATGAATCTGAGAACGGTAATCCCATTTAGAATATTATACAAATCACAACTTGAGACTAATCTGAAGGAAATTAGCAATGTATTCCAAGAACTGTATTTTAAAATATGAATATCTACTTAGTGATCATGAACTTTCTTTTAAATAGTGGCCATTGTGTGGTTAGGGTTTTTTGTTTAGTTTTTGTTGGTTTTTGTTTTGTTTTGTTTTGTTTTTGGCAGTAGAGAGTGACATGGAACACTGCAAGTGAGTATTTGTTATATTCTGCATCCTTTCTAAATCATTTGGCAAGCTACTAAAAGACTTCAGAATTTTAAGAATATGATATGATACTAGTGCTTAAGACTTTCTGAAGCATTGCAGTATTGTTTATTAGAGCTTTATGTATGTTTACTGTACATAGAGACTTGTTTGTAAACATAGTCATATTAATAAACAGTTTTTTAAATTACTTTTTGAATATCAGTAATGTGCACAGCTAATTGATGTATTGAACTCCTGCTCTCTTCTTGGAAAAGGTAGAAGAATAGTTTTACTTTATTTTGGCCGTGTTTATATTTATTACCTTTATATTTGAACTGGTTTTTCATTTTTGTGTTCACTTTAGAGTTTTCTTTCACAGTGGTTAAAGTACTTCAGTGATACAGTGGAGATGAAGTCAACTCTTTGTTTTTCCCTTTTTTGCATTTTTATTAAAATATGTTGAAACTTTAATAGTCTAGGGGTTGACTTTAAAAGTGGTATTTGAGAAGTACTTTATAGTTGAAAGATTTAGTATTTTACCATGTGCCTGAAAGGTTTCTGTTTGATAAGTCGAACATTAAAGAAACCATTAGGGTTTTTCAGTAGTAGGTATTGCTTCTGATAGCCATATATAGGAAAGTTATAATGGTAAGCCTGGCTGAATGTTAGCATAAGGGGCTATAGGAAGTACAATGTATAAGTGCAGAAATTGAGAGAAATGTAGCAATATTAGATGCAAAAACATCTGATTTTAGTTTGATTTTGCTTTTGGTAAATACTGCTGAAACAAAGTATGAACAAGAAGTTGTTAATGTGTGGAAGTAATCAATGTAAAGTGTAAGAAAGGAAGAAATGGTACCCATATTGATTTTTTAATTCTAACAGGGGAATGATTTACAGACTGGATTGTTTTTCCTATTTACTTGTTAATGTGTCATCCATAAAAAGCTCTTTTCTCAAATTTTTGATATATTGAGATATATTTAGTTTTAATTTGTACCAGGGATTTTTTTTTTTTTTAACCAAGTTACTTATCAGGTGGTAGCCCCAATAGCCGTTCAATAAATCTTTAAATAAAAGTTTTTTTAAAAAATTCTTAAGAGGCATATTTCTGTTACAAGCCTATGGCTCTGGATTACCTTCTTTGTCCGCATTATAATTTTTGCTGGAGAGAGAGAGAGTGTGTGTGTGTGTAGCCTAGTTTCCTTTGATTAATGATGTTTTGTGGAATTAGAAACCTATTTTATTTCTCTTTCCAAACAAGACTATATCAGGTTAAGGATACACTTAAATAAAGTTTGAGGAAGCATCTAAGTTGGCATGTTAACCATTATAAAATTTACTTTTAATTAATCATATAATTCCTCTCATATATACATATCATCAGTATGTATATACATTCTCCACAGTCATGAATTATCTTCTCTCTCTAGTCCTAGCAGTTAAAATAAATTTTAAATGTTTGCTGTGACTTTGACATAAGTCAAATTTTTATATATTAGCTTTCAGTTTGGAATTAACACATTTCATAAAATATTTTTTAAGTTGGCATTTAGTGTTTTTAACTTGTTGCTTGTGAGCTGCTTTGAGTAGGAATGACATTGTTTCTTATTGCTTGTAGTTACCTTCTCCCTGTTCCTCATTTCTGACATTTAAAATTATGGTACAGGGACTTCCCTGGTGGTCTGTTGGTTAAGACTCCACGCTTCCACTGCAGGGGGTGCAGGTTCCATCCCTGATTGGGGAACTAAGATCCCACACGCCACGCGGCTCGGCCAAAAAAATAAAATAAAATAAAAATTAAATAAACACTGTTATAAAACCTAAAATATTTTAAGATAAAATAAATTAAAATTTGATACATTTTCCCCCCTAAACTTTAAACTATTTTAGAGCAAGCAGCAGTTTTTTTCAAATAACGTACAATTTGACTGGATTAAGTTTGGTTTCATTCTTGTTATACCAGTAAAAATTCATGCATGAAAGAATCTTTGGAATAGTGTACAGAGTATACCAACTTTTCTGTGTTTTTTTAAAAAATTGTTTCTGTTTATGCATTTCTGTTTTCTTCTATTCCAGTAAGCTGCACTTTTTTTAAGTACATGTCTACTTTGAGTTGAGTAGTGATAGGTTTCCATCAAGAGCTTGAAACCAAACATTGCTTACAAAAGCTTTTGCTATATATACCTACCCTTGGGGTCATTTCTTTTCTTGAACCTTGATAATAGTTATTTTATCATGTTCATTTCAATTTTGAAGGATAAAATATGATTCAATTTTGTGATGTTTTATTTCACTTGCCTTTTAGTTAATAGCTGCTGTTTGTTCTGGCTGGGCACTATGGATGAAGCCTAGTGAAAGTGAGGTTAGCAGAATAACTTTAAAGTATAAATCTCAAAACTTGAAAATAATTCAAGGCCTTATTTCCTTTCATGCATAATACTTCTACATAGACATGATACGTAATTTCACAGTCTCAGTTATGAGAAATATCTCAGGGAAAACCTAGTCTTGAAGGGACAGTTTGATCTAAAAGCTAGAGGAAACAAGACATAGAGGCTTTGACCTTCCTGTTTAAAAAAAAAGTTATTATTAAAAAATATGCAATAGTAAGACAGAATAATGAAATGAATGTTCATGTACCTGCTTCAGTTATTGTCAGTTCATGGTCAGTCTTGTTTTATTTAAATTTCTGTCTATATAATCCCTCCTGCCATTAGTTCATCTGTAAATATATCAGTATGTAGCTCTAAAAGTTAAGGAACATTTAGAAAAAGTAACCACAGATTCATTACCACACCAAAAATGAATAATTCCTTAATATCAAGTATCCAGTGAGTGTTCAAATTTCTAATCATATATTTTTGCAGTTTTAGCTAGTAACCAAATGTGATCCATACATTGGTTGGTTGAGATGTCTTTTAATCTGTGTGTTCTCTGTGTGCTGTTCCCCACTCCCGCACTTTTCCCATGCAGTTTTTTTGGTGAAGAAACAGCTTCATCTGTCCTGCAGTTTTCCAGTTTGGATTGTGCCAGTTGCTCCTCTGTATTTTCTGTAAGTTGACAGATCTAGAGCCTTGATAAGATTAAGGTTTAATTTGGGGGGCAAGGTTACTTCAGTGGTGGTATGTTCCTCTATCAGAAGGCACATAGTCTTTACCTCGTTTTCTTTCAATATTAGCAGGCATTTGATGCTCAAAGCCTAGATCTACTAACAGGGAACCTACATAATTTTTAGATCTATTAACTCTTTTTTTTTTACCGTACCATGTGCTTTGATGTCTTAATAATTATGTTCATGCTGCTCCCTTTACCTGAAATACCCTTTCCTCCCTTTGCCATATTGGGAAACCAGTCCATATTCAAGGTCCAGCTCAAATTATAGTTTTATGAAACTTTTCCCTTTAGAATTAATAATTGCTGTTCATAATTCTTTTTTATCAACTTATATCTCCTCTATTGTAACCTCACATTTTATTCTAGTTATTATCTATCTTCTTTAGATCAGTGCTCTTTAATACTCTTGACTGTGCCTATCAGTTAAAAATTAGTATGTACTCCTAATACGTATAAGTTTATAAACTATATATGTGCTACCATAGAATTTTGCTATATGCATTATAAAATATTCAAAAAAGACAAATTTTTAATCTGCTGAAATAACATTTTAAAATACTAATTATTTTCACTAAAACAGTAATATTTGGGTAAACAATATAATTGTGCTTCATTTTAAAAGTTAACTTTTTTTCTTGCTAAAACATTTTTGAGAAAACCATACAATTGAATGTGCTTCATTTTTTTTTAATCTTGGTTTTATACTTTTTGATTCAGTGATTCAAAGTTTTAAGTCCATGTTGAGTATATTTTAACACTTGTTTTTAGGTATGAAAGCTAAGCTACCTCTTGAAAACAAGTAGATTCAAATGAAAGAAGTTCATTGTTGGGAACCTTAACAGTTTTCATCCCAACTACTGTTTTTAGAGCTAGTCTTCATGTTCAAGGTGTTTGGTTTTTCAGTATCATGCTAATCACCACTCACATTAGCTATTTCAGCACAGTATGGGTTTAGTGTGAGGTTTGTTGTTAAGAGTGAATATAAATTTGTTTTATTTGGTTTCTAAATGTATTTGATTGGGGGGGGGGGTTTGATTTGTCACATCTGATTATATTGCCATGGTTTTATTTCATAATGTAACTGGTAAAGTTTATGTATTAGGAAGAAGTTATTTGCATTGCCATTTTTGTGGGGTTTTGTTGTTATTTGTGCCTACATTATTGGTGTTATTTTACATTCTGTCAGTTCTTTGCAGGAATGGCATTTACTTGGATTAAATGCCTACTAGTATATAACACGGATTAACAGATACCCTCACTTGGTTTATGAGTCAGATGTTCACCTGTCAGAGCACGCATGTCATGCCTCCGTTACATTTTTGACTTTTAGTTAAATCTAGATAAGTTTTTAGTTCATTCAGCTGAGCTCCCATACATCACAATATGTCTGTCACAGGATGCTATATTGAGAGGGACAACAAAGTGAAGATGTAACTGTTTACTTACTTTCATTCTGGAACTGTCCCACTCCACACTTCCTATAGGAAATTTTGGGTGCCCTGTGTGGCAGGGTGCCACCTGACAAGTGGACCAACTAGGGCTACCAGTGACAATCCGTACTAGTACAGTGGTAATTTTTATTAAATGCCCTCTCCCTCTCTTTTTTTAGAAAAGTGATGATTTCTTCCTATACTTCATTGGAAAATAAATATTTTTATGGATTCTCTGACCCTACCTTGAGGCTTTTGCTCTATTGTGAGGACAGGAACTGTGTAAAATTTATCCTTGCATTCCTAGCACAAGGCCTGGCACATGTTCGGTTACTATTGGTATTTTTTTGGATGAGAAGCTGAGGAGACTGTCCTGACCCAAATAGAGGACTTTTATTAAAAAATAGTGAGATAAATATTTGGATGGATATGAAGGCTTAGATGTCATATTGTAAAGATAAGCATTAAAACAGCTATTGAAAAATAAAACAGTGGGACACATGGGGAAAATTTGGTAATACAGTAACATGTATTATGGGAATATATGAATTTAAACCCAAATGAAAGTTGGGAAGATAAGTTTGTAGGGTATTACATTAAGCTGTGAATCAATCCATGGCATCACAGAAGTTTTGGTGGAGGAAATGAAGAAAAAGAGGGATGAAACTTAACATCTCAATTGTTGGGATTTGGTGTTTTAATGTAAGTGTAAAAAGGGACTATGGATTTCTGTACTCACCCATTTTAAATGGTTTTAGCAAATTGCCAGAAACACGTATTTTAGTGTATGGAATAGTATTTAACTTTTTTTTAAAATTTATTTATTTATTTATTTATTTTTGGCTGTGTTGGGTCTTCGTTTCTGTGCGAGGGCTTTCTCTAGTTGCGGCGAGCGGGGGCCACTCTTCATCGCGATGCGCAGGCTTCTCACTGTCATGGCCTCTCTTGTTGTGGAGCACAAGCTCCAGACGCACAGGCTCAGTAGTTGTGGTGCACGGGCTTAGTTGCTCCACGGCATGTGGGATCTTCCCAGACCAGGGCTGGAACCCGTGTCCCCTGCATTGGCAGGCAGATTCTCAACCACTGCGCCACCAGGGAAGCCCAGTACTTAACTTCTAAAAACTTTATAATGCCTCAGTTTCAGATGTGAATCAGGTGAGCACATGTTTGAATAGCCTTTACGTAGGCTTTATTCACTTGTATCAGAGTGATAACAAAGACAAACTTTAATTCAGTTTAATATCTGTAATATTTGTGTATATTTTTTCAAAAAGTAATGAAAGTTATTTCTCATATCTGTATTAAATTTTTTGTATGATTTGTAACTGATTTTTGATAGCTTTCTCCATAAGACATATGCATGGTGTCTTTAATTATGGATAGTATACTTTGGTTGTATTGAGGAATGCTGTTTTTCTGTTTTTGGAGGTGAGTTTCCAATGTATATGGGTTAATAAGCAGCTGTGATAACAGAAAGATGTTCTTTTGGGAGACATGCACCAATCCTTTAATACTAAATATTTTAATGCTTTTGTCTTTTTGTTTTCTGCTGCTTGGAAGCATACAATTAGATTTAGTAGAACATCTCCTTAGGTGATGGTAAGGTAATGTTGCTTCATGTCAGTCACTCAGTAAACTAGCTTAATGTTTAAAAATGCCAAATTTTTATACATTTGCTTAGTTAAATTTTTTTTCTCCTTGTAGTGGTTTTGTTGGAATATAGAGTCTATGTAGATTATGAGGACAGGGATGTGGGGAGGCAGTGTTGGGGCTAAATTCTCAATTTTCGTCAAAATTCTTTGACTTGAATGCAAGAAACTTGAGCTCTTCCTTTGCATTTCATACTAGTGTTCATCACCCTTTAATACTTTTAAAATCTTAATACTCTTAAATATATTATTTCTTCTTTTCTCAGTAAGTTGAAGAATCAGAAAAGGAAATGTGATATATATGTCATATATGTACTTAATCAGTTTACCTATGTAGAGTAGGATATCCAATTGGTAAATGGACTCTACCTAACTTTTCTTCCACTTCCTCATTTCAGCACTTACTAGCCTGTTCCAGTACTAAGAAGAGTTGTGCAAAAAATGTTAGAGATGAATAAAGAATGAATGGAACCAAGTGAAATAAATATGCTCAATTTAAGATAGAAGGAAGAGTTACAGTATACATACAGTCAACTCTCAGTTATGGAATTCTAGAGCTAGAAATTAGAAGACTAATGGGATAGAATTGGATAAGTAGACCGTAATTTAAATGTTTAAAGAATAGTATCTATATAGACTTGAGAATTACTTCAGGATATTAAAAATAGTATATATTCAGAGTTGGGAATTACATAAGGATATTAAAAGTCTGATTTTGATTTATTACTTACAAAGCACTACCAAATTAAATATTATTGCTAAGATTAAATGAAAGGCTTTCTTGTAGGAGGTGTTGAGGTTTGATGAAGAATTTATAATGATGTGTTGGGATTGAGTGATATATATATATATATATAATGATGTGTTAAGATTGAGAATCTTAATTTGGGCTAATTATATTCAAAGAGTAACCTGAGTTTCTGAAAAATAATTTCAGAAGTATTACATAAATATGGTATTAGCTTTGTCATTATCAAAATAAGAACACCCAAATTTAAATTCTCCACGCTTGGGCAAAAGTGATAGGACCACTTTATTCCTTAGCAAAAGAAAAATTTCCATTAAAGGGAACTCTTTAACTAGTGTAGAATAGGTAGCATACTTGACACATTGGGATTTTTTATTTTTGCCACTGACAAGGTGTATGACCTTGGTCAGATAACCTTGGTCATGTAATCTTAGTAGGTTTCAATTGGCCTTTTGTTAAAAACCGAATACAAAACTATAACTTACATGGTGGGAAAAGTGATAGTGTAGAAGAGAAGACTGGCCCTAAATCATCCCAAGTCTTTTTTCTACATTTATAAGAGCAGAGTAATACTTGACTGCCTTGGTTTTCAAATGTTTTTCTCATGTAGCACATATTCAAATGGAGTTAGTAGTGATTAGAGAAATGAGCAACAACACGAAGATAAACCAGATATGTATTAGCAAATGAGGGTAACATCCTGAACAATGAAGCTGATTATATTGTTTAAAATAATTGTATATTTTTAGATTCTATTCAGTATTTGAAAGATTATCAGATTGGGTTCCTTGGCGCTCATTGGTATAAGATTTTTAGTCTAGAATGAGGCTAATAAAATGAACCATTAATAAACAAACCCAAGATCATTAGTTTGCTAAAGAAATTTTTATAATTGGCAAGAAAGTAAAACATTGTTTTTAGCAATCTAAAACACCACATGAATCACATTTTAATATGAACAGTTGGGAAATGCTTCTAAATACACTATGTATGTATTTGGAAATACCATGATGGTAAGTAGGTGAAACATATTTCAAAACTGATAGTGCTTAATTCTATTTAAATTTGTCATGTATGGATTCCAACAGTAATTGTAATTATTTAAGGGTGTATATGAATGTCAATTTAATTGAAGACTAAGAGCTCTGCATTTCCAAATAGGGGACCCAAAAGGAGAGACTACGGTAGATGTTGCGAAAAACCATTCTTTCCCAAAAAGGGCTTACGGGTGGAGGTTTCTATCCTTCCCTAACCTAGCTTTATTTCACCCTGTGTTCTCTCCTATTCATTGACTGAATGACCTTGGGCAGAATATTTAACTTTAGAATAGCAGTATCTTCATTTATAGAATGTTACCTTAAATATCTTTCTTAATGGTTAGAAAGATAAAATCGTGTATATTGAAGGTTCTTTGTAACTGATGGGTCGCTCCACAAAATTCAGTTATTGGATTTAATATGGCTGAAATTGTCAAAATAATACCTACACATAAGGATTGATGGTTTTGTCATATCCATAATACTTATATTTGAAAATAATTTTAGTAAATTCCTTTAATTGGGAGTTCATAAAGTAGGGTGACTTTTTCTTAGAATTGTGTGAAATGCTAACTACTAAATATGTTTTTAACATCCTTTCTTATAAAATTTTGTGGTGCAGACTAGAAAAGAGAAATTGGTATTCAGAAATGACAGAGTGTGTCTATAGCCAGGAGACAGGGAAGAATTTACATAATTTTGTAGTATAGACACTATCTTAAAGTGTAATTTGTATTAAGTGTGTGTGAATTAAAGGAAGTTATCTGCAGCAAGTACTGTTTTAATAATAATTATATTTTAAAATCTTAGATTTTGCAATGTCACTTTTTGACTATTAGGTCTGGGATATTTTCTGTTTTTTAGTGTTGTTTTCCCTTTCTTGAAGGTTTTTGGTTTCTTTCATAGAATTTCTTTTAATAGAATGAAAGGTAAAAATCTATTCAATACATTGTTGGCTAACTCCATTAAGGAATACTGAATTTTTTGTTTTTTTTATCACCTTTTAGAGTAAGAACTTAGTTTTCATCCTTTTCTCTATCTTCTTTTCTCATCCAGACATTCTTTGCCCGTTGACAGTAGATTCACTCATTGATACCTGACTGGGGATATTCTTTTCATAACTTTAAAAAAGTAAAGTTGGAGTGCTAAAGTGACATCTTGCAAGGAATAAATGTGTTAGCATAATGCTACAAAAAGTAACGAATCAAATTTGGGGTCTTCTAAGCTTGTGGTTGGATAACATACTTAATCAGTCCTTGCACATTGTAGAGATCAGAAGACACAAATTCAAGAACTCTTAAAATTGTTTGAAAAACCTAATTTTTGTTACTTTACAGAGGTTCCACTTAAGCAGACCTCTTCTATAGCTGTAGCTGGAGCTGTAATTGGAGCTGTCCTTGCCCTTTTCATCATTGCCATCTTTGTGACTGTGCTGTTGACTCCTCGAAAAAAGAGACCATCCTACCTTGACAAAGTGTAGGTAAATTTTTTGCTTGTGTTCAACTATGAATATTCAGTATGTGGTAGTCTTTATCTTTACAGCTACTCATATGAGAAGTGTCTGAGGGTTGGAAGTAAAGATACTGTTAGGTCTTTGTAAGATGACTGGTTTTGTCAGAAAGTCTGACTACATTTTGGTAAATAAACAGTTGCAAGGGACTGCTAGAGACAAATATATTAGACACCTTTTTAACCTACAGTATATTACATATCTTTCCAAATGGTAACATAATGACTGTATGTTGTCCTGCCTTCTGAATAAAAATGCAGGTCTTCCATGAAGTAGTTGAAAGACAGATATAAAAAATCTTAGAAGTTTAAATTACTTCTTTAAATTGTTTATGCCTGTCTTATGTATAGATATAACTAACTTTCAACTGCCAAAAGTTATTTAATACATTGAGTTTTAAAGCTTTTATCTTAAAGAAATTTGGTTTTGGTGTATTACAAAATGTGCTTTTATTTAAAGAGAAAGCAATGTTTTGGACCTAATCATGAGATAGAATTAAAAAACAGAAATTGCACTCTGTTGTATAATCAAAAGACCGAAGTCCCAGTTCACTTAATTCCATCAGCAGCTTTTGTTGCTTCATCTGTGAAATGTGAATAATACTTTTCCTGCTTACCTCATATGGCTGTGATAAGAGTAGAATAAGATGATGTTTATGAACTGTGAAGTTCTATACAAATGACATTATTTCTTGTGTGGTTATTAATGTTTTTATATGAGGACATGAGGCTGGCTCTGAAAGAATGTATTTCTTCTGTCTTCATAAATGCTTTGTGTATGTCTCTGCCTCTCTAATCTGGCACAGTTAGAGCACTGATCTTTTTGGATTAAGGACACCTGGGTGTTAGCTCTATTACGATCAAACTAGTGGTATGATCATGAACGAGTCACATCACCTCCATGAACCTTGGTTTTCTCACCTAAATAACTTATGGCATCTTGGAGCTATACATTTGCTGTGATTTTTGTTACATTAAAGGAAATAATTACTTTAAATAAAAGGACTATAAAATACCCTTTTAGTCTAATACCTGTAAGACCGGATTCCTCTAATATTTCAAGAGTATCTAGCTTGTGGTTAACTTCATCTTAGTTGCCAAATTATCTCAAGCTTTTCTATAATTTCAAAAACATAATTTACTAGTAGGCTAGTAATTACATCCATGTAATCATTTTATTTATTGTTTGAATTCTGTTCATTTAAAATATTATTTCATGCCCCCATGGAGAAGTGAGAATTTGTCATTTCTTTGGCCTCTGTGGCTTTCATCCTCTTCATCTTTTAATATAGGTAAAATTTTTATTTGATTTACTGATCTCAATTACTGAAAATTAGTTATCTATGATCTTCAAAAGTAGGAGAATATATGAAAACTTATTTTCTAAAATGCAGAGAGCTACAAGATATATTTAATTCTATTTTTGTTGTAATGCAACAATTTAAAAATATATGAAAATACTTTTTTTTAGTAGATTAGGTCATATTGGCAAAGATAAATGCATTCCCCAAGGATGTAATGGTCTCTTTATTTATTTCAGGTGCCAAGATTTATAATGGTTTGTAGATTGAAAATCTTAATTTACATGATGAATATTCTAAGAATGACCATGGCTTTTGAAAACTAATTATGGAAGTGTTTCCAAAATATAGTATAAACTTTTTTTTTCATTATCATTTTAAGATATAGTCTTTTGAATCACTTTTATGATACTTGGAGGAAAGTGTTTTCCATTACACATGTTTGACTATATTTAAAATGTTGGTAGGCATAAGTCATATGTAAAAATGTGCAGTACTTAATCATATACTAGATTACTTGCTTAATAATAATGTTCAAAAAATACTTCTATTTGCTGCTTTTTTTAATTTTTCAAAGAATTGTTTATTTCAGATTAGTCCTAAACATTAGAACCTTTAAAACCAGTTCACTTTTTTGTTCCAATTATGATTGATTAATGGAAATGTAAGAACTGAATTAAACATGTATGCTAATACAAATATTAGTATGAGGAAAATATTCTCAAAACTTAAGCGAATCTTGAATGTTTCCCCCACCCACCTTTTTTTTTGTTTTTTTGCTAAAAGTGGCAATCGCATTTTTTAAACTTTTTAATGCAGGATCGACCTTCCACCCACACATAAACCACCTCCTATGTATGAAGGACAGTCCCCCCCTTTGCCTCAGAAAGACCTTCTATATCAGGTAAGTGTTCCCGAGTGCACGTAAAATAAAATGAAATAAAAAATATTAAGCAACATATATTATTTGTTTCAAAATATTATCTAGTCATTATACATTAAATATTACATAATAATATATAATCATTTCTCTGAAACATTCAGGGAATCAAATTTAGTCTACAGATTGGTAAGAAAAGAAGTTATGGCCAGCATAGGTAAGACAAATCAACACTGTCTTAGGAGTACAAATATTTACTAAAAGCTTATGGCTGAAGACTTATTGTTAATAAAGTTTTATTGACGTACAGATCCATTGTAAAATATGCATTTTTATATAAAATAAAAGGCAGAAAAATTGAATGGTAGGGTATAATGTATGACGGAGAGGTTTTTCTCCTTGGCATATGTATTTTATTTTTGTTTATTTTTCAGTATATGCAAGGTTTTCAGTATATGCATCTAAGTTTTAGCATTCCTTTATTTAGCAACAAAAGGTTTATATTCCAATTTAAAATTCTGGGCATGAATATTGGGCCCCATTTTACACTTACGATAATTTAAAATTTCTTTTGGAATCAGTTTACACTAATCCGTGTGAAAGTATTGATTCAGTGCTTCTGTCTTAGATTCTATATCTAGATTAATATGCTCTACTTGGGAAAGTTTAAGCCATAATGCTTTTATTCTTAACTTTAATTGTCTTGTTTTTGCTTTTTTCCTCTATCACCCATGCAGCCTCCTGGGGCTCTAACCCTGTATTGGGGTTTTATTACCTGTGACACTATAATATTTTTCTCCTAAATTATGTCCTGTGTCTTCAGCTTGAGTAAGGCAAAGGAATGTTTCTGTTAAGATGTTCTCAGCTTCCGTTCCTAGGTTGACCATATAATCAGTCTCCTGCCTGAGCATGGGGCAGGGAGGAGCATTCCATGGCATGTGCACTCACTGACAATGGGCACCACCTTTGTCATCTTCCACAAGTTTGGTGTCTTTAGGGATGAAGATGTGCCGTCTTTACAGAACTCTTGTTTTCACATAAGGAATATAGCCTCACATCTTTTTTGGCAAATAAATTAACTTGACAAGTAGTGTGAAATGTCAACAAAATATTTAGCTAAAGGTGTTGTTAACTGCTGCAGATGGATAGCTGTCTTTCTTCCTCCACAAAGCTAGTCACTAACTGGAGGATTTCTAGATTTAGGTGTGGGAATTTTTTAAGAATGTTGTTAGTAATTTTTTAGTACAACCCTAATTGCATATAATTTTATTCTTGTCCTTAAAATCAGTTTATTTACTTGTTATTTAATATTTTCAAATTAAATATTTACAAAAGCTTATGAATTGAAAAAAAATTATTTGGCTCAGATCATGTGTCCTGGGTTTTAGTTAAGAAAATATAATTTCTATATATGTAAGCGCTGCTAAATAAACACAAAAGGAAGATTTTTCTTGGATGACTTGACAGTGGTACAAACTGCAGTTTTTATCCTTGGAGTCAGAGAAGTCTTCCTGGATGGATCAATTTTGGAAGTAGGATTTTGATACATGTGATAAAATTACTCAGTTGTTGATTAGAGTAAATTGCATAATCACAAGCATAAATCTAGGTGGAAATGAACAGTTATGTGAAAGAGTAATGGAAATTTTAGAAAGGAAATTGGTGGGACAGCATCTGCAGTGGATAACAAACATTGGACTTTGGGAGTCAGAGACCATTTACATTTAGTACTATTGTGACTTTTTCCTCATCTGTTAAATTAAGCAGGTGAAAAACATGATTGATTGTTTCCCTCTTCTAGCTATAAAACTGAGTCTATAAAATATTGCTAAGGGTCAGCTGGTTGCTTAGGAGAGTCAAAACTTGAGTTGGAGATGAAATAATTCTTAATTCTATAAAGATTTTGAGAATAATTTAGGCTAAAATCATTATCCATCAGTAAGATAATTTGTTATGATTCATGTGTTATAATGTCGTATGTTAATTATATGGCTGTCTGCGTTTTAATTAATGTTGTGTTATCAAAATGCAAAATACATAGGACTGTTTCCTGGTTACCAAGAAATCTGTAAGTGTGTAATTACTATCTAATTATTTTCATGCAATGATAGTGTGCTGTAATAGTAAATGCCTTCATAATGTTCCGCTTCAGTAGATAACTTGTCAACTTTAAACTCATGAGGTAATTCCTAATTGAAGTCATTAGTCCCTAGCCCTCACAGCCAGGCCATGCTCCCAAATATTACCATGGCTTTAAGGAAGAGAGTCCCACTTGTTCTTAACCATCAGTGTTCTACCCTTGGGAAACCACAGAAAGAAAGAGTCCCTTACTACTTAACTTTTGTCTCCCCTGCTTAACCATTACTTTTGTAATGATAGTGCCAAAACTCATACCTGAGAATTTTCCCTGTAAATATAAGTTAGGAGGATGAGGCCTGGTATTGTGAGGAGGTGATTTCCTTGAGTGGGAATGGAACTATTACCATAATGCAGAGAAGATGCATGGAGGCACACGTAAGTATGAGGGAAATAAAAAGAAGAATGCCTTGCCTGAAGGCAAAGAATAATTAATACCACCAGCTTGTCATGTTATTAGTTGATAATCCTAGAAAAGTGAGTCTTCATTTAGGAAACAAATACTAACTCAGGACATTTTATTTTCTTAACATTATAGGTAACAAGTAGATATATTTTTGGTACAAAAAAATCCAAATACTACAGAAATTTAGAGTTAACGGTTAAAGTTCTGTTTCATCCCCCTATCCCCCAATGTATTATTTCTTTCCCTAGAGGTCACCATTGTTAGGAATTTAAATATCGTCCCAGACTTTTTCCACAAGTTTACTTTGAAGTATACATCATCCATATTTACATCTACAAGTAGTTTCTTTAAAAACATAAATGTGGTCATAGAAATTGCTTTTTCCACTCTATTACCAATATTTTTCAGAGTGACTAATGTTGCCACCTTTATCAAAATCCTCTGGGTTATTAAAAATGAAGATTCTTGAACACACATTCAGTTTTACTGAATCAGTATCCCAGGGCTTGGAGACAATGGGCATTTTACCTAGCTCACCAGGTGAATTTTAATGCACATTCAGGTTTGAGAACTATTGCTATTTCTCTGTCTCATTCTTAATGGCTGTAATAGTATTCCATTGTGTTGATATACCACAATTACTTAATGATATTCCTAGGTTTTTTCCTTTTTTTTTTCTATTACAGTAATTGCTGCATTGAGTGTACTTTTATATACTTTATTGTACACATGTATTTATAAAATATATGCAAAGAAATAGAATTACTGTGAATATTTTTTACATTTAAATAGGTGTCACATTGCTGGCCAACCTAGCTGTATTAATTTATATTCCCATAAACAGTATATTAAAACCCATTTCCCTCTCTAATACTGTTTAGTAGAACTTTTGTTGTTGTTGTTGCCAGTTTGATAAAACTGGAAAAATAGTTCATTTAAAAGCTTCATAGATTCCTGGAAGAAGTTTCATAATTGATTGCCTATTTGTAGTTCTATAAACCACCTATTTGCATCTTTTTTCAAATTTTCAGTTACTTTTTGAACTTTCCTTGTTAATTTTTTAGCAGCTCTTTGATATGGACAGTGATCTTTTGTCTTATATTCGTCTCTTATTTTTTAACTTTATAGTGTCTTATACAGAACGTTTAAGTTTTTATGTAGTTAAAATCTCTTTATCTTTTTCCTTATAGTTTCTGGAAGTTATATATTATCTAAAAAGACAATTTCCCCCTCTCTCCCTGATCTGAAATGTTTAAAAATCATACAAAACTCTTCACAGTTTTATGGGATGTTTTATTTTATTTTAAATAATTTAAAACTTATGTTTGCTTATGATATAAGGTAGCGACCTACGTTTTTTCCCCAATGGTATAACCAATTGTCCAAAAATTATTGAATTGTCTGTCCTTTTCTATGATTTGAGGACACTTTTATCCTAAAATAAGTTCCCATATATATTAGGTATATTTCTGAACTCTTAGTTCTGTTATGTTGTTCCGTGTTTCTCTTCTTAAAGCAAGACAACACTGTTTTTTTTAATTTACTTTTTATTGAAGTATAGTTGATTTTCAGTGTTGTGTTAGTTTCTGGTGTACAGCAAAGTGATTCAGTTATACGTACATATATATATATTATATATATATATATAATATATATATACACACATACATATGTGTGTGTGTATGTATATATATACTTTTTCATATTCTTTTCCATTATGGTTTATTACAGGATATTGAATACAGTTCCCTGCGCTATACAGTAGGACTTTGTTGTTTATCCATTCTATATATAATAGTTTGCATCTGCTAGTATTTCAGTAGAATTTACTATCTGGAAAAATTATGATTTTTTTTCTCCAGTAATTCACTATCATATATCATAGTCTTTAGTAAATTTTTGTAAATGTTCATCGCAGAGTGTTGTGGAGGAAGAGTGTTTCTACATTTTTTTTTTTTTTTGAGTGGCTAATACATGCACAACAGTATAAAAGGGTATTTTCTAAAGTCTTACTACCATTTTCCATTCCTACTTACCCTACCCCCACCACCTCCTACAGAAAACCATTTTTATCAATTTCTTGTTTGTCTTCATATGGTTTATGTAAAACATAGACAAGGAAACACACACACATTTTATCTTTTCTTGAATAAAAGGTAACATATATACACTGTTACATATCTTGCCATTTCCTCTTAAGATATACTGGAGCTCTTTCTTTTTGGGGTAAAGATCATTCTCATTCTTTCTTATGTCTACTAAGATTCTAATGTGTATATATTACGTAGTTTGTAATGTCAAAATATTTTAAGAAACCAATAATGCTGCAGTGAATAGCTTTGTATATATACTATTTTGTATCTATGCAAGTATAATCTGTAGGATACATTTTTAGACTTGCTACATCAAATAGTAAATGTGTTTATATTTTTTATAAGTACTGTCAAATTGTCCTCTATAAATATTGCACTGTTTTGCACTCGTGTGAGTAATGTTTGAAAGTGCCTGTTTCTCCACATTCTCACCAACAGTATATGTATTCCACTTGATTATTGGTAATCTGATAGGTGAAAAATAGTAAATATATAATTGCAATTATGCAATCTCATTATTAGCGAGTTTCAGCATCTTTTCAAGTTTTAAAAGATCATTTTTTTTTCCTGCAAGCTGCCATTCTTTTGTGTGCTATTTAAAAATTTTGTAAATAGATATGAAAATTTTTTGTTTTGATTCCAGCATGAATAATATGTACATTGTTCATTGGTATCTAAATTTGTGGTATACAGTGTTAAGTAAGGTGACTCATATTCCCATAGATTTATGTGGTAAAATAAGATTGAAAAATTAAGAAACTATGTTATGACTAGAACCCTAATATTATCAAATTGTGTGGCTTTAGAAACATGATGGTCCTACTTGTTATCAAGTTGTGGAGTTAGAGATATGTCCTCCAGGTATCTTAATTTCAGTTACTAATCATACCATATTTCATTTATGGCTTTCTTGAACCTGTTCACCCTACTACTCTTTATAGTTTTATAGATTCTCATTATTTCTCCTCAAAACTCATCTTTCCAACATATCACTGCCAGTTTCCAATAGTATTTTTAGATAAGCTGTTTTTGCTAATTATTAATGGTCTGGTTTTCTCCCTGGATCTGAATATTTTAACGTGTTTCCAGATACCAGATATCAGTAGTTATGGGCTTTGGGGTCAGGGAGAAGGGAGAGAGGAAGATGATAAAAGAATTAACATTTTTCTTCCAAATTCAAGGAAACTAAATGACTGAGTGGAACATTTAAGTAAATGAGTCCTGAGTATTTCTAGGATGGTTTTGCCCTAGAGTAGCAAAAAGTTTTCATCTGCATATTGCCTCCAGTTAATAGGTGGTGGTAATTATTGAGATAAGTAGTAAAAGAATTGTAGGGCCTTGTTCTGGTCTGAGGAGGGAAAAAGTTTTGTGATCAACGAAGCTTGGATGAAATATTGATTTATAATATTTATATTTATAAATGAATAATATCAAAGTAATATATTCAAATAAAATATTAGTGCAACCTCTGAAGTATAAAGGATTGGTATTTTTACTAAGAGCTCTACTAATCAATCGTATAAATGAGAAAAGATAAACCTACTTGATACGGTTTCGTAAAGATTAATAAATTACCATATGCTACATCCTTAGAACCTGGCACATAGTGAATACTATGTGTTTGCTGTTATTATCATTATTGTTAGTTGAAAAGAAGCTATGTAATTCTTAGAAAGTTATTAAAGAGACCAAGCAGTGAAATTATTTCAGTAGAAGGATAAAACTGTTACTACTTTGGCTCATGTAAACTCGGCATATATTGCTTTTGGAAATTATTGATACTTTTATTATAAGCTTAGTAGTGCTTGAAATGAAATTAAAATGGAGTTTGCATCTTTTGATTCATAGTTCCATTTTGTTTTTTCTCTGTCATCCATTTATCAAACATATTTCTTAGGCTAATATGTCAGCATTGGGAATACATAGTCAATAAAACAGTTAAAAATTGTTGTCTTTATGGAGCTTACATTTTAGTGACAAATAGATAAATGCCTATGATGACGTTTTTTCCCCCATTTTTTGGAAAGAATTTTATTGAAGTATAATTGGCATACAGCAGATACACAAACACATACATACATACATACCCTAGAAACATCACCACAATCAAGATAATGTACATATTCATCATTTTCAAAAGTTTCCTGGTACCCCTTTGTAATCTTCCTCTCTTGTCATTTTCCTGCTCCCTTTCTACATCCCCAGGGAAGCAACTACTAATCTGCTTTCTATCTATATACATTAGTGTAAATGTTTTTGAATTTTATGTAACAATCATACAGTAGATTCTCTGTTTTGGTCTTGCTTCTTTCATTCCACATAATGATTTTGAGATTTCTTCATGTTGTTTTGGTCTTTCCTTTATTCCTTTTAGATAGGTATACCTTGTAGAGATACTACATTTTGTTTATACATTTACCTATTGATGGATATTTGCATTATTTCCAGTTTTGGGCTATTATAAGCAATGCTGCTATGAACATTTATGTATGTCTTTGTGTGAACATATGCTTTCATTTGTCTTGGGTAAACATGTACATGTGGAATGACTGGGTCATATGGTAAATGTAACTTAAAAAGTGTAACTTTTTAAGAAAATGCCAAACTGTCATCCTAAGTGGTTTTACCATTTATGTTCCCACCAGCAATGTATGAGTTGCTCCATACCCTTGCTACCATTTATTATGATCAGACTTTAAAAATTTTAGGTACTAATAGGTGTGTGGTTAGTTCATTATTATTTTAGTTTTTTCCCTAGTTACTAATACATGTAACGTTTTTTTCATTTGCTGATTTGTCTTCTTTAATGAAGTCTCTGTTCAAATATTTGCTCATTTTTATTGGATTTTTTAAAATTATTGGATTTTGAGAGTTCTTTATATGTTTTGTGTTATGGAGTGCATGTTTGTGCCCCTCCCCCTCATTCATACATTGAAACCCTCATCACCAATGTGATGGTATTTGACAGTGGGACCTTTGGGAGTGATTAGGTCACCAAGGTGGAGCTCTCATAATGGGATTAGTGCCCTCAGTAAAAAGAGACAGGGGAGAGCTTACTTCTCTTTCTTTTCTCTGCCATGTGAGATTACAACAAGAAGGTAGCTGACTGCAAGCTAGGAAGAGGTCCCTCACCAAGAACCAAAATCTTAGACACATAGGAGGTTTGGACTTCCATAGAACTGTGAGAAATAAGTGTTTATTCTTTGCTTAAAGAATGGCTTCACCTATATGTGTTAATATACGATATTTGTTTTTCTCCTTCTGGCTTACTTCACTCTGTATAATAGATTCTACCATGCATAAAATAGATAGCTAGTGGGAACATGCTATAAAGCGTAGGAAGCTCAGCTCCGTGCTCTGTGACGACCTAGAATGGGTGGGATGAGAGGGGTGTTGGGAGGGAGGTCCAAGAGGGAGGGCATACAGGTATACATATAGCTGATTCATTTCATTGTACAGCAGAAACTAACACAACACTGTAAAGCAATTATACTCCAATTAAAAAAAGAAAAAGAAATTAAGACAGATTTAAAAAAAAAAAAAAAAAGAAAAAAGAAAAAAAAGAATGGCTTCACCTAATCCATGTTAATTTGTTATAGCAACCTGAGCAGAATAAGACATTTTGATACAAGTCCTTTGTTAGATAATATGATTTGGAAACATTTTCTCCCATTCTCTAAACTTATTTTTGAAGAGCAGTTCTTAATTCTGAGGAAGTCTGATTTATATGATGGCAATGTAATGCCATGCTTTCTTTCTGGAATGTGGGTGTGTTGTGGTAATACCTATTTTTATTAGTTTCTATTAATTTGGTTAATATATTTTTATGATATATCATTTTTATTTTTCCTGTATAAGCATCAGCAATTAGGAAATTTAATGAATTATTTCAAAGACAGTAGATTTTCTTCGTCACTAGCGTTCCTTCAGTATCTAGTATCCTCAGGAGACATAAATAGTGTAAGTAATTCTAATCTCACCTGAGAAATAAAGAAATTAGGAAGATTTGGCCTCTGTAATAGTATTTTGTGGCCCATGGTACTGAAGTAGCCATTATCTCTTTATATGTTCTGTGCATCTCTGTATCAAAAACAGTAGTTAGCACAGAGAATAACTCTTGTTTTTAGTAGAATCAAATGGGACCTAACAGTTTTGTTATAATAATTAAGAAGATTCAGATTCACTTATTTTGACTTGCTGTAAATTATAGAAATACTCTAAGAAACTTTATTTCAGATTTACTGTATACATGTAAACCAGCACAGATCTGGGGGACCTGGAGAGATGATTTCTAGGCAATAAAGATTCTGAGTTTAATTGCATTTTAGTATTTTTAAATGGTTTTGCCAGCATCAGTGCATTCATTATGTGATTTTTCAGAAAGGAGTTGAAATCCTCTGACCCCGATTCTGATTGTTTCTGATTTGTAGCTGAACTGTCTGAGTGGGAAAGTTAGGTCTATCTTAAGAAAAAAAAAAATTAAGTAATGCAGTATTTCCCTTAGAACTATTTCTAATACAGATTGAATTATTTTATGTAGATTAAATGATAGAAAAGAGCTGGCTTCATCCTAGTCACCAATACTCATTACCAAAAAAAAAGCAGTAGATGATTAAAGTAAAAGAACTAAATGTTGGCCTTTCAAGATGTTCTGAGCAATCCAGAGAGAATACTTAATTCACACCTTTTTATAGTAAAATTTTTAGTAAGACTTTTTATAGTAAAATTCCACTTGGTTCTGTCTATGTTATAAACATCTCACCTTCTTTCTTCCTTTTAAATCCTATCTATGTTATAAACATCTCATCTTTTTTCTTCCTTTTAAATCCATAAACGAGTTATAAGAGCTGATTCATTATAAAAATTATATACTCACTATTCTTAATAGATGTGTATTTGTGAGTTTCCTGTTTTTCTATTTTCTTAATTATAAACTCTTTAGAAATAGAAACCATGACTTACTACTGCCTTTGTAACCTTTCTTGGTGTCTAATAAACTGCTCTGTACAAAGGCTACTCAGGAATTGTTGTTGAGTTGCTGTGATAGTAAAATTAATTGTTTGCAAAGTCAGTTTCCCGAGCTAGCTGAGGGTTATTCCATGAGTTTGGGGGAACAAAGAAGACAGCAGAATCTATAATAGTGTCACCTCATCCTTCTGCCTGTGTAATACCTAGAAAGTTTATTTTAAACAACTTGGAAATTTTATAGCCAGTCCATCATTAATTTTGAGTAAGATGGTGTAACAAGGTGCCAATCTATAATATCATTTCCAAAGATTTAATCACCATACACTCCTAATAACTGGAAATGAACCTCAACTTTTTGACATTACCACCAGAATACTTTTAAAGCGCCTCATAAACCATGTTAAAGTCTGAAATATTAACTCAGATTTAATACTAAACTTTGGGGAATAAAGCTGTTTTAATGGCTCAATGCTACTTGGGAACTCCTGCAAAAAAGTATTATCCTAACCATTAACTTACTTAACTTGTGTTTTTTGCCTTGGTTTTTGAAGAATTAAATTTAGTCTATTCATACCTGAGACGCAATCAGAATATTCAATTTCGAGTGGTTTGAGATCTGTGTTAAATTCACACTGCCATCAGGGAACTATAATTCTTAATTAGAGGTGACTCTTGATTGACTCATGAGTAATGAGAAGTAAAAGAACTATTGAAGTTAAGTACAGTAAGCTAAGTACAATGAACTTTCCTCCCAAATTTTAGGGCACCTAATAGCATTCTTTATTTAAAAGCACTCATGATTTCCTTTATTGGGAGAGATTCCTTTTTAAGTACAGAGACAGAGAGCTGAGTTATTTTAAATGTTCAGAGCAACTAAATTTTTTTCAGAGAATAGACTTCTTATTTGTGAATTAAATTTTACATAGACATTATCAATCAAACTTTACTGTGAATTTGGCTACTTAGTCGTGATTTTCATCTTGGCAAATTGTTGTTTTGAAGTTATTTTGACATGTTAAATATAAAAAATTAGTAAAGACCACACATGAACTTTTGAGAGAATAATGTAAATAATATATTGTTTTAGATAATTGTTACCCATATGTCTAAACTTATAATGTTCATTCATTCATTCAGTGAATTACAGTAAACTATGCTGAGTGATTTTTTTTTTTTTTTTAAGACTCTTCCTAAGCAGATTCAGTTATGGAGTCCTTGGTTAAATTAAGCTGACCTAAATGGAGTGTTCCTTCAGGCAGCTGCTATCATATTGTGACGTGTGCAGTGCTAGTGCGGCCTCGATGCCTGCCACAATGCCTGACTTACCATCAGAGAATAATAATAGAGATAAACAGATTAATAAGAGAGATTAGTAGAGATTAATTTAGTGATATCTGTTACTACCTGTTAACATGAAATCACTATGGGGAGACTAACTCAGACTATTGACTATTATCAAAACATCCCTAACATATTGGGACAGCAATCTTGTATCCTAGAATTTCCAGGATTGTCCTAATTTCACATATTCGTGCTTTAGTGTCAGTATGTATTTAAGTGCACCTATCCCAATTTTGAGACTTCTTGCACTTTGCCAAGCCTTTTCTCCAATTTCTTAATAGCTTCTTTCTCCATTTCTGATCATTCTAATTCAAAGTACTTTCTTCCTATATTTAAAATGGCTCCTATATCTTAACATCTGAAAAATATTCCTAAACTAATTAGAAGAATATCTAATTCAGAATAAAACGTGCAATGTGAACTATAGGAAAAGAACTTGTCACAGTGATAGTCACTTTCAAAAGTAATAGGAGACATTAATCTTACAGAACTTCAAGAGGTAGAGAGTAACATGGGTTCTAATTTTCTGATCTGCTACGTATTATATCATTTATTTAATATTTCATTTTTATTCCCTATTTCATAAAATGATAGAGTAACTAGAAAACACATAAGATACATTTAGGAAGAGCCAGAAAATGGGGTAATTGACCCTTTCATTTAGTTGATTCAGATTTCTTAAATGACATTAGAGTGAAGATTTTCATTAAAGTAAAATTTTAAGTTTGAAACCTCTTAAATTTGAAGAAATCATGTTTGAATGAACCAATTTAAACATTTCTAGATAGTCCATTGGCTTTTTTTTAAAAAAAAACCTCAACGATAAAGCATAGGCCATATATATTTTTTTAATGCTACAAGTTAGAAATCAGAAATACTAAATAAAATTGTATTACACTTCGTGTATTACACTTGTCTAACACTCGGAAATTAAATTCAAGATGCTTTTTGGTTTAGAACTCTTTACAATGCCAAAAATTAAGAAAAATTTTAAAAATCTAATAGGTGGAAAAACATTCAAAAGGGTTTGTTTTGGATAAAGTAGTCAAGACCCCAGTTTATCCTTGGGTGAATTAACCTTAGTCATTTGACCTAGAGCCACTAAGTTATTCCATTTTTTTATGAGTATGGGACTCTTTCACCCAGTCTGCCTTTGCAATTTGTCAGATGAGTTTCCATAGTTACCAACCTACCATAGTACAAATTTCCTGTTCCTGGGCATGATAGTAGACATAGTTAGCACTCTCTTTCCCCAGAGACATGCTGTCGCCACTGGTTAAGTTTAGTTGCGGCATGATTCCAGATTTATTTTGTTGATTCTTTGGCATATGTTCTCAAACCAAGATGTTTGTCCCCTCAATTTTATGTACTCTGCTTTACTGATGTTTGCTTAATTAGGAATATGTGCAGGGCAAGCAATTAGCCTATTGTTGACTCATTGTTTTTTAATGTATTGCTTGCTATTTGGGAATCTGACTCTGAAAAGGTATAAGCCCCAAAGTGATATACGTGTTTCCTTGGGCGTATAAATTAAAAAGTTAATCTTATAATTCAGACTAAACAGTATTTTATTACTGAGGAATTAGTAAGACTCGTTGGGGGAAAAGACTTATCCAGAGTGGTACTTTGGTTTGAATCATTGGTGCTGCCTTACAAATATTTTTCAAAAATCATTAGGCTTGTTATCATTCCCACATTTATAAAAATGCACAACTCACTTTCTTTACCTTTGTGTACTGATTACTAGCAAATATGTATGTAATATCACCTCTTATGATGACCTCCTGTATGTCTATTTTTTTTTTTATTCTTCAATTTGTTAATATGGTGTATCACATTGATTGATTTGCATATATTGAAGAATCCTTGCATCCCTGGGATAAATCCCATTTGATCATGGTGTATGATCCTTTTTTTTTTTTTTATTCAAACAGAAAGTCACAAAAATTATAATCATCCTCATCAGTTCACTCAGTCCCATGTAATTAATTTTTTTTTATCTTGATCTTTTGTTAGCACTTTTATGAGTTCATCAGTTTTCCATTAGAGTTCTGAAAATGCTTATTCATTCAGTTCAGCAGTACAGTCAGTTACCAGAAACCTGTACTTGTCAGAGTCTTTTCCATGAATTCCTTGAAGATGAAACCCTTTTATAGGAACATTTTTGCAAAAGCATCAGAGTACACCCAGAACTGTCTGTAAATGACAAAAGACTTAAAAATGACCACGGTTAAAGATTTGATGAAAGTTCATAATAATGCAATTGACAAGGAAATTTAGTTATTTCTGAGATATACATTTTAAAGTAATAACTAGAATTATGACTTATAACATTATACCAGAACATATAAGATTTTTAGAAATTTTATGTAAAGTCTGAAACATTTATATTAACATATTTCCATACAAATAACCCAAAGAAAGTTTAGTATTAGTTGTTTTTTTTGTTTGTTCGCTTGTTTTTTTATACTGCAGGTTCTTATTAGTCATCAATTTTATACACATCAGTGTATACATGTCAATCCCAATCGCCCAATTCAGCACACCACCATCCCCACCCCACCACGGTTTTCCCCCTTGGTGTCCATACGTTTGATCTCTACATCTGTGTCTCAACTTCTGCCCTTCAAACCGGTTCATCTGTACCATTTTTCTAGGTTCCACATACATGCGTTAATATACGATATTTGTTTTTCTCTTTCTGACTTACTTCACTCTGTATGACAGTCTTTAGATCCATCCACGAATCAACAAATGACACAATTTCGTTCTTTCTTATGGCTGAGTAAATATGTACCACAACTTCTTTATCCATTCGTCTATCGATGTGCATTTAGGTTGCTTCCATGACCTAGCTACTGTAAATAGCCCTGCAGTGAACATTGGGGTCCATGTGTCTTTTTGAATTATGGTTTTCTCTGGGTATATGCCCAGTAGTGGGATTGCTGGATCATATGGTAATTCTATTTTTAGTTTTCTAAGGAACCTCCATACTGTTCTCCATAGTGGCTGTATCAATTTACATTCCCACCAACAGTGCAAGAGGGTTCCCTTTTCTCCACACCCTCTCCAGCATTTGTTGTTTGTAGATATTCTGATGATGCCCATTCTAACTGGTGTGAGGTGATACCTCATTGTAGTTTTGATTTGCATTTCTCTAATAATTAGTGATGTTGAGCAGCTTTTCCTGTGCTTCTTGGCCATCTGTATGTCTTCTTTGGAGAAATGTCTGTTTAGGTCTTCTGCGCATTTTTGGATTGAGCTGTTTGTTTCTTTAGTATTGAGCTGCATGAGCTGTTTATATATTTTGGAGATTAATCCTTTGTCTGTTGATTCATTTGCAAATATTTTCTCCCACTCTGAGGGTTGTCTTTTCGTCATGTTTATGGTTTCCTTTGCTGTGCAAAAGCTTTTAAGTTTCATTAGGTCCCATTTGTTTATTTTTGCTTTTATTTGCATTACTCTAGGAGGTGGATCAAAAAAGATCTTGCTGTGATTTATGTCCAAGAGTGTTCTTCCTATGTTTTCCTCTTAAGAGTTTTATAGTGTCCGGTCTTACATTTAGGTCTCGAATCTATTTTGAGTTTATTTTTGTGTATGGTGTTAGGGAGTTTTCTAATTTCATTCTTTTACTTGTAGCTGTCCAGTTATCCCAGCACCACTTATTGAAGAGACTGTCTTTTCTCCATTGTATATCTTTGCCTCCTTTGTCATAGATTAGTTGACCATAGGTGTGTGGGTTTACCTCTGGGCTTTCTATCTTGTTCCACTGATCTATGTTTCTGTTTTTGTGCCAGTACCATATTGTCTTGATTACTGTAGCTTTGTAGTATAGTATGACGTCAGGGAGTCTGATTCCTACAGCTCCGTTTTTTTCCCTCAAGACTGCTTTGGCTATTCGGGGTCTTTTGTGTCTCCATACAAATTTTAAGATGATTTGTTCTAGTTCCGTAAAAAGTGCCATTAGTAATTTGATAGGGATTGCATTGAATCTGTAGATTGCTTTGGATAGTATAGTCATTTTCACAATATTGATTCTTCCAATCCAAGAACATGGTATATCTCTCCATCTGTTGGTATCATCTTTAATTTCTTTCATCAGTGTCTTATAGTTTTCTGCATACAGGTCTTTTGTCTCCCTAGGTAGGTTTATTCCTAGGTATTTGATTCTTTTTGTTGCAGTGGTAAATGGGAGTGTTTCCATAATTTCTCTTTCAGATTTTTCATTATTAGTGTATAGGAATGCAAGAGATTTCTGTGCATTAATTTTGTATCCTGCAACTTTACCAAATTCATTGATCAGCTCTAGTAGTTTTCTGGTGGCATTTTTAGGATTCTCTATGTATAGTGTCATGTCATCTGCAAACAGTGACAGTTTTACTTCTTCTTTTCCAATTTGTATTCCTTTTATTTCTTTTTCTTCTCTGATTGCCGTGGCTAGGACTTCCAAAACTATGTTAAATAATAGTGGTGAGAGTGGACATCCTTGTCTCATTCCTGATCTTAGAGGAAATGCTTTCAGTTTTTCACCATTGAGAATGATGTTTGCTGTGGCTCTGTCGTATATGGCCTTTATTATGTTGAGGTAGGTTCCTTCTATGCCCACTTTCTGGAGAGTTTTTATCATAAATGGGTGTTGAATTTTGTCAGAAGCTTTTTCTGCATCTATTGAGATGATCATATGGTTTTTATTCTTCAATTTGTTAATATGGTGTATCACATTGATTGATTTGCGTATATTGAAGAATCCTTGCATCCCTGGGATAAATCCCACTTGATCATGGTGTATGATCCTTTTAATGTGTTGTTGGATTCTGTTTGCTAGTGTTTTGTTGAGGATTTTTGCATCTATATTCATCAGTGATATTGGTCTGTAATTTTCTTTTTTTGTAGTATCTTTGTCTGGTTTTGGTATCAGGGTGATGGTGGCCTCATAGAATGAGTTTGGGAGTGTTCCTTCCTCTGCAATTTTTTGGAAGAGTTTGAGAAGGATGGGTGTTAGCTCCTCTCTGAATGTTTGATAGAGTTCACCTATGAAGCCATCTGGTCCTGGACTTTTGTTTGTTGGAAGATTTTTAATCACAGTTTCAATTTCATTACTTGTGATTCGTCTGTTCATATTTTCTGTTTCCTCCTGGCTCAGTCTTGGAAGGTTATACCTTTCTAAGAATTTGTCCATTTCTTCCAGGTTGTCCATTTTATTGGCATAGAGTTGCTTGTAGTAGTCTCTTCGGATGCTTTGTATTTCTGTGGTGTCTGTTGTAACTTCTCCTTTTTCATTTCTAATTTTATTGATTTGAGTCCTCTCCCTCTTTTTCTTGATGAGTCTGGCTAATGGTTTATCAATTTTGTTTATCTTCTTAAAGAACCAGCTTTTAGTTTTATTGATCTTTGCTATTGTTTTCTTTGTTTCTATTTCATTTATTTCTGCTCTGGTCTTTATGGTTTCTTTCCTTCTGCTAACTTTGGGGTTTGTTTGTTCTTCTTTCTCTAGTTCCTTTAGGTGTAAGGTTAGATTGTTTACTTGAGATTTTTCTTGTTTCTTTAGGTAGGCTTGTATAGCTATAAACTTCCCTCTTAGAACTGCTTTTGCTGCATCCCATAGGTTTTGGATCGTCGTGTTTTCATTGTCATTTGTCTCTAGGTAGTTTTTGATTTCCTCTTTGATTTCTTCAGTGATCCCTTGGTTATTTAGTAACGTATTGTTTACCCTCCATGTGTTTGTGTTTTTTACATTTTTTTCCCTGTGATTCATTTCTAATCTCATAGCATTGTGGTCAGAAAAGATGCTTGATATGATTTCAATTTTCTTAAATTTACTGAGGCTTGATTTGTGACCCAAGATGTGATCTATCCTGGAGAATGTTCTGTGCGCACTTGAGAAGAAAGTGTAATCTGCTGTTTTTGGATGGAATGTCCTATAAATATCAATTAAATCTATCTGGTCTATTGTGTCATTTACAGCTTCTGTTTCCTTATTTATTTTCATTTTGGATGATCTGTCCATTGGTGTAAGTGAGGTGTTGAAGTCCCCCACTATTACTGTGTTGTTGTCGATTTCCTCTTTTATAGCTGCTAGCAGTTGCCTTATGTATTGAGGTGCTCCTATGTTGGGTGCATATATATTTATAATTGTTATATCTTCTTCTTGGATTGATCTCTTGATCATTGTGTAGTGTCCTTCCTTGTCTCTTGTAACATTCTTTATGTTAAAGTCTATTTTATCTGATACGAGTATTGCTACTCCAGCTTTCTTTTGATTTCCATTTGCATGGAATATCTTTTTCCATCCCCTCACTTTCAGTCTGTATGTGTCCCTAGGTCTGAAGTGGGTCTCTTGTAGACAGCATATATATGTGTCTTGTTTTTGTATCCATTCAGTAAGCCTGTGTCTTTTGGTTGGAGCATTTAATCCATTCACATTTAAGGTAATTATCGATATGTATGTTCCTATGACCATTTTCTTAATTGTTTTGGGTTTGTTTTTGTAGGTCCTTTTCTTCTCTTGTGTTTCCCACTTAGAGAAGTTCCTTTAGCATTTGTTGTAGAGCTGGTTTGGTGGTGCTGAATTCTCTTAGCTTTTGCTTGTCTGTAAAGCTTTTGATTTCTCCATTGAATCTGAATGAGATCCTTGCCGGGTAGAGTAATCTTGGTTGTAGGTTCTTCCCTTTCATCACTTTAAGTATATCATGCCACTCCCTTCTGGCTTGTAGAGTTTCTGCTGAGAAATCAGCTGTTAACCTTATGGGAGTTCCCTTCTATGTTATTTGTCGTTTTTCCCTTGCTGCTTTCAATAATTTTTCTTTGTCTTTAATTTTTGCCACTTTGATTACTATGTGTCTCGGCGTGTTTCTCCTTGGGTTTATCCTGTATGGGACTCGCTGCGCTTCCTGGACTTGGGTGGCTATTTCCTTTCCCATGTTAGGGAAGTTTTTGACTACAATCTCTTCAAATATTTTCTCTGGTCCTTCCTCTCTCTCTTCTCCTTCTGGGACCCCTATAATGCGAATGTTGTTGCGTTTAATGTTGTCCCAGAGGTCTCTTAGGCTGCCTTCATTTCTTTTCATTCTTTTTTCTTTATTCTGTTCCGCAGCAGTGAATTCCACCATTCTGTCTTCCAGGTCACTTATCCATTCTTCTGCCTCAGTTATTCTGCTATTGATTCCTTCTAGTGTGGTTTTCATTTCAGTTATTGTATTGTTCATCTCTGTTTGTTCTTTAATTTTTCTAGGTCTTTGTGAAACATTTCTTGCATCTTCTCGATCTTTGCGTCCATTGTTTTTCCGAGGTCCTGCATCATCTTCACTATCATTATTCTGAATTCTTTTTCTGGAAGGTTGCCTATCTCCACTTCATTTAGTTGTTTTTCTGGGGTTTTATCTTGTTCCTTCATCTGGTACATAGCCCTCTGCCTTTTCATCTTGTCTGTCTTTCTGTGAAAGTGGTTTTTGTTCCACAGGCTGCAGGATTGTAGTTCTTGCTTCTGCTCTCTGCCCACTGGTAGATGAGGCTATCTAAGAGGCTTGATGGGAGGGACTCTGTCTATTTCTTGTTTTTCAGGAGACCCAGCTTTAGTTCATTTAGCATTTCTATGATTACATAGTTGCTTATCTGGTTTTTCCACAGAGCTGAACAACTTGATGATTTCCTATTGTTCTTTTGATTTAGGGAGTATAATTTTTCTTTGTAGCTTTAGCAAACAGAGCTAGGACCAGAAGGTGAAGGACATAGGAACATAGATTTGAATACTCAGTGTAAAGAAGACCTTTCCATTAGTTAGGTCTGTCTGATAATGGGGCTGATATCTCAAGAACTAATAGTACATATTTCCCAACTGACCTTGTTTAAAGGACTTAGCTGATGTCTTTTGTTGTATGTGATAGGAGGCATTTCTGAATTGGAAGTAAAGTTGAGTTTCAAGGCCCATTCTAGTCCTATTGTTGCAGGAAGGGATACCCCTTCCAGGGCCCGAGAGTGGGCTCTTGTCTAACACTCTGAAATGAATTGTCGGAGGAGACACACGTGCTGACAAAGCAAGAGACTTTTTTGGGAAGGGGCATCTGGGTGGAGTGTAGGAGGGTAAGGGAACCCAGGAGGACTGCTCTGCCACGTGGCTCGCAGTCTCTGTTTTTGCTGTGATGAGATTAGTTTCTGGGTTGTCTCTGGCCAATCATTCTGACTCAGGGTCCTTTCTGGTGGTGCGCACAACTGCTCAGCCAAGTTAGATTCCAGCAAGGAGGATTCTGGGAGATTGGTAGGATATGTGGACTGGCGTCTCCTCTCTCTCCTTTTGACCTTTCGAGTATTCTTCTGGTTGCTGGTGGCTTGTTAGTTCCGTGTTCCTTACCAGCATCTCCTGTCATAAAATAACTCATGCAAATTGTTACTGTCTTTGCCTGGCCAGGGCGGGCGGTTTCAGTCAGTGTTTCCCCTAACACTATCTCTTGATTCTTTTTTTTTCTTTTTTTCCCTGAGTAAATAATATTGGTGGTAGATTGAAAAATAACATTGGTGTTACTTGGGACCAATGTTCTGCATAAATATTTCAATGTGATTCTGAGCGTAATATTTAACTATATAATTGATTAGTTAGTTAATGAGTTACTAAAAGCAGTCACATTAGAGGTAACTGACTCTATTCTATCCATGTTTCCATTGAGTGTAATTTCAAGACCTATTTCCATGTAGTATTATTGAGTCTTCATAAAAAGCAATTTGACATATGCAAAAATTACTTAACATTTTTTGCACCTTTTTTTTAAAGAAGAAAAAGATTTTCTTCTTAAAATGCAAATTATACCTTGTTTTATGGTTGGTTTACAATTATGACTGTTTGACTGCCCACATAGACACTAAAGCTTAAAATGCACTTTGAATGAAATCTTTACAGTAGTTTTAACTACAATGAATAGTAGATGAAATATAGAACTTGCCAACTGCAGAATATTTCATGTGCATAAGCAACTTTGGAAGAAAGAGAATTGAAGGTCTTTGAAAGGAAATACTTAGCTTTATAATAATTCCTATTTTAAATTCATTGGCACTTTACAAAGGTAATCTCAATTTCAAATGTTTAATGGGCATTAATTATGTAGGCTATCAATCCTGTTTATTAAAAGAAATGCCATGTAAATGTATTTGTTTGAAACATTTTATATGCCTTAATACTAATGTATGTGTTCCCATGGAAACCACAAATACCCCTTTAGAAATATGATGTAAAAGAGTAGCTTTACTTTTAACTAGAACCTGAGAAATTGCAGGCTATATTCAAGAAAAGATAGCTACAAAGTTGAAAAATTTTGCTGTGGTTACTTCTTGCTGAGATATGAACTGCATGTAAAACTGTAAAACCATATGTGTGTGTGCGTGCAATTTGCAAAACAAATTAATTGTACTAGAACACAAAAATACAGAATAGAAAAGGAAAAAAGTGGTAAGTTAGACTTCATTAAAGTTAAAAATGTTTGATCTTCGAAAGACACCAGTAAGAAAACAAAGGCAAACCATAGATTGGAAGAAAATATTTGCAACATATATATCAGACAAAGGAATTATATCCAAAATACATAAAGAAGTCTTGCAACTCAATAACAGGAAAACAACAAACAACCCAATTTTTTAAAAAGTGGACAGAAGATGTGTGCAGTCATCCCTCAGTATGGGTTGGGGGTGGAGGGGATTGGTTCGAGGACACCCTGCAAACACGAAAATATGCAGATGCTCAAGTCATTTATATAATATGGCATAGCTGAATCATATGGTAGTTTTTTTTGTTTTTTTTTTAACATCTTTATTGGAGTATAATTGCTTTACAATGGTGTGTTAGTTTCTGCTTTATAACAAAGTGAATCAGTTATACATGTACATTTGTCCCCATATCTCTTCCCTCTTGCATCTCCCTCCCTCCCACCCTCCCTATCCCACCCCTCTGGGTGGTCACAGAGCACCGAGCTGATCTCCCTGTGCTATGCAGCTGCTTCCCACTAGCTATCTGTTTTACGGTTGGTAGTGTATACATGTCCATGCCACAAAAAAAAAAATTTAAAAAAAGAAAGATAAAATAAAATATATACAAATATTGAATTATTATGTTGTAAACCTGAAACTAATATAATGTTATATATCAATTATACTTCAATTTAAAAAATTAATTCATTAAAGTAATACAAGCTTATCTTGAAAAAAAAAGATGACATAGCATTTGCATATAACCTGTCCACATTCTTTCATATACTTTAAATCATCTCTCAGTTACTTATAATTACATTGTACCTAGTACCTGTAAATGCTTTGTAAGTGTTTGTAAATACAATGTAATGCTATGTAAATAGTTACCATTGTGTGGGGAAATTCAAATTTTTCATTTTGGAACTTTCTGGAAAATGTTTTCAAATTGTTTTTCAGTCTCTGGTTGGTTGAATCCTCATGTGGGGAGACCACAGTTATGAAGGGCTGACTGTATAGACTTTTCATCAAAGAAGATACACTAATGGCCAATTAGAACTTTAAATTTTATAATTCTACTTTTGTATTTGTTTAGTTTATATAAAAGCAACTTATACTTAAATTTATTTTCCATTTTTGCTCTATTAGGTTAATTTTCATTATTATTTTCTGTCCTTATATCTCAAAGTACTGTATGTAATTAAAAGTCCAAATACCAAACTTGTTTCAGAGCGTATTCCCTCACCCTCGTTACTATTCTTATGTACAAGGATTTATAATGAATAGGTAATGTGGTTCTGCAAGAAGTGACTCAAGTTTATATTTTTATTTTAAAGTTCTCTACAACTGAGTAATCCTGTTTTTGACGGTAGTTTTTTCCCATAATGAACTAATTGCCTCTGATCCTCATTTTAAAAAATGAGGAATGTGATATTATGGGTTACCTAACTTGCCACACTTGCATTAATAATTTTACTAACTCCCAAGGCATTGTATTTTATTTTTGATGGCCAGCCTTGCTAGAAAATTAGAAATCTCTAGCCACCTTTCAACCTAATTAGTCCCAATTCTGACTTCTGTAATTCTCAAAATTCTTTTAAGCATTTTAAGCTGCAGCTATTAAGAACAGATTTCTTTTACCCCAGATACTTTTCATACATACCTCAAATGCTTACAACAACCCTTCAGGAATTGTTTGATAGCTTTTTCCAATATTTAAAGTTCTCTGACTTGGTCTCACTGTTTTTAAAAACCAACTTGAGTGTTTACAGTGTTTTTAACCATTCCTTATATGATACAGTTTATCTTCCCTCTCTGGTCCCTCTCCTCTGTGAAAATTCTAGTTTAATATTTCTCATGAAATATGTTTTCTGGAACAAATTGCAGTACTCCAGATTTGGTAAGTGCCAAGTGAACTTGAACCTCCTCTTTTCTAACATCTGTACTTCTATTAAAATGGTCTGCTTTCGTGTGTGTGTGTGTGTGTGTGTGTGTGTGTGTGTGTTTGACAGCCAGTCCTGTCAATCCAAATGTCTTCCTTTCAGTTATATTGATTTTCTAACCTAATTGTGTTTTTCTCCATTACATTTAACCTTTATTTTAGATAAAATTCCAACCCATTGCAAATTTTTTAACTAATACAATAAAAATTAAGAAATTGTGATTTTTTTTAATGACCTGAGCTGGTGTGAGAAAAAATAGGTAGCCAAAGTGATATGACTCAGAATGAGTGAATGAGATGTCAAGACCTAGTTGGATTATCAAAATCAATTATTGTAACATTCATGCCTCCTTACTTGAAGACAATCTCCTGCTTATTTTCCCCATGCTCCGCATCAACGCCTTTTTGTGTCACTTTTTTTCTTACTTTATATGCTTTACACTGTGTAGATTTTTCAAATGCTGGGCACATATTCTAATTTTAAAAACTTTCTGATTAAGAAATTAGAACTATTAGGAGAAAAAAATTAGAATGGGGTATAGCAGGAAGCAATGTTGAGAACAGAAGTAGAGAAAGAATGAACTTGCATCTCTGGTAATCTTGAAAGTAAGAAAAACTGTGATGTTGTAGAGTAGCAGTGGAGTGGGGAGAAAATAAAATATGTATGGATTATAAAGCTTTCCAGATACAATCTGATGGCATAGGATGTGTTATACCTATGAGGTAATTAGAGTTTCAAACAAAAATTGGTTCCCAAGGGTTGTTAGTCTGGGACTACACCCACCTTTTTCTGGTGGTTAAATGCTGCCACTTGGCTTCTGCCATCCCAGGATGCCATTTTCTCCATTTAGTGCAGAGAGCCAGTTCGTTGGCAGCACTACCCATTCATTCTTGGCTTACAGAGAATCGCTACCCCAGAGCTCTTCAGTGATGCCAGAGCTTCCCTCATGAATGCATTTCATACAGAATTGATCAAGAGAAAGTTCTCAGGACTCTACTGGAGGTGCACAGTTAAGGGATGGCTAAACAGGTCTTACATGATAAACCCACCCTTAACATTTGGTTTCCTTAAGTCTTTGGATACTTTCCACTATAATATATCAAGGAAATGCTAGAATTTCACCTTCATTTAGGGTAGTCCACGTTTGGGCCTGGATTTCGGTCATCTAACCTGACTATTAGAGCTACTACCAGCTACTCAATATATTGAATCAAGAATCTTGATTTAGTACATCTTTATAAACATGTTTTGTTTGATTCAACATTACATTCCTTCTAGCTGATCCAAAACCCTTAGTATCTGTTTTCACCTAGGTTCTAAAGGTTTCTATCTCCATAAACTGGCAAAATCTTGCAATTGCAGGGTGCGGGGGCACACTTAGTAGTTTACCCTAGGGTATATTGATGTAGAAAATTAAGCAATTCCTTAAAAAAAAAAAAAAAAAAACCACTATAAACAACTAAAAGAAAATAGTTGGCACTTACAGCATGTTGCCTAGAAATCTCCTAAAGTAAATCTACCATTTCATTATATAATTTTTCTCCACATCATCACAGGCAGCAGTGCTTCTAAACCTTATCCCACTGTATGATAGGGTTCCCTTTCCTTCAGCTTCAATAGCATTTGCCTAACCTTCCTTTTAGTGCACAGCAAAAGCGTCCTTGAAAGCCATCAAGCTTCGTTAGCTCTCTCTTCAGTATCCTTCTAACTGTTGCCTGTAGCTTTGTCCCAAAGACACTGCCACATGGTGAAGATTTTGTTACAGTAGCACCCCACTTTCAAGGACCAAAGTTTGTTGGTTTTCTGTTGCTGCATAACCAACCACCCAAATTTAATGGCTTAAATAAACAATAGTCATTTAATTACTATCATGTTCTAGGATTGACTAGGTGCCACTAGGTGGTTATTGCTCAGGGTTTCTCACAAAGTTTCGGGCATATGGTGGCTGGCTGTAGACACCTGAAGCCTCATTGATTTTAGATGGAGACATCTGAAGGCTCGGGTTCCTGCTCTGGGAAGGCTCAAACAGCCAGGGTCCCCAGCAATGTATACTCCTGCCCCCACCCACACCCGCCGAGGGTCTCTGTCTGTCTCTGTCTCTCTCCCTCTGTATTCTCTCTGCATGCTCTCTAGCTTGGCAGCTTCTGGGCACCGAGACTTACTACATGGCAGCTCAAGATTCAAGGATGCAAGGCAAGGTGGTGATGCAGACTCTACTTCTTGTTGGGGGACTATATTCTGTAAGACCATGTGTGACTGGAAATTAACGTTGCAGCAATTTTTGGAAACTACAGTTTGCTTCTTCTTTGTGTTCTCTTGTATCCAGAGCCTGTTGAAGGGTGTAAATATAAAACTAAATGGTAGATAGCAATATAGGAATGTAAATCTTTGCAAGACTTGTAATGTCACTTTACAATCTATTTACATTATATTTGCATTGTAGTTGCCATACATTGTTGGAAGGTCACACCATTTCGTGACCAATGAGAGACTGAAGGCAAAGATTTTAATGCTAATGAGAAGAAATTAAGTAGGAAAAGATATTTGAGTGGGAATTCATTAACGCATATTTCCATGTCACAATGACTTTTTCTTCCCTGTGCAATGTTTTGATTGTAGTTACTTGTATAAATAATATTTTGAGAAAGAGTATTTCCTATTTTTCATATATGGATAAAATAAGTGGGATAACTCAAAATCAGGAAAAGATTGCCCGATGGAAGGAATAAAAGCTAGGAATACTGTCAAAGTAAATCTTTTTTAAAGAGAAAAAGTCCAATAAGAATACAGAATTACTATCTGTGAAACAGAAAAGGAACTTAAGTACGAAAGTACAAAATGGGAAAGGAAATTGTATTTCAGAAGTGACTGTGCTTGACATCAATAAGTTAATAAAACTAGAATGAATATTAGACAATTAGCAAAATACCATAGTTTCAAGAAAGACATCTGAAATCTAGTTTTCCTTGTATTTATTATTATTTTTTTAATCTTAAACTTGTATCCATTTTTTGGTCACTTTTAAACATCTGGTTACCATGACATTTTATTTATATAAAACTTAAATATTTAAGGGAATTCCCTGGCAGTCCAGTTGTTAGGACTCCGCACTTTCACTGCTGAGGGCCAGGGTTAGATGCCTGGTCAGGGAACTAAGATACTGCAAGCTACGTGGCGTGGCCAAAAAAAAAAAAAAGTTTAAATATTTAATTTTACGAAATAAAATTATATTAACTAAACATTTAGATGCTACGTCTTAAACCTGTCTCCCATGTGGAGTCCTTTGGCTTTATTTCTCTGAGCTGTAGACTGTCAGGTACTGCCCTGAGTTTTGCAGTTAGCCTCCAAAGGGGGTTTCTTACCCCATATTCCCACCACTAACAAAAGCTATGACTGAAGTATGTGTCCATGTATATTAGTTTCCTAGGGCTGCCTTAACAAATTACCATAAACTGAGTGTCTTTAAACAACGGAAATTTATTCTCTCACAGTTCTGGATACACAAGTCCCAAATCAAGGTATGTGCAAAGTGCCTGAAGGCTATAAAGGAGCACCTCTTTCCACACCTCACTCCTAGCTTCTGTGGTTATCAGCAATTCTTGACATTCCTTGTCTTGTAGTTTTCTTCACATGACGTTCTCCCTCTCTGTGTCCAGATTCCCCTCTTATAAGGACACCAGTCATTGGATTAGGGCCCACCACAATCCCATATGACCTCATTCTAAGTTGATTACATCAGCAAAGACCCTATTTCTAAATACAGTCGCATTCATAGGTACCGGGATTAGGACTTGACCATATCTTTTGGGGCGACAATTCAACCCACAACACCATGTAACTCAAGCACTGGACTTACGCAAAGGAATATTTAAATGACAAGACATTTCATGCTTGTTTCATCTTTCATTATCAAAATTTTTACTATTAAAACAGCTTAGTTTAACTTTAATCAGGAAGCAGGTAATTCTTTTAAAGAATTATTCATTGGCAAAGATACCAGAGTATGGATATCCTGGTATCTTTGCCAATGAAGTTTTTCAAGCTAAATCGTTGTTCACATAATTCGTTAGATCTTTTTTTTTTTTTAATTTGGTTGTGCCGGGTCTTAGTTGCAGCAGGTGTGCTCCTTAGTTGCAGCTCACGGGCTCCTTTGTTGCAGTTTGCTGGCTCCTTAGTTGTGGCATGTGAACTCTTAGTTGTGGCATGCATGTGGTATCTAGTTCCCTGACCAGGGATCGAACCCGGGCCCCCTGCACTGGGAGTGCGGAGTCTTAACCACTGCACCACCAGGTAAGTTCCTGGTTAGATCTTTACTACTTAGAGAATGAGAGGAATTTCTTCAAAATGGTATTCCTAAAAGAACCAGAATAACATACAATGGACAAAATGTTTGAACCTGACCCATATTGCCTGTTTGTTATGTACAATTGACAGACTAGCCATTGGCAGAGCAGAGGAAGCCTTTGAAATTCTGGTTTTCCCAGAGGGCTGATTTGGATGCTTCACACATGGTTGTAAAATAAAAAAATAACATAAACAAATAAGTAACGGCTACTTTGAATGGACATCACTACCTCATAAGCTTGTTAGCTGCACAATGGAAGATTAAAATTATGGAATAATGAATTTGTAATGATTAATATACTCTGTATTTCAAGAACAGTATTTAGGAAATTGCCTGGTCTGAGTTATAGACAAAGGTGTTGAATAAAATAATTTTAAAAGCTCTTCTGATACTTAAACTACATCTGTATCTATATATGTAAGTATACATATCATATATAAATATACAATAAAAATATATATTTGTTTTTATCTTCAGGTAGGATTTTTTAGGGTGGTCTTTTTTTTTTTTTTTTTTTCCAATTTCATAGCTTTATTTTTTTCAGCTTTATTGAGGTATAGATGACAAATAAAATTGTAATATATTGGGTTGGCCGAAAAGTTCGTTTGGGTTTTTCCATAACATCTTATGGAAAAACCCAAAGGAACTTTTCGGCTAACCCAGTACTTAGAGTAAACAGCAAGACAATTTGATATATGTATAAATTGTAAAAGGATTTCCACCATCGAGTTAATTAATTCATTCATCACCTCACGTTTTATCTTTTTTATTTTTCTTGGTGTGAACACTTAAGTTCTATTCTCTTAGCAAACTTCAGTTGTGCAAACAGTATTATCAACTACAGTCACCATATTATACATAAGATCCTCAGACCTAAAGTGAAAGTTCGTACTCTTTTACCAACCACTCACTGTTTTCCCCAGCCTCTGGCAACCACCATCATTCTTTTCTCTGCTTCTATGAGTTTGACTATTTTAGATTCAACATATAAGTGAGGTAATGCAGTATTTGTCTTTCTGTGTCTGATTTATTTCACTTAGCATAATGTCTTCCAGGTCCAGTCATATTGTCACAAATGTCAGGATTGCCTTCTTTTTAAAGGCTGAGTAATATTCCATTGTATTTTCTTTATCTATATATCCATCAATGGACATTTAGATTATTTCCATATCTTGGCTATTGTGAATAATGCTGCAGTGAACATTGGAATGAGGGAGATATCTCTTTGAGATTCAGATTTCAATTTCTTTGAATATATACCCAGAAATGGGATTGCTGGATCATATGTATGGTAATTCTATTTTTAACTTTTTGAGGAACTTCCGTACTGTTTTCCATAGTGCCTGTACCAGTTTACATTCCCATCAGCAATGTACAAGAGTCCCCTTTTCTCTGCATCCTCGCCAGTATTTGTTATCACTTGTCTTTTTTATAATAGCCATCCTAACAGGTGATATTTGTTTTTTGCTGTTGAGTTATATGAGAACCTCTTCTATTTTAGATATTAACCCCTTACTGGACATGGGTTTGTCAATATTTTCTTTCATTCCATAGGTTGCATTTTCATTTTGTTGATGGTTTTCTTTGCTGTGCAGAAGCTTTTTAGTTTGATGTAGTCCTACTTATTTATTTTTGCTTTTGTGGCCTTTGCTTTTGGTGTCAAATCTAAAAAATCATTGTTAAGACCAATGATTTCTTCTAGGAGTTTTATTCAAGTCCTTAATTCATTTTGAGTTGATTTTTGTGTATGGTGTAAAATAGTGGTCCAGTTTCATTCTTTTGCACGTGACTGCCCAGTTTTCCTAACACCATTTACAGTTTTCCTAACACCATTCTTTCCCCATTGTATATTTTTGGCTTCTCTGTCAAAATTAATTGACCGTACATTCATGAATTTATTTCTGGGACTTCGAGTCTATTCCATTGATCTATGTGTTTATTTTTATATCAGCACCATACTGTTTTGATTACTATAACTTTGTAATATAGTGTGAAATCAGAAAGTGTGATGCTTCTTGCTTTATTGTTCTTTGGCTATTCATGGTCTTTTGTAGTTTCATACAAATTTTAGAATTTTTAGAAAATTTTTGTGAAAAATGCCATTGGAATTTTGACAGGGATTGCATTGACTCTGTAGGTTACTTTGGGTAGTTTGAATGTTTTAATATTAATTCTGATTCATGAACATAGGATAACTTTGCATTCATGAGTCATCCTCAGTTTCTTTCATCAGTGTCTTGTAGTTTTCAGTGTATAGATCTTTCACTTCCTTGGGTAAGTTTATTCCTAAGTGTCAATATTTTTTTTGTTTTTGATGCTGTTGTAAATGGAATTTCCTGTATTTCTTTTTTCAGATAGTTTCTTGTTATTGTATAGAAATGCAACTGATTTTTGTATGTTGAGTTTGTATCCTGAAACTTGATTGAATTCATTTATTAGTTATAACAGTTTTTTGGTGGAATCTTCAGCATTTTCTATATAAAAGATCATGTCATCAGCAAACAGAGATAATTTTACTTCTCCTTTCCAATTTGGATGGCTTTCTTTTTTTCCTTGCATTGCTCTGGCTAGGACTTCAGTACACTGTTATATAGGAGTGGTGAGAGTGGGCACCCTTGTCTTGTTCCAAATCTTGTGATTTTAATTGAAATATACTTCTTTTGTGTTGTGAATCCATTAAGAAATTATTGTAACTATTTTTAATACTTTTGTCCTTATCCTTTATACTAAAGTGTTAACACACCACGTTACAGTAGTACAGTATTCTGAATCTGACTTTATACTTACTGTTACTGTTACATGTATATATTCATGTTTTATCTTGCCTTCATTTCTGGTGGACAGCTTTGCTGAGTAAAGATTCTTGGTTGGTAGTTTTTTTTTGTTTTGTTTTTTCTTTCAGCACTTTGAATATATCATCCCACTCTTTCCTGGCCTGTAGAGTTTCTTCTGAGAAATCCACTTGTAGCATTATAGGGGTTCCCTTGTTTGAGAGAAATTTGTTTCTCTTGCTGCTTTTAAAATTCTCTTTTCAATTTTAGGTAGTTTTATTATAATGTGACTCAGAGAAAATTGTTTTAGATTGAAATTATGGGGTGAACTATTATCTTCATGAATCTGGATGTCTAAATTTCTCCCCAGGTTTGGGAAGTTCTCAGCCATTATTTCTTTAAATAAGTTTTCTGCCTCTTTCTCCTTCTCTTTTCCTTCTGGGACTCCAGTGGTGCATAGATTGTTTCCCTTAATGGTGTTCCACAAGTCCAATAGGCTTTCTCAATTCCTGTTCGTTATTTTTAGCTCGTCTGAGTGCATAATTTCTGCCTTCAATTTCACTGATTTCAGGGTGTCAAGTGTGGGGGCATATTGTGGCCCTGATACAGGCCAGGCATGATGTGTCTTTGGCTCAGATTGCTTGGGTCACAGCATCAACAACTGTGTGGCCCTTGGCAAGCCCTGTGGGGGGATCTGCAGTGTTGAGGTCTTCAGCAGCACGTCTAGGTCCAGCAGCTAGGGACCAGGGCAGGCAGAAGTGGTGGCCAGAGAAAGTAGTGTGCATACACTAGGCTGCAGGGGGCCAGCTGCAGGTACCTGTGTAGCAGACACTGGTTGCAGACACATACACAGTGACAGGGGCCAAGGCAGCCAGCAAGGATTGGGGCCAGCTGTGGGCACACTGGCAGCTGTGGAGACCTTGGCTCTCAGCATGTGCTACTGTGGCCACTGGGTCTTGCCATGGGCACATGTCAGTGGAGGCAGGTGACTCGGTTTGGGCTGAAGGTGTGCAGGTACACAACTAGAGGGCTAGCTGCAAGTGAGCCCAGTGGTACGGGCCAGTGACTAGAGAAGGCTGAATGTGGTCCCCCAAACAGCTGTGGGGCCCTTGGCTTCTATGACTGCAGGATCTTGCTACAGGTGCATCCAGGGCAGTGGAGGCGAGTGATGGGCATAGACTAGCAGCATGCAAGTGCACAGCCAGAACAGCTGGCCCCAAGCACATGCATGTGGTGGGAATCAGCCAAGGGAGTCTAGCCTGGTGTCTTGCACCCAAGCAGCCACAGAGGCCTGGGCTGGCTGCTAGTGAGGATCCTGGGCTACAGAGGGGGCAGGAAGGGGAGGGAATAGGGCAGAACTCAGGTAGTTGGTGGTCTGCAAATGCAAACACCTTGAGGTGAAAAAAGGTAAAATCTGCAGGGATTTCATGGCAGCCATGTTGACCGTTGGTTTCTTCAGCGACAAAAGCTGCTGGATTCCTCTGCAGAGTGGTTTACAGGGAACCGTGGTTACTCCCACTATGTGGCTCTTTTTGGCAGCCCCTGCTCTTTTTCCTTGTTCCTAGGCATCTCCATACATCTCAGCTGTGCTGGTCTCTGGGTGGGGTGAAACCGAGGTGGATCCTTCACGTGGTGCCCCGAAAGACGGGTTGTTCACCCCACCCTGTTTTTCCCAGTCAGTGGAACTCTTTCTAGCTGGAAGTGTGCTCTTGGCGCTGAGCAGTGCCAGCCTGGGGGATGGGATGATGCAGGCAAAATGACTTTATTCTTCCTTCCTTTTCCTGTAGTTATTTTTAGGTTTCTTTGTTCCACTATGTTGCTAAAGATTCTTAAGTGGACTCCTGAGCTCTCTCAGAACTGTTTTTGTTTGTCATTATCTGTCTGATTGTTGATTTTTGTAGGGGGCTGGAGGCTGGGTTCTCCTACTCCAGCGTCTTGGTGATAATCACTCCCCAAAATGTTTGATGTTTTAAAATCAATATTTGGCAAATACAGCATGATATTGTGATATTATCAATGAGCATTTTTCCCCCTAGCAAACTGTGCTCAAGGGTAAGTAAAATACGCTATCATAGAAAATTAATAGATTATAAGCATGGTTACCAGAGCATATTTTAAAGTTGTTTATGATTATTCCATTTACTTAACTTATAGGGTCTAATGTGAAGATATTACTTTTCCATTAAAATCCTCAATGTATAGGTACATATGACTAGGTACTGGAGAGATACCTAGAATCTTGAACTAAGAATTAGGGAAATAGTTTCACATTCAGCTGCAGTAATTAACTTGTAAATATATTTTTTATACGTCTAGAACATATCTATTAGATGAATCCCTAAGAAGTAGAAATTAATGGGTATGTGGATTTTTATTTTGATGGTTATTGCCCACAGATTTATACTTTATACCAAGGTACACTACCACCAATAGTATATGAGAGGAAAGCACGTCTTTTAGTTCATTTATTAGCTTGTTCTGTATTTAACAAAGTTACTGCTCTACTTCGTTAAGGCCCTAAATGGTATACTGGTGAGTTGAAAATGTTCTCATGCATACAGTTTTCCTTTCTCCAAAGTGTCAGCTCTCATGCACTGATATATTGGAAAATTTGGCTGTTTATATATTGGGCTGGCCAAAAAGTTCGTTCGGGTTTTGCAAAACCCGAACGAACTTTTTGACCAACCCAATAAAATGAATCATCCTTTTAAACTTTTTTTTTCCTTCTTTCCCTTATTTAATGTTGAAAAATAAATCCCCTACTCTTTTCTTCTTTGTTGGGCATAGGGATGGAGAAAGTTGAAAGGTAGAAGGAGACAGTATTAAGTAGGGAGGAAGTAGGTTGGTGATAGAGAGTTATAAGTTTTCATTGAATTATTGTTTGTGAATAATATCTATTATTTGTTGAGTGCTACTCATGTGCCAGGCACTGTTGTAAACATTTCACATGAACCATCTCATTTAATCCTTACAGTCACCTTCTCAGGTAGGAATTACTATTTTCCCCATTCTGTAAATGAGGAAACTAAGGCTTTGAGGGGTTAATTTCCCCAAGGTAATTTCTAGTGAAGGGCTTCTAGGTTTGGGCTCTTTTGTTCCTTGCTGCCTACCAACTGAGATTACACCTGTTAACACTAACTAATTAGAGCTCACATTTAGTTAGCACTTGTTAAGTGCAAGGCATTGTCCTAACTGCTTTATATGTATGAATTTATGTACCCCTTATAACAACCTTGTGAGGCACATGCTAGTGTGATCCTCATCTTTCATGTAAGCAAACTGAAGCTCAGAGCGTTAAATAACTTTGATAGTGTCCCCAGCTATGAGAGCCGAGATTAGAACCCAGGCAGTCTAGCTCGAGAGTTCACACAAATACTGGAAAAATCACTGGCATGGGAGTCAAGAAATGTGGATCTGGATTTGTGTCCCAGTTGTGTCATGAGTGAACCTGTGGGGAAATCCCTTTACCTCTCTGGAACCCTGTTCCCTCATATGTGAAAGGAGGGCATTTGTTCCTGGATAATTCCTGAGGCCCTTCTTGCACTAACATTTTAGAATTCCTCAGATAAAAGGGACTAAGCCAGTCTGCTGCTTCTGATTCATCAGTTATTAAGGACAGTCTTAGACTTTAGCAGCTATGTTATCCCACAGCCTCTGAGACTGTACCTAGAAGATGCTCAGCTGCTGCAATTTAATACATCGTCCTTTCCCAGCACGTCAGGTGCCTTTGCATCTGTACAGAACAGAGCTCCGTACTCCAGTGCATATTGCCATTTGAAAGCTATTTATAAGGAGATATCACATTACCCCACTGCACATATGGGTGGAACCTCATAAGGAGAAAAACTCTTAAATTAAAAACAGTTGAAATATATATATTTCATCTCCTGCTAAGTTAAGGAAAAAAGTTTAGCTATAATGTGAAGTGCATGCATTTTCTCAGAACAACTCACTTCGTCATCCAGCTTGCCCTGTTAAAGATCTGTTGCACAGATTTGTAGCCAAGTTCTTTTTTTTTTCAATCTTAAATTCTTTTTTTTTTAATTTTTGAATTTTATTTATTTTTTTATACAGCAGGTTCTTATTAGTTATGCATTTTATACACATTAGTGTATATATGTCAATCCCAATCACCCAATTCATCACACACACACACCTCCCGCTTTCTCCCCTTGGTGTCCATACGTTTGTTTTCTACATCTGTGTCTCAATTTCTGCCCTGCAAACCGGTTCATCTGTACCATTTTTCTAGGTTCCACATACATGCGTTAATATACGATATTTGTTTTTCTCTTTCTGACTTACTTCACTCTGTATGACAGTCTCTAGGTCCATCCACATCTCTACAAATGACCCAATTTCGTTCCTTTTTTTATGGCTGAGTAATATTCCATTGTGTATATGTATCACATCTTCTTTATCCAGTCATCTGTCGATGGGCATTTAGGTTGCTTCCATGTCCTGGCTATTGTAAATAGTGCTGCAATGACCATTGGGGTGCATGTGTCTTTTTGAATTATGGTTTTCTCTGGGTATATGCCCAGTAGTGGGATTGCTGGATCATATGGTAATTCTATTTTTAGTTTTTCAAGGAACCTCCATACTGTTCTCCATAGTGGCTGTATCAATTTACATTCCCACCAAGTAGCCAAGTTCTTGAGGTAGATTTTTTTTTCAACATTTCGCAAAATAGGCATTAATCATCTAAATATTCTGAGCCATCTCTTCTTGTTTTGAACTGAATGCAGATTCAACTAAACTGATATTTTAAAATAAATAAGTTGAGGACTTTGTACTGTTACATCTCCTTTTTCTTTTGGATACTTGCCAAAATCTAGATGAGGAGGGATGAATATAAAAACAAGATCCTTTTCATCTACTTCTGCACACTTAAAGGGTCTAAAGTGAGCCTGGATTTTATTTCTCAGAAAAGAAATTTGGATTACCTAGCTTCTTTATGTATTTATTTTTTTTAAATTTATATTTCTCCAAACCATACTAAAAATAAGATGATATGGTATTCAAAATTGATTTTAGAAGGAGCAAATTAAAGTGGGTCTTCAGGTTCCTAAGAAGTAAAACTTTCACCCTTAATGGTGCCATGGTATCTGTTAGAAAATTCTCCACCCACAAATTGTTATCAGGAGGACATTTTTCCTGTTGGCCTTTTCCTTTGATCTGCCAGGTACCATGCATATTGGTTGGAGGCCTCATTTGTTCTACGAACACAGTAAAGCACCTAGACTTACTGTGAAATCCTGCATAAGTCTCTCTGAGAACCTTTGTCTGTTCTAACCCTTACTGCTGAGCTTCCCCAAATCCTTTTGGAAGTAAAACTGAGATTCTAGCAAAGCACTCTGAGCTTCTTTGGGGGGAAAGTGATAGAAGATTTTTGGAGCTTTTGAATCTACTTATATTGAGTATATTCTTTTCCTCCTCTCTTCCAAGCAACTTACATAGAAATGCAACATGAAAAAAAAAAAAAAAAAGAACAGGCTACAATCAAAAGCAAACATTATGCCCTTTCCTTGCATACACAGATGGTGCTTACTCTGTTTGATCTGTTACCCATTCTGAGTCTGTTAGGAAAACACGACTCCTCTTCCAAGCGCATGCCACTCTTCTTTAATACAACGTGCTTCATCTCTGTGAGCATGGAAGGTCTATTTCTGAACCTGCAGCTGCTCCTCATCTTCACATGAGCAGCAGTGTTTTCCTCCATGTGATAACGTTTAACCCCTCCCATTTTGTTGCATCTTGTCGTTGTCAGGCCAGCGGCTTTCACGTCTTCTGGATCTTTCACCTGTAACCACACATGATGCTTTCGGTCAGAATTCTTTGATTCAACTCTGATTTGCCTTAATCTTTCATGGGGGCCCATAAAGTGTTACCCATGTTTTGGGGGCACAGCAGCCCTTTTCCTTCTGCTCCTCCTCCCCAACCTCACAACTGCTTCAGTGTCTGTAACATGAGCAGCTCCCTCCCCACCCAGGGATTTTACAGCCTTTGTGCTCTCGTTAGGAACTATCGTTCTTAAATCTGTGATCTGTTTTCCTGGAGAGAATGTGATTTTTCTCATGATTCAACTCAATCTGTAGTGATAATCTCTGCTATTATCTACACTGTTTCTCTTTTCATGGACAAATATACCTTCTGTCCCATATACCTTTAATGAAGTACGTGGCCTACGTTTATTCTTTTTCCCTCTTATTTTCTCTTTTTGTACATGCTTATAGCATCTGCAGACTTGGTGTATGGCTATAGGTCTGTTGGTGTTTTCTGCCTTCTCTCACTTGCCCTTCTCTGCTCCCTGCTATTGGTGGTCAAATCCTGGATTTTCCTGTGCTCTAAAAAGCCACACTCACCATCATCGTGATCATCACCACTGGCTAGATTGATATTTATCAGGCCCTGCTTTCACTGTGTTGCTCACATAGCCTAGAATCTGGGTGGCTCTGGAGGCTTGGGACTCTCAGCCTGGTGCTCTGTGGTCAGACCCGCCCATACCCTCAGTGCGGTCAGATGAGTCCTCCCACCCCACCAATAGAGTCTGGGTTCTCACTAATACTGTTTCACCTTCACCTCTCCACAGCTTATCTTGATTGCTCTAGCCTCTGAATTGCCGTCATTCTTATGATGTGTGTTATAGGTCCACAATCTGTTATCTACATTTATAAAAATCTCTAGGCAGCTGAAGTGGGTTTTTTAAAAGTTATTTATTTATTTATTTATTTATTTATTTATTTATTTATTTTGGCGGTGTTGGGTCTTCATTGCTGGGCACAGGCTTTCTCTAGTTGTGGCAAGCGGGGGCTACTCTTCGTTGCAGTGTGCGGGCTTCTCATTGCAGTGGCTTCTCTTGTTGCGGAGCACGGGCTCTAGGCGTGCAGGCTTCAGTAGTTGTGATGCTTGGGCTCAGTAGTTGTGGCTTGCGGGCTCTAGAGCGGAGGCTCAGTAGTTATGGTGCACAGGCTTAGTTGCTCTGCGGCACGTGGGATCTTCCTGGACCAGGGATCTAACCCGTGTCGCCTGCATTGGCAGGCAGATTCTTAACCACTGTGCCACCAGGGAAGCCCCTGAAGTTTTTTTTTTAAACTCATTTTGCACCAAAATCTGACCTGAACTGCTGACTCTCATGAAGCTATACAGAGTCATTACTTTCTTTACTTAATGTGAATGCTCATATTTCCATTGCAGAAATATTTATATGCTTGATTATGGGGTTCTGTATGGGGTTTATATTTATAAAACATCTCCAGACCCTTCTCCAGAAGGATCTGGAGATGTTTTATAAATATATGGAATAAGTGCATATCACCTTTCTAAAAATCTGAAAAATTCTGAATTCCAAAATACGTCTGTTGCTAAAACTTTCAGATAAGAAATTGTGGATCTGTATTGCTTTGAGGTTATAATCAGATTAGATCAGTAGGTGTTTATATACCTACAGCATGGTAGGTACTGTGGTAGAAGAGAAAAAGTAGAAGCATAAGACAGGTTTCCTGCTTTTGAGTAGTTTGCATTCAAACTGTGTTGCTTTGTTGTTTAACTGTTTGGAAGACAAGACACATGAAACAAGGTTGTAAATTCCTGGAGGGCAGGGGAACAGGTAAGTTCTTTGGCATTCCTATTGGTAGAGTATTACTAATGATGAGGTTATTTCAGAGGACAGACTATTGATTTCCAGCCCATTTAGAGAAGACTGAAGTTTACCTCTGTGGAGCTCAGTTCTCATAAACAGCAGCACCAAAATTGCCATCAGCTCTCAGACCAGGTATCCCAAACATGATGGCACCTCTCACGAGCACTGTGTCTGAACTAACTGCACAGGACTAAGGAAAGAGCTGCTGCTGCTCCAGTGGCACCTGCTGGTGGTTCCCAAGGAGGCCCCTCTAGGTAAGATCCATTCCAGCCAGGGTCACCCACAGCCTAGGGCTATTCCAGCTTGGGCAGGGACTAGGTAACTATGTCACCTTAAATGCCATTAATATGGAATTAATTTAAATATCTTTTAAGTTGATATTTTAAAAATGTGATTTACTCCTTCTGCTTTTTCCCCTAGAAGTTCACGTTTAGTTCTTTGTTTTAAATAATGGAAATGATCATGTCCTAACAGACCGACTCCTTTCAGTATCCAGTGAAGGAATGTCAGTTGAAGTGGTATTTACAGATCCCAGACTTGGCGGATGACTTGTTATTTGTAGTTGTTAGCCTGTTCTAGGGGCTAACAGAAAATACTCAAGCTTTGTTTGGCCATTTAAACTATGTGGGCATGAAGACGAAATGCTATGTTAACTGTCATTTACTTTAGTAAGCAGTGTTTCTTGCCTGATAGAGGAGCGGCATCTAATAAGAGCATATATTGAACACTCAGTCCTGACTCTGTTGAGTAAATTGAAGGCAAACAAAAGAAAAGATCCTTGACTCATTTTCTTATCTCCACTGGAAGGATTCCCCTCCTTTTGTGTCATCGACTTCACTCTCCTCCTTAAACCACTGGTGCTGTGAACTCTGTTCCAGTCACTGACATGTTCTGGTCATGCTTAACCCAGGAGCTGGATTCCAGCTCACGGTACCTTTGTGCAGGTTGCTCGAGACGTTAGTGCCTGTGGGCAGGGAAATGCCAAACTGGGATTACAGCTACTTCTCTATTTCAAACAGAACTGCCTACTTTGGGCTTTATATTTACAAAATTGCTGTCCCTGAAGGTTAATATTAGCTTTCCATAGCAGGTGATTTCTCTTCTGTCTCGCCTTCTTTACTGTTATTAGGTTATCTTCCTTTAGAAGAAGAAATAGTGTATGTTACCTAGATTTTCTTTTTTCTTTTCGGGAAAATGATGAAAAATGCCTTTCAATTAAATGTAAGACCCCAAGGGAAAAAATACATGTAATTATTAACTAAATATATTCAAGGATCCTTTAGATTGTTCATGGGATAGTAATCATTAAGCAAACAGATAAAGACCTATTCATATTTTATTTTCTACCTTTTAATTACACCCTCAATAGAAACAGTAGATTATTGGTAAGGGAAATGATTCCTGTATTATCTCACCTTTCAGTAGGAAGGAATATAAGAGTAGTGGTGCTCTACATTTAGTATACTGCATTTTGTTTCACAATCTAAAATATGTTTAGTGTTAAAGATTTTAGGAGGCTCTTTTTACTTTTTCATCTTTTTGCTAAGAATAGCGTAACTTATTAAGCACAAAGAAGTTCTTATTAGAGTATCTTTTTCCAGTGCCATGAGTTCAGGAACGTTGGATCAAATATGAGATTTGGGAAGGCCCATATTAATAGTTTCTAGAGAGGAATTAGAATTTGGTTTATGAAGATAGTATTTCTGCACATAGTGGCTTGGAGTACAATACTGTGCCTGATACAGAAGAGGTAATTAACACCTTCTTTGAGGGCATCTGTGTGCATGGATGAAAATACATTAACGGCTCTGGATTGAAGGTTTACCTTGTGGGCAAATTTGGAGATAAAGTGATATGCATGGGTAATTTGGTGCAGTGTTAAGGCAAGGGGTTGAAGAGCAAAGATGCCCATTGTGACAAGGACAGCACAGCATTCTGATGTTAACATGTGCAGGTATTCATTAGTTGTGGAAAATAGCACATATGAATGCATAATCATTTGATTTGTGTCCTTTAAATGGGTAGGATTTATGATTGGGGGGACCTCTTAGTATTGTATGTGGGTGTCTCATTCGCCTGCAGATAATTTTCCATCATCTTTATCATCTGTCTGCCTTAATTAGGTACTTTGCTTTGCATACATATTACAATTTAGGTGAAGTATCATTTTCTTGTGTATTTTAAGGTAAGCATTAGTGAGACCATAGCCAAGATAAGAAATTTCATTAAAATGTGTCATACCAAATTTTACATTGAAAAATTAAAATCTAGAATGTATACTCAGTAGAAGTAATGAAATTTATTTACCAGTGATAAGAAGGAACACTGTCTTCCTTTTGGATAAGAAAGCGGTTTCAACAACAGCTAGGCAGTTATAATTCTGTGGTGACTTAAGAAAAACCCAATGCTGCCTTGTACGATAAGGTATCTAATATTCTTCTGTCTTATAATAAGCCTCATGATTAAGCATACATTTGAAAAGTTTGCCATGAGGACATTCTGTAGTCATTTCTGCTTGTAATTGCGTCATTGCAATCTTTGACATCATAAATTAGGGGACTGGACATTGCTCTCAAGGTACCAACTATCAATATATCACTGAAAGGTATAAACAAACAATAAAACAGGAGAGGAAATGCCCTCTAAATTAATTTTATAAAGTATTATCCTACAGCAAATGACCATTATGTGTTCAGCCCTGGGCTGGGGCAGAGGTAAAACTCTGAGAGTCCTAAACTGCTCAGGAAAAGCCCTGCCTTTGTTTTTCTTTAATTGAGGCTGGAGCCCAAGCAGGAGGGGAAGTAACTTAGGCCATAGCTTCTGTTTGACCAGTTCGGATGAAGAAAACTCAGAGCAGCTGGCAAAATTGTCGAGTACTGAGCATCGCAGTCTCTCCCCTCAGTTTAATGCCCTCTCCCCTTTCAAGTGCCCATTGTGTTCTTGCTTTTGAGTCCCCTTCTGCAGTCAAATTAGGAAGATAGTGGATATACTCAAGGTAGGAAGATAGGTAGCTTTGTGTGATGGTTTAAGACACAGACTTTGGAATTACATAAATATGAATTTGAATCTTAGCTCTATGAACTGGGAACATTGCTTCAACTCTCTTGAGCCTCAGCTTCCTCATCTTTATTATAGGAACAATAATAAAATTACCTTTAGGACATGATATAAGAATATGAGGACATTTAAAGCATATTGTACAACACCTACCTTAAGGGGCAAGGAGTAGGGGAAGAACCTTTTGTCAGTCCTTACAAGTTACAGTTGTTCTTTTGTCTACGCAGAGCTTAATGATGTCTATTTTAACCATGTTGACATTATTGAGCCAACTTCTTTGTTCCCTTTTTCTCCTCCTTTAACCTTAGACCCTCTCCTCCAGTCTTTCTTTATAAGATTTCTGAGTACTAAGGATCTAGAACCTATTTTCATGGTGTTCACACCCTTCTCTTGAACCTGTTCAGATCTAACTTTGCCCTATTCTTTGCAGTTAGGAATTTAAACCCCAAGGTTTCTAGTCCAACTGGCACAGCTTTCACAACATACTGTAGCATCCAAGACTTTTGTGGTGACCGCTGACTGAGAGTGGGAGTCATTGAACATCTAATCTGTGATAGCAGCATGTGAGGTTTTGGGGAAACCTCCCAGTCTCCTTCTTAGAGTGTTAACAGGAAAGGATTTATAGTATGGAGTGCATGGACGGAACACAGAAATGAACCTTACTCTCCCAGAAATTGGGAAGGAGGAGTTATAAGCAAATAAAATCTCAAGTCTTGGGGAATAACATCCAGGTAGACTTTATACATCGAATCTGTATAATGTGTAGTGGCAATCTGCATTGATCATGTTTGATTCTAGATATTAGAAACCTAAGAATTAACTAAAAATTAGTAAAAAAAAAATTTCTAAATTTGAAAGGAAAAGGTTGATTAATAACACAGCACAGCACCCCTTTGACATTCACAGAGGAAACTTCACAGGCTTTTGAGAAACCCTACATTCTTAAATACCCGTATCTTTTATAGAATTCATATATGAGTTGAGAAACCCTACATTCTTAAATACCCCTATCTTTTATAGAATTCATATATGAGTTGAGAATAACAGAGACACAGCTTAACAGTTGCTATGCTCATTAACTAGCTAAATGACTATTCCATGTCAGAAATCTCCTCAGTCTTCATTCAAATTTGTGTCTCAACAAAGTTACAAATTACAACCTGTCATAACCTTGTAAAATTCACTCATGAATGGTTAAAACCAGCAATGTTAAATCTGTGAATGCCAAGGGTCTACTGTAATAATAAGAGACATTCATGCGAGTAGCTTCGGTAATTATCGTGGAGAACAGTAACAATTATATATCTCATTAAACAAGTGCCTAATTAATGTTGTTGTAAATTTTGCTTGATTAGAACACAGTCTCTATAGTTGTTGCTCATACAACATGGCTGGCTGCTCTCACAACTATTAATAAAAGTGAAAGGGAAAATTGACTTTTGGTTCACAGTTTTAGTCATGGCTTAGAGAGGTACTTAATGGATAGGAATGTAATATCCTTTATGCCTTGAGGAATCCATACTTAGTGAATGATGTATGATAACCATTTATTCATGTGTTATTCCTTTAGTGTGGTGAAATCATATATCTATGGATTAGGAACTCAGTCACTAGAACACAAATAAGCAATTGAATATTGGAGTTGAGAAACTCCTGCATCAAGGACGATCTGTCATATTTATTGAGAATTTACTGTGTCCTTGCATCACGCCAGATTCCAGACTATGTTGGTGAATTCCCATTTGAATTCACCTCCACGTGCATGCTCCTCCAAAACGGAATGACTGTGATAAAATGGAAAGGTATAGTTTTTTTTTTTTTTAAACTCAACTTTATTGAGATATAACTGACATAACACTATGACCCATTTTAAGTGTACAGTTTGATAAGCTTTGCCAATTTTATACATTCATGCAACCACTACCTCAATCAAGAACATTTCTATCACCTGAAAAACTTCTCATACACACCCTCTACCACGACCACTCCTCCTTGACACCTCAGGCAACCACTAATGTGACTTCTATCACAACATACTAGTTATGCTTTTTAAAAAGAATTTCACATAGAGGGAATCACAGCATGCTTTTTTGTGTCCAATTTCTTTAGCATTATATTTTTGAGATCCATGTTGTTGCTTGAATAAATTTCCTTTCATTGCTGAGTAGTATTCCATTTTATGAATACACTGTAATTTGTTTAGACATTCAAATGTTGAGGGCTGTTTTGGTTTAAGGTTTTGGGATAAAAGGCATAAAAACTTTAGTTTTCTTTTTTTGTAATATCTTTGTCTGGTTTTGGTATCAGGGTGATGCTAATCTCATAAAAGTAGTTACAAAGTGTTCTCTTTTCTCCCATTTGCAGAAAGAATTTAAGAGTAGTATTAATCCTTTAAATGTTTGGTAGAATTTACTAGTGATTCCATCAGGGCCTGGAGTTTCTCTGTAGAAAGGACTTTGTGTCTTTCAAGACATTGCAGGTGGAATCATAGTTTACTAATTCGTTATTCATACATTCTTCATATAATCTCTACTCTGAGATTCTCTGGTCTTATAAAAATAATGAACATTAAAATATTTGGGTATGTCTGGTGTGCTGTAAGTGGCAGTGTAAAGTTACCCAAGGATGTGATGCGGACGCTTAGTAGATGGTTGAATTGGGAAGGTAGCAAAGGAGGAGAGACCAATTACAAACTAGATATGAGGTTGTGGGGTGCTTAGTTTACCTTCCCTTATTACAACCTTAGGAACTGAGGGAAGATGGATGGTCCTTCAGCAGGTTATGAGTTTTAGGTATCTTGTTAAGTGGAGGTTTTAAGAGGTAAGTTAATAATGACCTTTTAGAATTTAAGACAGTTTTAATAGATATTTTCATTTATCTCTTAAGATGGCAGATTCTTGAACAGGTTTGCATGCCAGGAGGTAGGAATCCATGGCAAAAAAAGAAAAAAAAAAAAAGAGAGTTGAAAAATAAGAGAATGATATGGAAGTTCTTGTAGATGTGGGAGTGATTTGCACTAGTTAGAAGAAATCCTGCTTCCTCCAGGCTTAAGAAAATTCTGGAAGAGGCAGATGTCAGTTGGGGCTAGGAATTTAAGGGAACATTTTAGAGAAAAGTTTGGGAAGGTAGGAGAATGTGTTTAAAAAGAACAATGTTTACGGTTTATAAATCACAATGAAAGAGTCTGAGCAAAAGGAAGACATGGAAGGAAGTACAGAGCATTTTGGGGGTGAAATTATGAAACAAGAGAGAAGACCAAAAAGACTCCAACTTGGTAGTAGGGATAATGGTTCCAAATGGAACTCTAGTTTGAAGTTCTTCCACTGCCAGAGCAAGCAGAGTATCCAGGGTGATTGTAGACTTGTTGACAAAAGCAACTTGAAATCTTGGTTCTGTCATCCCCGAAAATAAACCTTAGTAACTCTAAAAGCTCTGTTTATGGGGTTTTAAAATATTATCTACATGGAAACAGATTAAAATATAACACATAGTAAAATGTAGAGGTTTTGGTTTATTTGTTGAGTCAGAGAAAGTAAAAATATTTATTAAGATAATATATAATAAAACTTGAAAAACTAGTGTCGTTAGCACCTTGGAAGACAGGAATGAAAGTCTACATGACTTTAGTAAATCAGGAAACTGAATATGGGTTTGTAGCTCAATAGAAATTGTTACAGTACATGTAAGTAGGGAAATCAAAATACGTATTAGAGATTCAGAGTATCCCAAGGCTTTCTGGGAAAAACCACGAGAATAATAGAATAATATATATCATGTATCCATCAGTTAAAATATTATAGGTAATTCAGTTTATATATACCAAGCACCAACCATATGAAAGGTATCATGCAAGACACTTTTCTGTAAACTGTGGTGATTAACTTTATTTAAAAAGTCAGAATATGCAACGTTTAGGGTAGTTTATGGACTAGCGGAAAGAGAGCACATGTACCAGGAATTTAGGTTAAATTTAGTTCCTTAGGTATCTTGTCAGAAGCTAAATGGCCATGTAATGCAGAGGCAAGCACAGCATGCTCTTGCGTAGCCCTGGTCCCTAATGCAGGGCCATCCCTAGGATGTGTGGGGCTTCTGTCTATATAAAGAATTTGATTAACTATTGTACTACAAAATTCATGGGCTCATGTGAGGTATAATGATTACTGATGAAGGGTTACAATACTGGGTAGAGAAGAAGAACTTAACATTTGCTAATTGCCCAGTCAGTGCGAGTGAAGACTGTTCATGGTGTCCAGACACCATTTCTTCCTGCTCAGTCCTAGGAATTCTCTTTTCTTGTCCAATATTTTCAAGTGTACCGCTTCGGGCTGATTTTATATCTCAGGCCATGAGAAAAGGTTAACAATGCTGTTACTGCTCATAAAGCCATGGCTCATCTAAAATAGCCAAGAAACAAAAGAAAATGCTAATTTTAATTTTAGGTTATTTTTTTTCTGAGTCTATTTTCCTTGGACCGGCACCATCTATGTAATTTGTGAGGCTCAGTGCAAAGCAAAAATGCAGGGCCCCTTGTTTAAAAATTAGGCATGTCAGGATGGTGATACAAGGTCCATGAAGCAGGCCCTGCCTTGGGCTTTTACCAGTATGTACTGTCAGTATCAGTAGTCATGTGGGAAGCACCCTAGAATCGTGCAGAATGTGACAGGGGGAATGAATTTGTCACAGATAACTTATAATTTGGATAACATGGCATATGATATGGAATATCAAGAGTTGATAGTTCATATTTCAGTGAAGTTATTGGTTAACTGTTGAATTCTTACTGTTGCAGAACCACAGGCTAGGGTGTGGGGATGGAGGAGGATGGCCAGAAGAGGTTCACTGTTTACTAGGTTGAAAGATACAGACATTAGGAACCATAAAACTGACAGAGCATGATGTCTGCTATAATGGAGGTATAAACAAGAACAATAGGAAAAGTCGGAGTAAATTAACTTTGGTGGGTAGTGTGGAAAAGCCTTTTAGGAAAAAAAAAAATGACTTTAGTCAGGCCAAGATGGGTAGTATTTCAAGTGCCAGAGGTTAAGTGGCAGACCTTCCAGACAAAAAGGACAGCATGAGCAAAGACAGTGAAATGAAGAGCGTGTTGATAGATATGCCTACATGCTGGGACTTTCAGGCGTTCTTTTGTTATATTTATTGAACATCTATTTTCCAGGCACTGAGCCAGAAGCATGGGTATAAAAGTATAGGTTTAGGAATCAGACAGGGCATCTACCACTCACCAGCTGTGTGACTGGAGACACCTTACTTAACCACTCTGAGCCCCAGTTTTAGTCATCTGTAAAATAAAGACATTGGTTTTACAGAATTATTATAAAAGTTAAATGAGATAATGTCTATAAATACTCCAATCAGCACCCTCAATCCAGTGAAGGAGAAAGCAAATAAATAATTGTGATAACACATGCTGTGAAAGCACGGAAAGGAGAGTGGCTCTCTCTGTCTGAGGGTTTTGTGCTTCACTTCCTGAAAGGGATGATATTTGAACTTGGGGCTGAAGGGTAAGTATGTGTTTATAAGCGAAAGGGAAGCTGAGAAAGATTCTCTTAGGCTGAGGTTTGAAAACGATGAACCCCTTTATGATCTGTATGGGGTTGGAAGACAGGGAGTAGCAACAGGAAACGAAAGCAGACCATGTATACATCTATAAAATCTTTCATTACCACTCCAAACCCCTTTTAGTCAATTCAAAATATCAGACTCTTCCACTGAGAAAAGGCAAGAGACCTGTGCTGAACGTTACCTCAAGTAAGATGTAAACAAGTTTGCATGAGAGCTTCTGTAGCAGATGTTCTGTATATTTTCTTCCTTCTACAAGAAGTTTAGAGCCAGGAGATAGAGACAACTCTCAGGAAATGTAGTTGCTTTTCCCATCCTCATGTGGAACATTTTGCTTAGTTGGCAGACATTTAACAAGACATGATTGGCTCTTTTAAAAACAGGAGTCTTAGCGGTCTTGGTTGATCTGTCTTATCATGTGCTTGGTGCTTTAAAGTGCATGTCTTTTTCTGTCTTCTCCCTCCAGACTGAACACTTGCCTCTGCAGACTCAGTTCAAAGGAAGAGAGGTTGGCAGTCTCCAGCACCCTGTAAGTAACATGGTCCTCTAGTAGGGTCAGCCCAGGCGGAGCCGGGGACCACCATGTTTATTAAAATACTGTTTTATTTCCATGAAATTTTGTTTTATTCACCTCTGCTATCCGAGCATCGGTGGTGTGATTTTGTAAAGTCCTTGAGATTGCTTATTCCTCTTAGAAGTAATCAAGTTTTATGAAACCAGTAACCTGACAGAGGCTCTGTACCAGCCACACCATAGAGCATGAGGGAGGTTCATTTTATGGTGTCAGCTGTGACCCAGAGTCAAGGAAGAAAGGTCAAGACAAGAGGCTATTTTTTGACAGCATTTCTTATCCTCAGCCACGTTGGGCATACAGTCAAATACCAGTTCATTTCACTGTGTCTCTTCCCTAATTCCCCAGTGCTGAATCCTGAAGCTTCTTTTGGTTTTGTTTTGGTTGTTTTAGTTCTCTGTATTATCTCATGCATGGATTCCAAGCTTGAGCCTTGCTGAGAGACTCCTGCAGTTCACAACCTTGTTTTTCTCCAGTTTACCTTAACTGATACCAGTTCCAAATTTTGAAACCTGAAACTGACTACAGTCCTCATTAGTCACAATTTTCTATTTAGGAGATGCCACCACACCACTCTTGTACAGGTATTGTAAGCAACAAGTGACTGGAAAATGATAAGTTGTTGAACTTTACCTTGCCATTCAGTAGCTTATGTGTAATGAATTCTGTTCTTGCCTGTTTTTACCCAAGAGCTAGAAAAAATACAAACAGCTGCTCTGATAATGTAAGCAATGTTTGAATTTTTAGAATGGACTGAATAGCAGAAGATTTGACTATGAAGATGAGAATCCAGTGGGGGAAGATGGGATTCAGCAGATGTACCCCCTCTACAATCAGATATGCTACCAAGACGGGAGTCCTGGCAAATATCATCCAAGCCATGACCTGGAGAGAGTCTACATCAACCCACGGGAACATTACGTGTGATTGTCCTCTTTCTCCAGTGGTGTTCTAACAAATGTTTATTCTTAGATTGAGGGAGAGAAACTGAGGCCAATAGGTATGATTTTATTCTGTCTCATATAAAACAATCCCAGTCTAAGTATATCAGAAGTCATGATGAATGACTTGGAGCCAATAGCACATTTCTTCCTTTCATTAAGAGTTTCTTAATCACCAGCTGTGTTTGTGAACTTGACTCTAGCTTTGTGTGTTTCTGTGATGATGGTGTTTAACTACTAACATTTGGCCTACAATGGCATGTTCATTTAAAAGTAGAGCATCTGCCTGGTATGACAGCAGTGATTCTCCAGAACGAAAGGCCCCTGCTGGGAGTATTAACCTCACTGGATCTCAGGCAGACCAGCCTGTTCATCTGTAACTCAAATGGCCAGGAAAAGGAGCTCAAAATCCATCTCACTAATTATTTAGTTGGGATTTGGCTTTTCCTGACATGCTTAATACAATTAAAATACCTACTTACAAACAGGAGGCCTGAGAAAAGAGGCAGAATTTGTTGTTTATCCCAGAAACAATAACAAAAGGCAGTTCAGACCTTCAAGTCTGTTGGTTTCTTTTAGACTCTTGTGATATTGTAATATGCGTTCCTTCTTGATCACCAAGGTCCTGAGGGATGCATATTTCTTGCTATTATCGGCCTAGTCTTGATGAGCTGTGTGCTAACCAGGGTTCTTCTCTTACGCGGTCATTGTTCCCACAGTTGTGTTCTTTATAGTCCAGATTAGCCTATTTCCCACCTATTAAATTCTAGAAGCCCTGTCTAAATGGTGGACAGCCTTGAGCCTTGAGCCCTCTTTTCTGTGGTGTTGTATATGACAGGCTCAGCTTTCACTACTGAAACTTCTTTCAAACTAATCCTATCCACACAGGCTTTGGCTACCCTTTGCATTCTTCAGACTTTTTATTGTCTGTGTTTTATCTACCTCAGAAAAAAGCCTGCTGGAAAATCACCATGAAATAACCCCTACTCTTAAAACCCAGGTAGAGAATTTGAAAACCTAAAAAAACAAAAAGCGCCTTTAATATGGCATATGTGCTAAACCCACATGTGGTCCTTGATCCCTCTTCCCCTACTTTAACTGGTCAATAATAAGAGTAAAGAGATACTAAAATGCAAATAATACAGTGACTGACTTACCAGTCTGGAGTTTTCTCACTTCCCTTTGCCAGCTTTTCCTTGATGAGCTTGAAGGTAGCAATTATAGTGGGGTGAGCAGAGGAAGGAACACAGGTACATGTGCAAGTGTCAATCATCTGCCCTCATATCTTAAGAAAAGCATTGCTTTACTATGTGTTCTGGAAGATTATGGGTCTGTCACAGATATAAAAAACACTGCAGACTTGTCATGTATTAGGAAAGAGTGACATAAGCACTAAAATAAAATAGTACACGTTTCCAACCTAAGCTTCAAGGGAATAGGAGAATATTAACATAGATTTCTAATGGGATACCAAAGATACATTATGATTCACGTTTTGCTGGCTCTAGTTCTTGCTTGTGTGTTTGTTTCCTTTCTTCAGTTACCATGCTTTGTCAGACAAATTATCCAGGTTGTTCTACAGTAGTAATACACCACCCCCCTCCATTACCTGGGTGACCAGCAATTCTGTAAAAGATGGTAGTTACATGGAATCAAAGGGTAAATTCCAAGGACCATCATTGCTGTTTCACGATGTTACCTCAAGAGTTAGTGTACTGCCCTTGCTAGCAAGCTGACACAGAAAGATACCCAACTTTATTACTTGGAATCCCATCAGTGAGTTAATGTAACTGAAGGTGTAGGGATCCTTGCAGTTGTTTTCCAACAGAAAGATGACTCTAGTCAGAGCTCTCCTTGATAAGGAAGTGTTTTATACATACTAGATGTTACAGAGGAGGATACTATGGTGCATTGCCTTCTTTAGTGAGCTTTAAAAATGTCTTACACATTGGGGATGGTTTCTAGGTGCTGCTGGGAAGCAGGTTGTTGAATTAGTGTCACAAAAGTAGACCCTGGACCCAGAGGGGAGTTGAGATGTCTTCATTTGCACTAGGGAAAGAAAGTTGGAAGCACTGAGTTTCAGAGCCCTTTGACCTGTCTTCTACCCTCCCTACCATCAGGAAGCCACTATTGCAATTTTTAACATTCTCAGTGTAGTTATAGAAAAGAAATCTCAGGATGTAGACACTTCTCTCAACAGCCAGCTAGTTCAATATCCTCTTTGCCTCTCTGCCAGCTATGATATTTCTTTAACAGACTGGTAGATTTTATAGCTGTTGGCCCCTTACATGGGTCACAGAAGCTATATAATTGCTTATCCTGGTGGCTCCCATCTGTTCTCTCTGAATCCTGAGTGGAATAGAGCTCAGTATTTTAAAGGAGCTTTAAAGGGCTTTGATCAGCCAGCCCCCTCAAGGAAAAAATGCCATCCAAAATTAGCCTGTTGATCTCTAAATTTGGAGGCTAGACCACTTGACGATGGCCATTTAAATTTGGAAGTTAGACTCTTAAAGGTCAGTGAGTGAGGCTTAAGGATATAAGCCACAGCTGCTACTAGATACTCTTCCCATAACTGGTTTATTAAAACGCACTGAAACAGAAATAAATCCCCAGAGTGCTTATCCACTTATGGTTGCAGTTTTGCGTTTCAAGGGGGAGTGTGCATGCTCCATCTTAAACACACAGCCTTGATTGCCTATTTTGTAGGCGGCCCAAGCTCCAGGGGCGTGCATCATCGCTGCAGTAGCAGATCACCAGGTCCTTTGCACACCACACTAAAATAAAGCATCTGTACCAGTTAGGATTGCTCTGACATAATGGGATAAGAATTTAGGTTAATTCTTAAATGGCAGTGATTTATTTTCTATGAGGACTCCCCTATCCCTGGCCGCCTTATGTGTTCTAAAATTGAAGAAGTCCATGCTCTTTAGGACATGTAATATAAAATTCTTACCTGTGGTAGGCCTCCCTGTAACATGCACATAGTAGATACTAAAGAAATGTGCTGTAAACTAAATGAACTGGTCCCCTCATTAATTTTTTATGGCCTTGTTTACTCATAGGGATAATATATTTTTTCATCCATCTTTTGAGAATGATTTCCTAATTCCTCTTTCACAGTAGTGTAAAATTTACTATTTTGTTTTTCATTGTGCAATTTTCTCCTGCAGTGTGCTGGTCTCTCAGTGCTGTTCTTTATATCCAATAGAGCCTTTCTTCAAGCCTCTTTTTCCCTGGGGCATAGAGGATAGACCATTATACCAAGAATCAGAAGAATAGGTTCTACTCCCACTTAATCTGTCTAGGACATCAGTTGCCCCTATCTGTAAAGCGGAGATTGTAATACTTTCCCTGTCAGCCTCTCAGAAATGTGGGGAGAGTTAAAGAAGATAATAATGGATGGGAAATTGTAAGTTCTCTTCAAATGAAGATACCCATGACTCTATTACTGTTGCATATTGAACCTGAACTCCCAGCACCCTTGCCAGCATTTTGAGTACCATAGCGTCTCCCCAGGGAGAACCAAGTGGCAGATGAAAATTTCAGTTCGAGCTAATTTGAGTATAGCCAAGTGCAAGTGGAAGACATCCCTTTTCTATAATAAGCATTTGTCATATGGAAAGCTTGATATCTGGATTTTAGCCTTTTAAGCTCTGTTGACCTGTGGTTGCTCTTGTTTAACAGATTACTGCTAATAATAGCTACCATTATTGAGTGTGTAGTATGGACTGGATTCCAGGGCAAGCACCTTACAAGAATCATCTCACTGACTAGAACCAAACTCCTGTTTTGTCCCCTTCCAGGAGACCCTGTGGGGACAGAAAGGCTCCCACTCCTATGCTGCACACCCACAGACCACACTAATCATCAGTCAGCTGTTACTTCTTTTAAGTCTGCTTTTGGGGAGTGGTGTTAGGGAAGAGGCTTTCGTGATTTTTTTGGAAAACAGAGGTGTAAGAGGGTACATGGAAGAAAACCATTAAAAAAATGTTTACTGAGAAGAAAGCAATTGCATGTGCTCGTTTTTACTTACTTTTCAAACTTCTCAAAAAGCTCAGAAAGAGTCTCATACCCATTAGATTAACCATCTCTGCAAAAATAACCAACCGAATAATTAAAGGCACTCCATCCCAGTTGGTTCGGTCTTAGAGGGCACAAACTTCTAACATCTCTTCCTCAGCTTAGTAATTTGATATACTTACTGCCCCTTTGAGTTTGTTTCACCTTTATTGAACTCCCAGGGGGTGGTGGCACTCTTACAGTGGACAGCTAGAAAGAGAGCTGGCTCTGGTAGAAAGCCAGAAGAAGAGGAGGAAGGATGTGAAAGTAGAAATGTCAGGGCCCCCACCTGTGGTTCAGCTCTATGCTTCTCTTGTTCTGTGCTGAACTGGCAACACCCTTCATCCTTGCGCCATTTACAGACTACCTAGGAGGACCAGGGACTTCCGGTTCTTCTGTTAAACTAGAAACTGCTATTTGTAAGCCTACTCAACTATGGACTATGCCTGGATGAATCTTATGGCCCCTGAAAGGTACTTGTGTTCCCTCCATTAAAGAAAATTGTTGTAAGTTGGACTTTGCCAGTTTGGTCACTTGCAATTATTAGGTGGTCTAGTGGCCTTCAGTAGGTAGGGGTTGGGTGAGGGCTGTACGTCTCCTCCCCACCAACCTTACCAGGTGGTATATTACACTGAAATCAGATTTTAAGCCAGTGTCTGCATCATTCATCTTTATAAACACTCAGGCACCAGAACAGACATCCTGTACTAGTCAACCTGTCATGTAAGCTTGAAAGAGTCCCCACTCCATTCTTTTAGAGAACCCAATGGTATCTTATGTAAAAGGGTTATTAGAAATGAATCCAATAATATTACAGCAGATTTGGTGTCAGGCAGCCTGATTTCTGTTCAACTTCTAGACATAGAACAGGTTAGTAATCTAGGAATCTTAGGGCTAGTGGGCTTGCTAGAACTTTATGCCCTCTTCGTGAAAGGGATGGAGTGCCCTATGGTATTTGGGCCAATCCACATACATTTAACACCACTAACTTGACCACTGAAAAAAATCACTTACTAACAAAGTCTCTGGTGCTGAGTTCTTGTGGTAGTAGCCTCTGAAGTGACTTGAGTTTTTCAAATGCTAACTAACAACTTTTGGAGGGTGTATTCCCAACTAGGAAACTTTAAATGTTAACTAAACACTCCTAGGGTGTATATTAAGACCAATTAACATGTGCCAAAATAATTCAAATTACATTCAACATAACAATTTCTTAAGGATTCCTTGTGTTATCACACCTTCACAGTGGGGTAAGGTATATTCACTGCTCTAATGTCAACCACCTGCTGGCATTTCTCCTTAATAGTGACAGCCTTTTCCTTGTTAGAGGTGTGTGTGTGTATGCATCAGAGAGAGAGGAAGACAGACAGAGGGGAGAGAAGCCAACTTAAAATTCACAGTTGAAAAAAATTTTGGAGTTCACACATACAACAGAACCCTCACATCTACAAACATCTCACTATTTCAGGCCCATTTTATTATCTTTGCTTTTGCATTATCTCTGTAAAAAGGTTAGAGGTAGGAACAGAGGCCATATTTACCTTGACAGTGGAAATATATAAAATATTAGGTTTATTTCTACTGTATTTCCACTTATTAGGTTAGTTAGTCTCTACTCACGTTTGTTTGACTGTGGAAGTTTGGAGCTGAGTAGACTAGAATAAAAGAGAATGTCAAAAATTCAGATGACACTAAACATCTTTTTATCAAACATTATCAACTGAGACCATGATGTGGAAGTTCCTTCTATATCTCAGGGAGAAGGGAAACCACCACTGACAAATAAAAGGATTCTCCATTGGTTGGGAATAAATCACTTCCATTGGTCCATTCTCCAGAATAGTCAGTGTTTGGGGGCTAAAGCCATGATATATATCAAATTACATACCTACATACCTCCCTACACCAAAAAGCTCTAGTTATATGCAGTATCTGGTACCTCTAGCTGTGAGGTATAGGGATAAATGCCTGAGTTTCAGGGAAACAGATGTTGTGAATATTTATGGAAAAAAGCAGCATCTCCGTGAGTTAAAGGTTGGCAGGGCCCTGTCCTTTAAGTGCTCCCATTCTAGAGCTGTGTTGTTTACAGTTGCCACTTGCACATGATTTACATGGCATGTCCTTTGGACCCAAGGAGATAGACTAATGGACTTGAAGTTATTATTAGATTACAACTGCCATCCCAAACAATCTTCAGTAAACACAAAAACCAGCTTCCTGAGATGTTTCAGTGTTTTACTCCATCTAGAGGCAGGAGACTGAACAGTTCCCTTCTTGAGGTTTTTCCCAGCCTTACCATTTAAAGATTTTATGATCAGGTTCCCTGTGGCCCCAGGACACTTGGTATCATGGCCTAGACCGGTTGTATTTATTATCATGGCACAGGACTGAACTGTAAAGTCGATTAGAGGAGGCCTCGAGGGAAAGCCCCCCTGGGAATCCAGAACATCAGATTGGCTACACTGGCTTAGAACTGTGGCCTATCCTGCTACAAATATGTCTGACACCCATGAAGAAATGTTTTATGTGTCTCCTCCAGAGGTTAGGAATGAACTTCAAACATTAGTTATGTCCCTTAATAACTCACAATGGGTCTATAAAGCCCAGGGTTCCACTGATTCCCAAATGCATGGGCACCACTATTTTGGTTTTCATTATTCTTGCCAATAATGACCAGCTTTTTTTTTTTTTTTTTAAATCCACCCTAACACATTGATCAGGCTAAGTTAATTTCTTCTCACAAGTCATGTTGATGGCTCCATGTCCATCATATTTTAACTACAGGCAGCAGTATTTTGTCCTAAATGCATTGGTTTGCACTTAACCACACCGTGACTCATTAATGCCTCTTTTTTCACATGGTTTCATGAGAACTTATTGCTGTATTCCCTTCAACTGAGCATTTCAATACCCAGAAGAGCATTTGTCATCTTAGGTTTCACTGTGTACTTGAAATTCCACGTCCTTTGTAAAAAAATGTTAAGTAGGTGGTGTTGCTACTGAATCCCTGGATTATTCCACTTGTCTATCCAGAAAAGTTCCTGTTTATCCTCTACCTTCTGTTTCTATTTCTAAGCCGAAGCTTAAGACATAACATCTGCTCCAGCCTATTCATTTTCTATGTGGTCTTAACCTCTTAACTTCCTTACTTCTCAGTTTCATCCCTGTAAGTTAGTACTTTCCACCTCACAGAGGTTTTATGGAGAGGGGAAAATAAGATGTTTAAGGGTTGTCTTCAAGAGAGCTCCTACTTTTAAAGTGATTTTATAAAAGCCCCTTGGCTTAGAAATGAGAAACTCTATAGCTATTATTTTTTCCTATCCTTGTTTTGCTGTTTTTATTTCTGGAAAGTGATCTCTGTCTGAATAGAGTCTGTACCCTGGTTTTAACTTTCTTCCCATTACCCCCTTTCACACTGAAATTGTCCTCTCTACCTTGTCCATCCTCTGAACTTTTTACCTACAGAGCCAAAACTAGTTATCCCACAACAAATCCCACATGCTGTTACTTCCATGATTGAATAAATTAATGTCCTCCAGAAAGAGGCATCTGGCTCTGGACATAAGAAGTCAGAAGGTAAATGAGGTCTCACTCTGGCACTGGCAAGATCTCACCATGGTGCCTTGGTTCTCCCTGTATAAACTAAGGTTAATTCTGCTATTTCACAGCACCTGGGTGTTATGAGTCTTGACAAACAAAAAAAAAATGATGAAAAGTATTTTTCAAATGTCCTGTACTATATAAATGCGTAGTGAATAATCTGGAGAGTCCTCGGGTAGAAATGTGTTCTTGTGTAGCTCAATTCAGATTACTAATCCACCCATTGTTTTCAAAAGAAATGTTTTACTAACCTGTTCTTTTTCTTTTTAAAGTGAAAATTAGTTTCTAATCATTTGAACTATTTTAATTTTTCCGTATGGGAAGAGATCAATAGTATACAGAAAATACCCAAATTGTATTTTAAGTGTTAAAACTGAAAGGGTTTCATAACAATGTAGTGGGATAAGGAGGAGGATTCTAGCTCAAATGTGGCAAGAAATAGAAATACTAAGATTAGCTTTGATTTTGAGATTGTATTATAAATAGATGTTAATGTGGTTGTTTTTAGATACTCTTTATTTTTAAGTTACCAGAAATTGTCTTTTATTTTTGAAGTTTTGAACTATGTGGTTCTTGACATGTCTTGAATAAAGCTTTTATCAAGTAAACTTTTTCATTATCAATAAATCAAATATTAAAATACATATAAAAATTAATAGCCTAATTATATGACTGTAAAATTCAAGATTTAAAGAACATCTTTTATACAAATAGTAGATTTCTATACTGGAGTCCTTTTAAAAAATGATTTTAAAAATAGTAATAGGAGTACTTTTATACTTCAAGCAGTATTAGAAATATTTTTAAAACGTGACAAGTTACATATTATTGTAATTGCTTGTGGAAAACTTAATACTTTTTTAACGAAACTAAATTTATTCCACTTAAATAATTGTTCTTCATTCCTGATTAGTCCTTAGGTGTTAAAATGTCCCTTCTTTTATGAAATGATATCGATGCTAGATGGTAACTTTTTAAATGTTCTTATTTTAAAGAAAGAGTTGACATCTCTGATGGATCCCTGTATTTTGTTTTAGGGATGGATGCTTTATTGGTCTGTGAAATCTCAAAATCTAGGAACCATTTTAAAACAAACAAACCTTTTATTGAGATACCATAATTTTCATCCTCTTAAATTGTAAAACTCAGTGCTTTTTAGTTATTCAGAGAGTTGTGTAATCATCACCAAAGTCAATTTTAGAATATTTTCATCACCCCAGAAAGAAACCCACTCCCAGCTGCTCCCTGCCTCCATTCCTCCTTCCCCTTCCCAGTCCCTGGCAACACCAGTCTACTTTCTGTCTCTGTGAATTTGCCTGTTCTGGACATTATATGTAAATGGAATCCTATAATGTGTAGGCTTCTTTCACTTAGCATAGTGTTTTCAAGGTTCAACCATGGTGTAGCATTTATCATTCATTTCTTTTTATTGCCGAATAATATTCCATTTTATAGATACGCCACATTTTATCCATTCATCAGTTGAGGGACATTTGGGTTGTTTCCACTTTTTGGAAATAATTATGAATTATTCATGTACAAGTCTTTGTGTGAACATATGTGTTTATTTTTCTTCCATATATACCTAGGAGTGGAATTGCTAGATCATATGGAAGCTCTGGCTTAACGTTTTGAGGAACTGCCAGACTATTTGGCAAAGATGCTGCACCATTTTACATTCCCACCAACAGTGTATGAGGGTTCCAGGGTTCCAGTTTCGCCACATCCTCACCAACACTTGTTGTCTGTTCTTTTTGATTATAGCTGTCCTAGTAGGTGTGAAGTGCTATCTCATTGTGTTTTTTATTTTAATTTCCCTGACTGCTAATGATGTTTGTTTGATTTCTACAACCCATTAAAAATGTAAAGCCATTCTTAGCTCATGGGTCATATTGAAGGCTGGATTTGACCTACAGGTAGCCAACCTCTGACCTAGAGGGTAGAATTAGTAAACAAAAACATTAAAGCAGTATTATGAATACACTCTGTATGTTCAAGAATGTAGAGGAAAGTGTGAGCCATTTAAAGGGAGATGTGGGATATTAAAAAGAATACATGTGGTAGGGCACTGATAAATCGGCTTGCTGGATTTAAAAAAAAATTTGGTTTGCAACATTTGTTGATTTCCATGGTGTAAATACTCTGACCATGGCCAGCGTTAAGCTATCGACATGACACCACTGAACTTGAAGTTGGGAAGGGACATACACAATTGGCACCTGCAAGCTGGTGCCAGCTGACTGTAGCACACTGCTGACATAAACCGTCTCTAACTGCACATATGACATAGAGTAATCAGGAACTAGAGCTACCATCTACCTGGCTGTCATCGGTCTTCTCCTCGACTCCTACAACCATTAGGAGGGAGACTATCTCCCTTCCTATTATATTATTAGACTCCCAAATAGCCTTTGACTCTTTCTCAGCCTTCATTACTCTGGAATCATGGCCACATTTCCACAAGACAGATAGGTGCATACACATGCACACTCCCCAGAATGTCAAAAAAGTGTTGGAATGAAGTCAGAGCAACAAAGGGGAACATGTTACAATCCATCCAGAAAACTTACTGGAAAATATATTTTAGTTGGGTGTTGAATGGATAGGAAATGGCCGGTAAACAAAAGAGCAGACATATTCCACACAAACAGATGGTTTGGGCAAGAATTCAAAAGTGGGAGTCAAAAAAAAGTTTGATGAGTCTTCATGTTTAGATACAGAATCATGAATTCTTGCAATCGGATATTTTGCCTCTGAATTTCTTCTCCCCAAAGGTTCTGGGGAAAGCCTCAACTTGAGATTTATGCTTTTACCAAAAAGCACCACATAAGGAAAAAAAAATTCCTTCTACACCTGAAATTGCTGCAAGAAAGCTCTAGAGAAATTAGATGGCAAATCATCCAGAAAATAAGTAGTTCATATCTCAGACTTTAGCCCTTTGAAATTCTAGTCTAACATGTTTCCAAATTGGCATTAGTTCATGAACCGTGATTAAGAACAAGCCAGCCCTCTTGCCCACAATCTCCTGCCTCCCTGCTTCTAAACACTTCCCTTCCTACTGATGGTAAAGCCCAAAGTTACAGTGATTGATGCTGTTGACCAGTATTTGTCAGCTCAAATCAAAAGCAAAGCAAAAAGATGCTTTGCTAGGCAGAAGTGGTCATTATGTTACCTCACCTGGCTGCTCATTAGGATAACTGCATCCACCTGCCTTGCTAGGCAGTTGCACACCTGGCCTTTATTGTGTGGGATTCTATCACGTGGAGTACTATCCTACCCCCATTTGTGGTGCTTTCATCATTGCTGAACACCTTAGTGATGCCAAAGCTCCTCGCTAGCATATTCCTGATGGCCTTGGTACATGGTATTTCCTCCAGGCCTTTCTTTGGTTGGTTTTCAGGCCTCACATAATATATAATATATCTACTCTGGTATGTTCACATCCTGAGCTCTTTAATTCTTTCCTCCTCAATCTGCCAAAACATTCTGGCATTCCAACTTCACTTAGTATATGGGCCATTGCTTTTTCCATGCTTCTAGGTACCATCCTAGACACCATGTCCTGGGGTTCTTGCCAAACTGTAAATCCTGTATCTCTGGAGTGTGTTCCCAAATCAATAAACTCTCCCTCATCCAGTCTTACGTTCCAGCTCCTCTCAGTCAAGCAGCCTCAGAATCCAGTCCCACTGGTACAGCCCTGCGTCTGCCAGGGGATGTCGGCTAGGCCTTGCAGCTTCTTTGGAGTAAAGTCCCTTTTCTCCCTTATCAGGCCCAGCATGACCCTGGGTGATTATGTTGGAACTTAATCCTACTTAGAGGCCTAATAGCCAGGAGGAGAGGTAGAGGCAGATCTTGAGTAGGGCACTTGCTGTCTTGAAGGGGGGCAGTGGTGTCTGTATTGATTCCAAGCAAGAGGGAAGTGCTAACAGGCTCAGAGAATTCAGAGGAATTAGAGAACAAACAACAGCCCCGATTTGCCCAGGACTGTCACACTTTTATCACAGCAAGTCCCACATCCCAGGAAACCCCTCAGTTACTGGAAATCAGGATAGTTGGTCACTCTAGGATTCTGGGGATTCAAATTTTTCAGGGGAATCTTCCTAGATATTCCCATCCCAAGTGTCAGGACCTCCTTTTCCCCCAATGAGTAACAGGTCTGCTTGGTTAGGTATTTAACCGTCTCTGGAGATCAGCACTAGATTTACTCCTGAGCTTGGGCCTCAGCTGCAGGATATGAGAGCCTCTTTGTTAACTACCAGGGAGATCCTCTGACTTTCATATTTGACTTTCCATTGCCTATTAATTGCCTGCAGTTTTCCATTATCTTTTTTGTATCAGCGGCTCTTAGCAAAACTCATGTAATCCCACTGTCCTTATAGTTACTATTTCTCCCTTAGGACTGTCACATGGGGCCAGAGGATGCCCCATGTTCCATCTGTCATCAGTTGGGTCCTCATTGCCTGCCGGGTGGCTAGTGATTCGGCTCCCAAATCCCATATTATTGATAAACTTTCTAGGACCATTCCTGGATGCACTGTTGCAGGTTGGGTTCTCTGGAAGCAGATGCTGAGATGGATTTGGGTGTGCAGGGTATTTTTTTAGAGATGAGCACTTGTGGAAGGGAAGGGGCTGAAGCAAAATTGGGCAGAGAAACGTTAGAACTGTGATGCAGTTCTGCAAAACATCGATCCACCCCACGGGGAGGTCTGGAGCATCATGTCCCGAGCTGAGCAGAAATGGTCCATGTCCATGCTCAGCCTCCCTCAGTCAGTGGGTGTGGGCAGCCCGGGAAGGGCGTGACCCCAAGAGGGTCAGGAGGCTCTTTGCAGCAGGTCAACCCTGGAGCTAAGGGCTGGAGCGAAAAGTCCTTCCCTGAAAGGGGATGTGGGTAGTGCTTTTCCACTGCCCACACCAAGAGAGAAATTGGAGGAAGCTGATTACTTTCATTAGTTTGGTTACTATTAATTTATTTATGGACTAAGGAGGCTCTGTGAGTGGAAAGATAATGTTTAAGTTTCTATGCTTTCTCTCTACGTTCTGCCCCTTTCTCCTTCCCCATTCAAGGGGGTAGTTTCTTCATCTCAGGGGAGGTTTATTTTGTTCTTTTCCGTGTTTTCCCCAGAAGCCTAAAACCATTGTTCTGAGAACAGAGTTTGAAGAGAAAGGCAATTTCTCTCAAACTAAAAAAAGATGCTCTAGGATGGTCGGTCTCAAAAGAGATGCAGACATGCATGTTGTTTCTGGTATTTCTGTGTATGTAGCAGAGCCTCGGAGGAAATGGTTCCCCAGGAAATATGGGAGGCAAGACTGTTCTGTGTCCTAGTCCTGGCGAAGAAGGGCACAGTGGTGCACCTGAAGAGACACTACCCGCACCTCACCACTGTGTCAGACCCCAGGACTTTGAAATAACCTTGAGACAGAAAAGGTAAGAGAAGAATGTTGCAAGAATAACTTCAGATTTCCAACTCACCTGTTGGGATGGAAGCACGGTTTTAGAAAAAGTTGACTAGAGGAAAAGAAAGAGATGTGATATTTATTGTACTCTTATGCATAGGGACTGATTCTTCCCTGCTTCGCACATATGAAAGGCCGTCTCGTCAGTCTCCCCATCCCTCCCCAAACCCTGTTAATTGCTCAGGTCCTTTAAGCCTCCCAGTCCCTCCACACATGCTTTCTGTGTCCTTAGCCATCTGGACCACATGTTACCAGATGGGTGTGGAGAGGATATGAGGCCCTTTGTGCAAAGCCTCCCTCCAGCTCCTCTCTTGTCCATCTCAGAGCGGGAGCAAGCCAACCCCATCCCCGACCCCAAACCCATTGGCTTGTGCTTGCATTGATCTAACCTCAACTCTGGTCCTACCAGTATTTCTTTATAGCGGCACTTCAGAAAAAGCTTGACTCCACCCATTTCTTATTTTTATCCTCTTTTTTTTTTTTTTCACTCTCACATTCATGTTCCTTTCCTTCATATCACTCATCTCATATCTTTTTTCTTCCTTATTTTCAATTTCCACATATCTGAGGTTCTTTGAGGCTTCTAATTGTAAAACAATGGATTATAATATTTGTCATAAGAAACCTCAAAATACTCTTTTAAAAATAAACTCTTGAAGTGAATAAAACATACTAATACTGATTTCTGACCAGTATTAAAATGGATTTTTTTTTCAGTAATATCAAGCAGAATTAAAGATAGAGGGGGAAAAGTACATGTTTCAAAACCTCGTTAGGAATATCCTGGAAAGAAAAGGTTGAGATTTTTTCATGTAGCAGGTCACTTAATGGGTCTCAATCAGATGTTCACCGTGCTTCAAAGATGATTCCCCTTTATGAAACTGGGCCTTATCTGCCCATGGTTCAGACACTCTGAGTAACAGCAGGGCTTCTGAGAAGAGGACATGTATTTCCTTATTTCCTCCTCTGGCACCTTCGTATAGCTCTCTATAGTTATCCCCCATTTCTCCAGAGCGCCCATCCACGTTACACCCTCAACACTTCTCAGCTTTCTGTGATGTTTATTTATTCATTCATCCATTCATTTATTTGATATATGTGATTGGGTGCCTACTGAGTTCTGCTCTAGGTGCTGAGAATATGGCAATGAACAAAACAAACAAAAACCTCTGCCTCGTGGGTGTAGAGGGTAAGAGAGACAGGAAACAGTTTAATTGAGAAAGTTGTATGTTAGAAAGTGATACATACGAATGAAAAACAAAGCAGGGAAGGGAGTTAGAAAATGTTGGGGGCATAGGGTTTACAACTTTAGATAGGGTGGCCAGGGAAGGCCTCACTGAGGAGGTGATATTTAAGTAAAGAAGGTGGGAAGGGGGTGGAGGGATATGCATCTGGGGAAAGAACTATCCAGGCAGAGGGAGCAGCAGGTGCCAAGGCCCTGTGGCAGGAGTATGGCCACCATGTTTAAGGAATAGCAATGAGTAAGGAAAAAGTAGAAGATGAGGTCTGAGAAGGAATGGGAGGCAGGCGCTGGATCAGGTAGTACTTTGTGGGGCACTATGAGGACTGGGCTTCTCCTTGTGTGGTTTAGGAGTCATTGGAGGGTTCTCAACAGAGGAGTGATATACTCTGCTTACATGTTAACAGGATCACTCTGGCTGCCATGTTGGGACTGACCAAAGAGGGAAAGGACTCCAGTAGGGTGTCCAGTTCAGAGAACAGTTCAGACATTTAGCTGAGAGGCTGTGTGGCTTAGATCAGGGTGGGGGCAGGAAAAGTGATGTTTATATTGAAGACATACCCTCCTAACCGTCTGTCCGTGCTCTAATCCTCCCCGAATTCTCCAAGGCTGGACCTCTTTCTGTAAGTTCACTCTTCTCATGTCACTCTCTCACTCAAAAACAGCAAAATAACTCCTTGCTGACCAAATCATGTTCTGTTCTTTTTTCGAGGACTCTAACCCTTTGCAAGTTGGCATTCTTCCTATCTGTTGTACTTGAGCCCCTCCTGCTTCCTAGCTGAGCTCTCTATTCCCATCAGCTTATTTACTACTCCCCCAACGCACACGACCTGCTATTCTAACTTCTGCAAGGGCAGCCCACGCTCTCTTCTTTGCCTAGATCCTTCTTTCCCCTCCTTAAAGCCCATTTCAGCTGCCCCCTTCTTCATGTCTTCCCATTCGGGAAGTCCACTTGAGCACCTCTGTCCCTGGGCCTGGCCCTCAGGTCCTGCACCTCACATGCTGACAGTTTAGCTTACACCATTTTGCACTATTTTCTCATTTGGTTTGGGTGCTTCCATGAGTTCATAAGCTTAGTGGGAATCAGCCGCATAGCACAGGGAGATCAGCTCGGTGCTTTGTGACCACCTAGAGGGGTGGGATAGGGAGGATGGGAGGGAGACGCAAGAGGGAGGAGATATGGGGATGTATGTATGTGTATAGCTGATTCACTCTGTTATACAGCAGAAACTAACACACCATTGTTAACAATTATACTCCAATAAAGATATTAAAAAAAAAACAAAGACTAGATATAATATATTTTTGCCACCTTCATCCCCTCCAGCACAGGTGAGGCACGTAATATGTATTTGGCAAATTTTTACTGGATTGAACAAAATATAACATATGAACTTCAAAACTAGGGTAGCTCTTCCAAAAAATGCCTTTCGTTGCATTTCATGGCAAACTGTCTTGAACTTGTTAAAGACACGCAGGAAAACATGGTGATGTTGACCACCACCTACAACTCCTTCCCCATGTCCCTAACTAATTTACCCTAAGGCGTATTTCCTGGCGTGGTGACACGCTTTAATGCCTGCTTCCCAGGACTGTACTGAGGACATCTCACAGACCTCTTCTCGAATACCCATCTCCGCCAGCATGCTGCAGGGTACTCTTCTAACCGGCTGCCTTCCCTCCTTTTTTCCAGTCTCCCGGCCCCTCCCCACTTTGCCTACCCTTTCCCCACATTGTGTGGATTATTTGCAGGCATCACTTCAAGGATGAATCTCATCAGGATCTGCTGAGCTGCATATTTATACAGTCTCCAGGTTTTTCTTACCAGCTGTGGACATTTTTGCAAACTCTACATTACCACCTAATTGAAACGGCGGCTTGGTTCCATTTCTCTTATTAAAGACAGATTAAGAAAATCAGTTCAATACCTTAGCCATTTTAAAGTCATCAGTAGTCTCATGCTCTTGATTTATAAGCTGGCTTTTTTAAAAAATGCATCCCTGCAAATCCTTCTCCTGCTAAAAAGTCCCCCCATTGCTGGTGTCACAATACACTTCATTTTGGTTGCTCATTTCATTCCTTTTAGCCTACTTTAACAGTTATGGGTTTTGTTAATTCCCCACTGGGCCTCTTCAAGTACTTTTTTTTTCCCCTCACCTGTGAATCTCTTGCAATTTATCATTTGAAGCATCCAGTTGTTCATGAACTTGAATGGTGAGAACAAAATGCAATATTTTGAGTTTCATTTGGGGAGTTCTCAAGGGCTCTCTGCTTGTTTTCTCTGATGCCATTCCTGGCTCCTTGCCCCCTCCGTCTGCCAGTCCCCGTAGCTGAGACCTCTCAACCACATCTGGAGGCAGAGTCTGGGCTCAATCCCAGGCGTCACCACAAGAATGCGTGGAGTCGGTATCCCAGCTCTTGCAGATCTCTTTGCCCAGCTTGCACCTTGCACGTGAGCTCTAGAAACTGGCCTCTTGTCTGGATGTCTAGGCCCAAGGATCTGACCTAACTTGTCCAGATTGTCAAATCATCCAGGGTCCCCCTTACCTTTGCTGGTCCTTCCCCGAACCACAGTTAAGAGCTGGGGGGTCTGTCTTTGCATGTTGCAACGCCTTGATCTAGCCTCACGTTTGAGCTGATGGTGTATTTAGCTTTCCATCCCTGTCAAGGTCAGGGCCATCCACCAGGGATCACCCAAGGAACTCCCAATGCCAAGTGCCATCTGCTTGGACAAGAGCTGCCACCTTGGGATGGTACGCTCTACCTTCCTAGCGGATGTCCTTCAACTGTGTGCTGCTTGACAGGAGGCTGCCCACCAGATGGGTAGGTCTGACCTCTTCCATTTCTAGCAAGCATCTCCATCTGACACCCATGGCTATAAAAGTGTTTAATGCTTTCTGCCATTCCAGCATCCTCTCAAGGCTTTCCTCTCAGTAGGAACATCCTCACAAGACAAGTTATTAGACAGTGTTTGTCTCAATACCTTCATATCCTAAGATTCTTTTCTATCGTCCAGCACCTCCTTTCCTAGTGTCCAAAGTCCTCCTGCTACAGCAGCTCTGACAGGGCTGCCCTTCCTGCTCGGCTCCAAGCTTGAAAACAGCCCCCTTCTCAGCCCTGTCCCTTTTCCCTCTCCTTTTTGCAGCCGGTGCTCTGATGTGTTGATTCCATAAGGCACAGCCTCAGAGACTGGTGAGTTTAACTCTATATTGAGAATATCATACTTACCACCAAATAGTTCCATTTGTGATAGTTAAGGACGGCCCTATGGGTAGAACTACTATAGATGTTGTGAAGAAAATATGCCATACACAAAATCACGCTTCTTCTTTTCCTAGAAAAATGAAACCTCTTAAAAACTATGAGGCTTGGCTGTTTTTCACTCCTTATAGCAATAAAGAACTTTTAAATCATACTATTCAGTACTGGAAACAGGATAATGAAATAATACTCTCATACACTGCTTCTAGGAAAATAAACAATACATTTTTCTAAAAAGAAAGCGCATACTCTCTGACTCAATAATTTCCCATTTAGCAATCTACTCTATGGATATAGTAAAACAATCAGACAAAGATGCTTGTATCAAGATGTTTATTAAATTACTATTTGAAAGAGCAAATTGGAAAAAATACAAAAACTCATTAATAAAGTTAATATATAATGGTACATTTATTCTATGGAACATTATGCTGCCATTGAAATGTTTTCGAAGAATATTTTACAACGTAGGACAATATTAATGATATATTATTGGGTGAAAACAGTAAGATTCAAAATACTATATCCTGTAATCTCAATTATGTCACAAGTGGTAAGGCGTGTAAATGTGTTTGTGTAGGTGCATATTGTATAAATAACGCTGAGATAAATACATTAAAACATTAACAGCACTCCTTTACGAGGTTAAAATAGAGTTTTATATTTGTTTTTGTGTTTTGTCAGATATTTTACATTTCAGTAAATATGTATTAGTTTTATAGTCTCAAAAACAGCATTGAAAACACAGGTAGTTAGGCCTGATTTCAATGTAAACATTTCTAGCAACTGGAGGGGCTGCCGGGATCACCCTCCGCGTCGAGAGGAGGGACATTCAAGCAGAACAGTGATGTGCACGTCAGTGAGTTTGCCTGTCACGTTGCTTGAGAAATTACATCCTTTCAGCTTCTTAGCTGCCGTGTGGAACTCATATTTTCTCATGTTCAAGAGGAACAATTAAGGGGTGGAGCGTGACAATCATAATGGTATAAATTTGTGTTTGTTGAGATGAACCCCATGCGGCAAAAATGCTGGAACTTAAACTTACCGTTGTGTCCTGGTGATTCGTGCCGGAGTCACAGAGAGGAGAGTGCAGGTTTGGCCTACGTGCTGGGCCCTCCCCAGATGCAAAACGTCTGGCACGCGCTCTGGAGACGTTCGCTAAAGGAAGTGCCAATAAACTCAGAGCATATACAGGAAGATTGAAAGCAATTTTGAACTCCTAGAACAATGGGTGTCTTCTATTTTTTAAAAAAAAATTTTTTTTTTTTTTTTCTTTTTTCCCTGAAACAAACTTTGAGTAGCTTCCTAGAAAAACTGCCCCAAGTCTTATGCTTGAGGAGGGAGAGGATGGATAGCCGGGTGGAGGAGTCAGGCACACAGTGAGGAGGGACGCAAACCTCAGCCGCCTGCCTGGGCTGGGCCCACATGTGGCTGTGTCTTTTTAGGCCACAGAGCAGCTGTAGTGTAAAAGGCTGCTTCACCACCTTCCTCCCTGTTCCAGCAGACCTGCTCCAGGTGGCAGGGCTTGCAGGCGGTCTTTGTGACTCCTTGCCTTGCCTTCCCAAGTTCCAGTGGGCGGGGCACGGCTCTGCCCCCGCCGCCCTGCACTGCCTTGGCTTGCGCTCAGCCGTGCTCCTCTTACCGCGTCACCAAGTCGCCCAGCTCTGACTTATGCATTCCTTACTATCAAGGCTATATTTTCCTAACCTCAAACCAGAACATGTGGGATAAGGACACTTTTCCCCGATTTGTCTTGGAAAAGTCTTTTCAACATAAAAATTAGATCATATTTAGTTATAGTTAGCAAAATGCCTCTTTTGAGGAAAAAATGCATGAAATTGAGCTCTCCCAGCACATTTGGTTCTTATGGTCACTGTACTTCTGGCTGACCGTTCTGAAGACGCCCTGGAGAATCAAGGGGGTCTTCCTCAGCCTCCCTTCCAGCCCAGGTCAGGCTACTCCAGCCTAAATGGGAAGCAGCGCTTTCTTCCTTCTGACGCTTCCTTCTGATGCTCCTTGGCCACCTATGAACTAAGAGGCTAGCAGTTTGCAGCCATCGCCAAACTTATTTCTAAAGGAGCTTTAGTATTTTCACTGCTAAGTTTTTACAACAGTCTCTATGTCTGATAAGCAATAAAAAAAATTAGATCTGTCCTCTCCTATTTTGCATAGTTTCATTTTTCCAAAGGTCAACGAAAGACAAACAATTTATCTCAAATTACAAATTATTTGCCCCGAATCTGCATAATCAGTTCTGATGGGAGCATAGCCAGGGAGGGAGGAACTTCAGGGGGCTTTTCACAGCCCCTAAAGCCACACTGGGTGGGTGAGCACTCCTTCTGTATAAGGTCAGATTTACTGCCCAGAAAGAACTTTTTCACTGAAGTGGGAACTATCTTAAGTTCTGGAAGGGTTCCAATGCCTCATGGATATTGTGATGTGACTCCGGATCTGAAATAGGATGAGAGTGCAGGATTTTTTTCTTAGGGAAGAAGAGAAAAGTCTCAGGATGTTCTTTTAAGGATAGTCCCCTGTCTTGGCCCCCTTATTTTAGAAGATAGCCAAACTGAATGAGATGAAGTGCCACTTCTGCCCTCTCTGGCTAATGCTGACTTTGCATCTTTGGCTGGTCAGTAAAGAACAGAATTGTCACCACCAACTCAGGGCTTCAGGGTGTAGCCTGACAGCTGCACTTCGTGCCATGGCTGTGGAGAAAACATATGTTCCCAGCCTGAGGCACCATCTTACCCTGGTCAAAGAGAAGCAGAGAGTAAGAGTATTCAGGAAGAGTGCAAATCCATCACCCCAATGTCAATTCACCCAAAAGATTTATCCTGCCCTTGCAGAACAGCAGTGGCACCTTTCTCTCTGAAAAGGAGACCATTGCTATTATTCTGGTTTGTAGGTTTTTATTTAATATAATTAAATATGCTGTTTTATAAAAATGGAAAGCAAAAAGGAAGGTTTTTTTTTCAAGCTATTGTGATAGAATTGCCTTGAAATATATTAATGGACTCATCATTAAAGAAGAGGAGGGAGTGAGGATGTCTTAGTCCCATTTGTATTATTCAGTTCTTTCCCATAGAGATTTAGATAAACTTGTTTCTTTCTCCCTAATCATCTCCATGAGTGGAAAAGGATTTCTTCACAGAATTTTAATGCAGGAAGGAACCCTAGAGAATGTCAAGCCTGAGGGTAGATTTACCAGAAGAAAAAAACCAAAAAACTTTTATTCAGATATTCAAAAGAAACTTCGAGCTGGCTTCCCTTCCTGGGAGAGACTTATAAAGGTCATTGATCCCAGATTTGAAGTATAATGTTATCCAGGAAGACTTGATGAGGCAGGAAGGAAGAGAGCCAGATTTACCCAGGTATTTTTTTTTTAATAAATTTATTTATTTATGTATTTATTTTATTTTTGGCTGCACTGGGTCTTCATTGCTTCATGCGGGCTTTCTCTAGTTGAGGCGAGCAGGGGCTACCCTTTGTTGCGGTGCGCAGGCTTCTCATTGCGGTGGCTTCCCTTGTTGCGGAGCAGGGGTTCTAGGCACGCAGGCTTCAGTAGTTGTGGCACATGGGCTCAGTAGTTGTGGCTTGCAGGCTCAGTTGTTGTGGTGCACGGGCTTAGTTGCTCCGCGGCATGTGGGATCTTCCTGGACCGGGGCTCGAACCCATGTCCCCTGCACTGGCAGGCAGATTCTTAACCAGTGCGCCACCAGGGAAGTCCCTTACCCAGGTATTTTTAATATAAAACAATGGAAAAAATTAGTTTTATAAAATGACCAAGAGAAAAAAATGGTCTTTGAAAGTAATAAATGCAAGCCATGAAATATAAGTTTTCAAACAACCCATGGTAATAATAATACTGATAGTTAACCCTTATCTAGCACTTGCCAGGTGCCAGGTATTGCTCTGCGTGCTTTATGTTAACCCATTTAGTCCTTAGGAGGTAGGTGTCCTATTATTATCCACACTTTACAGATGAGGACACTGTGGAACAGAGAGATGAAATAACTTGTCCAAGGTTTTTTAAGTAGAAAGTGCTGCAGCTGGTGTTCATAGCTTGGCAGTCTGGCTTCAGCATCTGCACTCTTCACCACTTACACGCACTGCCTGAATTGACGGGCACTCTGTTATGGAGAAAATCTCAGTAAAGGACTAGAACAAGCATTTATTGAGGCCCTACTCAATTATTGAGCCAATTCTCACAACAACTCAAGGAAATCTGTTACCCAAGAAAATCTCAATAAAAGACTTCAGTGAGAATTTATTCAGCACCTATTGTGTGCCAGTTATTGGGTCAATTCTCATAAAATTTGAGGGCTGGTTTTCCTTATTCCTGTTTTACAAATGAGGAAACAGATTTAGAGACGTGAAGTAACTTGCCCAAGTTACAGCTGGTCAAGAAAGAGAGTGGACATGTGAAAAGGTGTCTGTTTGATTTCAAATTTGTGTTCCTTCCACTAAGAAGTACAGGCAATATCTGAATTTGTTTTGTTCTCAGATTTTTAGTTTTAAAAATACGTAATTGTGTACAAAAAAGAAACAGACCCACAGACATAGAAAACAAACTTATGGTTACCAAAGGGGAAAGGGGGGGTAGGGTTAGATTAGGAGTTTGGGATTAACACATACACATTACTATATATATAAAATAGGTAGCCAACAAGGACCTACTGTATTGTATAGGGAACTCTACTCAATATCATGTAATAACCTATAATGGAAAAGAATCTAAAAAAGAGCATAAAACTGAATCACTTTGCTGTACACCTGAAACTAACACAATATTGTAAATTAACTATACTTCAATAAAAAAGACAAACTTTACAAAACAAAACAAAAAAATACATAATTATTAAATTTACCTGACTGCCCTGGTGGCACAGTGGTTAAGAATCCGCCTGCCACTGGTGGTGGGAATGTAAATTGATACGGCCACTATGGAGAACAGTATGGAGGTTCCTTAAAAAGCTAAAAGTAGAACTACCATACGACCCAGCAATCCCACTACTGGGCATATACCCTGAGAAAACCATAATTCAAAAAGAGTCATGTACCACAATGTTCATTGCAGCTCTATTTACAATAGCCAGGACATGGAAGCAACCTAAGTGTCCATCGACAGATGAATGGATAAAGAAGATGTGGCACATATATACAATGGAATATTACTTAGCCATAAAAAGGAACGAAATTGAGTTATTTGTAGTGAGGTGGATGGACCTAGAGTCTGTCATACAGAGTGAAGTAAGTCAGAAAGAGAAAAACAAATACCATATGCTAACACATATATATGGAATCTAAAAAAAAAAAAAGGTTCTGAAGAACCTAGGGGCAGGACAGGAATAAAGACGCAGACATAGAGAATGGAGTTGAGGACACGGGGAGGGGGAAGGGTAAGCTGGGACGAAGTGAGAGAGTGGCATGGACATATATACACTACCAAATGTAAAACAGATAGCTAGTGGGAAGCAGCCGCATAGCACAGGGAGATCAGCTCAGTGCTTTATGACCACCTAGAGGGGTGGGATAGGGAGGTTGGGAGGGAGACGCAAGAGGGAGGAGATATGGGGATATATGTATATGTATAGCTGATTCACTTTATTATACAGCAGAAACTAACACACCATTGTAAAGCAATTATACTCCAATGAAGGTGTTAAAAAAAAAAAAAAGAATATTCCTGCCAGTCCAGGGGACACGGGTTCGAGCCCTGGTCCAGGAAGATCCCACATGCTGCGGAGCAACTAAGTCCATGCGCCACAACTACTGAGCCTGCGTGCCATAACTACTGAAGCCTGTGAGCCTAGAGCCCATGCTCCGCAACAAGAGAAGCCACCGCAATGAGAAGCCCACGCACCGCAAAGAAGAGTAGCCTCCGCTCGCTGCAATTAGAGAAAGTCCACACGCAGCAATGAAGACCCAATGCAGCCAAAAATAAGTAAATTAAATAAATAAATAAATGAATAAATAAATTTACCAGATGAAATTTTTATCGAACAATATAACAATAGTCAGTTAACACTAACTACTCTGTTTCAACCTACGATCGTAAGCACCTCTGCTTTGAAAGCAATAGCATGAAAAACAGCTGAAAGGATAAACAGTGTAATTCACATTCCCAAGATAATACCTGGTCATATCGTACAAGCACCAGAGACACACATATAATTGTCCACCCTAACTTGAAGGACCTTCCAGGAAGAGAGACTTTAAAAATAGAGCCCAGAGCCTGCTGTTTCAAATCAGCCCTTTACCACTCTACTCAGATTAAGGCTTCTTGCTTGACCAGGGATGAGCGGAAACTGAATTACAGACTTTGGCCTTCTCTGAAGGTCCCTCTTATGCCAAAAAGCAGCTGATTTATCCTTCAGATCTGTGTACTAAATGAATTCACCCAGATAAACAGATGGCCTGACCAGAGTGGCATTTCACAGCAACATGTGTTTGTTTGAATAACATGGTCACAAACCTTTCACTCTGGGTCTAAAATTAAATTGTGGCTTTTGGATGTTACCTGGGGTAACTCAGGAGAGAGCACTCAAATGTCAAATTTATGGTTTAGTTTCATCAGTAAGTTCTACGTAATTTTTACAGTCATTTATAAGAAGAACTTAAAACATGTATACGTTTTGAGTACATGTGTGTGGTGGTGGGGTATTGTACATAAAGATCCAAACTCTGTGATTCTGACTACAGCTAAACAGACAGATTCATGCACGGGTTTGTGCCTTATCAGATGAAAAATATACTTCACTGCCATTCTGAGCCTGAAGTTTTACTTTCCAACGTAACAGCAGGCCAAGACTCTGGGATCTATTCTGCTATAAAGTTACTGATTGTCTCTGTATAATAAAAAATTAAGAGAAAGGTAAAGAAAGAAGCATTCAGTTTGTACAGCAATTCTGCCCTAAATGGCAATCTGATGTTACTCTTAACATCCTCTCAGAAAAGCCAAGGATGGTGTAGGCAGGATGACATATTTATCAAAGGTGGAATAGGATAAGAGAGGAAACTGAGTCTGCAATGCAGTTCTGTACTGTTTTCTTCTCATATTTCATATTAACAGAGAATAACTAAGACTGATATTTTTGTCGTACTAGAGTTATGTACTATTAGTTGAGATACTCTAATAAACCGCATCCTATTCTGTGTGTTTATCCAACTACTACCCATGAGAATACAAGAAACGGCCATTATTTTTTATTTTTTATTTTTTTTTAGAATGAGATGTGGAGTACACAGTGCTGGTACAAGTCTGTTTATATTTTCAAAAGCCCACTAGCTAGACGGTTTTTTTTTTTTTAATATAAATTTATTTATTTATTTATTTATTTTTGCCTGCGTTGGGTCTTCGTTTCTGTGCGAGGGCTTTCTCTAGTTGCGGCGAGCGGGGGCCACTCTTCATCGCGGTGCGCGGGCCTCTCTCTATCGCGGCCTCTCTTGGTGTGGAGCACAGGCTCCAGACACGCAGGCTCAGTAATTGTGGCTCACGGGCCCAGTTGCTCCGTGGCATGTGGGATCTTCCCAGACCAGGGCTCGAACCCGTGTCCCCTGCATTGGCAGGCGGATTCTCAACCACTGCACCACCAGGGAAGCCCGGCCATTATTGTTTTAATGGTGTGATGACATTATGGAGATTATTTTTTCATTCCTATTCACTATTATGTTATACTTTTTAAATAAACATTTTATTTTGAGATAATTATAGTTTCACATGTAGTCAGAAGAAACAATGCAGAGGGTTCCCTGTATACCTTTCACCTAGTTTCACCTAATAATAAAATCTTGAAAAAACTATAGTAAAATGTCACAAACAAGAAATTGACATTGATACAATTCATGAGCCTTATTCAGATTTCACCAGTTTTACACACACTCATTTTTGTGCATGTGTGTGTGTATTTGTGTGTGCATTTAGTTCTACACAATTTTATTGCATGTATAGATTCATATGACAACCACTACGGTCAAGATACAAAACAATTCCAGCATAAGGATCTCTCTACTATCCTTTCATAGCCACAGCCATCTCCCTCCCTTTTCCCACTCACTAACCCCTCATAACCACTGATCTGTTCTCTATCTCTATAGTTTTGTCATTCCAAGAATGCTATATAAATGGAATTGAATTATACAGTATCTAACATTTTGAGATTAGCTTTTAAACTCAGCATAATTCCCTTGAGATCTCTTCAAGTTGTATTTCATAGTGTAGATGTACTACACTTTTTTAAGTCATTCATTCCATTGAAGGGAAAATGGTTAGGCAAACTGGGTTTTTTTGTTTTCTTCCAGTTTGGGGCTATTATGAATAAAGCTGCTATGAACATACATGTACAGTCTTTTGGGTGAACATAAGTTTTCATTTTTTCTGGGATAAATGCCCAAGAGTGCAATTGCTGGGTTTTATGGTAAGCACATACTTAGTTTTGTAAGAAACCTCCATACTCTTTCCAGATTGGCTAGACCATTTTACATTCCAACCAGCAGTATGTTAGATTGTTCTTTTAATAATAAAATGACATTCCACACATCTTTGATAGCCCAGATCAAGTTCTCAGTGACATCTTCCCTCCCTCATCATTTTTATCTATGCTTACCTCTCTCCATCTTACCACTCATTAACATTCGTAGTCTTCCAATTTTTAAATATTCCTCCTCATTCCAACTACACTGAAAACTAAGTCCTAGGATTGCTGTTTTCCTTTGGCATTTCCCTTGCTGAGCTTGGCACAATAATTAGTAATCAGAAATTAGGTTTTTGAATGTTTAAAATCTTTTTTAAAAAATTAATTAATTAATTTTTGGCTGTGTTGGGTCTTCGTTGCTGCGTGCGGGCTTCCTCTAGTTGCGGTGAGCAGGGACTACCCTTTGCTGCGGTGCGCAGCCTTCTCATTGTGCTGGCTTCCCTTGTTGTGGAGCATGGGCTCTAGGCGCACGGGCTTCAGTAGCTGTGGCACGTGGGCTCAGTAGCTGTGGCTCGCAGGCTCTAGAGCGCAGGCTCAGTAGTTGTGGTGCATGGGCTTAGTTGCTCCACGGCATGTGGGATCTTCCCGGACCAGGGCTCGAACCTGTGTCCCCTGCATTGGCCAGCGGATTCTTAACCACTGAGCCACCAGGGAAGCCCTTGAATGTTTAAAGTTGAATAGATAAAAAGTAATATGAATCAATGAAATGTGTTGTAGTCTTCAAAAAATGACCAACTTTGTTTTTAGAAGTGATGTTATCACACTTAGGTAAATTCTAGAACCATTGTTATTAAGCAACTTACTACAGATACAGCAAATATGTGCTTATTCTATTTTGTTCCCAAAATAACCTCGATACTTTCTCTATGAAGACGTTAAACCATTAGAGAAATATCAAAATATTGTATCAGATTTTTAACTAGAATGGCTTAAATTACTGGTTTTCATTGCCTTTCTCTGGGTGTTTCTTGCCTAGCCATCCTGGCATTAGTTGACATAAGAGCAATGATATGCTGGTAATTGTTTAACAGCAAGCTCTCTAGAAGGAAAAAAAATGCCATGGTGTGTAGCCTTTGACAATTTCCATGATGTAAAGCCTCTGACCACGGCCAATTTCAAGCTACCATTTTGCCATCACCAAATGCAGATTCAGGAAGAGATGCTTACAATAGGCTCCAGTGAGCCAGTACGAGCTAGCTCCACCACACCAGTGCTAGAGATATATTACATTTAATTAACGGAAAATATTTTACTATATATCAAATTCAAATGAATCATCTGCACATGGGAGTTTTTCGGTGACTTAAATCTCCAAAACCTATTTTCTCACCAGTAACCTCTAATGTTTAATGCTTTCCTGGATTTAGCCTACTCTTCCCCCAGCTAACATCTATGCATCCTTTTTGTCGTGCTCAGATGTCTCTTTCTTAGTTTCCACGGACCAGCGGCCTCCATCCCGCCACACCCAACTTATCACAGGACCACATGTTGTATTTTCTCACCACAGTTCTGACTTTCCCTTCAGAGTACGATATACAACTTATGAATATACGTTTCTTTTTGTTCCTCTTTGTCTGTACTAGACTGGACACCACGTGAAGGCAGGGACTGGGTCAATTTTGCCCCCTCTAGCCCCAGCAGCTCGATGAATGAATGGATAAATTCACCTCCTTCTGCACTGGGGTGGCCCTTCCTCTCTCACTTGGCCCACGAGCTTTTCAGTCTGTTAAGATATCACAGGGGAAAAGAAGCTATTGCCTTTCCAGCCATCCTCATCTGTTAGAGGAGGTCACGGAGAGGACGTGGCTGTCGGTTGATCCACGAGCTGGACCAGGGCAGTCGGAGGCTCCTCACCCCCGCCCCTGTCCTTGGAATGTACATTCTGCCCACCTTTTTCCACAGCCAGAGCCGTTTTCAAGGATGCAGCCTTGAGAGAGCAAGGTGGCGTTGAGACCATCTGGATGGTAGATGTGACTGAACCCAGGTAAAGCCTTTGTGTAAACGTTTAAGAGTCTGGCCAGGTATGCAGAGATCTCCTCCTCCGTGTACGAGCGCCAGTTTCAGATTTCACCCGGGAGACTTGGCGAGGTTCCTAATCATCATCGTCCCAAGTCGTACTCACATCAGCAAAACACTCTGCACTATCACCATTGGTTGGTGCAGAGGCTGTTACGGAGCAAAGCGCCCCTTGCCGAAAGCCACAGGGAGGCCAGATACTGTGGAGGCCTTCCGCGAAAAGAAAAAGCTTTATTGCAGGGCGGTCAAGCAAGGAGACAGGAGGCAAGGCTCAACTCTGTCTCCCCATGGCAGAGTGAGGTGGCTATTTAAGGGTCAGGGTTCTGGGGCGAGGAAGAAAAAGGGTGAGAGAGGTTCGTTCCAAAGTTTATTGATTTGCTGAATTCTTAACGCGCAGGCGCACGCATGCCCCCTGTCTCTCCGTGAGTCGCGTCTGCGAGTTTTAGGCGAGCGGGTATAAAACAGGTGGGGAAAATTTGGACTGTGATGTCAAAAGGTTACCCATTGGACAAGCAAGCTTCTTCTGCGCCGACTCTGATCGGCCACATAGGTTCCATCCAGTTTTAGCCAGTTTTGTTGCGTTGTAAGCGGAGAGGTTTTTAACAAGCTGTTGCCTTATCTGCTGTTCTGTAAGACAAGCTCAAGAAATTCTGTTAGTCGTCAGTTTCTGTTAACCCTATGGGGCACGTCTCAAGGTAGGGGGAATTTATTTCTTTCATTAACATTTACCAACTTTTTTCTTTTCCTCTGTTGTTTTTTTCTCTCCTTACTATAAAATCACTTCCTCTTCAACTGGTTCATTCGGCCGTGCAAATGTTCTCACCGCCCCATGCCCCCTTGCACTCTCTCTCTCTCTCTCGTCTTTATTAATAATCATGTATGCTTGTTTTATCATTATAGAGGTAAAGGGGCATTAAATGGTTCTGTTTCTTTCTTCGTTTTTGTATCACTCACAGAAATTGCAAAGCTAGAAAGATTTTCTTTGCTCTGTTTTCTCTCTTCCCCCACTAGCTCTCTGAAAGCATGTTTTTGTTTTTGTTTTTTATTGTATGTTCTATCATCTGGGACATAGAACAGTGCCTGCTACACAGTAGGCATTCAGTACACATATGTTGAATGAGTGAATTTATTTCTGAATCATTTTGATAAATTAGGAGAGTGTGCAGTGCATTCTAGAAAGAAGCCTGAGGACAGATGTTTTATACAAGAATGATATTTAAATATTTTAAAAAGTAAACCAATCTATGAATAGATAGCTATTAGTTAGTTATAACTAATTTAGCAACTAAATAAATATCTGAAATGAAATAACTGTAAATTTAACAAAAAAATTCAGTATATTATGGGATTGATCTTTGTCTTGTCCTATAACACCTCTCAGGCTCTGGGTTTTGAAAGTACCAATTTCCTGAATTAACAGCTAGTTGATTTTTGTCTCAAGATAATATTTTACATGTATGTGGCACTTTAGAGATTACAAAGCTGTTTCTTATATTGTCACACTTGATTATTATTCAAACTAAATGGAGAATTTCCTATGCTTTAAGTCAGGCTGTATGCTGTTGGATATAAAAGAAATAAATACTATGTCAGAATATGCTAGTTAACTTGCAAGATCTGTTTCTCTTTCCTTAGAAATAAGAACATTACTTTTACACTGGGCACAGATCAGCCACCTAAGAATCTATTTTTCTCAGCTCCCTTATAGCGCACTGTGAATATGTGGCTAAGTTTTTATCAATGAGATTTAAGTGACATTGTGAACAATTCCTCCCTTAAATGGAGGAGACATGCTCTTCTTTATCCTTTCCTACATCCAAATACCTGAAATGCATTTGTGATGGCTGGAGCTTTCACAGTCATTTTAGACCATGAGGGAAAAGGCCACAACCATGTCCATCTTATCCCCCGTTGTATTTTCAACACTTAGCACAAGCCACAGCATATAGTAGCTATAAAATTTAATATTTACCAAATAAATGAATAAACATAATTTCCTTGATTATATTCTTTCCTGCCCTTATTTTCTTCTTGGAGAAGCTTTGACCAGCTATATTCTAAGGAAGTAATTATAATACTAGAGGTATTAAAGGTCCATGTTTGCACAGTCCTGTGCCATGCAATAAATCATTTTTAGCCATTTACACAATTAACTAGTTTTTTTTTAAAGCTGTGTAATTATTTTGAAGTCCCCATTGTAGTTCTTGGGAGAGTTACTGTATATAAGGCTTTACCATGACATAAGGAGCTTGTGCAAGAGAATTTATATCAGCTAAGAGATCTATAAGGTTAGGACTAGATTCTCACAAATCTCCAACAGTTTCAATAAGATAAGTTGGGGAAAGTATGAAGGTGACCTAAGGAGACATTAAGTACAGTCGGAGCCAGAAGGTAAAGGAAGATTAATCTCTGGAGGGAAGTGAGGTCTGCATTGGGGTGTGATTCAGGGTGGGCTTCTGTGTCCTGGGCTATTGCATATGCAGTAGCTTTTACCCTTAGAGTTCTTATAGGTGTCATTCAGTCACTGGTAATTCCTGTGATATTATGACTAACTTTACTTAAAAACTACATTTTGATAGTAGCTGTCTCTGGTTGTCATTACATTATTGCTTTAAGATGTAAACTATATTAAAGCTTTTGGGAACAGATATCAATACATTATATGGTTATTATATTTCCAAATGATCATTTAGAACATCCTACACTTACAAACTTCCAAAATTCCTTAATAAATTGCTTGGTTAGTGTAGTATCAAAAAGATCTCAAGGCAATATTTATACAAAGTAATAGCATATCTTTCCTACCTTACTGGTTTGAAAGATAGAGTTCAGCAACGTGCCATAAAATAGCTTAAAACATTATGCATACCCAGTCTTACTGGATCCCAGGTGGACTCACTGCCTAATCTTTATAAAGGATCGATTTTTTTTGATGTGTGTTTAATGGTGGTATTTTTTTGTAGTAGCTAATGCTGAGATTTCAGGAGAGAAATTTGGTGCTGGAAATATATTTACTATACTCCGGCACATAAACCAAAAGCTATTAGACTTTAATGCTTTTTTCCCCTAAACTTTTTATAGCCTTTCATTTTTAATCGCTGCAAATCTGCTGATTTTATTTTAAGTAGATACTTCAAGACTGTGCTTTGTCAAAACAGACAGATGTATCATTAAATTCCCTCCCAAATTACACATTAGGCAATGTCTTTGTGTCTTTGTTCATGTACTACTGAGGTATTTGAATTTGTTATAATCTGGAGTAAAAAGAAGGCCAGAGAGGTGATTTACAGAGCAAAGAGCTCTATAATTTAAAATTGATTGTTCTGATTGCAAATGACTTTGTGAAATGCATATTAGCCAAAGTGAGGGTGGCCACAGTTTTGTGTGCTCATGTTTGCAGGTCTCTGTGGCACAGTTTTGCTGCAAGAAGCTAGTGGAAGAGTCCACACCAGAAGTCTCTGGAGTTGCTTTCCTGTCTATTAATCATCTCTTGATAGAAACGGGTGAGGGATAATTTGGGTAATTCTCAAATGTGCCTTTTCAATTGGGTTATGTAGTAACTTCCTATTAGTGCTGTAACAAATTACCATAAACAAAGAGGTTTAAAACAACACAAAATTTAGTTTCTTACAGTTCTGGAAGTCAGAGTCTGAAATGGGTCTTACTGGGCTAAAACTAAGGTGTCAGTAGAGCTGCATTCCCTATGGAGGCTTTAGGGAAGAATTTGTTTCCTTGCCTTTTCTGGTTTCTAAAGGCTGTCTGCCTTCCTTGGCTTGTGGCCCTTTCTCCATCTTCAAAGCCAGCAGTGTAGCATCTTCAAACTTTCTCTTACTCTGACCTTCCTGCCTTGTGATCACATTGAACCCACAAGAAAACACAGAATAATCTCCCCATCACAAGATCCTTAAGTTAATCACACCTGTAAAGTCCTTTTTGCTATGTAAGGAGACATTTTTACAAGTCCCAGGGATTAGAACATAGACATCTTTACAGAGGCCATTATTCTGCCTTCCACAGATTATTTAAATCTAATAATTCATATTAAGGGACTTCTGTATGTAAGCCCCTTTTCTAAAGCTGAGAGCCCATGATAGATTTCCAGAGTTGTTCCTGGACAACTCTGTCTGGAAAGCCATCTTTTTACCAAATGAGTCTAGTTAATGGTTTTAGTAAATGAAAAGAAGCAGAGATTATCTTGAGAAGAGGGGCCTACCTTCCAATAAGGGGAGCATCTAAGTAAATTGAAGCTCCATGAGAATGACATGCATATCATTGCCCATTGCCCCCACCCCGTGATACACAGGACAACGATGCCACATCCTTGTTTTCAGTGACCTTTTGTTTTCTCATCCCATGAAGAAAATTTGAATCTGTAATCTCAGAATTGGGTGAGAAAATGTTCCGTGAAAGGATGTCTGGTATACCATGGTTATCATGTTTACGGTTCACCTGCGTCAAAGATTGAGGTTAAAAAGGCAATTTGGGGATCTTCAGATAAAGCATCTCTAGATGGGAAAATATGAAAACTAGCACTGGAAGCCCTCATAATGGGGTTGATGGAGAAATTACATCAACTCTGGCAGCTGCTGTGTTCTGAGAGTGGTGTGGTTTACCGAGTTGTGTGAAATGACTGTGCCTCTCAGAGTAAGCAAAGCTACTGAGGAGAATCTAGCTGGTTCGAATGACAGGAGACTGACAGAAGAAACGCAAGCCCTGCATTTTATGTGCAGCCTGTCATTGGAGAAGCCTTTGCGCCGTTATTAGTAAGCCGTACTAAATCCTGAAAACGTGCTCTGTTTCTAAAACTGTCCTCACTTTTGGGACTAAATGTTCTTTCTGTTCCTTTTACTGCCTCCAGGTACATTTAAACGTCCCTTTAGTACCTGAGGTTTGTCATGTGTTGACCACTTCGGTTTTTGCTGAGCTGAGCGACATCCTGTTGGGTTTTGGAGGCTCCTCGATCAGTTCCTTACTGGAGCGCCCTTGTGGCCACTGAATGAGATTTTCTCTTTACCCACCAGGAAAAGATAGACATTTTTACATTTCTTTCCAGTTTCTTGGGACCTTAAACCCAAAGAAGGATCTGTGCAGGCCTCCCTGTTCGTTGCCATCACCAGAGTCATCTTAACTTTCTTTCTGGGGACAGATTCAGATACCTGATGTCAACACGGAGGGCAGACAGGAGTTGATGTTCTACTTTTAAGGTAGTTTTGTCTCTGCTTTTTCTTTTCTCATGTCAAGTTAGGAAAAGGAATTGATGTTTATTTTCAGAGCCTCCTTTTTCTCCATGTAAAGTATTGATCATTAATGTTCAAAACTTTAAAAATTTATTCTTCTACTCTTCCAACCTTCATTTGTTGAGGGTCTACTACATACAAGGTACTGTGCTTAGAATTCATAAGGATTCTATATCTGAGTCCAAAGGATAAGCAGAGAACGGAGAGAATACAGGTTCTCTCTGAGATTCTAGACCTGGGTTTGTTATGATGTCAGTGACACGTTGTGACCTTGAGCAAATCCTTTCCTCTCAGGAATTCTGTTTCCTCCTCTGTGAAAGGGGTTGGTGCTGGTTGATCTCCAAGGCCACTCAGCTGTGTGTTCAGATGAGTGTAAGGCCAGGAGTGCCGCTCTCGTTACCTGCCCTGTTTCCACTAGTGAAGGGGAAATCTTAGGGAAAGGCAGGATGGTAAGATTCCTTCCAAAAGATGACACTTTAAGGGGAACACTCCCTTTACCATTCCAGGACAAAAACTTTCCCCCTCTTAGTATATATAATGCCAGGAATCATAGACAAAATCTGTTTAAAATAAACCCAAGGCAAACAAACAAATAAAATGCTTAGTTATTGCAAAAACAGGATGGTAGCAATTTTTAGAAAATTAACCAGCTTGTTTTTAAATTAAAAAGGTAGCCCATACTAAAAAATTTAGAAAATAATAAAAAGCAAAGAGGAGAGGGATAAAATTTAGCAATAATCCCACTGTTCAGAGATATTCATTGTGAGCAGTTTAGTGTGCTTCCTTAGAGCCTTACGGTTCTTTGTAGTCCTGACATAGACTGGATGTTTGTGTCCCCCCAAGATTATATGTTGAAGCCTGACCCCAATGTGATGGTATTAGGAGGTAAGGCCTTTGGGAGGTGATTAGGTCACGAGGGCAGAGTCCTCATGAATGGGATTAGTATCCTTAGAAAACCCACAGAGCTTCCCTGACCCATTGTGTGAGGACACAGTAAGAGGACAGCCATTTATGAACTGGGAAGCCGGCCCTCACTAAACGCCAAGTCTGCCAGTGCCTTCATCTTGAACTTCCCAGTCTCCAGAATTGTGAGAAGTAAATTCCTATTGTTTTTAAGCCACCCAGTCTATGGTTATCTGTTACAGCGGCTCAAATGGACTAAGACAAGTCCCAATTAAAATTAGGAATGTGTTCCCTATAATACATCTTTTTTTTTTTTTTACATAACACTATATTGTCAATAGTTAAAAAATAATATACATCTATTGTTATAATTTTGGAAATTACTTAATAACATAAGGAAGAAAAAATAAACACCTTAAACTTCATCTTAATTCTCAGATAGTGGTGATTTTTTGTCTCTCTCACTTTCTGCTTCATGCTTTATTTTTCTCAAAGATCTCATTTGAGTCTCGGTACTATTTTCAGACAGCATTGTTTCTTCAGAGAGGCATGGCATTTTTCTTTTTAAGCACGGGTAGAACAGCATGTGGTTCCTGCCCCGTGGACACTTCCCTTGGCTGGCACAGTGATTAACCTGGCGTCAATTACACTAAGTGCTATTTAAGGAGGGAGGACATGCAACCTGGAAGTTAAACCATTAGCACTAAATTAAGGCCATTGTGAAACAGTCAAGACACCTTTTAGACACAAATACGCTTTGTTCTCTTTCTGCTTGACACAGAGATTTGGTGATTTCATCCAAGTTAAGCTGAGTTGGTCAGGTGGATATTTGAAGAAACATGGTTACTAGGACCACCTTTCCTTGCAGGAGAAATGTCTTCTACTTTGTGCTAAGGCAGTGGGTGCCGTGCTGTTCAGGGTTCACAGAGAATTCACTCCCTCCCTGCAAAAACACACTTACGGTGCATATTATTTGTACTCTGTATTAAGCTTTGTGTGTGTGTATGTGTGTATGTGTCTGTGTATGAATGTGTGCCCACAAACACAGGTGACAGTTCATAGACACCTAGGCATTTTTAGGTACAGAAACTCAAGTTATAAGTAGTATAGAAGGAATTTATAAAGGGATTTGAAGTCAGAATGGTTTTTATTGGTAGTTTATATGTGCATTAATCTGGCTAATTGTGATTATTTTCTTATATGGAAGGTTTTAATATGTAACACAATTTACAATAGCCATTTATTATTATTTTTTGAGGACCTACCATGTGTCAGGCATCTACTAAGCATTGGAGCTGTAGGAGTGAACAAATAGACAAACTCTCTGCTCTCTCAGAATTTATGGTCCAGTGAAGGGAGGCAAAGAAAAAAGCAAACAAATAAATTAAATAGATGTTAATAGCTGCTTGGAAGAGACAAAAAAGCAAGGAGAGACAATAAAGCAGGGGCATAGGGAGTGTGTATGAATGTTGGTGGGTGTTGGTGCGGAAGGGTTAGAGGGTGGGTATTTTAAGTAGTGTCAGGGGGCTTCCCTGGTGGCGCAGTGGTTAAGAATCCACCTGCCAATGCAGGGGACACAGGTTTGAGCCCTGGTCCGGGAAGATCCTATATGCAGCAGAGCAACTAAGCCCATGCACCACAACTACTGAGCCTGCTCTTTAGAGCCCACGAGCCACAACTACTGAGATCACGTGCCACAACTACTGAAGCCCACGCGCCTAGAGCCTGTGCTTCACAACAAGAGAAGCCACCGCAATGAGAAGCCCATGCACCGCAGCGAAGAGTAGCCCCCACTCGCCGCAACTAGAGAAAGCCTGTGTGCAGTAATGAAGACCCAACACAGCCAAAAATAAATAAATAAAATAAATAGTGTCAGGGAAGGCCTGACCATATATGGGACGAATCATGCACATCATAAATGTGAGTAATAAGGAGGCATGTGAGTGGAGACCTGCAGCACATGAGGAAGGGAGTCATGCAGGCATCTGGAGAAGAGTGATGTAGGCAGAAGGATCATCATGTGCAAAGGTCCTGAGGCAGATACACGCTTGATGTATTTGAGGAAAAGCAAAGAGGCCTGTATGGCTAGAATAGGGGAAGTGAGGAAAATAATGGTAAGAGGTGAGATCAGAGAGGAATCATGGTTCTCAATTTTAGTAAGCATTTCTTTTGGATGCTGTGTGCATATCATTTCACTCGTACTTTGACCCAGTGTGCTTTGATTCCTGGGGGAAATCGTACAAGGGAAAGTCCAGCCAAATGGACTGGTGGTCGTTTGCTCTCCTGTTTTGGTAATCTGAGAGGGTGTATTAGTGTGTTCATTTTCCATTGCTGCAAAACAAATTACCACAAATTTGGTGGCTTAAAACAATGCCATTTATCACCTATAATTTCTGTGGGTTACAAGTCCAGGCATAGATTAACTGGATCCTCTGCTCATGGTCTCACAAGCCAAAATCAAGGTGCTGACTGGTCCAGGTTCTGATTTGGAGGCTCTGGGGAAGAATCCGATCACGAGCTCATTCAGGTGGCTGGCCACATTTTGTTCCTTGCAGTTGGAGGACTGAGGTCTTTATTTCCTTGCTGACTGTCACCCACTCTCAGTTTCTAGAGTCCACTGCAGTTCCCTGCCACATGGCACCCTCTGTCTTCAAAGCCAGCAACGGAGAATCTTCCTCACATCAGATCCCTCTCATAGTTCTAATCTCTCACGTCAAGAAGGGCCCAGTCTCTTTTAAGGGTTCATCTGATTAAGTCAGGCCGGTCAAGGGTAATCTCCCTATCTTAGAGTCAACTGATTAGGGAATTAATTACATCTGCAAAATCCTTTCATAGCAGCACCTAGATTAGCGTTTGTTTGAATTACTGGGAGAAGGTGTACGGGTGTACATACACCAAGGGGCAGGAATACTTTCTACCATCTTAGATTTCTGCCTACCATAGTGGGGAAACCTACAACTAGAATAGACTGTATGTAAGAGGGGAATGTTTGTGGCTAAATGTCCTTAGGCACACTCAGACCCAAGTCATCCACATTTACGTTGGAAATGGGTGAAGTGGGTGAGGTTGAGGAGGAGGGACATTTTACAGGTGCTGACTTGGAATCACCACTGCTGAAGGTGTGAGCAGTGGGGAGAGGAAGCTGGCATTTGTTGAGTATGATTGTGTGCCCCCTGCTGGAGGGTGTGAACACTGGCATAAATAGGGAGGGGTAAGAGGCGGTAAGGGGTAGGGACTGCATAGGGAGACTGAAGATTAGGGATCAGAAAACACAGAATTATGAGTAGCCTCGACAGTGAGTTTTATCTGCAGGGGCTATCTGGTTCGAGCATATGAGGAAAGTGAAGTTCAAAGAATAACATTTGAGGAGAGGTGTGGCCAGGACGCCAAGCCAAGCCTTTCCCAAGCCTCCTATAGGTCTGCTAATGCTGGTCAAAGTGTGCTCCATGAATTGACAACGTCAGCATCACCTGGGAGCTTCTTAGACATGAAGAATCTTAGGTCCCACCTCAGACCTTCTGAATCAGAATCTGCGTTTTATCAAGATCTCCAGGCGACTCCGTGTGCGTTAAATTTTGAGAAGTGCTGCTCTGCCCTATTGGCCCGAGGAGGAGACCTTTTGTCTAGACTTCTCAATAATCTGGCAAACGTTCTGCAACCAAGGCAACCCCCGAGTCTCCGATAAACCAGGACAGTTGGTCCTCCAGCCTTCTGTCATCGAAGGCACAGTTAGTTATAACTATAAACACCTGCTAGATGTCACTGCTCTGGCCCTGTGCCATCCCCTCCGGTGCTCCCACTGTCACCCAGGGATTATGTCACTCCTAGAAAAGGCTTCTCACAAGAGGAGAGCTATATAGAAAGTAATTTGAGATTCTTTGGGCTGATAGAACTTCTTACAAATATCCAGCCAGAATAGTGACCATGGCTGTCATGAACTCATTGAGTGCCTGTTGGGGATGAGAACTCGTGAGGCAGGACTCAATCTGTGCAAGTCGATCTAGCAGAAAGGTTCTCCCTGGGAAGCCAAACGCTCTGAGGGTGGCCCCGTGGGAGCCGGCTGGACTGGCAGGGGCCGTCAGTCTTGTAAGCTGCTTCTCTGGCTCTTTAGAAATAGTGAGTCTGTCCAGTGGAATGTGACTAAATGGCTTGAAGTTACCAAGCTGAGTGCCAGCTGAGGGCCTGTCCCTGCTCAGCAAACCTGCCAGCAGCCTCCACTCAAAACCCCTCGAACAAGATGAATGGCCAGGCTACTTTGGAACTTCACCGAAGCTCCTCCCTCTCCCAGGATGACGTGTCAGGCGTCTGCTATGCTGAGATAATGATAGAAACAGTTGTGGATTAATGGGGGTAGACTATGGGCCAACTACAGTGCTGAGTATTTGACTGTGTCTTCTCTTGGAAGCCTCACAACAGTTCTAGGCAATAGTTTATTTCACAGATGGGGAAACCGGGGTTCAAAACGGAAAATAACTCAGAGAGCGAGTAGCAGGCCCAGCATTCTCACCTGGCTCTTTCTGACCCCAAATACATGTTCTTAACATCGCACTAATCTGAATTTGCCTTCGCGATCCTTTACCCGCTGCAGAAACAGTCCACACAGGGACACATGCTCTGGCAGAGGGGCATTTGTAAGCATCGCATCTGAGCACAGCCCAGCCCACCAAACCTTAAAAGTTGCCCTCTCCTAGAGGAGGCAATGAATAGGAAATTTATTTCAAAATTTGAAAGATCTGTAATCATCTGTGTTCCTAGTACCCGATCAACAACTATGTGCGGGCATGCTACGTTTGGTAAATACAAGAATGACAATATCCAGCATTTTATAATATGTTATGGTTTACTCCCACATACTATCTTCATTTGTCTTCACAATTATTCGTTGTATACATAGAAGAGATATTATTTCTACAGTAAAGGAAACTGAGGCTGAAAAGTGAAACTGGACTTGCCCGAAGTCATACAGCTAAGATACGGGTGAAAAACTCAACCCTGTGTGTCCTGACTCAGCATTCTGTGCTCATTCCATGAGACCACAACTGTGGTGACAAGTACAACTACACGTGGCAGCGTGTCCTGATCACAGCTCACTGTCTTGGAGGAAAGTACTACTGGGCAATAGAACCCGTGATAGTTGGCATAATACATGATAGACTCAAGTGGTCTTTGAACCTGTGAGTTCCATCTGGATGACAGCATTTAGAGCTTATAAGGTGTGTTCACAGAAATTATCTAGTCATATGCACCCATCTTGTGAGGTACATAGGGCAACACTGAAGCCACTCACCACAGATGGCTATCAGTCACTTGAAATGTGGCAGCCCAGATTGAGATGTAAATGTAAAATACACACTGAGTTTCAAGGACAGTAGGAAAGAAAGTGTAGAACATCTCTTTGATAAGTTGTTATATTGACTACATGTTGACATAATTATATTTGTCTATGTTGGGTTAAATAAAATATAGTGTTAAAATTATTTCCACCTGTTTGTTTTTACTTTTTAATGTGGCTACTAGAAAATGTAAAGTCACCTATGCAGCTTGCCTTTACATCTCTTGGACTTGCCTAAAGTCCACAGTAAGTTGATATCACAGTGAAGAGTAAAAGAAGTCCCGCAGCCCTCTTTCCAGTTAGAACACTTAAGAGAGCAGTACCTTTAGTCAGTGATTGACTCTGCACGGCTTAAAATGTGGGACCCTGTGGAGCAGTGCTTCTCAAATTTCATTTGCAGACAGAACACGAGCAGGTCTTGTTAAAATGCATATTCTGGTTCAGTAGGTCTGAGGGTGGGACCTGAGGTTCTTTATTCATAATGAGCTCGCAGGTGATGCTGATGCTGTGGTCCATGCTCCTGCTTTGAAAAGCAAGAATCTCTAGAAGATGAGCAGAAACCACATTTCTGCACAGGGGGCTTTCAGTGCTTCTCAAATCATGCCATGAACACAAAAACTGAGGCCGAGACTGCCCCGGTGCTGAACACACCCATTCAACCTGTGTCAGGCACTGAAGTAGCCGAGGGCAACAAGCTTGTGTATGGATTTCAAATATGTGATGCCCAGAGCCGTGGGAGGAGTGAGAGGGGTGTGGTGTGCATTGTGCGTGCATGTGTAGTTGGGGGTGGACACGAGGAGCTTGACCAGGTGAGCTGTTAGAGCCAGGAGTGCCTTTTCAAAATTTGGGTTGTTTGTGTGTTAACAGCCCTTTGAATTCTGCTATACAATTTTCACGTCTACATAGAGCTAGAAGTTTTTTGTTTTTTGTTTTTTAAATGACTATATGATATTTTCCTAAATGAGGCTTTAGGTGAGAAGCTTACTGGGGAAAAGTTTTGGTTGAACCAGACAGCAAATAGAAGCTGTAATAACCCCTCTCATCCTTTTAGTTAAAAATGTTTCTAAAGTCAGCCTGGAATTCCTCTTGGGTTAGTCCTAGTTAAGTTCAGTTAATGAAACTCAGATATTTTCTCTCCTTTGTTTCCCAGTGTTTTGTTGGGAATTTTTCTTTCTCACAGCCCCTGAGTATTACCTGAGACAGTCTAATTCTCCTTTCCCTTTCCTTTTTTTTCCCCTTTCCTCTCCCGTCCCCTCCTCTCCCCTTTGTATCATTTCCTTGCCATCTCCTTTGGCTTTCAGCTGCTTGTCTCAGGGGCTTGTTTTTGTGCTGGAGGCTTGGGCTTGGATGAGGCTGTCATAGAGCAGTATCTGTGTGCAGCCCTTAAGACCTGAAGTGCGCTTCTTGGAGCAGAGTGCCTCTGTCTTGATGTCTTCCTCAGCGTGGTGGATCTGGAGTGCAGCTACGGGAACTCTCATGTTCTCGTTGTGCTGGAGCCCCCTCCGTGAGACCTTCTCCAGTATCAAGTGGGCGTTCTTCCCGGGGGAAACCATTTCAGCCAAATTACGTACAACTTTCTCTCTTAGCATTAAGTTATTGTTATTTTTTAGCCTCTTGCCTCTCCTTAAATCCAACATTATCGTGTAGCCATCTGGGGAACTAAGCCTTTATTTTGCAATTTGCAGAAAATTCCGGTAAGAGCTTGGTGTAGAGCTCATAATCACTTGTTGATTATGGATGTTGTTAGGATGGCAAAAACTGGTGTTTGCAAACCAAAGCCAAGAAGCCAGTAGATTATATCTGAGGAGTAGTTGGCCAGTGGGAAGTATAGTGCAGGTGGCTTTCGAGAATAGAATGCTGTGTCTGTGTTTTCTCATGCTTTATGTTTTAATATACTTTATTTTTTAGAGCAGTTTTAGGTTCACAACAATATTGAACAGAAGGTTCTGAGATTTCCATTTACCCCCCTGTCCCTACACATACAGAGCCTTCCCCATCATCAACATTCCCCACCAGAGTAGCACATTTTGCAATTGATGAACCTACACTGATACATCATTACTATCCAAAGTCTGGAATTTATCTTAGGTTTCACTCTTGGTGCTGTATATTCTATGCGTTTGAAAAAATATACACAGATGTGTATCCACCATTATAGTATCATACAGAATATTTTCACTGCCCTAAAAATCTTCTCTGCTCTGCCTGTTCACCCTTCCTTCCCCACAACCCCTGGCAATCCATTGATCTTTTTACCATCTCTGTAGTTTTGCTTTTTCCAGATCTCATATAGTTGGAATCATACAGATTATTATTTTCAGATTAGCTTCTTTCACTTAGTAATAGGCATTTAAGGTTCCTTCGTGTCTTTTTCTGCCTTGATAGCTCATTTCTTTTTAATGCCAAATAATATTTCATTGTCTGGATATGTCATAGTTTATTTATCCTTTCACCTACTGTACAGCATCTTGGTTGTTTCCAAGTTTTGGTAATTATGAATAAAGCTGCTATAAACATCTACATGCAGATTTTGGTGTGGACGTAAGTTTTCAACTCCTTTGGGTAAGTACTAAAGAGTGTGATCACTGGATCCTATATGTTTGGTTTTGTAAGAAATGACCAAACTGTCTTCCAAAGTGGCTGTACCATTTTGCATTCCCATCAGCAGTGAATGAGAGTTCCTGTTGCTCCACACTCTTGCCAGAATTTGGTCATTGTCAGGATTCTGGATTTTGTCCGTTCTAGTAGGTGTAGTAGTATCTTCTTATTGTTTTAATTTGGATTACCCTGATGGCATATGATGTGAAGTTTTCTTTGTTCTCTCCTTGGTATGAACGCAATACATGCTTGAAACTATCCAGCAGTTTCCCATCTCATTCTATGCTTTTATTACTCAGATGAGGGTGTGGCTTGCCGGGGCTTAGTTTGGGTCAAGGACCCAGAGATGTCAATATTTGCAAACATTCTTTAATCAGAAGCATATAGATTGTGTATCAGTCAGGGTTTGGTCAGTAAAACAGAAGCTACCCCAGGTATCTGAAGTAGGAAAAGGTTGAATAAATGGTACTGGAGTCAGCATAATTGGAAGGCCTTAGGTTGGAAGGGGAGGGTAAAGGGAAGCAAGATTTCTGTCTAGAAACCAGGAAGAACAGGCTTACGAGAAGCCATCACTGTGGCTTTAGCTGACTTCCACATGGAAGAGTGGATGGCTCTCGGGAGGATGCCTGATAGCCTCACGTAAAATCCTTGCCATGTCTGTCATCTGCTGATACATACCCACATCCTGGTCTGCAGCTGCCACTTAGAGCATAACTGGCTCTTCTTCTCTTCTGCCTCAAAGTCTCAAGCAAATGCTTCTCACTGGCTGAATCTAACTGGGTCTACTGGCAAGGGAGCCTGGGAACAGTGGGTTTTGAGCTTCTCATCCCCGCAGTACAGAGGAGAGCTTAGAAAGTTTGGAAGGGTGTGCTTTTCAACAACAATATCCAGTGCGGACTGTGCATTCATTGATTAGGGAATTCCTGCCAATCATAAGCCGCCTGACATACTGCAACAGCAAATTTTAAAATCTGAACCTAGGGTAGCTAGTGGGTATCCTGGCTAATGTCACTAGATCCACCCTACAGGCTTCTTCCTTGTCCCACGTAGCATTTCCAAATGTGCCTCTGGAATGAGTGTCTGGGAGCGTGCCAGCCACTGGATTCCCTTCTCCTCGGAGTGCAGTGAGTTTGTTTTTCCTTCACTGGAAAACCCAAGAAACTCTTCCCTCCAAACCCTTGCACTCTCCCTTTCTCTCAGGTGTGCCCTCCCACCTGACAGGTGCTCTGGGAATAACATTGGCTTCACTTGCTTGCAGGTGTGCCTGCAGCCAGTGGGCCAGTGGCCCCAAGCATCCAGGTCTCAATGTTTCCCTGACCATCCAGACATAGGCTGAGGTGGGAGGGCAGCAAGGAGTGCTGAGCCGGAGGGAAGCCTTGATAATACTGCACGGAGGTCAGAGCAGGCAGATGAAGTATTGTCCTGACTTCCCCACTAGAGCAGAAATGAGGCAGAACAGCTTGCCGGTGATCGCATGATTGCCGTGGTGCTCGTGACCTCTCCTGGTGAGTCAGCAGCAGCCCTGCCACGAATAGATCTTCGGACAATGGCTCCTCTTCCATTTTGCTCACACGGCTTGGAGACATTGGTCTCAGCTAGTTTGGGGCACATCCTGCAAACCAGTGTTCAAAAACAGAACCAGCATCATCTATGAATTGCTCTCAGGCCTTTTTTTTAGTCCTATTATGTAATGTTGAAGGGCCTTTAGACAGATACAGTCATATAGTTGGCTGGAGATTGTGAAGTCAGGCCAGTGAAAGGAAATCTCGTGTCCTCCTGGGTCATAGGAACATGAAGATAGTGGCACTCTCGTTAGCCTGGAGTGGTCCAGTAACAGCTCGGAGCATCAGTGCATCATACTTCTCTTCCGAGAGACAACGTGCTTCCCTCCTCTCCTAGTGACCCCAAGAACTTCCACTTCCCCATTGGACATCATGATTGGTCACTGAGAAGTACCCTAAGACACTCAAAGCCATGGTCTTGAATTTTATGGAGGGTGTCAAATTCTTTCTCTCACCACAAAAACTGTAGAGCTCTTTGGATGCATCTCTTCGTTAGATGTTTGACTCTTCAGAATCCTATTCACTGTAAGGAAAACAGAAATTTCACAGGCAAGTACGTCATACTCTTTCACACCCCCATCATTGCTAGCAACACAATCTGAGGATTTCACCGAAAAAATGCTTCTTCCATCTGTGGCCTGTTGATTCAGGAACTGACTTCAGTTCCTTTATTATGTCCCCTTGGAGATTGCAGAATCACTTATTTTATGCTCTGTGCTATACACCGTTCCTCTCTTGATGTCTGAGGACCCTTCCCTCCACATCGAGGCTCTCCTGCTCCACAAACACCAGCCTCCCTATCCCCTCCACCCGCACCCCACAGACTCCTTCCCTGTGCTTCCAGATAATGCACAAGCCACTTTGATTGGGATATGATCTTTGAATATCCTGCTAATAGTTATCCTCTATATTTTAACCTTAAGGCTTCTCAACTAAGTGATCTCTACTTATGAGTGCATTTCCTAACTCTTCCCACTGTTCTTTATTCCTTGAAATCTAGTTTTTGCACTTGCAATTTGCCTAAAACAGCATCATTTATTTATTTATTTTTGTTTGAGAGACATACATTTTCACTGTCCATCACAGGATACTCCTTTAGAGCCATTTCAGACCATATGCTCTTAAATAATAATTCTGCATTTCTAAAGAATTCTGTACTGACAGCACTGATTCAGAAGCACAGACACATTTTATTCAAGATAGCTGATGAAAAAGGCTCTATTGTCAGGTAATCCAGCCTGCAACAACAATATGTGTTCAGCTAGCAATATGTTCAGAGCCCACCCCGATGGTATGTTTGAATTCCAACTCCCTGCCCCTCTCAAAAGCCTAGTCTTCATATACTGCCAGCCTATATTCTCCTTACAGTCTAATGGGACTGTGTTTCATTGTCAAAAAATACTACAAACTACATCATCATTTATTCTTAAACATCTCTATGGGCTACCCTGTTTCCAAACTCAGTACTGTTTTCTCTATATCATCTCTGACATATTTGCTCAAGTCAGCTATCCTGATGCTTAGCTGTAGCTGCATAACAAACCAACCCCAAACTCGATGTAAAACAACCATCAGACATTATTGCTCACACATTTTGCAGGTTGTTAGGGATTTGGCTGATAGAGGATGGATTTGGCTGGTGGCTCTTGCTTCAGGCTGTGGCTGCTGGGGTAGCTCTGCCGTACACTAAGGTCAGCCAAGGAGGCTCTTCCCCACATTTCTGCCATCCTCTCCCATGATCAGTGAGCAAGCTGGGGCATGTTCTTCTCACGGTAATGGCAGAGACACAAGAAGCTGAGTGGAAACATGGAAAGCTTCTTAGAGCCTAGGCTTGGAGCTGCCACCTTGTCACATGTTCCCACATGCTGTTGGTCAGAACAGGTCATATAGGTAAACCCAAAGTCTAGGCAGAAAAGTACATTCATCTCTGATGAGCCCGTGGCAAAGGTTGGATGCAGGGAATTGAAGCCAACCATTCAGGGTATCACACCTGAGACCATCTCTTACTCTGGCTTTTGTGACTCTACACTACTCTGAGACTCTTACAAGGTTTCCAGTGACCTTTCACTGGATCCTCTAATTATGTAACTATGGATTTTCAGCAATACTCTTGTTTCTTGTACTATGCTCTTCTCTTCATTAATAATACCTTTAAATTCAATTATTACCTCAATGGTGAAGTACCCTTCAGATATGTATTTCAAGCCCAATTTTCTCACTAGTTTTAGTTTGTTTCCTCTACTGAGATTTTCGTTTGTGTAATTCACTGTCATCTTAGGTTCAACAATTCTAAAAAGAATTTATCATTTTCACCTAAAAGCATCTTTTCCCCTTACTTTCTTTTTTTTCAAGTATTTATTTATTTATTTGTGCCAGGTGTTAGTTGCAGCACGTAGGCTCCTTAGTTGCAGCTCGTGGATTCCTTAGTTGCAGCTCACAGGCTCCTTTGTTGTGGCATGGGAACTCTTAGTTGTGGCATGCATGTGGGATCTAGTTCCCTGACCAGGGATGGAACCCAGGCCCCCTGCATTGGGAGCATGGGGTCTTAACCACTGCACCACCAGGAAAGTCCCCCCCTTACTTTCTTTTGACCCTTGTCAGTGGGACCACCATTACACTTTGGAGTTGTCATTTTTTCTTCTATATTCTTTACACTCCAAATCATGCACCACACTAGGTCTTAACAAATTTTCTTAAGAAATGGTTCTCCTATCTTCCTACGATGGCTTCTGTTTTCCTTACCCTCTCCCCACAACGAGTCAAGTTCTATACCCATCTTGTAAGGGTCAACACACGGTCAAGCTTTCTGTGAAGCCACCTTCTCTGACATCTCTAGATTTCTTTGGTTTTCTTTGCTTTTGAACTTCAAAACAATTTCTAATCTGTGCTATAAAAGTTATCAATATTGTCAATTATCAGTTCAGTGATAGCTGGCATAATTTGATTTCTTCAGTTTGTATACATCTACTCTCCCCAAATAGACTGCAACCCAAGGAGGCAATGTGTTGCATTGAGGGAGTACAGGATTTAGAGTCAGGCAAACCTGGTTCGAGTCATATTTGGCTTCTTATTATCTATAAGCCTTGAGAAAATTACCTCTCTCATCTACAAAAAATGGGTTATTTACACTAAAGAATCTTGGGAAGGAATGAAAGAGATCATGTATGGAAAGCAGTTAGCACACAGTAGGCTCTCAATAATGTTTTGGTTTCCTTCCCACTTTCCTTTTATTTTTTCCCATGGCTTCTTGTTGCTGTTTAATATTACTGTGTTCTCTTTACATGTTTTCATTCACTCTTCTTATTTCTAAAGCAAATTCTTCAAGTTAAGAAATCTGTGTCCTTTGTATCTAATAGTTATTTGCATTTGTGGAAGGTATAAATCATGTGGTCTGAAAGTCTTCATCTACAAGATAAAAAAGCCTTTTCCTCCAGAGTGTCTAGGAAAGAGAATCTGCTTTTAGGAGAGCTCACTGAACTGTGAACTAATTGAAGTTTCCATTGAATGCTTCCTCTTTTGGATAACTTTTTTCTACCCTGTTTAGGAATCCATTCACTTTTCTCCCAAAAAAACCATTTTCTCAGAGAGTATCTAATATTGGTCATTTCTTGTTGAGTGTGAATTTTAGCCTGGGTATTTTTTCTCCTGGGCCTCTCCTTAATGATCGATTGATCGATTGATTGATTTTTCTGTGATCAGCGGCTTTTGTCTCCTTGCAGAGATTGCGTCACTCCGGGCCACACCATCCATGGGTATGTCCAAAAGATGCCCACTACCCTTGTTTCCTTACGCACTGAGATGGAGTAGTGCTACTCACTTACTAGCAGCAATTTAAGAAAATGCCCTTTTCCACATGACTTGGATGAAAGCTTCTTGTTGGTTTGTAGCTTTGTAGCTGACACAAAAGTGGGAAAAATAGAAAGAATTCAAAGTGCTATTAGTAGGATAGAACAGCTAGAACACTGGCATCATACTCATAAGATAAAATCCAAGAGATAAAGACCTATATTTAGTACCAAATAAACTTGACCTTATAATATTACAACCAAACAAAAACGAAGAGACAAAAACCCCTAACACAATGTGATTCTGTCTTGGTAAAGGTACAGAGTTACCCTTTGTTAATGGAAATCTTAGTCCCATTTTACTAGCTACATCTGGAGTACTGAGTTAATTCTGCATGACACACTCCAGAAAGATCTCTGACAAACTGGGAGCAGTTAGAGGAGGTCATCCAGGGAATGGAGGGTCTGGAAACGCTTCGCGACAGGAGGCACAGTGCAGAGCATGGCTCTAGCTGCCTCAGTATTGGGAGGTCTGCCTCTCTGGATAGAGTAGCCTTGCTTTATTCTGTCCCAGAAGACAGGACCAGTGCTGTCAAATAGTGGAAGGTCTGCCTTGTAAGGGGCTGAGTTTCCTGAAGTTTCAAGCTAGAGCTCAATGGCCACTTGAAAATGACAGTGACCACTTACATTTACTGATTACCAGGCTTTAGTATAAATAGATACTGTTGATACATATGTATATTATATGTATATATTATAATACAGGCTTTCTTTACAAAATTGAAAAGATAGAGGATATAATGAAAAGCATGTGTCCCTTCCATCCCTAATGCCAAGCTGTTCTGCCCAGAAGGAACCAATGATACCAGTTTCTAATGAATCTTCCAGAGATGTTCTATGTGTACATACATATGAGTGCACACAATAATTGCATTTTTTATGGTGAACAGATTATACAAACTGTTTTGTACCTCATTTTTTCACTCTAGATACAGATATATTAATTCTCACAACAACCCTAAAAGTCAGGTCCTATAATTATTCCCATTTTAGAGATGAGGAGGTGAGGCTCAGAGAGTTTGTTGCCCAAGGTCACACAGATAATTAGGGGCAGAGCTGGGATTCGAATCCAGGTATTCCAGTACCGTTCTGTCTCTAAAAGGTGGTCTGCATGGGATTCCCATGTGGAGTGTGCACTTAGCCTGCATGTGCTCTAAGTTCCCTTTCATCTCTAAATCTTTTTCATAGAGCTAGTCCTTGGTCTATAAGTAACAGTTAAACATTCATATAGGCTTCATCTGTGCTTTGGATAATTTCATAAATTTATTTGAATCCTGTGTATTTTAAGTATTATCTGGAGGTGGAGCAAAAATAATATAAAAATTAGGGCATACAAGTGATTTCCTCTTTCTTGAGAAGTGATTGTACATCCAAAAAGGTTATAATATAACCTTTTTCTTGAATCATGCAATAAACCCTGGAGTTCTTTCTAAATCTCTGGGAGTTATTAGAGTTGCTCTGAATGATTCAGATGGGAGAACAGAAAGAGAGGACATCAGTATTTGGTGAGCATTTTGTAGATTCCAGGAACTGTGTTTGGAGATTTATGTATACTATCTTACTTACAATAAGCTAACGAGCTGGACATAATTCCCGTTTTACAAATGAGTAAACCAAGGCTCATAGGAATTACCTAACACCACTAGTAAGCTGCAGAGAATACATCTGCAGCTAGAGGGATCTGGTGGCAAAACATGCTTTTCCAACTCTATTGCTTCTCAGTCACAAACACATGGAAGCTACTGTGGGTTTGGCCAAGTTTAAGAACACCATGGGGAGTAGATACTTTCCCCTTTCTACACTGACATGCTCACACTCTCTCCTCTGTTTAGAGCTTCTGAGAAATTTGAGGAAGGAGGAGTGGCTGAAAAGTCTGGGCATTCAGAGGGAAGAATTCTTACATAAGGTTTGGGTGCTTGATAAATGCTTTTGCTTTTACTGTTTATACTTATTCTCCTATTGCCACCTTTCACAGCCAAATTTTATGAAACTCTACTAAATTTTAGGCATTCTATATTCATATACATCATATATCTCATTCTGACAATAAGTCTGTGAAGTAAATATTAATAATCTCATTTTACAGACGAGAAACAAAGGCTGGGTGAGAGAAAATAGCTTTCACAAAGTCAGAAACTGTGGAGTGATGGGAAGAGAACTTAAACTCAGGTCTGTCTGACTCCAAAGTCCATGCTCTTTCTACTGTACAATGCACCTCTCCCCAAAAGATAAGACCTGCACCCAATACCAATTACAAAATACCACAGGTAGGAGGCAACTTTTCTTTATCTGAGATTCAGTCCAAAGACATCTTCCACTAACCAGAGTAATCCACTGCCACTAATCTATCATACTTGAACATCATAGAAATGCAACTGATTTTTGCATGTTAATTTTGTATCCTAAAACCTTACTAAATTCATTTATTAGTTCTAATACATTTGTGTGTGTGTGTGTGTAGTCTAAAGTTATCTACATATAAGATCATGTCATCTGTAAATGGAGATAACTTTACTTCTTTTCCAATTTGAACCCTTTTTATTTCTTTTTCTTGACTGATTGCTGTGGCTAGGACTTCCTGTATTATGCTGAATAGAAGTAGTGAGAGTGGGCATCCTTATCTTGTTCCTGATCTTAATGGAAAAGCTTTCAGTTTTCAGCAAGATGTTAGCTGTGGGCTTTTCGTATGTGGCCTTTATTGTGTTGAGGTAAGTTCCTTCTATACCTGGTTTGTTGAGAGTTTTATCATGAACTGGTGTTGAATTTTGTCAAATGCTTTTTCTGTATCTATCGAGATGATCATGTGGTTTTTATCCTTTTTTCTGTTAATGTGTATCACATTAATTAATTTGTATATGTTGAACAGTCCTTGCATCCTAGAGATAAATTGCATTTGGTCACAGTGAATGGTCCTAAACTGTTAGAAATAATCAACAAATTCAGTAAACCTGCAGGTTACAAAATCAACATTAAAAAGATCAGTTGCCTTTCTATACGCTAATAATGAGCTCATTATTTCCAAAAAGGGAATTAAGGAAATAATACCATTTACATTATCAAAAAGAATAAAATACTTAGGAATAAACTTAACCAAGGAGGTGAAGGACTCTGGTGGAAGCAGGAGAAGGAGAGAGGTGAAAGCAAGGGTGGATGGGACAGTTTGAGTGATGTTCTAAGATATAAGTCAGTAGTGGGTTCACAAGCATTCATTCTCTTATTATATTCCATAACATGTATGTTATATTCTTTAGTAAGTATCAAATATTGCATAATAAAAAAGTGAGTATTGAAAAAAAGACAGTCACATTGTTGGGTCTAAGGTTGGATTAGGCCAGTGGTTGATCAGCCTGGCTGCACCTTGGAGCCACAGAAGGAAGAGTCAGTTCTCCTGAATCAGAATCTCTGATGTAAGCTTCATTCACGCAGGGATATCTGATTCATTTAATTCTGTATCCTTGCACCTATACCAATGCCTGAAACCTTTTGACAACTGTGTATTAAATGAATGAATAGGACTGAGCAATCCGCATTTTAGTAAATGCCCATGTGATTCTGCAAGTTAGTCCACCGAACAAGACTGCCATCTTCCTCTCTCACATGCCCCAGATCCTTTCTCCTAACAACTGGGCAATCATCACACTAAAGCTCATTTCATGCAAAAGGAACAAGATGTGTATCATCACCTCAAAGGAAACCTTAAAGAAAGGAGATACACACCTTGGCAGGGATATGGGAAACAGGCGGGCTGCCGGAGAGCAGCATGTAGCCAGTCTGCAGCTGAGCCCGTACCCTCCAGGAGCAGCTGGTTTGTGCTTACCTTGACCTCAGTCTCAGTATTGAAGGAATCCTCAGTCTGGCATCCAAAGTAACTGATGTCCCTGCCAGTCCTAGACCTCTTCGCTGGGTCCTGGTTCTGGCCCCAGTCGTCTGCCATGAACCTCAGAGGGTCCTGGTTCATGTCCTGAGACCTGCTTTTCACCAGCCTCACGGTGGCTGAGGCCTGAGGAAGAGAGAAATGGTGGGACAGAGGAGGCTTCAAAGCCTAACCTGACGAGGGAGAAAACCTGGACTCCTGAGCAGTCACCTGTTTCCTTCTCCAGCACCTGCTGACTCTGCCCAGCAACACTCCTCTTGTTCCCACCCTCCCCTCCCCATGTGATGCTTTTCTCGAAGTGTCTCCTCTCCTCTTTTCTTCCTAGAAACACCCGGAAAATGGTGCTCAGCTCACTCTACTTCAGCAAGTCACCTCTGTGTGCTGCTCAGTGGGAAAAGTTTGGGAAAGATCCAGACTTTCTGTATCAGCTCTCTACTGCTGGATAACAAATTACCCCAAAATGTAGTGGCTTAAAGCAACAATATATTTATGTCACAGTTTCTGTAGGTTAGGAATCTGGGAGCAACTTAACTGGGTGGTTCTAGATCAGTATCTCTCGTGAAGTCACAGCTAAGCAATCAATAAAGTCTGCAGTCTCTGAGGCTTCACTGGGGCTGAAGGAACCACTTCCAAGCTTACTAACCGGCCTCTTCACTTCCTCAGTACGAAGGTCTCTCCATAGGGCTCCTACCCTGTGGTTTCCCCTACAGGAAGTAATGCAAGAGAGAAAAAGAGAGAGAAAACCTAAGATGGAAGTTTTTTTTTTAATAACCTGCTCTTGGAAGTGACACAGTATTACTTCTGATATATGATACTGATCACCCAGACCAGCCCTGGTAAAATGTGGGAGAGGATTACATACAGGTGTGCATACCAGGAGGCAGGCATCATTGGGGTTTTCTCCGAGGCTGGCCACCCCTTTCCATTGATGGGCTTTCAAGCCCTATGGGCCCTTCAGTTAAATGTAGGTGTTTTCAGAGATTAACATAGTAACAGGCCATTAACTAATGAACCAAGTAGCTGCCACTCTGAAAAGCAGAAAATAGATGGGCAAGTTGTGTGTGGAAGGGGAATAGGAGAGATGAGAAAAATTTCTCTGTGGGGCTTTGGAGGAGGGTCAGTGTGGAAGGATCTACTATTTGTGGGAGGAAGTCAGCCCAGTATGATAATAAAGACACTAAAAAGCAGGATCCCTGTCTAAGAGGAGAGGACAGAGTGGGAGTGGGGAATGGAGAGACATTCCATTCGCTGTCTTTGCAAACATCACCTACTGAGACCTTGGCCTCTGCAGCCACGGTATCTGTGCAGAGATGGGGAGAAAGCTGGTGCTGTGCCTCACTGCTGGTTAATTAAATGTTCCTTCCAAGGCAGCTGGTGGAGTATGTGCCTGTATACCATCCTCAGTTTGGTTTTTCCCCTTTTTCCTAAATCACACATTTTAATTAACCTTCAAGCCCTTGCTGGGGCTTTGAAAGAACTTAATTGGCCTGCAGGGATTGAAACACACAACATCCAGAAAAAGGCTACATCTCAGTTGTTTTCACTCTGAGGACTTGTAAAATTGAAATTATTGTTTTATTTCAGTCTTTGAAACCCAGAGCTACATGTGCATTCCTATTTGGAGCTGGCAGAAGCATCTTTGAATGCTTAAGTGAGGATTGCAAAAAGGTATCGAAGCCACAGTGACATGTGAGTATTTAATACTTGAGTCGTTCATTCATCTTGTGTCTTTGGGTTGACAATAAGAGTTGTACTCCTACCGGCTTTTTTTTTTTTTTTTTTTTTGGCTTCCTCATTTTGGATGGGAAATATTTGGACCTGAATTTAATATGCAGACTTTCACAGTCAGGTGGGAAATCTCTTGAAATCAGAACCACTTAAGAGACTTTCAGATGTTTTCAGTTTTGTCCAACATAATTCTGAGATCCACAGTCAATGTGTGTATTTTATTTTCCATATGAAACCATATGAAAAGCAACTGACAGGTGCTTATTGAAAATCAATGATGTGCAGCGATCAGGCAATAGATAAACACTTGTTTGACTTAAGAATAGAGGAGATAATTGTCAGGGGAAACCCACACGAGTGAGTGAGCTCACCAAAGGAGTGAGACGGGGAGAGAATAGCAGAGAGTCAACTGGGATGCTGAGAATCTACAGGAAAAGAAGCTGGCAAAGGTGGTGGAGAAGGAGGAGACTGTGAGGTCGAGGGTGGGGGGAGGAAAGTAGTGAAGAAAATCCAGGAGGCATCACACAAAAAGGTTGATTAGTCATCTTAAAAGTTGCAGAACTACCAAGGGAAAAAAAAAGAAGGGAAAAAAAAGGCAACTGGATGTAACAAAAATGGGAGGTGGGGGTGATTGGTTTTCTGTGCTTCACTTTTATTTTGTATCAAAAATTTGCCACACTAGGTCCTTTCACCTAGTGTGTCAGTTATCTATTACTGAGTAAAAAACCAAGCCAGAAATTAGTAGCTTAAAACTATAACTGTGTATGTGATCACAATTCTGTGCATTGGAGATTTGGGCTTATGATTCCACACCCATTTACAGTGTGTGGGATTTTTCCCCACACCACCAAGCAATTCTCTGACACCAGCTGGGTGTCCTACATGCCAACTCAATTCTGACACTGTCTACTTGGAGATGGCGTCATGTGCTGCATGGTAAGGGCTCAGTTCTATAAAGCTGCAGCCCCCCTTCAGACGCCAATCACACGTCCAGGTTGTCACCTGTGCTCCTGATGGGCCAGCTATAGGTTGAAGGTTCCAATGACCCCCTTCTTGGGTTTGCTGATTTGCTAGAGTAGTTCACAGATTTCAGAGAAACATTTATTTACTAGATCACCAGTTTACTATAAAAGGATATAGCTCAGGAGCAGTCAGCTGGAAGAGATGCTTAGGGCAAGGTATGGGGAAGGGGCACAGAGCTTCCGTGCTCTCTCCAGTGGACCATTCTCCCTACATCTTCACACGTTCACCAACCTGGAAGCTCTCTAAACCCCATTCTTTTAGGTTTTTTATGGGGGCTTCATTACACAAGCATATTTGATTAAATAATTGGCCGTTGGCAGTTGATTCAACCTCCAGCCCGTCTTCGCTCCTGGGAAGTCAGGAGGGTGGGACTGAAAGTCCTAATCCTCTAACCAACATGGTTGGTTCTGCTGACAACCAGCCTCCATCCTTAGGTGCAGTTCCAGTGTAACTTCATTAACATAACAAAAGACACCTTTGTTACTGTCATCACTTAGGAAATTCCAAGGGTTTTAGGAGCTCTACCAGAAACATGAGGCAAGACCAAATTTCTTACTATAAATCATAGTGTCACAGGACTAGACTCAGCTGGGAAATCCTTTTGCTTCTCTAGTATTGGCTGGACTCATTCACGTGTTCTCAGAGAGTTAGTTGATGAGCTTGGGGCCAGGCCATTCCTAGATGACCTCATTTGCTTGTCTGATGGTTGGTGTTGGCTCTCGATGGGGCCCCTCCACAAGCTGCAAGGCATCTTCAGGCTTAGCCTTGGAAGTCACACACTCACTTTACCACATTCTATTGGTCCAAGAAAGTCACAAGCCCAGCTAACATTCAGATGATGGGGACATAGATTCTACTTGAGAGGAGGAGTGGCAAGCCACACTGCAAAGAGAAGTGGACACAGGAAAACGTCATTCATTAGGGCCATTATTGTAACAACGTATCATACATGCCAGGATGGATAACCAGAGACATACAAAAGGATCAGAGTTTTCTGACCGTGTACTAATTCATGCACATTATTATTAACATTTTTTCATGTCAGAAAACATCCTACAATGGTACATTGCTTCTATTCAATTAGGAAAAAGTTAAGGCATAAGGAAGTGAAAGCATAATGGATAAGTAATCAAAGGAGACTTCAACCTTGGCTTAAACCCAGATTCCTGCTTCTTGGCCCATGAGAGACCCACCTAACTTCGCTCTTTCAAGGAGACAACCACTTTATCAATTTTCTGATTTTTTGGTCGCTGAAACTGGGTTAGAGGCAGACCTTCAAGCTCCTCTGCATGAGTCAGGGGCCTTCACTTCAGGTGATGGGAGAGACCACTCACTTTGCAAGATTATGGGAATGAACCCATGGATCTATAAAGTGCCTCCTGTCAGTGGAGTTGAGCTCTTCTCCAACCCCCATTCCCTTTATCTATTTCTCTTTCCTTTTTAATATTCCAAAGAATGAATGTTATGTGAACTTTATTTAGCATGTGTGGATTGCAATTGATTCAGAAGGATTTGCTTGTCAGTAGTAAGCTGGAAATGGAATATCCAGACTTGACAGGCTTCACATTTTCCTTCAGTGTTGCCATGAAAAGTCAGGGTTTGGTCCTTAAGGAACAGTTTCATAATCAGTAGTGGGGAGTAACTTGAACCCAACAGTAAGCCACAATAACAAAAGAAACAAAAGATACAAGAGCAAAGAGGGAAGGGATCTAACACTATCCTCAGCTCCTGTTGTGAGCCAGGCACTGAGGTGGGCATGTCATCCACGTGCTCTAACTTGGTTCCAGGGCCACCAGCAAGACAGCTACTTTAACCCCAGTTCTACAGATGAAAAACCTGCAGCTTGAAGAGGTTAGTATTGGGTTGGCCAAAAAGTTCATTCATTTTTTCCGTAAAATCTAACGGAAAAATCCGAATGAAATTTTTGGCCAAACCAATAACTTGTCTAAAGTCACACAGCAAGTAATTGGTAGAGCTTGGTTTTTAAAATTTTTTTTATTTTCTAAAACATGTTTATTGGAGTATAATTGCTTTACAATGGTGTGTTAGTTTCTGCTTTATAACAAAGTGAATCAGTTATACATATACGTATGTCCCCATATCTCTTCCCTCTTGCGTCACCCTCCCTCCCACCCTCCCTATCCCACCCCTCTAGGTGGTCGCAGAGCACCGAGCTGATCTCCCTGTGCTATGTGGCTGCTTCCCACTAGCTATCTATTTTACGTTTGGTAGTGTATATATGTCCATGCCACTCTCTCACTTTGTCCCAGCTTACCCTTCCCCCTCCCCATATCCTCAAGTCCATTCTCTAGTAGGTCTGTGTCTTTATTCCCATCTTGCCCCTAGGTTCTTCATGACCATTTTTTTTTTTTTTTTAGGTTCCATATATATGTGTTAGCATATGGTATTTGTTTTTCTCTTTCTGACTTACTTCACTCTGTATGACAGACTCTAGGTCCATCCACCTCACTACAAATACCTCCATTTCATTTCTTTTTATGGCTGAGTAATATTCCATTCTATATATGTGCTACATCTTCTTTATCCATTCATCTGTTGATGGACACTTAGGTTGCTTCCATTTCCTGGCTATTGTAAATAGAGCTGCAATGAACATTTTGGTACATGACTCTTTTTGAATTACGGTTTTCTCAGGGTATATGCCCAGTAGAGGGATTGCTGGGTTGTATGGTAGTTCTATTTTTAGTTTTTTAAGGAACCTCCATACTGTTCTCCATAGTGGCTGTATCAATTTACATTCCCACCAACAGTGCAAGAGGGTTCCCTTTTCTCCACACTCTCTCCAGCATTTATTGTTTGTAGATTTTTTGATGATGGCCATTCTGACCAGTGTGAGATGATATCTCATTGTAGTTTTGATTTGCATTTCTCTAATGATTAATGATGTTGAGCATTCTTTCATGTGTTTGTTGGCAATCTGTATATCTTCTTTGGAAAAATGTCTATTTAGGTCTTCTGCTCATTTTTGGATTGGGTTGTTTGCTTTTTTGATATTGAGCTGCATGAGCTGCTTGTAAATTTTGGAGGTTAATCCTTTGTCAGTTGCTTCATTTGCAAATATTTTCTCCCATTCTGAGAGTTGTCTTCTCATCTTGTTTATGGTTTCCTTTGCTGTACAAAAGCTTTTAAGTTTCATTAGGTCCCATTTGTTTATTTTTGTTTTTATTTCCATTTCTGTAGGAGGTGGGAGGATCTTGCTGTGATTTATGTCATGGAGCGTTCTGCCTATGTTTTCCTCTGAGAGTTTGATAGTGTCTGGCCTTACATTTAGGTCTTTAATCCATTTTGAGTTTATTTTTGTGTATGGTGTTAGGGAGTGTTCTAATTTCATTCTTTTACATGTAGCTGTACAGTTTTCCCAGCACCACTTATTGAAGAGGCTCTCTTTTCTCCACTGTATATTCTTGCCTCCTTTATCAAAGATAAGGTGACCATAGGTGCGTGGGTTTATCTCTGGGCTTTCTGTCCTGTTCCATTGATCTATATTTCTGTTTTCGTGCCAGTACCATACTGTCTTGATTACTGTAGCTTTGTAGTATAGTCTGAAGTCAGGGAGCCTGATTCCTCCAGCTCCGTTTTTCTTTCTCAAGATTGCTTTGGCTATTCGAGAGCTTGGGTTTTGACTAAAGTTTGTCTGATTTCAATGTGCGTGTTCTGTTCATTTCACCAGGGTAATAGAGTCATCCTCACCAACAGTAAAACCTCATTAGGAAAATCATATTCTCCATGTTCTGCCGGGTTCTTTTGTTCTCTATTTTAAAATTTAATTTTTGTGTCCTATGAAGTCTTTTTTTAAAATAAATTTTATTTATTTATTATTTATTTATTTATTTTTGGCTGCATTGGGTCTTCATTCCTGCCCGTGGGCTTTCTCTAGTTGTGGCGAGTGGGGGCTACTCTTTGTTGCGGTGCGCGGGCTTCTCATTGCAGTGGCTTTTTCTGTTGTGGAGTACGGGCTCTAGGTGCACGGGCTTCAGTAGTTGCAGCACGTAGGCTCAGTAGTTGCGGCACATGGGCCCTAGAGCGTGTGGGCTTCAGTAGTTGTGGCTTGCGGGCTCTAGAACGCAGGCTCAGTAGTTGTGGTGCACAGGCTTAGTTGCTCTGTGGCATGTGGGATCTTCCCGGACCAGGGATTGAACCCATGTCCCCTGCATTGGCAGGCGGATTCTTAACCACTGCGCCACCAGGGAAGTCCCTATGAATTCTTGAATCCATGATGATTTAAAGTGTGAAGGATGCATGGTATCCTCAACTCTACAGACTGTTTAAATTTTATCCTGACCTAGAGTGTTTCTTTTCCTCCCTTTTCAGCAATTGGTGATCAGGTCAAAATAAACATGCAAATGCTGTTCAGTCCATATGGTTGATGGTTAGCTGCTTGTTAGGGAAGAAGATAAAAATAGTTGCTAAGACAAATTTACATTTTTTTCAAGGGACTTCAATTGCCTTTGTTATCTCCATCCACCACTATTCTGTAAAAGAGAGGGTCCACATGCTCTTACAGCCTCCCCTGATTTTGAAAAGCATACTCCTTAAAGGAAGAAAGCACAAAAACCTGGGCAATTGAATTCATAAAAGTGTGAACATCACAGAAATTCTTTTCCAAGGAAAAGTTCATCTTAGGAAAACTTTAATTGATTTTAGTTATTATTGTTAGCAATTTGGGAAACTAGCAAGGAATTATCTTTATCACTTTTGTGCCTCTGTTTAATGCTAATTCAAACTTCTACTCAGGCTGTTTAATTGGTTCTCTGTTTCATAAAAAAAGAAAAAGGAGATGCATAAACCTGGGCAGTGACTTTATTTCTAGTTCATAAAATTGCTTAGTTTAATTATAACTGCATTTGTGTCTCATTATAATTTACGCATTTGAGATATTCACACTAAGTCTTTGCTCAGCTTCAATGTAAAAAAAAAAAGTCTTCCTATTTTTATATCTTGTTATTTCTCCTCTGTTCCTAAAATGATGCTCACCAACTGTGGACTGTATTGAGAAAGAGAAAATGTGAAGTAATAATTAGGAACGGCATCTTTGGAGTTACCATGTGCCTGGCTTGGGGATAAGACTTTCTATACCTTAATTCATTGAATCCTTGCATATCCCTATGGGATAGGTGCTATTACTAACCCCATTCAAAAGACAAGGGATTTCTGGTTCAGGGAGGTTAAGACCTCGGCCAAAGTCAAACAACTACTAATGATGGAATTGGGACTGGAAACTTGTTCTGTCTGACAACAAACTCTGTATTCTATACTTGACTCTCGACTCAACGACTATATTTGCCTCTCTAGAGATTTTTAAAATTAAACCTTTAATTTTGAAATAATGGTAGATTCACATGCAATTGTAAGACATAAAACAGAGAAGATCCTGTATACCATTTACCCAATTTCCCCAATGACATCTTGCAAACTATAGTACAATACAATAACCAGGATATTGATATTGATACAGTCAAGATACAAAGCAGTTCCATTACAAGGATCCCTCCTGTTACCCTCTTATAGGCACACTCACTTCCTTCTCACCCCCATCTCTAACTCCTGGCAACTACTAATCTCTTCTCCATTTATATAATTTTGTCATTTCAAGAATGCTATATAAATGGAATCATGCCCTATATAACTTTTGGGGACTGGCTTTTAAAAGTCATAATACGTCATACCAAGCATTTTTTCTGACCACAGTAGAATGAAACTAGAATTCAATAGAAGAAGAAAAACTGGAAAATTCACAACAACATACTCTTAAACAACAAATTGGTCAAAGAAGAAATCACAAGGGAAGTTTGAAAATATCTTGAGACAAATGAAAATGGAAACACACATCAAAACTTATGGGATAAAGTGAAAGCAGTAAAAAGAGATCGTTGACAGTGGAAAGTACATCCATTAAAAAAGAAGAAAGTTCTCAAATAAACAACCTAATTTTATATCTCAAGGAATTAGACGAAGAACTAAACCTAAAGTTAGTAGAAGGAGGGATATAATAAAGATTAGGGTGTAAATAAATCAAATAGTAGAAAAACAATAGAAAAAATTAACAAAACTAAAAGTTGGTTTTTTGAAAAGATCAGTAAAATTGACAAACTCCTAGCTAGAGTATGTAAAAAAGAGAGAAGACTAAATAACTACAATCAGAAATGAAAGAGTAGTCGTTATAATTGATGTCATAGGGGGAAACTAGAACAATGATATGCCAATAAAGTAGATAACTTAGAAGAAATGGATAAATTCCCAGAAATTTATAACCTTCCAGAATGATTCACAAAGAAATAAAAATTATGAACAGAACTATAACCAGTAAGGATTATGAGTTAAGTAATCAAAAACCTCCCAACAAAGAAAAGCCCAGCATCAGATAGCTTCACTGGAGAATTCTACCAAACATTTAAAGAAGAATTAATATCAATCCTCCTTAAATTCTCCAAAATATTGGAAGAGAGGGACCACTTCCAAACTCATTTTATGAAGCCAGCATTACCCTGACCCTGATACCAAAGCCAAACAAAGATACTACAAGAAAATGAAGATACAGACCAATATCCTTGATGAATATTAATGCAAAAATCCTCAACAAACTAATAGCAAACCAAATTCAACAGCACATTAAAAAGATTATACACCATGGGACTTCCCTGGTGGTCCAGTGGCTAAGACTCCACGCTCCCAGTGCAGGGGGCCCGAGTTCGAGCCCTGGTCAGGGAATTAGATTCCCACATGCCACAACTAAGAGTTCATATGGTGCAACTGAAGATCCCGCACGCCACAACGAATATCCCGCATGCAGCAATGAAGATCCTGAATGCTGCAACTAAGACATGGCACAGCCAAATAAATAAATAAGTAAATATTAAAAAAAAAAGATTATACACCATGAAAAGGGGGATTTATTCCTGGAATGCAAGAATGCTTCAACATACAAAAATCTATCAGCGTGATATACCACATTAGCAAAATGAAGGATAAGACCCACATGATCGTTTCAGTGGATGCAGGAAAGGCATTTGACAAAATTCAATACCCTTTCATGATAAAAACACTTAACTAGGACTAGAAGGAAACTACCTCAGTATAATAAAGGCCATATATGATGAGCCCACAGTTAACATCATATCCAGTGGGGAAAAACAGAAAGCTTTTCCTCTAAGATTAGGAACAAGGCAAGAATGCTCACTCTCACTGCTTTATTTAAAATAGTACAGGCAGTCCTAACCAGAGCAATTAGACTAGAAGAATAAATAAGAGGCATCCAAATCAGACAGGAAGAAGTTAAATTATCTCTGTTTGCAGATGACATACTCTTGTACATAGAAAACCCTAAAAATTCCACCAAAAAACTGTTAGAGTTAATAAACAAATTCAGCAAAGTTGCAGGATACAAAATCAACATACAAGAATCAGGTGCATTTCTATATACTAATAATGAACAATAGAAAAGAAATTAAGAAAACAATCACATTTACAGCAACATTTTAAAAAGGCTTATGAATAAATTTAACTAAGGTAAAAGACTTGTACATTAAAAAGTGTAACATATTGTTGAAAGAAATTAAAGACACAAATAAATGGAAAGGCATCCCATGCTCATGGATTAGAAGACATGATACTGTTAAAAAGTATATACTACCCAAAGCAGTCTATAGATTCAATGCAATCCCTATCAAAATCTCAATGGTATTTTTTGCAGAAATTCATATGCAATCTCAAGGGACCCCAAATAGCCAAAACAATCTTGAAAAAGAACAAAGTTGGAGGTTTCACATATCCTACTTTTAAAACATATTACAAAGCTATAGTAATCAAAACAGTATGGTGCTGGCATAGAGACATACATATAAGCAAATGAAACAGAACAGAGAGCCCAGAAATAACCACCCCCCTGCACATGCATGATCTTCAACAAGGGTTCTTAGACTGCACAATGGGGAAAGGAACAAATGGTGCTGGAAAAACTGGATAGCCATGTGAAAAAAGAAGGAAATTGGACACTTTATGCTATATAAAAAAATTAACTCAAAATGAATTAAAGACCTACATGTAAGACCTAAAGCTATGAAATACCTAGGACAAAACAGAGGGAAGCTTCATGACATTGGCTTTGGCAGTAATTTTTTTTCAGCTTTATTGAGGTATAATTGACAAAATTGTTAGCTCTAATGTTCTGGTTGAATAATTTATTTGAACTTTAATGCCTAAAGAGACTTTCTTAATTTTCTTCATCTCGAGGACCCTTGTAATAGGAATATTGGAATGTTTTAGAGACTGGTTCTTTGTTTTCCTTTTTTTCAGCTTCATTGAGGTATAATTGATAAATAAAATTATAAGATATTTAAAGTGTACAACACAATGATTTGACATACATATATACTGTGAAAGGATTCCCACCATTGACTTAATTCACATATCCATCACCTCACATATTTACCTTTTTTTTCTTTTTAGGTGGGAACATTTAATAGTGTTATCAACTATAGTTAACCATGTTATACATTAGATCCTCAGACTTTATTCATTCTATAACTGAAAGTTTGTATTCTTTTACCAATCTCTCTCTACTTCCCTCCCTCCCCAGTCCCTGGAAACCACTTTTCTACTCTCTGTTTCTATGAGTTAGACTTTTTTTTAAGATTCCACATCTAAGTGATACCATGTAGTATTTGTCTTTCTGCATCAGTTGATATCCTTAGAAAATTTTACATAGTTCTGTGCAAGATAAGGATATTTGGAAGTCCACATAGAAATGAAAAATTGATTTCGACAAATTTCTTCTGATGGCAACTTTTAAAATCATTTACCCAAGTCTTCCTCCCTTCAACTCAAATCACATTGTCCTGTTTCCCTGCTTGTTAGCTTCATTGTCTCCCTTTTTTCTCCCCAATAACTTTCTAGCACTGCTCCAAACCAGGCTGATAGACACATCCCTGTGATTGGGAAAAAGTAAGTAGTTTAACAGTGACTTGCTAGAAATTACATATCCACCATCATCATCTTCCTGAAGGTGTCTCAGCAATGGGAGCCTGTCCAGGTGATGGGCCTGCCGTACCTCCTCTCAGCAGAATCTGTCCTTCCCTCCACTGCTAAGGCAAGCCTCACCTTTGTCTTCATGAATTCAGTGTAATTCTGTTTGAAGGGAGAAGCTAGGTTAAACAACTTCTTAGCATCTATTCTAGGTCTATAAATCCATGATACTTTTACTTATCAGATAGAAACCTACTACAGTTAAAAAAATGGTTTCCTACAATGACACTTAGTATGTCTTAGCAGCTTAGCAGTTTCAGTAATTACCAGGCAGTGATCATTAGCTTCCCCCTTCACAAAGAGAGGTACTACAACTGACGTCATTTGCTTTAAGAAATAAAGTGAATACCAACCATCCTTCCCTCTCTACTTTTCCTTCTTTCCTCTTTTTCTGCCTTCAGCTAACATTGAATAAACACTAGATATTGGAGTGACAGAGAGGTAGGCTTGGGCAATAAAATGGTGTTAATACTTATTTGTGTCTTTAAAGATTCACATTCTTTGACAAGACATGTTCTCAAAGTAAGAGGATAAAAAGCAAAACAGGAACCTGAAGTAATATGATCATAATCACAAACTAATAATTGAAAGAGCTGGGGTTTGAAACTAGATATGTCTGATTCCGAAGCCTGAATCATTTCCACTACACTGTGCCACCTTGATACTGAGTTTAGAGAAGGGAGAATACCCATTTGTTGGGACAATGGTGGAAGGGTTCACAGAAGGGGCAACCTATAACCTGCACCTGGAAGGATGGCCAGGATTCTCTGTAGATGGAAGGAGCTGGAGACCCTAAGAGTGTATTTCAGCAATAGCAAAACAGATTCTGGATACGGCTTGCAAATTTGTCTTCAGGTTGAAGCACGTGGTTGTTTTTGCTACTGTAACATTTCTGTTGGACAACAAAAAGGTGATTTGGGCTAAGAATATGCAGAAATGCCAGGCTAAGTAGTTTGTACTTTATTCTTAAACCTTGAGTTTTATGTTCAACCTCAAATATGAGTTTTAGTGTACTGTTACATTAATAGCCCTGTGAATATTGACTTCTGGAATTTCACAATTTTGTGTGATTTCTCTCCCACATTGGTTCTGGGTTTGGCTGTGTGACTTGCCATGTGATTTTGGCCAACAGAACATCAATAAAAATGATGCAAACAGAGTCTTAATATGTACTTGAATATTGGGGTTGCTGTTTTGGAAGGCTGCTGCCTCCATGTTAGAAACATGGAAAGGTCATGTGGAAGAGAACTGAGGAACCGCAGATCTAGTTAAATAAGGCCATTTTGTATCATCCACCCCTGGTCAGGCCACCATGAGTGATCTCAGGAAGATGAGAAAAAGAACTGCCCAGCTGTGGGGGCTTCCCTGGTGGTGCAGTGGTTGAGAATCCGCCTGCCAGTGCAGGGGACATGGGTTCGAGCCCTGGTCTGGGAAGATCCCACATGCCGCGGAGCAACTGGGCCCGTGAGCCACAACTACTGAGCCTGCGCGTCTGGAGCCTGTGCTCCACAACGAGAGGCCGCGATAGTGAGAGGCCCGCGCACCGCGATGAAGAGTGGCCCCCGCTTGCCACAACTAGAGAAAGCCCTCGCACAGAAACGAAGACCCAAACACAGCCATAAATAAATAAATAAATAAATAAATAAGAACTGCCCAGGTGAGCCCAGCCCAAATTGCAGAATCATAAGCCAGTAAGTTGTTTTGAGTCCTTAAATTTTGGAATAGTTTGTTAAATAGCAATAAATAATTTATTCACAGATATGTAAACTCATTGAAGGTAGGGCTTATGTCCTGGGTGCCTAGATAAGTAACTTCATGGCTGACCCAGTCACTCTGCAGCAACGAGGGCAGAGCTACAGTTACCTGGAGTAAGAATAGCGAGTGTCTATGAGGGAAGGATATACAGAGATACCCTAACAAGCCCTTGAATTATAATGATGGGTCGTCACTTAGACAAAAACTCACTTTGCCCCAAATAGTAGATTGTTGGCTAATTCAAAATCCCTCTCAGTGATTCTATGATCACTCAGATGTTGTTGAGATTTCATCTTGCATATTATATCTTAATTTGAAAATACATTTTCATTGAGAGATTGTAGCATTAAAATGAGCAACTTTATGATCCATTTCATTTTGCTCCTTGCAGTCTGGGTAGCCATCCATTTTAATAAGCAAATGTCTGTGCAACTACTGTCTGCACATGTAAATGAGAAGGTACACTTATCTTTATTCTTCACCGTGATTACCTTCTATTTATTTTTGAAAGCTTCCTGGATTTCAGCTCATTGTTCAATTGGGAATCATACCTGTTTTATTCAGAGTAGTAGTTTAATTTTCAGATTCTGAGCAGACATTTGTGTGATTCATTTCACTCTGCCTTTTTGCTTTGGCTTTGCTGAATGTAACTTCTGCCATTTTTAAAAATATCCTGTGCCTGTTAGAAATCACTTTAACTGTGAAGTCTTTGTCTTTTTCTCTCCCCCTTCTCGCTTCCCACTCTAATTCCCAGTAGAAAACTTCCCTTGGGCATAGAGAAAATGGGAATTTTGTGAGGTAAATTTTTGCTTTCGAATGTTTTTATTTTCATGTGTGATTACCTTGGGGCTTCAGTGAATGGTATATTTTATGAACCAAAAAAAGAAATATTACAAACCAAATGAAATTATCAATAGCTCCTAGGGATATGAAGTAATGAGAGAGCATTTTATTCCATACTGTTTTTCAAAATAACTGGTATCCAGAACAATACAACATGTGTCAAGAATGACTCATTGAAAGTCTGTAATAGAGTGGAGAAGGAGGAGAAAATGAATACATATTGCATGGTGTAAAATTGTGCGCTACGAGGTACAAACTCCCTTTTTGGAAAATACTATGAATCATGTTCCAAACCAGTGGTTCTCAAATGTCATCTGTATCTTCCCCTCCCAGCAGTCATAAGCAGTTCTGTCCCTCATTTGCCCCACTGTCCCTCAATCAGACCCAATCTATCCTCTTGGAATTCCAGCACATCCACAGATGAGAGGTGTGTGAGGAGGATTCCCCATGTGTGTTTTCATACGCTCCGTGATCTGCTCTGTTCGTGTGAAGTGGGGCTTTCCAACATCAGTCTGAACTCCTGCTTATCAGGAGTATGGAACTGGGACAAGTTGCATGCTGAACCAGCATCTTACTGTGAAACAGACCAAGTTCCTGGGGATGACCTATGGTGCAAAGTACACTTAATTTTTTATATGCAGATACTTGCGCTCTGAGCCACATAGGCTGACTGGGGTCATGGTTAATCTGTTTTAATCTGATTTCTGCCTTTTTTATGCATAAAAGCATATAAAACAATCTCTGTCATTGAAATTAGCCCATATAAAATGGAATTTAGATGGGAGGATTTCAGTTGCCAATGCTGCATATAGCTGTCCGTGTTCTTAACTCAAATCTCATTCTGTAACTTAGATCCTCCATCTTTACACTTGGGATGTCTGAATTTCATTCCTCTTCAGTCAGGGCTATCTCATTTTTAAGGAACAAAGACCTAGTCAGATCAGATCCAGTAAAGGTGGGAGGACATTATAAGAATACAGAGCTCACATAGGGATCTGAGGATTGGAACCACTCTAACTAGGCCTTGTGCAAACAGAAGGCACCAGGTATCAAAACTTCTTCTCTGTTACTCAGACCCTGATAAAATACCGGCAGTCCTCCTCTGCACATACACTCTATTCTCCTTTCTTTAAATACTTATTTTATCTTATTAATCAGCTTCTCTGTGACCGCTTAAATTGTAAGATATCCTCCAATATTCATGATCTTCCTACTCTAACATTCACCGTTGACTAACAACGTATTTTGTATTTAAGTGAGAATCTTTAAAGAATTAATTAATGTTTTCTAGTTTTATCAAGAGGTAATTGATATACATAACTGTAAGTTTAAGGCATACAGCATATATTGTGAAATGATTACCACAATAGGTTAACATCTGTCTTCAGAGAGAGAGAATCTTATGAGACCATTTCGTTTAAGTAATACAAAGCACTCAGGTCATGAGTTGGTGGCCTTTGGTTGAGATATTTATCTGTATCCCAACCAGTCATGGTCTAGGTTGGGGTGGAAGCACATATTGAATAGCATGGACCTTTTAGGAACTGTAGGAAGGGCAGGCCCGCAAAACATTTGGATTAAGTTCTCACCACAGGGGGAAGAAGAGAAGTGTTAAGTCATTAGAGAAAAATTACATATGCTGTTAACACCACAAGAAGCAATTGTGCTATGAGCTTTCTGTGTTGAAATGATATAGGTGCACTACACATCACTATAGGCAAAGATGAACTTTTAACCCATGGCGTAATTAAAATGTCTGTATGGCAGTGATTTGAAATGGATATTTTCTATTTATCATGCATATCCTGCATGCATCAGAGGGCAGAAGAAAAGACTGAAGGTAGAAGTTAGGCAGAAGTAAATTTTATAAAAGAGCATTATGTGAAAGTCCATTCTCACATTTAGAGTGTTTTAAAAGCTAGACGAGCTGTCTCATTTAGTAGTGAGTTACCTGTCACTGAATGTGTTCACATTCCAATGTTGAAGGAGTATCTTACAATTTTAAGATTCCAATTCTCTGACTGTAACTTTGAGCTAATTGGTCTTTCAAAAAGCAAATGAATTATTGACAAAGACTGGATGCTTAATACATACTGTGTTAAGACAAAAATTGTGAATTTTTTTTCTCTTGGTGGTGGTCAGTGTAGTCGGTAAGCTAAATCACCCTCTTGAACAGGGATAGCTCATTCTGGTTGTGGTACCAGAGGAGCAGGGGGTGTCAAAGTTAGTATCTTATAGTAAACATTAGGGAACCTCATCTATATTTTACTTAGCAAAAGTCCATCGCATGGTCACAGCACTGTTATCAGTCAACAGCACAAAAAAATCAGCAGTTTAGACACCTTTAAAAGATCTCAGTCTTGAAGTGGCCCCTATAAAGCATCCACTCAAAGTATAACTGACAAATTGTGGTTAAAAGAGACAGGCTAAGCAGTACCTTATCTAGGTTCTTCAAACTCTATCCTTGTAAAAAATGAGATCATCAGGATGTTATATACCAGGACTGCTATCTTAACTTCCCACAGAGTTATATTCATGTCAAACTTTTCTCTGTGTTGTTGGGTTTTTATTAAATTTTGATATAGGGAAGAACTAGTTGAAGACTATTTCATTATCACCTCCAAAATTATTATTTTTCATTGTACTTACTCTATTGCTTACTGTTTCATATATGGTGTAGAATGGAAAACCATTGTCCAGGAATTTAGTGCCATGAAAATGCCTCCCCAGGTAAAATTGTGGGCTTCCTTTTAATATAACTATATAATATTACATTTAATGTTAGCCGTGACTACTAAGAAGCTGGTGGATAAAATAAGTGTTTAATTACAGTAATGATCTCATTCTAGGTATGGATAAAATTATTATTTCTTCTCCCCTAAATTGTTTCTTTAACCTTCATTTTAAGTATGTGTATTTAAATCATATAATGTTCTTTTTAGAAGCAGATAAAATTTAAGTGAGTAAAAGTGGGAGAATAAAGGAGACAGCTATGGAACCACATAGGCTATTGAGTCAGTTAATATAAGATTCCAGAGAATCCTTGATGTTTGAAATATGGGTGTTTTGTGAGTCTGACCTAACCCAATCTTCCCTTGCTCTGCTAAATATGCTGTAATAAATTACCAGCAATAAACTTCAAAGGCACTGTAACTTGGAAGAAAATGTTCTAATAATCCATAGGGCTATTACTGATAACAGATCAATGTAGTTATTTACCATTCAGAAAAAAAATCTCCTATTGACAAAATGAAAACTTTAAAGTACAATCTGTGGTGCACTGCCAGGAGGGCTGAAGCTGCCAACAGATATAAATACCTACTTTATTACAGTCTAAAATTTTATTCCACATCATATATCTTATTTATGTACTTATAATTAGGGTTCCTATATGTTTAATTGTGCCAGATTTTGCACTTTAATCTAAGCATTGACTCCTCTTCTTGGGGGGTGAAAGGTAGGGAAGTGTTTATAGTGGCACCTTGGACAGAGTCACCATATCCATTCTTTTATTGCCCTGCAGCATAGCCATTTGCAGATGGATTTTTATAAAAGGGTGGGGAGAGGGAGGCAATCACCATGGTGAAGTAGGAAGACCCCAAGCTCACTTCCTTCCAAGGGCATACCAAAATTACAACTACTTACAAAGCAACTATCTATAAGAACAACCTGAAGACAAGCAGAAAAGATTGTCCACAACTGAAGATATAAAGAAGGAGCCACATGAGAAAGAAAGGTAGGGGAGTAGAGACACAGTCTAGTCAAGAACCACACACTTGGGTTGGTGACCCACAAATGGGAGGGATATCGCAACTGCAGAGATCCTCCCTTATGTGGATCCTCCCCAGCTCTACATCTGGCTTCCCAGCCTGGGGATCCTGCACCAGGAAGATGAGCCCCCAGAAAGATGGGCTTTGAAAACAAATAGAACTTGTGTTCAAGAGAGCTGAAGGGCTATAGGAAACAGAGATCCGTTCTTAAAGAACACACACAAAATCTCAATTCTCTGAGTCCCTGCACAGAGACAGTAGTTTGAAAGGCATTGGGGTCACACCCACTTGCTGATCTTGAAGAGCCTCTCAGAGAGACAGGAGGCAACTGGACTCCCCCTGGGTATGGAGACAGTGGCAGCAGTCATTTTTGAAATCTTGTTCTACCACACTGACACCTGCACTGGCAAGTGCCACTTTGGAATCCTTCCTCTAGCCTGTTAACACCAGGGGCCTGTCCCATCCACCAATGAACCAGCAGCAGTCGGGCTTCACCAGGCTACACAGCCAGGTGCTTGGGGAACCATCCTTGCTCGCCAGCGGGCCTGCAGCAACCATGTGAGGCAGAGCCTCACAGCCAGCCAGGCCAGGGGCCAGGCCCACATACCAGTTCACCCACAATTAGCAGCACTAAAAAAAGCATGCAGTCCACGTAGGGCACACTCCTGGAGCATCTAGTACTGGTGGTCAGAGGGAGTGTGCTGCTGGCCCCCATAGGTCTACTTCTCTAAGATTAGGACATGTAACCTACCTTATGTATAGAAATAAACACAGGGAATTAGGCAAAATGAGGAGACAGAGGAATATGTTCCAAATGAAGGAATGAAACAAAACCTCAGAGAAAGAACTAAACAAAATGAAGATAAGCAATCTATCCATAAAGAGTTCAAGGTAGTGATCATAAAAATGCTCACTGATCTCAGGAGAAGAATGGATGAACACAGTGAGAACTTCAACAAAAATTTAGAAAAAAAAGAAATCAGAACTGAAGAATATGATACCTGGAATGAAAAATACATCAGAAGGAATCCACAGTAGATTAGCTGATACAGAAGAACAGATCAACAATCTGAAGACAGAGTAGTAGAAATCACCCAAGCTGAACAGAAAAAAAAAAAAAAGTTTTTAAAATGAGGATATCTTAAGGGACTTCTGGGACAACATTAAGCATACTAACATTTATTTGCATTATAAGGTCCAAGAAGAAGAGAGAGAGGAAGTGGCAGTCACGTATATGAAAAAATAATAGCTGAAAACTTTCCTAACCTAGGAAAGGAAACCAACATCCAGGTCCAGGAAGCACAGTCCAGAGTAAGACATATTATAATTAAAATGGCAAAAATTAAAGATAAAGAGAGAATCTTAAAAGCAGCAAGAGAAAAGCAACTAGTTACATACAAGGGCACTCCCATAAGACTATCAATCAGCTGACTTTTCAGCAGAAACTTTGCAGGCCAGAAAGGAGTGGCACAAATAAATATATTCAAAGTAATGAAAGGAAAAAAACCTACAACCAAGAATGCTCCACCCGGAAAGGTTATCAATCAGAATTGAAGGAGAGATAAAGAATGTTATAGACCAGCAAAAGCTAAGCGAGTTCATCACCAATAAACTGGCATTACAAGAAATGTTAAAGGGACTTTTCTAAGTGGCAAAGAAAAGGCCACAGCTAGAAATATTAAAATTATGAAAGGAATAATCTCACTGGTAAAGGCAAACATATAGTAAATGTAGTAGATCAATCACTTATAAAACTAGTAGGAAGGTTATTAAACAAAAGTAGTAAAAGCATCTGTATCCACAATAAGTAATTAAAGGATATGCAAAATAAAAAATGCAAAATATGACATCAAAAACATAAAACAGGGCAGGGGAGATAAAAATATAAGGATGTTAGAATGTCTTTGAGCATAAGAGGTCATTAACTTAAAATAGATACCAATAGATATAGTTTTTTATATATGAACCTCATGATAACCACAAACCAAAAACCTATAATAGATACTCAAAAAAAGAAGAGAAAGGAATCCTAACATAACACTAAAGATAGTCATCAAATAACAAGTGAAGATCAAGAGCAGAAAAAAGGAATAGAGAACTGTAAAACCATAAAACAATTAATAAAGTGGCAATAAATATACACCTATTCATAATTACTTTAAATGTAAATGGATTAATTCTCCAATCAAAGAACATAGAGTGGCTGAATGGTTAAAAAAAATGACACCCATATATATGCTGCCTAGAAGAACTCACTTCATACCTAAAGACACACACAGAGTGAACGTGAGGGGAGTGAAAAAGATATTCCATATAAATGGATATAAAAAGAAAGCTGGGGTAGCAATATTTATATCCGACAAAATAGGCTTTAAAACAAAGACTGTAACAGGAGACAAAGAAGGGTATTACATAGTGATAAAGGGATCAATCCAAGAAGATATAACAATTGTAAATATATATGCATCCAACAAAGGAGCACCTAAATACATAAAGCAAACATTAACAGACATAAAAGGAGATATTGACAGTAACATGATAATAGTAGGGAATGTTAACACTCCACTGATATCAATGGACAGATCATCCAGACAGAAAATAAATAAGGAAACATTGGCCTTAAACAACACTTCAGATGGACTCAATAGCTGTATATAGAACATTCCATCCCCAAACAGCAGAACATACATTCCTTTCAAGTGCACATGGAACATTCTCCAGGATAGATATCACATGCCGGGCCACAAAACAAATGTCAGTAAATTTAAGAAGATTGAAATCATATCAAGCATCTTTTCTAACCACAATGGTATGAGACTAGAAATCAACTACAAAAAAACCCCTAAAAAGACATAAACATGTGGAATCTAAACAGTATGTTCCTAACAATATGGGTCATTGAAGAAATCAAAGAGGAAATTTAAAAATACCTGGAGACAAATGAAAATGTAAACACAACATTCCAAAATCTATGGGACACAACAAAAGCAGTTCTGAGAGGAAAGTTTATAGCAATACAGGCCTACCTCAGGAGACAAGAAAACTCTCAAATAAACTATCTAACCTTACATCCAAAAAAAAAAAAAATAGAGAAAGAAGTCAAACAAAACCCAAAGTTAGTAGAAGGAAAGAAATAATAAAGATGAAAGTGAAAAAAATGAAATAGCGAATTAAAAAATAGAAAAGATCAATAAAAGCAAGAACTGGTTGTTTGAAAAGATAAACAAAATTGCTAAACCTTTAGTCACACTCATCAAGAAAAAAAGACAGCGGACCAAATAAAATTGGAAATGAAAGAGAAGTTATCACTGACAACACAGAAATACAAAGGATCATAAGAGAATACTGTGAACAATTACATGTCAGTAAACTGGACAACCTAGAAGAAATGGATAAACTCCTAGAAATGTACAGTTTCCCAAGACTGAACCAGGAAAACATAGAAAATATGGACAGACCAATTATCAGTAATGAAATTGAATCAGGAATTCAAAAACTCCCAATAAACGAAAGTCCAGGGCCAGATAGATTCACAGGTGAATTCTACAAAACATTTAAAGAAGAGTTAACACCTACTCTTCTCAAACTATTCCAAAACATTGAAGAGAAAGGAATGCTTCCAAATTCATTCTCTGAGATGAGTATCACCTTGATGCCAAAACCAAAGACACCCCCCCACACACACATACAAACTACAGACCAATATCACTGATAAACATAGATGCAAAAATCCTCAACAAAATATTAGCAAACCAAATTCAACAATACATTAAGAGTCACACAACATGATCAAGTGGGATTTATTCGAAAGATGCAAGTATGGTTCAATATCTGCAAATCAATCAATGTGATATACCACATTAACAAACTGAAGAATGAAAATCATATGATTATCTCAACAGATGCAGAAAAAGCTTTTGATAAAATTCAACATTCATTTATGATAAAAACTCAATAAAATGGGTAAAGAGGAAGCATGCCTCAACGTAATAAAGGTTGTGTATGACAAAACCACAGTGAACATCATACTCAACTGTGAGAAGCTGAAAGCATTTTCTCTAAGATCAGGAATAAGACAAGGATTCCCACTGTCACCACTTTTATTTAATATAGTATTAGAAGTACTAGTTACAGCAATCAAACAAGAAAAAGAATAAAGGGAATCTAAATTGGAAAGGAAGAAGTAAAACTGTCATTGTTTGCAGATGACATGATACTATCTACAGAAAATCCAGAAGACGCTACCAAAAACCTACAGAACTAAATTATGAATTCAGTAAAGTTGCAGGGTAGAAAATTAATATATGGAAATCTGTTGCATTTCTATAAACTAATAATGAGCTATCAGTAAGAAAAAAAATCCCATTTACAATTGCATCAGAGAGAAAATATATAGGTATAAATCTAACCAAAGGGGAAAAAGACTTGTACTCTGAAAACTGTAAGATATTGATGAAAGAAATTGAAGATGACAGAAACAAATGGAAAAATATACCATGCTCATGACTTGGAAGAATTAATATTGTTAAAATGTCCATACTACCCAGAGCAATCTACAGATTCAGGGTAATTCCTAACCAAATTCCAGTGTCATATTTCACAGAACTAGAACAAATAATTCTAAAATTTGTATGAAACTACAGAAGACCCCAAATAGCTAAAGCAATCTTGAGAAAGTAGAACAAAGCTGGAGGTATCACTGCCTTGATTTCAAACTATACTACAAAGCTACAGTAATTAAATAATATGATACTGGCATAAAAATAGATGTATAGATCAATGGAACAGAATAGAGAGCTCAGAAATAAACCCAAGCTTATATGGTCAATTAATCTAAGACAAAGGAGGCAAGAATATACAGTGGGGAAAAGACAGCCTCTTTAATAAATGGTGTTGGGAGAACTAGACAGCTACATGCAAATGAATCAAACTGAACTACTTTCTCATACCATATCAAAAATAAACTCAAAATGTACTAAAAGCTTAAATGTAAGACCTGAAACCATAAAACTCCTAGAAGAAAACATAGGCATTACACTCTTTGACGTGGGTCTTAGCAATATTGTTTTTGGATATATGTCCTAAGGCAAGGGAAACAAAAGCAAAAATAAACAAATGAGACTACATCAAACTAAAAAGCTTTGCACAGCAAAGGAAACTATCAACTAAATGAAAAGGCTGCCTACTGAATGGGATAAGATATTTGAAAATGATATATTTGATAAGGATTTAATATAAAAAATATACAAAGAACTCATACAACTCAATATCAAAAAAGCATACAACCCAGTTAAAAATGGGCAAAGGACATTTTCCAAGGAAGACATACAGATAGCCAACAGACACATGAAAATATTCTCAACATTGCTACTCATCAGGGAAAGGCAAATTAAAACCACAATGAGATACAACCTCATACTTGTCAAATAAGTGGTACACCTGAAATGAACAATATTATATGTCAACTATATTTCAATACAAAATAAAATAAAATGGTTAGATTTAAATCAGCCATTTTGCTGTTTAAAAAAACAGGTATAATCAGTAGGAACGATTACTTTTGATGCTTTGATCATTTTTGTACCCTTGGTACCTAACATGGTATATTCTCAATAAATATTGTAGTAGGTGTGCTGACTGAAGTACTGATGAAAAGGCATATTTCAGTTTGCAGCAGCAGAAGTAGAATAACATGAGTCTGGTTTCAGATGGATGGGCAGAAAGCTAAGTAATGGTGAGGGGGTTTGCTTAGGTGAGTAGGAAGAAGTGCTAACTAGGGGTAGGCTCTTTCTTGCAGAGAACTATTAATTATCTAATTTTCATAGGTCATAGGAATAGGGATATAAAAAGCTATAATTGCTTTCTTCCCCATTTATCAAGCATAAACACACAATCATCTTTAATTATGATGAGCATAACTTAGAAAATGCTAATATATTGTCAATAGCCTTAAGGTAATTTCAGCCACTAAAATGTGCACTGATTCACTTCATTTGGGAGACTAGGAGATCTGTCATAACTCCTTTTTTCATCCCATTAATTTAAAAACAAGGACACCAAGATTTTTTTTTGCATAAGTAGAGATTCTGCTGCTAATATTTCCCAACCCTCAATTCTTGTTCTGTCTTATTACCTAGGGCCAGGAGATTTATCTTCAGCCACATTTCCTACTTATCTTTTGTAAATTAAAACTTATTTATTTATTCATTTATTTATTTACTTAGGCCCACTGTCCAACCCAAAATGGTGTTTTCAGAGCAGCTAGGCGGGTCTAGTTCTTCTATAATGTGAGAAACCTGGATTCCTGGCCCAGAATCCCTTCTTACTAGGCATGCAATCTTGAGCAAACCACTTATCTCTGAGGCTTTCTTCACCTAGAGAAAGCAGAATGGTTAGAAGACCAAGTAAGCTAATATATGTGAATATACTTTGAGAACCGAAAGGAGCTGTTACAGAGAAAATTGTAGCTGTTGAGGGGTGCAAGGCATGCCTGGTCACCTTTGGAGATTCCACAGAGGATACAGAGGGGAGAGCTTGTCCACCCAAGGGTCTGCGAGGATGCAGAGTTGCCTTCCCCTTGAGGAAGGAGGCAGCGTGTAATGGGGTTTGGTGCACCATTTCTTGAGTTGCTCACCTGCCAGTGAGAAGGGCAATTGTATTATTGCTTCTTCCCCAGCCCTGTGAGTGTGAAAACATTCCCTATTACTATGGACTAACCAGTATTGATCCCCTGATTATTCCTGCCATTCATTGTGGACCAACTAACAGCCTGGGACAAAAAGAAATTAAGGGGAAGATGGATCAATGTTTCTCAAAAGAAAAGGACGGCAGCAGCCTATGAGAAGATTTGAGTTTCTAGGAGTGATAGACCATTTTTTTCTATTAGAGACATTTATGTTTTATAAATACTTCTCAGGAGAAATGAGTTCCACAGAATGACTCAGTGGAGCTGTGATCACATCCCACCACATCATTCTTTCATGTCCTCTGCCTCCACTAAATTTGAATTGTGCCCTCCCACACTGCAATGTTTTCTGTGCACTTACTTTTCAACTTAAATAATGAATGATGCATGATTTAAGAGGACAATTATTCTTTGAGTGCAAATCTTAAGAATAAGCGTGATAATTATCCAGAGGAACAGGGCACAGCAGAGCATACCAAGAGAGCAATATTCTTTCATGTCATTTTCCCTCTTGGTTAGAAGGAAATCTGCTATACTTCCTCATACTGCTTTTCCATAAACAGACAAATACAGGTATGCTGTTTCTAAAAGAACTTCACCCCCTCGCAGACCATCTTCTCGCCCAACCTCCTCTCCCAGTTTTCATTCTCTTTCTTTCCCTGTGCTTTTGTGTTCCTTCCTTCCTCTCTCTCCCTTTTGCTGCCTGCTCCCTCTCTCCCCCCTTTAGGCACCATAATATATTTCCTTTTATCAATATGGAGTATCCTGAAAACTAAGGTGAAACCAAAATCTGGCTCAGAGCCCAGACATCACTTTCTGAGGTGACAGGCTCTGGTAATAGGGGAGGGTTTGCAATTATACAGATCATTGCTTCGACCTGGTGCAAAGTCAACCAGGCCACAATACAAGAACAAAAAAGCTTAATTTCTGCAGCTTCCAGAAGGGCTGTGAGCAGTGCCTCTGTGTTCACTGACCTGCCCGCTGTGCTGGGCAACCGCCTGTGCTCTTCTTCCATTGAAGCCCTTTGATAAACAGCTCAGCTCATTTGCTGCTCCCCTTGTGAGCTTCTGCCTTATAAAGTAAAAATTAATGTCCTTATTACATATGTTCTTTTCCCTCACCATCTACTGAAAAATGATTTGCACAAATGAAAAATATACCCTCTTAATGATGCAAGGCTCTATATTCTAAATATCTGATAAGCTGTACCTTTCACATCTCAGCATCAGCTTTGATAGCATTCGACAAGGCACTTTCTAATCTTTCTTTGAAATAAAATTTCTTCTTACAGGCTAGCTTAGCATGTGGTCTGTGAAGAATATAAGAGCGGGGGAGATACTTTCTTTCAAAATACATTAAGACCTTCTCATCACTTTCAAAGTAAAATGAGGCCAGGAACTCAAATTACTTGAGTGTGTTTGTCACCCAGATAAGGGGAGTGCATGGTCTGGAATTGAACCCCTTTTTCCTATTCACTTTGACTTTCTGAGTTCAGCTTGTCTTGAGGCATCCATTTTTTTAGGCCTTGGGGAATTAGAAATTTAGATGAGATGTGGGAGAGAGAAGGGGCGCTCTCTGGTGAGAATGCAGCACATTTCTGGACTCAGCAGTCTCCATGTAGGGAGAGAGCTGCATCAGAGTCAGGAGGAAGGAATGAAAGCATCTCTCAAGGCAAGAAGGAGCGGACAGCCTTTGGCAGCTTGCAGAGTCTTCAGAAGTCAAAACATGAACAGTTGAATCATTTGCAGTTTTAACATTTTCTTATAGATTATTCATGCCCCATTACATTACTTTTTTTTTTATTTCTTGTTTTTTCCAGCTTCTCAGACAAAAAAATTTTTTAAGCATCTGAATTGATTTGGCTTCATCATTCTACCTAGTCCACCCCTTCTTTATTCCATGTCTCGAGAACATAGATACTTGTCCTTCAGCCTTGCAGTTGTGCCGTGCTGGGTGTCTCTTCTCAAGGAGTAGCATCTACCGTGGACACGACTTACATGTTTCCCTGTCCTCCCTGCCTCGCTCCCTGGAGCCTGCGTTAGAGCACGTCTGTGTCTACCACACACTAGGGCTTCTCCTCAGCCTCAGCCTCACTTTTTGCCCCTGCCCAAGGTCAACAACAACGACAAAGCAATTCGGAGGGGACCTGGGTGCACTACGGCTTTAGATGACGAGCATGTCCCCCAGTGTCTCTGTCCTTTCCACTCATGTCTTGTTGCCGTGTGCACAGAGTCACTGGGGAGCAGGTCCGGGGTGCGGAGTAGGGAGGAGCCTTTACCTGCGATAACTGAGGTTTGATTTCGGAAAGGAAGAGATGGAAGAAGCCAGTTGTGTTCATTTCCTGGCACTGTTATAATAAATTACCCAAGCTTGGTGGCTTTAAACAACACAGATTGATTCTCAGAGAGTTCTGGAGGCAAGCGGTCTGAAATTGGGGTGTCCGCAGGGCCTAGCCTCTTCTGAAGGCTCTGAGGGAGACACCTGCCTTGCCTCTTTCAGTTTCTGGCGTCTCCAGGGATTTCTTGGCTTGTGGGAGCCTAACTCTAATCTCTGCCTTTGTCTTCACATGGCCTTCTTCTCCGTGTCCTTTCTTCTTATAAGGACAGCTGTCATTGTATTTAGGGCCCATCCTAAATCTAAGATGATTTAATCTTGTGATTCTTAACTGACTACATTTACAAAGACACTGTTGCCCCAAAAAGGTCACATTCTGAGGTTCCAGGTGTATATGAATTTGTGGATAACACCATGAAATTCAGCCCATTACAGAAGTAGAAGCATGTAAAGTAAAAGCTGGAAGGGAGAAAACTAAGGGTCATCAAGTCTAACCCCTTTACTATGCCATTGAGGTAACAAAAGATGCATTACCAAAGCTCTATGCAGATGAATTAACAAAAGATACATTACCCAAAACTTACACAGATTGTAAGAGAAATTTTTATTAGCCTTTATTAGTGGTAGATACACTAGGCTGCATGGAGAGAGGAGCATATTTAAGAGGATAGAAGAGTGTAGCATTTTAAAAAATTGGCTGCAGATTTGTTGACACTCCTCCCATTGAGAGCTGAGGTCTGTCCCCTCCCCTGAGTGTGGAGGGCCTGCTTTGACCATTGAGTGCAGTGGTGATGATGCTGTGTGACTACTGAGCTGGACTCAGAAGAGGTGAGGCAGCTCTGCCTTGTCACTGTAACGCTCTCTTTTGGAGCCCTGGGCCACCGACTGAGGGGTGTGACTACCCTGAGGCCGCCGTGCGGTGAGGGAGTCAGGTCACGCGGACAGACCACATGTCAGTGCAGTCCAGGCACCAGATATGTGAGTGAAGGAGCCTCCAGATGATTCCAGCCTCAGCCATCAAGTCATCCCCGGTCTTTAAGTCTTCTCAGATAAGGTGCCAGACTTCATGGAGCAGAGACAAGCCACCCCTTCTTTGCTGGCTGCTACTGTACTTGTTAATCCATGCATGTCATAAAATGATTGTTGTTTGAAGCCATACATTTTGGGATAGTTACACAGCAATAAACAGTAACTGGAAAAAGTCACCTGTGTGGTAATAGGGTAATAAATGTATATGCCTCTTTATTCTACAAGGCAAAGAAATAACCGCCAAGATTCAGACCAGTTTAATTCCAACAAGGATAGAATCTCCAGGGGTGCACTCTGATGAAAGCTGACCCCATTGAGAAAATGAGCCCAGCACACTGACTCTGGGAGAGGCAGGGTGGTTTGTTCGTTGTCATTTGTAAATTTAGCTGGGGAGTGTTTCGAGGTCCTGGGAATGGCCACATAATTGTTGTTGCTGTGATCACTCAGCTGGAGAGAGCACAGATTGAAAGGACAGAGTTCACAGTTCAAGAGCAGTTGAACCCGAAAACTTATAAACTCTTCTCTCTGGGTTTTCAATGCTGAAAATAAATGAAATCTCGAGCCTGGTGTGACATGACCATCCTGAATTCTTAGGCAGAGATGAAAGTAAACCAGAGGTCACTGGCTTTTACAGAGAGACCAAAAAAATTTATAATTTCTAACTTGTCTCAAGCAAAGGATAGACCTGTCTTCATGCATCTTTTCAGGCAAGATACCATTAATTGGCTAAATGTGAAGAGTACCCCTGGTCCAGGTACTCTTCTAGGTCCTAAGGATACAAGTACCCATATACAGCAGTAATGTGGATGTGTGACAAAGACATTCCTTTATTATGTAACCTACATTCTGGAAGAGAGAGAGAGACAGTGACTATCTGAATAAATACTATTTGGGTAATGTGAAGTACTTTGAAGGCAATTAAATAGGGGAATGTGAAAGACAATGTGTGTGTACGTAGGGGTTATTTAAAAGGAGTGCTCAGGGACTTCCCTGGAAGTCCAGTGATTGGGGCTTCACCTTCCAATGTGGGGAGGGCGCGTTCGATCCCTGGTTGGGGAGCTGGGATTCCACATGCCTCCCGGCCAAAAGGCCGGGAACAGAGGCAGTATTGTAACAAATTCAATAAAGACTTTGAAAAAAAATGGTCCACATCCAAAGAAAGAATCTTCAAAAGGAGTGCTCAGGAAGGCCTCTCTTACAAGGTGAGTTGAGTGAGGCCTTAGTGATCTGAGCAAAGAGCATGGCCCACAGCATCAGCTAGCATGGCTTGGTGTCTTCAGGTGGCTGACCTAGTTTGAAGGTCAAGTGGATGGAAGATTTTCCAATTCAGTGATTACCTGTTGAGCACAAGTTGTGAAACTGTCCTGGTTAGGAATCGCTGCCAACCCTAATACTTCTTAGTGGTAAGTACTCCAGTAGACTAGAATTTCCCAATTCTATTATAGGCAGTTAAATTCTGAGTAGGTGAAATGCCAGTGTTGGGATTGTACCTTGGTGTTAAAGTGCCTCCAGGATCTTTTAAACAAAGTTTAAAATTAAGCCCTAAATATCCTGCTCTATAAAAGGGATGGCATTTATAATGCATGTAGGGAAAAAAAAAGGAACTACCACCAATCACCTTCTGTAAAGAAAGAAGAAAGAAGACAGGAGGTAAAAAAATAGATGAGTGAACAAACAAATACATACAGAAATATGACTGGATAGAGACTCCCAGATGGACTTAGGCAAATGTGATAAAAACATATTTTATGTTTTTGTGGCTGATAATTTGGGTATCTATATTCTTGGTAGGTTGGATTCTCTAATTAGTTATTTCTGTTATCACCCATGCTATCTTATTTCTTGAATGTTAGTGACTGCCTTTTTTAAAAAAAATTGTGAACTTTTATTCCTTAGAACATTATCTGTGGAATTCCTTGAGGTTTGTGTACAAAGTTTGCTTACCAGAGAGCATTAGTGTTTGCTCCTGCCAACCTGCGATCACTTTAAACCAGCGGTCGGCAAACTTTTGCTGTAAAGGGCCAGAGAGTAAATATTTTAGGCTTTGGGCTATACAGGCTTTGTCACAATGACTCAACTCTGCCATTGTAGAGTGAAAGGACCTATAGACAGTGTGTAAACAAATGAGCGTGACTGTGGCACCAGTGAAACTTTGTTGGAGACTGAAATTCAAATATCATGTAACATTCCTGTGTCATGATAATATTTTCTGATTTTGATTTTCTTTCAATCATATAAACCTGTAAAAACTATTTTAGCTCATGGACTGTACAAAAGCAGATGGCAGGCTGGATTTGGCCATGGACCATACCAATGCCTGATTTAAACTAAATTTTTAGCATGTGGTTTTTTTGAGTCTTACAATCGATGTGAATTTTAGCCCTAAATTTGTGTGAGGGCAGAGATGTGGTTAGGATTTCAGAGGAATCATTTTCTTTTTTTCCCTTTTCCCAGAGCCAAGGCCCAAACAGATAAATATCCTACCAGCTCTCAGTGTGAGGCGGTTCTTTTCTTAGTTGACCCACGGAAACTGCCAGTGGCCCTTGTTTGATACAAACATCCCTGATCTGCACTCCCACGATGCCTGTACCTCAGTGGTCTCCTCATCGTCTGCCAGAGCCAAGTTAGAGTCATCAGGATTGGCAGAGGACACAGGCTAATGTTTCATTTCTGGGTGACAAATTCTGATAGTCCATGTCTGGATTTGAAACTTCGTTTTTATTCTGACCTCTAAGGGCATTTCTTACTTCCCAGCCAGGTTAGCCATGCATTTTTTTTTTTTTTTAAAGGCTTTTACATATTGCCCAGAATTTTTAGGTGTTCTGTGTACCTAACAATATTGCTGAAAACACAAGTGTCTTTGGGATCTCTCTCTTGTACTTTTTTCCAGGATTGCACTCTGGTTTATGTTTCATGCTACTCCAGGAGGTTGGTTGTGGTTAGGAACAAAGCTATGGGAGAAAGGAAACTTTTGCAGAACGTGTGCCTTCTAGAGAGGAAACAGAGGTAGAGCCACCAAGAGATGGAGTGGTAAAGAAGTGAAAAAATTCCTGAAAAGTAGCTGAAAGTAAAGATGAAGTGGTGACTATTGAAGTGGCTGAAGTTACTTTCCCACCGAAGGAGGCTCCAGAAGTGAAGTGTAATATTCGGATTAAAGAAGAGGAAAGGTAATATTGCATCAGACAACAGAGCAACAAATAGCCTGGAGGTAAGAAGGCAGGAGGCAAATTCAAGACACGGTGAAATGAATGTGCAGTGGAAATGGAGCTGTGTGTATTCAGAGATGGAGGGATATGAATACCTGCACGAAATAAGAACCATTGTGTGTTTGCAAATGGGTAAGATGTGATGAAAACTATGACTCAGGAAAGATTAATCCTCTAGCACAACACAAGCTGGTTTGGGTCATAAAGAAATTGGTTGCAAAGAAGGCCAACAAAGAGAATGTTGAAATATTTGAGATGTGAATGTTGAAGAATTTTACCTGTGATGGAAGTGAAAGGAACAGGCAGATCTGAGAAAAGTGGAAGAAGAAGGGCAGCAGAACGCAATGACCAACTAGAAAAGGGAGCAGATGTGAGAGAACTCTAAAGCGGGAGAGAGCGCGGGGATTCCAATGTGGCTTCTAAAGTTCCCTTTGTTTTGAATCAACCTCCAAAAGTATAACATTCAAGCTCATTCCTGGGGAATCAGGTAGATTCCAAGAAACAAGGGTCTCACAGGTTCAGTTTGAGTTTCCTGTTATTGTTTTTCCTTCCAAATTGACCAAGTTGGGAGTACGGTTTTCTCAGATCACTTTTATTTTTATGTCTGAGCGTTGACAGTGATATGAGCCAGCTCCCTCAGTGTTTTCCATAGTAGCACAATGGATGAGCTTCCCTGAAAGCCTTCGTGGCAGCTGAGCCAACTGTTGGTCCGTGCACTGCCTTGACCCAGCACACTGATCAGTGAGTCAGAGGTGGCAGTTACTCACAGCGATGCAGATCAGAAGAGGAAAACTCATTTTGTATGAACCAGAGTCAAAAATTGAAAATGTTCCACCTTAACTGCTTTTCATGCTTGACACACTTCAGAAGCTATTCTTTCTGACAACATAATCAAGGTTAGTGGTGGGCTTAGTGTTTTGTTTTGCCTTCTTTATTATGAAGATGTTGGTGCAGTTTCTAAATGAATGATCCCAAGAATAACCCTTTGGAATGGCAATGTCATTTTTCAGAAGGAGGCAGAGTGGCCTTCCCACTTCATGTTGGAGCAGATTTCTACACCCTAGGTGTCTATTGCCTTTTCAGAGAGCATAATTAATTTATGAAATAGATGCTCTTGGAGACAGAGGTACAAACTGTGGCCAACTGTGTGGTCAGGAAGAAAATAGGCAAGAAGTTAGAGGGGGAAGTAACACCAACGTGGCATTACTGCAGTGCAGCTAGAAATAACACAAGCGGTTTTTTCTCCTCCGGGGAAATGACCCCACCCTTCATTTTGCTTCTGCTGAGACATTTTGGAAGAGCCACCTTGAAGGAACAATCATTTCTTAACTCACTTCTTCATGGGAGTGAAGGAAATACAATACAGAAGAAAGGAAATATATTTCTTTCTAGAGCAAGAAGGCCTAGAACTTTGATGGTAGAGCTCTGACAACTGAACAAGTTGTCCAATGTGATAAAAAGGGATGAACCTTGGACCGGAAGTCAGGATTTTTGATTCTAGTCTGGCTTCTGTCAGCAGTTGTAATGGTCTTCATTTATCAAGTGGTCACTGTGTCAGACATTGGGCTAAGAGCTTTTCATGCATTATCTCATTTCATCCTTTTCACATTTCTGAGAGTACTATTCCTATTTCTGTTTCAGATGTGAAAGTTGAAACTCAGGAAGGTTAACTAACTTGCCCAAGGTCCCACAACCAATAGATGTTGGTGCTGGAATCTAAATGAGTGTGTAGGACTCTAGAGCTGGAGCTCTCCATCATTGCTTCCCCAACAAAGAGTACTGGGCCTTGGAAGAGTCAGCCAACCACTTTGAGCATTGGCGGTATTATAAAATAAGGAAATTGGCCTTGATGATGCATGAGGTTGCTTCCAGTTTCAAGATCCTGTCCAACTCTGTCTTCTGATGGACAGAGTATTAAAGAGGTGACATGACATAAAAGATTAAAAATATGAGCTCCGTGGCCTTGAGAAAAGCCAGTGAGAGGCCAGGCAAATTCTTTTGGGGAAAAAAAACCACCACCACAAACTGAGTAGTGAAGTCCTAGAAGAATCCTGGAAAGATTTCTAAAATAGTGGATATGTGTTGGAAACAGAAGGGTGAATCCTAATTTTGGAGAAATGACTCATAAGGGATTGAAACATATTATGTAGCTTCTTTTTCCCCCTTAATTGGATACTCAGAAGACAGGGCCTGAAGCTATGCAAAAATACAAAGCGATTCCATTTTGAGGGATGCCCAGGTAATCTGCCTTCATCTGGGATCTTCTGCTTTCTGAAATCCATTTATCTCATTTAGGGGTGGATTATTAAACATTCCCTTCTCCATACTGAACCTGAGTTGAAAACTAACCAAAAACCTGTTAAGGCCTGTAGGCAAGGAAACTCAGAATTAAATGAAAATCCAGCTGTACCTCCTTAAACATGGGCAGAGGCCTTAACATGTGCTCACTTAATCTACATAGCATTGAAAGTCATTTTAGTCCTGATGAAGTGCTGTGGACAGGTATGCCATTTAAGTTTCTTTTCTCTTTCCACCCCTCGGTCTCCCCTGCATTTCGTTTCATTATAAGCAAGGTTATTACCCTTTAAGCACAAAAATAGATAAGGTAATATTAACAGCCAATCTGATTACAGGTATCCTCCATTTCTCTTTCATCTTCTGATAGTAATATAAAGCTGGCTTCTCCACTCCAAATCATTTCCATTCAAATTTTATTATTTGCATGATTTTTAAAAAACATTCCAGGCAATAAAGTTATTCTGGTAATCCTATGGCTAATTGTGTACAGGCTAACTACAATTTAACCAATATGAAATTTTTTTTGGAAGGCGATGACCTCCGAGCTCTTGCAACTGCAGTGTAGGACCCAACCAGCTGCTGTGATGCATGAAAACCATCTTAGTTCATTAAGATTAAAGGAGCTCTTCTTGTTCGCAGGGCCGATTTCTGCAGCTGAAAAAGTATGTACACCAATTAACAACTTTTTAAACCCCTCTGTTCGAATTGTTAACCTTTAAATAAACTATCTCTGTGGAAATGGTTGATGATACAACCACTGTCCCAAAATTCATCTGCCTGATCTTTATTGAACTTGATGTGCAAACATTTAAAGGGTAATTGAAACACTAATTAAATACTGTGTCTGGGCACTAGAGTCAGGAATTCAGAGAGAAAGGCTGACTTATTGTTGACAATATCAGGAGACAAAAGCCCAAGGTGCTGCCAGTTTTTAGCAGGAGCAGTCTAGACCCTGTCTGGGTTGCCCTGATGTCTGTTGACGTGTGAAAGGCACTTCTAGTTGTGCCATCAGTGCAACACAGGGAATACATACAGTTTGTAATCCCAACCAATCAGCAAAAAGATTCTCCATCTGTTCTAGAGATGTGGTATCAATGACTTAATCTAGTCATGAGTGACGATTTAGACTGGGGTACAGAGGACTAGGTGAAATTGTATTTTTGGATCAGGCCATTGTTTAGATTTTTTTTTTTTCTTTTTGGTTTTGTTTCTTTGTGTTCAGGGTGTACGTTTTTCAGTTTGAATTTGGGAGTACTGGGTGTTTACTCTTTTCATTCAATGGCTTAAAGTAATGGTTCTAAAATCTGACTATATATGAACATCAACTGGAAAATACTGATGCTAGGGCTGCATTTGATGCCAATTGTATCAGAATCTCTGGACATGAGGCCCAGGCACTGGCAAGTTAAAGTAGCTCTGCAGGTGATAATGATCTGCAGTCGTGAGTAAGAACCACTGCACTAGCTGTAAGCTCCATTAGGTCAGGGACTATGTTGATTTCATTCACCCTTGCGTTTGTAGAATGTAGCACAGGGCCTGACACATAATAGTTATTTAACACATATTTTTGAAGACATGTGCTGTGTAAGAATCCTGGGTAACAGCCAAACTGGCTAGGGCTTCTCTGAGGGTTACAGATGTACCAGGTAAATGAGAGAGGCAGGCAGTGTATTACCACTCTGATTCTACTGTTGCTCCCCAACACCAGAAAACAAGGACCCTGGAGCAAGCCCTGGGCCCTTGAATGTTTTCCAAGCTGCAGGCTTTCTCTCAATCCACCAGTTGTGCTCCCTTCCTATGATTCCCGTGACTGGCTCCGTCTCGATTTTCGTATTGCACTCCAGTTTCTTGCTGGCACTGCACCTCGTCCTGAATCTAACCTAGCACAGGACATGTTCCCCAGCTGCTGGACTGCTGCTGACAGACACTCCTTAGCTATCAACTACCTATCAATAAGAGAATCACCTTCTCCAAGGCCATGCCCCCATTTAAGGGTGGCCCATACATAATCAAAGATGTGAGGGTATAAAGACTCACACTCAGGGCAACTCTGATGGTCCATCTCAGCTCCAGGGCTCCTGTGGGATAAGCTGAAGCTTTGGTTGGGACTGTATCATAGCTAGACTTCTTCCTCTGCCAGCCCTTCTTGCTTCCCTGCCTCCACAGGTATTGATAATAAGAACACTTCCCAAAGAACTCCTTCACTCTAATCTCCACACCAGAGTCTACTCACTGAGCACACGGTGACGATGGCATGAATTACTTGACCTCAGCTCTCCATGCCTCTCAGACTGAGCCTGGGCTCCTCACACCCCTCTCTTCCATGTGCCAGACACCATGGCAGTAATGATCAAGACAGACAAAATTCCTGCCCTCATTGAACTTATATTCTGGTGGGAGAGAGAAGCAAGAAACAAATATCTAACTCTGGGTGATGATGAAAGCCATTTAGAAAAATAAAGCAGGGAACAGGGTAAGAGAACAGAGAGTTATAGGGGTGAAGTGGGGTGGTGGTATGCTGGAGCTGCTGCATGCTGGCTCATATGAACCCATTGTTAAATTCACAGGAATCTTGAAAGGCACTGTTAAAACAGAGCCATTATAATTTTTTCCTTTTTTACTTAAGTATGGTTGATTTAAATATTATATTAGTTTCAGGTGTACAACATAGGAATTCAAAATTTTTATGAATTATATTCCATTTATAGTTATTATAAAATATTGGCTATATTCCCCATGTTGTACAAAATATCTTTGTAGCTTATTTATTTTATACATAGTAGTATAAACCACTAGTGTGTTCTCTATATCTGGTTCTGTTTTTGTTGTTGTTATATTCACTCATTTGTTTTATTTTTTAGATTCTACATATAAGTGATTATATAGTATTTATCTTTCTCTGACATATTTCACTAAGCATAATATCCTCAAGGTCCATCCATATTGTTGCAAATGGCAAAATTTCATTCATTTTTATGGCTGAGTAATATTCAGCTGTGTGTTTGGGTGTGTGTGTGTACCATATCTTCTTTTTGTGTTTATCTGTTGATGGACACTTAAGTTGCTTCCTTACCTTGGCAATTGTAAATAATGCTGCTGTGAACATTGTGATGCATGTATCTTTTCGAATTAGTGTTTTCATTTTCTTCAGATATATACCCAGGAGTGGAATTGCTGGGTCACATGGGAGCTCTGTTTTTAATTTTTTTGAGGAACCTCCATACTGTTTTCCACAGTAGCTGCACCGATTTACACTCCCACCAGCAGTGTACAAGGGTTCTCTTTTCTCCACATCCTTGCCAACATTTGTTATTTGTGTTCTTTTTGATGATAGCCATTTTGACAAGTGTGAGGTGATATGCCGTTGTGGTTTTGATTTGCATTTCTCTGATGACTACCGATGTTGAGCATCTTTTTCACCTGCCTGTTGGCCATCTGTATTTCCTCTTTGAAAAAATGTCTATTCAGTTCTTCTGCTAGTTTTTTAATTGGGTTGTTTGGTTTTTTGATGTTGAGTTGTATGAGCTGTTTATATATGTTGGATATTAACCCCTTAGCAGTCTTTTTAAAAAATTTTATTGAAGTTTAGTTGATTTACACTGTTGTGTTAATTTCTGCTGTACAGCAGTGTGACTCAGTTATACATATATACATACATTCTTTTTTGTATTCTCTTCCATTATGTTTTATCACAGGATATTAAATATAGTTCCCTGTGCTATACAGTAGGACCTTGTAGTTTATATATTCTTTATGTAATAGTTTGTATCTGCTAATCCCAAACTCCCAATACTTCCCTCTCCCATCCCCTCTCCCCCTTGGCAACCACAAGTCTGTTCTTTATGTCTGTTTCTGTTTTGTGGATATGTCCATTTGTATCATATTTAGATTCCACATATAAGTGATATCATATGGTATTTGTCTTTCTCTTTCTGATTTACTTTGCTTAGTATGATAATCTCTAGGTCCATCCATGTTGCTGCACCCCTTAGCAGTCTTATCATTGACAAATATTTTCTCCCATTCATTCAGGATGTTGTCTTTTTGTTTTGTCAGTGATTTCCTTTGCTGAATGTGATGTAACACATTTATTGTTTTGTGAATATTGAACCATCGTTGCATCCCTGGTATAAATCCCATTTGATCATAGTGTATGATCCTTTTAACGTATTTTTGAATTTGGTTTTGTTGAAGGTTTTTGTATCTATGCTCATCGGTGATATTGGCCTGTAATTTTCTTTTTTTGTGATATCTTTGTCTAGATTTGGAATCAGGGTGATGCTGGCCTTACAGAATGAGTTTGGAAGCATTCCTTCCTCTGCAATTTTTTGGAATAGTTTGAGAAGGTTAGGTGGTAACTCTTTTAAATGTTCAGTAGGATTCACCTGTGAAGCCATCTGGTCCTGGACTTTTGTTTGTTGGGAAGTTTTTTTTGTTTGTTTTTTACTACTGATTCAGTTTCATTACTGATAATTGGTCTGTTCATATTTTCTATTTCTTCCTGGTTTAGTCTTGGGAGATTTTACATTTCTAGGAATTTGTCCATTTTGTCTAGGTTGTCCATTTTATTAGCATATAGTTCTTCATAGTAATCTCTTATGGTCCTTTGTATTTCTGTAGTGTCTGTGGTAAGTTCTCCTCTTTCATTTTGATTTTTATTGATTTGGGTCCTCTCTCTTTTTCTCTTGATGCATCTGGCTAAAGGTTTGTCAATTTTGTTTATCTTTTCAAAGAACCACCTTTTAGTTTTGTTGATCTTTTCTATTTTTGTTTTGTCTCTATTTCATTTATTTCTGTTTTGATCTTTATGGTTTCTTTCCTTCTACTAACTTTGGGTTTTGTTTGTTCTTCTTTTTCTAGTTCCTTTGGATGTAAGATTAGGTTGTTTATTTGAGATTTTTCTTGTTTCCTGAAGCAAGCTTGTGTTACTATAAGCTTCTCTCTTAGAACTGCTTTTGCTGTATCCCATAGATTTTTGAATCATTCTGTTTTTGTTTTCATTTGTCTCCAGGTTTTTTTGGCCACACCGCGTGGCTTGTGGGATTTTAGTTCCCCGACCAGGGATTGAACCTGGGCCACTGCAGTGAAAGCACTGAGTCTTAACCACTGGACCACCAGGGAATTCCCCTCCAGGTATTTTAAAATTTCTTCTTTGATTTATTCAGTGATCCATTGGTTGTTTAGTAGCATGTGGCTTAGCCACCATGTGTGTGTGTTTTTTGCAGTTTTTCTTGTAGTTGAGTTCTAGTCTCACAGTGTTGTGGTCAGAAAAGATGCTTGATATGATTTCAATTTTCTTAAATTTACAGAGGCTTGTAATATGACCTAGCATATGATCTGTCCTGGAGAATCTTCCATGTGCACTTGAAAAGAATATGTATTCTGCTGCTTTTGGATGGAATGTTCTGTATATATCTATTGAGTGCATCTGATATAACATGTCATGTAAGATCAGTGTTTCCTTATTGATTTTCTGTCTGGACAATCTGTCCATTGATGTAAGTGGAGTCTTAAAGTTCCCTACTGTTATTGTATTACTGTCAGTTTCTCCCTTTATGTTTGTTAATATTCGCTTGTATGTGTTTAGTTGGTCCTATGTTGGGTGCATATATATTTACAGTTGTTATATCTTCTTCTTGGATTGATCCCTTGATCATTAGGTAATGTCCTTCTTTGTCTTGCAACAGTCTTTGTTTTAAAGTCTATTTTGTCTGATGTAAACATTCCTATCCTGGCTTTTTTGGATTTCCATTTGCATAGAATATCTTTTTCCATCCCCTCACTTTCAGACTGGTTTCTGTAGATCTGAAGTGAGTCTCTTGTAGGTAGCATATATACGAGTATTGATTTTCTATCCATTCAGCCAGTCTATGTCTTTTGATTAGAACATTTAGTCCATATACACTTAAAGTAATTATCGATATGTGTGTACTTACTGACACTTTTTCATTGTTTTGGGGTTGCTTTTGTAGTTCTTTTTTTGTTCCTTTCATCTTCATTTGTTCCCTGTTCTTCTGTATCATCTAATCTACTGTTGATTCCTTATAGTGTATTTTTTATTTCAATTACTGTATTCTTCAGCTCTGTGTGGGTCTGTTTTCTAACACTTTGTTCAACTTTTCACTGTGTATGTACATTCTTCTCCCTAGGTCTTGAGCATCTTTATGATCATTACCTTGAACTCTTTATTGGGTAGATTGCATCTCCATTTCATTTAGTTCTTCTTATGGGTTTTTTTCTTGTTTCTTCATTTGGAACATGTTCCTCTGTTGCTTCATTTTGCCTAACTTGCTGTTTTTATTTCTATGTATCTGGTAGGTTGGTTATGTTTCCTGATCTTGGATAAGTGGCCTTTTGTAGACGATGTCCTATGTGTCCCAGCAGTGCACTCCTTTCTGGTCACCAGAGCTATATGCTCTAGTGGTGCCTCTATATGGGCTGTGTGGGTCCTCTTGTTGTGGTGGGTTGACTACTGTGGGAGGTCTGGTAGGCATGGATGGCCCCTGGTCTGGTTTGTTGCTAGGCCCCACCTTGTGTGGTGGCTGCCAGCTGTTGGTTGGCAGGGCTGGGTCATGAGGAAGCTGACTGTGGATCCCTGGGAGGCCCCAGGGCTAGAGCTGGCTTACTGGTGGGTGGAGTCAGGGTCCAGGAGATCCCAGGGCTAGTGCCAGCCAACTGGAAGGCAGAGCCAGGTCCTGGGATCTGGCTGCTAGGCCCGGGGTCCCAGAGCTGGTGTCAGACCACAGGTAGATGGGATCGGTTTCTGACACAGCTGGCAGTGGTGTCTGGGGTGTCCTGAAGCTTGTGTTGGCCTGCTGATGGGTGGGCTGGGTCCTGCCATGGCAGGATGTGGGGCTGTGGTTTTGCTGTGGCTGGTGTCCACCTGCTGGTGGGTGAGGCTGGTTCCAAGGATAGAGCAGGCTCACTGGTGGGGCTGGGGCCCAGGGCATTCTGGGGCTGATGCCTGCCCACTGGTAGGCAGAGCTGGGTCCTGGGATCCCAGGTCTATTGCCTGCATATTGGTGTGTAGTGCTGGGTCCTGGGCCTTCTGGTTGGCAGGGACATGTACAGGGATTACTGTGGGTTCAAGAGGTCTTAAGGCAGCCTGTCTGCTGGTAGGCTGTGTCCCCACCCATTTAGTTGCTTGGACTGAGGCATCCCACAGCTGGTGCCTACAGGCTGTTAGGCCAAGGCAGGGCTGGGTCCTGAGGCTAATAATCTGGAGGAAGGATTCCAAAATGGTGATTGCCAGCACCTGTGTCCACATGGTAGCCTGAGCTCCCCAAAATGGCTGCCACCAGCATCTATGTCCCAAGGGTGTGCTTCACGTGCCTCTTTCTTTTCCAGGAGACTTTCCAAGATCAGCACATAAGTCTGATTCAGGCTCCTTTCAAATTATTGTTTCTGCTCTGGGTCCTGGAATGTGTGAGATTTTGTGTAAATCTTCACCTTTAAGAGTGAAGTCTCTGTTTCCCACACCCCTCTGTGTTTCCCCAAAATAAGCCCTGCTGACCTTCAAAACTAAGCGTTCTGGGGCTCATCTTCCTGGCAAAGGACCCTGAGTTGGGGAGCCTGATGTGGTGCTCTTTGAGGAGAACCTCTGCAATTATAATTATTTTTCCATTTGTGGATTGCTTACCTGGGGTTATGGGTCTTGACTATAACATAATTCTGTCCCTCTTACTCATCTTGTTGTGGTTCCTTCTTTATATGTAAACCTAAAGATGTGGAAGATCTTTTCTGTTAGGCTCTGGTCTTTTTCATTGATAGTTGTTCTGTAAATAGTTGTAATCTTGGTGTGCCTGCGAGAAGAGGTGAACTCAGGGTCTTTCTACTGTGCTGTCTTGGGAATTCCCCCCCACCCCACGCCGGAAACAGAGCCATTATTAAACAAAAATTATATCAACTTAAAAATCAAATAAGTCATATTAGAAACAAGAGTATGTAATACATATTCAAAACTCATCGCATTCTCATTTTACTGGATTTTGCTGTTATATATGCTCTGGTGGTTATTTACATTTATTTTATCTGTTTGGTGGAAATATTATACAGTGGTGCACTACTGTACATCTCCTCCTAATTAGACATTCAGTGACATCAATGAGTCTGGACTATACTCATTAAATTGCAACCATACGTTGGCTATGGCCACAAAAGTATGGCAAAAATCAGCAAATGCATTCTGTGAGAATCAGCTGACTGTGTAGGATTTACAATAAAAAATAATGCATGTTATTTTTATTTCTAAATTGTGTGAAATACATCTTTTATATCAGTAAAATTTATAATAAACATATGTACGTATATACATACATATATCCCCAACCCAACCCCCCACACCCCTCCACGATCTGATTGTAAACATTAACTAGTACATCACTGCGTAGAGGGCTTCATTTTCAGGTATATTAGGGAAGAATTATATAATATTTGAACTGATTGAATCCAGGGAGCCTGTGTTTATTACTCTTTGTGAGAAAATATGCTGTCCCAAATCCTAGGTGTCCTCATTTCTAATTCTCAGATGATGGTCTCTAGACAATTTTATTAGCACTTCTCCCATATGAATGATTTTTCTCTTTCAACCTCTACTGATATCTTTTAGGATTTTGAGGACCTCTATTAGGTCACAGCTCAAGGTATTATCTTTTCCAGAGAGGATAAACTCAGCTTACTTGGTTCATTATTATTTACATTTTTATAGCACATTTTCTTTGTAATTGCCCAGTTGTAAATGTATTTAGTCATCCTTAGTTGTTTATATGGTTATTACAGGTATTTTTGTAAAGTAGAGTCACTCAGTTCATTATAAATTTTATCGTTTCTAGGAATTTAGATACTTGAGTGTTGAATTAAATTTTTTGTTAGGCATATCTAAAAGATACTGTAGGTATCAAAGTGCTGGTATTATTTTAGAAAAGGTGTAAAATAGAAAAGAAGTTGGGTGTCCCAAACCACTTTTTGGCTTTATGACTGTGAACAAATCACGCAACATCCTTAAGCCTCAGTGTCCTAATCTGCACAATGGGAATTTAATTTGGCAAACTTATTGACTATTAAGACAATTAAGGCATGGTTCCTGCCCTCAGGGTGTTAACAATTAGTCCTAAAACTATTCCTAATTTCGTGTGATGAACACTAATAATAGCTGTATCATGAATACCGAGTTGTGTGAAAAATCAGAGGAAACATAAGTCATCATGTTTTGTGAACAAGGAAAGTATTGTACCATAGATATGTAAAATACAATCGCTCATAGAGCTTTTGGGTACCTGGGTACCCTAAGCTGGGTGCCTTATGGTACTTGATAAATGCCTACTGAAGGAATGAATTTAGTAGTATGCCAACAGTAGTATGCCAGTTGAGTTAAAGACTACCATGTCTTTGTAAATCAACTATATTCCAATAAAAATTTTTTAAAAAAAGACTACCATGTTTTTAGGTAAAGTCTAGATCTGCTGCTGTATGGTTATGTTTAAGCTTCTTAATGAACACATGGTCAACTTTGGTCTAAAATGAATATGCAGTTACAAAATTTAGTCCAATCATGGTATAAGATGTTCAAGTAAACAAAGTATTTCTTTAATAGAACCAGATCATACTATTTTATTAATCTGTGACTTTTATAAGTGTTTAATCTTAGCATGTATGGTTGCTGCATTTGGTCTTTTCTAAAGCCTTCAGAGTGATGGTAACTACCCAGCTACTTCATGTTACAGATGAGGCACCATGCAGGGAAGCGATCATAATTTGAGGCTAATAGAAGGAATTCTTTCATTGGTTATGAGAAAATGCTTACATGTAATTGAGGTTTTTTAAGAAAGAAAAGAAAGCGTTTCTCATTACTGCAGGTTATACCTGTTCATTAAAAAAATTTAGACAACACTGAACAGTAAAAATACAATCACTTGCTGGTCCACCACCCAAAGACCATCACTTTTAACTTCTTGGTATCTATTCCTCCAATCTTCATCTATAAGCATTTTTATGTGGTTGTAATAATCTGTGATGTATAATTTTATACCCTGATTTTTTAATTTAATGTTATAACAAAAGCATTTTCTAAGCTATTAAACATCTTTTCAAATGTCCATTTAAGTAACAGTGTGTATTTCATTGGGGGAATGTGTCATACTTGTGGCTGGTCTGTGAACCACAATACCAAAACTTATTTGAAGGAATGAATGTTGACTCTGCTTTAATCACTTGGGAAGATTATGTTCTTATTCCAATGATATCGACATTCCTTAAATTATATTTGAAATGACATTTTTGGAAACACCTTCAAAACAATCCAGAAAATTGGTCTTTATCAATATACAATTTTTAAACAAAAACATAATTTTACCTGCCTTGTTCCTTTTAATTAACTAAGAGTGTGACTTTTGGCTATTTCTAATATCCAAATCCACCTTAAGGAAGAAGCATCTATTAACACTGAAGACCCTCAAAAGAAAGCTGAATAGGCTTTGATGGCAATTTCCAAAGAGAAGTTCGAAAATATTTTGTGAAATGACTATATGTTAGGATAAAGTATACTTTCTTACAGAGTGACTACTTGAGGTGAAAAAAAAAAAAAAAGAATACTAATTCACTTGAGCAAGTTTCGCCATGTTTGCTAAAAATCAGGTATTTTATGTTACAGTCATCACATCATCTCTGAAGACCCTCAAGAGTTGATTGTTGATGAAGTCTTAGGAGTTTAAAATCTCTCAAGCTGCTTTGTCCCTCAGGTGTGCCCTTGAGTTTCAAGGTTCCAAATTTGGACACTGTTGTTAGAGCACCACTCTTAAAGATGTTTCTGCTCTGATGTTAGAAGTAAAGAATCCTCCAAGGTCTTGAGGCAGAAGAGAATCCATTCTTGGTCATGAAAAGAAAAGAAAAGAAAAACAGAAACAAAAACCACTGCCTCAGGCCTTTCTTATCCAGGAAACTTGTCCTGTTTGGAGTGTCACTTCTTTATTAACAACTGCTGAGTACGAAGTCCTGTGCTGAGCATCAAATTCCGCCTTGATGAGAGAGCACTCTGGGGTCATCTTTAGTAGCTTGAATATCATTTGCTTGGATTGGTGAAAAGAGCAGCGGCTTAGTAGTCAGGGGCCTGAAATGCTAATAAATTTTATCTCCCCTTCTAACTTAGACAAATCTCTTTCTTTTTGCCTCATTTTCTCCTTTTGTAAAATGATGAGAATGGCTGTAGGGGACTTCTTATGAGATGATCTCTAGATTACCATTAAGCTCTATGCCTCCTTAGCTCTGCAAATGTGGTCAGGAGTACAGGTCAGGGGAGATCAGGATGATTTTAGCCATAGTGATGTTTGTTTTACTGAGGTACGAAGACTCAGGAGTGCTTTCAAAGGCAGAGAAACGAGGACCAGTGTAGTATCAAGGGGATGAAAACTCTTCCAAATGAGTTGTCGTATTCTTTTATTTTTTCCCTTTAAGAATTGTTCTTTAACTGACCTCTTCTTATTTTGATGATTCTTTTACAGGGGCCCCTGGGATGTAGATTTATATACTGTGTACTATTTTTCTGAATTGTCATACTCTTGACTTGGCTCCTTGAAGTATCAACTGGAATTTTAACTATCTTTGAAGTGTTCTTCTACCCTATGAGTAGAGAGTTTGAAATGCAGAGGTTACCTGTACCTAGTTCTCTTTTTTCCATCAACTCAGTGAGGGGAGGCTTAGTCTGGGTTGGTGTGGGAGGTGGTAAGAAGGGCTTGTGATCTCTCGAGGGGATTATCCAGGGCCTCTTACCTGCCAGCATGATGAGAGGATCAAATGCTCAGAGAGGGTGAGGCTAGAATGGATTGGGACAAGAGGGAAGTTTTAGTAGTTGTCCAGAATAAACAAAAGGACAGAAGTCTCAGGGAGAGTTAAGAAGCACTTTTCAAGAATGAAAGGAATTTTGACAACTCTGGTTCAATGCCCAGTTGTCTGAGGATGCAAGGATGTGAGGAGCAGAATGAGACATGGCTTGCAATGTGCACCGTAGAGACCGTATTATATGGTGTTATGGTGTGTTGAGATGGGGCATAATAAAACAGGGAACAGGATTCTAGAATATGGGGTCAGGAGGAGTAATGCTGGAAAGCAGTCCCTCACATCTTACTTCTGAGTAGTGGACAGAATTCTCTCAGGTAGCAGAGACTCTTGGTTTCTATTGGCTTTGAAAAGGAGAACAGATTGACTTCTGTACAGGGATTTCTCATACAAAGTCAAAACACCAGAGGGCCAGGTTGATGGCCCATTTTGGCCCTTGGAGCAGTGACAGACTTTCGTGGCATAACTCCATTAGCAGTGGGGGGGACAGCACTGCCCAGCAGCCTGTAACGTGGCGGGCAGGGGCATCGCAGCCTGTCGAGTTTGGTGAAGCTGGCATTTGGGATAAGGATGGAAACCACATTTTTCAGCTTGGCTTTTGGGAAAGTGGTGATGGATGGGGTGGATGAAGGGACATTGAAGGAGTAGAAGCAGCAGCCTCCTTTCACCCTCTTCTATGGAACATCTCAGATGGGGCTGACTTCCTTTCTTGTCTGTGTATGCCTCAGAGATTCAGTTTCCGCATGTGCAGGATGAAAGCCTCAGGGTTTTTGCATTAATAAGCCCCTTTAAAAATGTCAGATGAGAAGCGCTAAAGACCTTTCCACCAGCCACTTTTCAATCTTGTTATTTTAATACTTGCTTCTACCCTAAGCTTCGTAGAAATGTAAAAGGTAATGAAGTGTTTCATATGCTGTTCTCTGTCTTTTTATTCTAATTTAAATCTATCATTGAGCGTGTGCTTTAAAAATGATGTTTACTGGAGCTGGAGTATTCATTCCATGCAGCCCAGAAATGCATATGTGGGCTTGTATCTTAGACATATTATGTATGGTATCATTGTACACAATCAGCACAGTGAGAGGAGAAATATTTTAAAATCTTTAGGCCTCAGTTTTAACCTGGAAATCTGTGGGTTTTCTGTAATGTACCCCATTGAGTCAAGGTACACCTGCTATCCTATCCTCTCGTGAGCTGGAGGGCGGGATCACATTCCAGCTTCCTGAGTCAGGTACTCCTTTGCTTCGCCTTGAGGTGGTGACTCCTCCCTCCCTTGGCTTTATCCTTTTTAGGTATAAAAGATGGGGGAAAATGAATACTCATTTCTACATTGTGTTGCAGAACAGTTAAGTATCTTATTAGTATCAAAGAGATTTCTAAATGATCATTCTGATTTATTGAGCATATTCTCCATGTCTAATGGTGTGAGGTGTGAGAGAGACCAAGTCCCTGTCCTCCAGCAACGCTCAATCTGATGAGACAGGATAAGGGGTAAAGAACAATACAGTGTCATGTGATAAAGCCAAGCATGCAACAGAGAACCCTGTACATACTGTGAACTACCAGAAGAGGGAGCAATGGACACCACCTAGACATTTCAGGAAAAGAGAGAGGAGATTGTAGCATCTGTTGATAGTTTGAAAAAGGAATAAAGGAAGGTTAGGACTCTCCAGACAAAGGAAGGAGCATATGTACAACAACCATTAGAGAATGCTCAGTGTATCGAGGGACCAGTGAGAAACTGAGAGCGGCTAAAGCATAAAGTACAAGGCAGGGGCAACAGGAGTGAGGTATAAGCCTGGAAACAAGGGTGAGATTGAGAATGCCTTGAACTGCTGTGCAATGCATTTAGACTTATCCTTTAGCCATCTGAAAGCCACATAGAACCTGAATCTGGAAGTAATATCAATATAAATGTTTTAAGGGAGTCCAATCTGGTGTCAGTGTGGATTAAGGGTGAGGGGGGCATGACGGTGATTATAGCCGTTTAGGTGAAAAAAGGTGACGACATGGATTCAAGTAATGGGGGTGGAGACGGAGAAGAGGGGCTGCATCCAGGAAATAGTTCTGAAGTAGAATTAATAGTATTTAGTGACATTTTAAAGCACATGGTGAGAGTAAGAGCTGGTTTTAGGAAGAAAAATTGTGGATATGAGTCAGATTTGTTTCTAATCCTCTGGAACGCACTTTGTGGGCTTTGGCATCGCTCTATGAGACATTCAATCAAAATCTTCTCCTAGACCCTTAATTCACACTAATGTGAACTTAGTGATTACTGATGACAGCTTGAAGTACTACTCCTGAATGGTGGGATTTATGTTTTACTTGTAACTTTTAATATTATTTATATTTCTAACTTTATTATTTACATTTTACTATGAACACAAAAATTTGTCCACGAAGATATTCATGAGAGTGGGCTTTATATAACGGAATCATTATAATAGTAATGATTTGTTGAATCAACACTGTATGTCCAAAGGTGATTATCTAGAACAGCCATCTAAAAATATGTAGAAATACATTTATTGACTTGGAAAGTTGTTCAAAATATAATAGGGTAAAAAAGAACAGTTTACAAGTAGTATGGACAGTATAACCCCATCTTCTACAAGTACGTATTTTTAAACATGTTTCTAGGCAGAGACAGAATAAATATTCCCCCAAATGCTGACAGTAATTATATTTGTGTGAGAAGTGAAATCATTATCAATGATTTTGTTTTCTTCATCACGTGATCCTGTAGGTTCCAAATTTTCAATACTATGTGTAGTAAAATGTTAAATGGGAAGTTCCCAGGAAGCACCAAGATATAATGGGTATGACATTCTAAAGTGGGATTCTGGACCAGGTTGCAAAATTTCAAGGTAATTTCAAAAACACAGTTTTACAACTTCTAGTAACGTCATCCACAGTGAGGGTGTAAAGTGTCAGGTGCTGGCAGTCAGTATTGTGGGGTTTCTGGAGGGACTCCTTTGAAAAGCTTGTACTGTGGGTCCCGTGGCCACCACGGAGGAGAGAGGGCGGTGTGCTTCTCTTTCCTCTCTAGCCAAGAAGGGTTTCAAGAGGACCCTGAAAGAATTTGATGTGTGTCCCCTCTAGTTGAAGGACGATGTTCTCGGGTCTGACTCCCATCTGAAAAATTGAAAGTGAGAGGTGGACAGTCTAGATCTTGACAGATGAGCCCAAGTTAAGGGGGCTGCTTTAGGATCAGCCCACACTTCCAGAGCTTGTAAGGACAAAGAGCAGATAATTACTAATATTTCCTGTGGTCCACAGTGGGCCACATGCAAAAGAGAGCCAGTGTGGGCTGCGTGAGGCCCTGCTCAATAGAGGGCTGAAGGGACAGATAGAAGTTCAACATATTTCTGGATTCCTAGGGATTGCAGGAGGAGTACGTAATGTGATCAGTAATAATGAATCACCCACTTTATGGGAATTACATGTTAGACATCCCCAGCACTGGTGATGGATGGTCCCTGGAGAAGCCAAGAAAATTTCTGTTAGAGAATGTGTCTCCAGTCAGGCTCAGAAATAATGAAAGCATCTTATAACAGCACCAGTCCAAACGGAACATCTTCGTGTCCCTCCTTCCTTCCTTGAATTCAACCTTGGAGGGTTCAGAAACCACAGCTAGTAAGAGGAGGAGGAGGGATGAACGCCATAGCACAGGAAAAGGGAAAAGAAGAACATGCTTCCATTTCTCCAGCTTCCTGCTTGCAAGTGGGGAGAAGATTTAACTTTAAGTCACATTTGGAATTTTGATATTGTGAGATTAGTCATTTTTAATACATCAAGATTAGGTTTGGAGATTTAGGGGGCATGTAGAATTATTACCTAAGAATGACTGAAAAAATCATGGAACTATTTGAGTTTTCATCGATGGGCATGGAAAAGAGCATCCTCCCATCTTATATATGAAAACATTTTAAGGAGATAGGTGGAAAAAAAAGTTACTTTATAATTTTATCAACTAAGTTGCTAACTCTTAGATCAGGGGCTTCTTTTTAAAGCTTTCCCACCGGTTACCACTCTAATACCTTATTGTCATCTTTGTCGGGGCAAAAATCAACCATGGCCTACATCCTGAGTGACTTTCCCAGAAGCCACCAGTATTTTACAAACTATCTTTCTGTGCTAACAATGATTAGAGGATCACTGATGCTGATTCCATATACAAAAAGGTGACCTCTCCTCTACCCAGTTAAGGTGTCTCTCCAACCTTCCTTTAAAGAACAAGGGACAAACTTCCTCCAGAATACTAACTAACTCTCCAAGAGATGACAGGACACACTACTGCTCTTTGATTCACTTCTAGGAAACACTGGTGAACAATGCAAATTAAGCGCTCATCTACAAAATGCACAAACAAATCTAATAGTCACCATGTGTTACAATCGCTTTTGAGAAACTTGAAAAAGAATTCTCTTAAGGCAAAGGCAGAGGAACACTTTAAATTATTTGAAACTTTGAATTATATATTTAAAATCACTCTGGGGAGCAAGATAGATGTAAAACATGAAGGATTGTGTGTGTGTGTGTGTGTGTGTGTGTGTGTGTGTGTAGAGGGGCGTTTTCCGTAATATATCCTGAAGTTTGAAATATCAATTTAGGGACTTCCCTGGTGGTGCAGTGGTTAAGAATCCGCCTGCCAATGCAGGGGACACGGGTTCGAGCCCTGGTCCAGGAAGATCCCACATGCCGCAGAGCAACTAATCCCGTGCGCCACAGCTTCTGAGCCTGCGTTCTAGAGCCCGTGAGCCACAATTACTGAGCCCGTGTGCTGCAACTACCGAAGCCCGCACGCCTAGAGCCTGTGCTTTGCAACACGAGAAGCCACTGCAACGAGAAGCCCACACACCGCAATGAAGAGTAGCCCCCGCTCGCTGCAACTAGAGAAGGCCCGTGCACAGCAACGAAGATCCGACGCAGCCAAAAATAAATAAAATAAAATAAATAAATTTATTTTAAAAAAAAGAAAAAAGAAATTTAATTGGATCTGTTGCATTCACATAAGCTTTCCTCTGAAGCTACTGTTCCCAGGTCACCCAAAAGGAGGCATGGGAACCATTACTGTCCCTCTGTCCCCAAGTATGTGTCCGTTGAGTGGGACTGGGAGGCCATTTCAGCAAATGTCAGAGAAAAAAGCAGAGACCTCAGTGACCTGCTTCTGTTTGACTTTCTCTTCAATGCACTCATCAGGTAAGACCAGACAAATGGCTACACTTGCTTTTTCTATTTCATTCCAGCAATGAGGAGCTGGGTACATGATGCGTTAAGGGGAGAGCATAGAAAAAAGAAAAAGGCAAGTCCTAAGCAGATCAGAGAATTCACTGTAGGAGACATGTTACTAGGCTCCCTGATGGGAGACCTTTGTGCGTTCACAGAAGCTGGGAGGGATGCTCTCTCTCCATGTAATGTCTATAGGCAGCAGCATTGTAGGACAGGCAGTGGGAAGGAGGGCTCTGGAGTCAGACCCCTGTATTTTAAGTCTATTTACTGATGGTGTGCTTTTGGGCAATTCCTAATCTCCCTGTGCCTTACATGCATTGTGAGTATAATTTGGATAAGAGTTGTACCAACATCATAAAATTGTTGTGAGATTCAATGAGATTATAGATAGGTAGATATTACTTAGAATACCTTCCACATAGTAAAAGAGTTCAGTAACTATTGCTTATTATTATAAGAAAGAAGAAAAGAAACTAATGCTTACTGAATACGTACCATGTTCCAGGAATTATGCTAAAAACTTTCACATTTCCTCATTTCCTCCTCATAACAACTCTGTAAGGTTACTAGTTCAGAGTGATTAAATGGCTTACCCACGAACAAGTAGCTAATCTGTGACAGATCTTAGATTTAAAATCAGGTCTTTATTTCACAATAGGATACTTCCTGTCCTGTGCCTCAGTGTTTGATACACAGAAAGAAAAGGGCAGAATAGATATGTATTCAGAAGGCCATGTCTCTGAGAGCTAATGAACTGTCAGGGTTCTCCCTCAATTAAAGATGCTCTAAGTATGAGTGGTTGGCACGCTGCCCACCTGTATTAGTAAGGGAAGGCTTGTTGCTGGAAGAAACAACCCATAGATTTCAGTGGCTTTTCATAGAAGTTTATTGTTCTTACATCAAGGCCAATCATTGTTGATGAATGGGGAGGGGGTGGAGCTTCTGTACTTAGGAATCTAGATTCCTTCCTTCTTGCTAGTCCTGGGGTCCTCGGTTGCATCCTTCGCCTGCAGCTAGCATATGAGGGAGAAGGGTGAGATTGGCACATTTAGATTACTTATAAGTCAGACCTGGAAGTGGACACAGCACTTTTGCCCCATATTCCTAACCACTAGAATTTGACCACATGCAAAAGAGGCCAGAAAAGTAGTTTGATTGAGAGCACAGGAGGAAAATAGGTCTTGTGAGTAGAAAGTCTATGCCACAGCCTACTCTCTGGTCACCACATACTAATTTCACTCTTTCTTCCATATACAGAACCCACTGTTCCCCTCCCCAGGGGAGACAGTGCTAAGTCCCAGGCAGTTCCTGCATGGATCTCTGGGCAATGCAGAGTCCTCATCAGGCTTGGATGTGGAGCCTCTGGTGACCTGTGAAGTGAAAACATAACTTATCAGTTCCCACTTTCCACCCCTCCACACCACCCCTTTCCCCCTCAATTGATAATGGTCAAGCAATGTACAACTTAAAACAACGTAAAAGGGCAGAATGGGAGACACAGAGCAGCCACTGGTCCATCGTACTTTCTCTTGTCCAGACATTTTGAAGGGCCCTTCCCTGGCAGCAGAGGAGGTGACTTGGCCAGACCCAGAGTCTGCTCTGGGTGGAACTCCCCTGTTCCTCATTCTCCATGACACTTAATCCACCCACTAGGGGTTTCTTCGTTCTCTGTTTTCCTCCAGGGACACCTCTGAAGTGGGTATGGGGCAATAAGTTTTCCCTGGGAGCTTAATAGCCTGCTTCCTGCTCATGCAAGTTTAGGGGCTCAAGAATAGTTTTAAGCCTTGAACAATCAGAAACCTAATTAGAGCAAGCTTGTGCTTAGTTTGGCAATATAATTTCCTCAAAGACCCACGAGGCTTCTGACCTATTTGCTTCTAGTCAGTAACCACAATCAAGTTCCTTTCTAGACATAATTCATTTTTTAAAAAATGTATTTTACTGAAGTATAGTTGCTTTACAATGTTGTGTTAATTTCTACTGTACAACAAAGTGACTGAGATATACACACACCCACATATATATTCTTTTTCATAGTCTTTTCCATTATGGTTTATCACAGGATATTGAGTAAGTTCCCTGTGCCTAGATATAATTCTCAAGTCTGATTTTTTTCTTTTCTCTTTCATTTCCATGTATCCTTCTCTCAAGTTCCTGGCAGCTAACTTGAGGCTCACTGAAACAATAGGCTTGGATGCCAGGATATGCCCCTTATCCTGATCTTTGCTACAAAGCCACAGTGTGTCAGCAAGAAGTCTTAGTGGGTCTTTGTAACTCAGGACATTCTCCAGTCCTATCTCTTACTGTTTGGAGTTCAGCAGTAATTGGCTCTTGTAAATTTGTAAGACTCTGATGTTTGTACTTTTTTCCTTCAATCTCTGCATGAAAAGCTCTCCTTTCTTGCCTAAGCTCCTGTACTAAAGGCATTTAAGAGTAATCAACATGCTTTTCACTCTACCTCTTTCTGGCCAGTTTCCTCACAGCTTCAGGCTGAGAAGCATGTAGTCCTTTTCTTAAGTTATTACAGATGACACTTACATGAAATGTTTGGCCAGAGATCAGCAAGACTCGACAGCTCTCTAGCTTGCTATATTTACTTCCTTATTGTCCGCTATCTGACTGCTAAAACAGTACTTCCTTATTGTCCGCTATCTGACTGCTAAAACAGTACTTTTCACATTTTAGGCTTTCACTAAGTCAGCATCCCAGTTTTTCTATCTTGATTTCTGTATAAGACAGAGAAGGCTAACTGCTAGAACCAATAACCCCAAAATATCAGTGGCTAGCACGTTAAAAGTTTATTTCTTCCTTATGTCAGGTCTAATTGGCAGCAGGTACTGGAGGACTCCTGTCTCCACATGGACTCAGGATCCCAGGCTCCCCCACTTTTGTGGCTTTGTCATCTCCTAGACCTCGAGTCCGCTGCTGGATTTTCTATACCAGGTCTCAGCCTGCCTGGAAGGGACTCACATCCTCCATGTTCTGTTGGCCAGAACTCCTCAAAGCCCGCATCTGATTGCAAGGCAAGGTGGAAAGTAGTCTAGCTGTGTGTCCAGGGATAAGTGGATATGAGTTGGACAAAGAACTAATCTGTCTGCACTGCACTGCCTCTGCCCTGAGGTGCTGAGACGCTCTCAGCTGTAGCATCTGAGAACACATGAGGTGAGTATAGCCTGGGGCAGAGAGGGCCCCCTCTTGATGGACACAGGTCATTGTGCCCTTCAGATAACAAATTAATTTTTTCCCTAGGCTTTATATTGAGTAAAATCTTTGAATATTGGAGGGCCACTAAAGGTAAGGCATGATGTCATATTTTCAGCATCCAACAATTGTTAAGTCTTATTTTGCAGAAATAGATATGATTGGTTTGACTTTCTAGAGGGGAACTGCCTCTTCGACAGTTGTTCCTTCTAAAAAATACCCTCTGCACGTTCAAATCCCTCCCTGTTTTCTCCATGTCAGACCGTTTTACGTAGAGGTCATTATTATCTCCTTGTTATTATAGCTACTTACATAGTAAGAGATATAAGATTCTAAATAAAGTAAAATCATCTCTAGGAGATGGTGTTAAGCTGACTACACTAAGAATCAAGGCATGTTTCAATATTTTGTTAAAAATACAAACGCTGAGATCTACCTCTGGAGATTGAACTTGATTACAGAACACCCAGGATGACCTTGATGTTTGGTGTGGTTTGGGGATCACTGTTCAGAGAAGACCCTGTTGTCCTCGTCTGTCCAAATTTTAAGTTAGTATCTTTGGATTGACTATGTAACATGAGTCTTTGAGGATCCACACTCTATGGGAGCTTTGGGTTTTGCACCTGGTGTTTCTTCCTGGAGCCAGGCAGGAGGACCCTCTCCCATCTTTCATTTGGTTGAGTCATTGAATGGTTCCTTGTTCTCTTCTTATCTATTACCTAAGCCTGTGAGTTGTCTGATAGCTAAATAATTAAAAGCAACTTTCCAGATTTCTAAAAAAGAATAAAAGGCTCTTTGTGGTGCCGGCCTGTTTTCAAAAAACAAAACAGACTTCAGACGCTTCGGGTTCTCTTTTCTTTATGTGAGAGGATAAAGTTAAGAAGTGTTAAGCAGCGAACACACTGGAGACAAGCTACAAACCTGGGGAGTTTTGCTAGTGGCACACACTGGGCAAGAAAGAGGGAAATGGCTGTTTGCCAGAAACTTGCTCCTTTCTTATCCTGTGCTACACGAGGGCGCACCCTGAGTTGATGAAACACTGATGTTTAGTCGTCGGTGAGCCCGGAAAGGTAGAGCAGGGATGCACATGGCCGTTACCTCCCGTTCTAGGAGAGGGAGAGGTCGATCTCTGACCCTGCGGAGTGTGAGCATCAGAGGTGGGTGCTGCACTTACGCCCTTCATTTCTCAGGCATGGAAATGATGTACAAGCAACAGAGGTTTGGGAAATTTCTTGTGTGGTCAGAAGACACCACTGCCTCTTCCTTTCTCTTGTTCCAGCTCTCCTTGTTGTAAGGACACTGGACTCTGAGTCAAAAGTCCTGAATCTTATTCTGTGTTTAGCTAACTTTGTGACCTCAGGCAACTCACCCAGTGTCTCTGGGAATTTTCTCATCCGTAAAAGAAGAGGGAGGAATCTGGAATGTCTAGGATCCCTTGCAACTCTACTGTGGTTGTAAAGCCTGGTGGTAACCTCCCCTGCCTCCAGGAAGTCCTAATTGGATCTGGAACAATGGACTATCCTGTGAATCACTGCTTGAGTGATATGTTAGTGCACATTTAAAGATGATAGTTTGGAAGAAAAAATTGCAGGCTCATCTTGGGCATTTTGTGGAGGCAAAAGCATGAGTGTTTTCACATTTTTAACCGCGAAATTCAAGAGGTATGTAAATAATCGATCTACATCAGAGGTAATGGGAATTTTGATGATGGAATAATGTGGAATAATGTGCCTCTTTGCTAGTGTTCCAGGGGACCTGGGGAAGGCAGTCAAGGGCAATTCCTGTGATGTGAGGTGGCAAGATTGTTCTCCGAATAGCAGCTACAGCTATTTCATCATTCATCCTCCTATCCCTTGAAAAGTGTTAAGACCCCAGGCTACGTTTTTCTTCCACAGAGGAAGTAATGTTTCAAAGAGAACGAAGAAAATGTCTAATAGCTCTCAGGTTTCTGATGCTGACTTGAAGGTGAGATGCACTCAGAACCCAGAGGCAGAGTGGTACAGAGTGGGTTCTGATAGAAACCTGAGGTGGTACCTAGGTGTGTGTTTACTAACAGGGACCATATTCAAAGGCTGCCTGGATCTCATCCAAAAGGCCAAGTTATTGAGGGTCTTTTTGGTATTTAAAGATTATAATGTGGGTTTTAAGCTCTTAAATAGAAGCTAAGTCAATAAGGTTACTCATCCAACTGTTGGAGGATGGCTGTGAATGGGGTGGGTCTGGGTTTCAGCCAGGTGTTTGACAAGGTCTCCTGTGTTACCTGTGGGGCAAGATGTAGTGCTGTGGGCCAGCAAGAGTATGGGGGGGGCGGTGACTTAGTAACTGGTTGAATGAGACCAAAAGGATTAATTAATGGGTCAGTGTTGATCTTATCCCCTTGCCACAGGGATTTATTCTTGACTCTGTCCTGTTTGTAATTTTTATTCATGACTTGAGTGAGAACATTGAATGGCAAACTAAAAATATGAATTCAGTGAGATGAAATTCAGCAGAGGCAGATGCAAAGCCCAACACTTAGAATCAGGATATTAGCTGCGTAAGAACAGCGTAAAGGAGGCATCGTTTAACAGCAGGATGTTAAACACTTTTACATCCTGTTACAGTTGGCTGTAAGCTCAGTCTGAATGGGTAGCGTGATACGCCTGCCAAAAAGGCTAACGAGGTTCTGGACAGCACTAACAGAGCCTCTACTCTGTGCTGGGCAGAGCACACTTGAGGAAGAGAGGGCTGTTTAGGGTCCCAGATGAACAGCAGAAGCTGGCAAACTGGGAATGTGTATGGACAGGTTGAAGGAACCAAGGGGATTTACGTTGGATGAGGAGAAGGCTCGAGGGTGGATAATTCTCTCGTCTAACCTGCCTCTCTCTTCTGTGGAAGAGCATTTTCAGACTTATTCTGGGTGGCTCCAGAGTACAGGACTAAAGCTTATAAGGAAATAATAGAGTGTGGAATATTTCAACTCAACACATGGAATTGCCTAACAATCTACCTAAAAATTAAAGTACTAGCCTGGGAGATGGCAACTTTTGCATCCCTGGGGTGTCCAAGCCGAAATGGATGAACACTCCATGAACAAACTGTAGAAGGGAATTTAAGCAACATATGGGTAGATGACCTCTAATATCTAACCTTGGGTATAAAAGTTGCAGAGAAGCTTATAGACAGCATAGTCTGAGACTAGTTTTGGACAAAATCAGCCTTCACTGATTATCCGCTTCCTGGATAATCTTTGAGTGGCATTATATTGGCTCATGAGCTGAGGCTGATAAAACCTTTAGAAGGTAGGTTAAGGTTTTTAGGAAACTATTGTAAAGACATAGGCAGAGTTCTGGAATGAAAATTAGGAAGCAGGAGTGTGATTTATGGTGCCAGATTGATCTTCAGGAGTCACCAGGCAGGTTGCTATGACCCAGTGTCCTTAACTATAGAAGAGGATTCAACTTTTATGTATTCGTAGAAGCTCTGAATTACATGTTGTGCTTTGAACAGCCCCAGGGCAGAGGTATAGTAAATTATGAAAACACTTTGAGAGACTGTGGTGTGTATTACCAAGGAGGAGTTCCTTCTGAGTGTGAATTCCTTTGTTGAACAGATCTCCGTATGAATACAAATAATCATTAGAGAGACAGCTGGCTTCTGCTGTGCATCACCAATAAAACACTCTTCACACATCCCTGTCTTTTCTTCCTGGGAATTTTGCCAGAAGGGCTGGTAGCAAGTGTTTGGGTAAGCAAGTGGGGTCTGCTATCTGCTTCTGTAAGGCCCCATGGGGTGTACTGATTCTCCTATATCTGTAACATCAGGGATGAACATGAGTCTAACAGACTGGGATAAATACACTATGCAGGGCCAGCTCTCCTGAGCTGTCTTTGTTAATAGGAAGGCCAACGAGATTAAAGAGGCAAGGTCATTTGCACTCTGAATAGTGGAAGGTTTCTGGGACTCCTGCCTATTACGGCTGTTGGGAGGAGCAGACAGCAGAGAGGGGAAGATCTGAGAGGCAAAAGTCTGTCCTTTTCTGTTCTGTGCTACTACACCTGCTCAGGAATCTCAGCCATTCCCATGATTTCAGCTGTCACCTATAGGCAAATGACCTCCACATCTGTATCCCCTGATCTGCGCTTCAGACCTGTGTAACCAAATTCCTGTTTGACATCTTCATCTGAATATCACACAGGAACCTCAAACTCAACATGTTGAAAGACAAACTCACCATTCCTCTGAAATTACTTCTGCCTTTGCATTTTCTTTACAAGTGAATGATAGCACAATCCACCCAGTCATCCCAGGAAGAATGTTTTATTCATTCACTCATTGACCTGAAAAAAATATTTATTTTACAGCATACTCTGTCCCAGGCAATATTTGCTTGTCGTCAGCATAGTAAAGACAAAATCTCTGTCCTTAAGACAGTGCATTTTAGTGGGGAGAGATTGGTCATAAGTGTGGTAAGAAAAACAATAAAAATAAAGCAAAATAGGCACATATATAAGAGAATTTCAGGTAATAATAAGATCTAAAAAGAACAGTGAATAAATGGGAGGGCAAGGGTTTGAGGGGTGGTCAGAAGCTACTCTAGCCAAGGTGGTCAGGGGAGAAAGTTGAGGAGCTGACATTGGCATTAATGATGACAGCCTGCTGCCATAGGAAGATTTGGAGAAAAGTTAAATGCAAAGACCTCATATCTGTGTGTGTTTGTGTGTGCATGTTCTGCAGGTGTGTCTGTGTGTATACATAAGCAAGTGGGGTATGTATGAATATATGAATATGTATGAATATATATATACATATATTCAATATATATTCATATATTAATATGTATGAATATATAAATATACATACTGTAGATACACTACACATATACATTTTATACATGTATACATATACATATATAAGTATGTGTATGTGTGCGTGTATAAATTCTCATCCAAAACTAGAAGTCAAAAGTACTACATAAGGGATTAAATAAAATTATAAAACTTAATACAAGGTTACACAAAGAAATATTAAAATAAATGGGAAAAGATGAAAATAAACTGATTTTTATTTAAAGTAAGAACGGCAACAATTTTATAAATTTATTTATTTATTTATTTTATTTTTGGCTGTGTTGGGTCTTCGTTCCTCTGCGAGGGCTTTCTCTAGTTGCGGCGAGCGGGGCCCACTCTTCATCGCGGTACGCGGGCCTCTCACTATCGCGGCCTCTCTTGTTGCGGAGCACAGACTCCAGACGCGCCGGCTCAGTAGCTGTGGCTCACGGGCCTAGTTGCTCCGCGACATGTGGGATCTTTCCTGACCAGGGCTCGAACCCGTGTCCCCTGCATTGGCAGGCAGATTCTCAACCACTGCGCCACCAGGGAAGCCCAAGAATGGCAACAATTTTAAATCATGGCCAACTCAAGACCTCATTGGTGATATACTTACTGATAAAAGAGTCCTTTCTGAAATGTTCTAGAAATCTAACCATCTGCCTGTGTACCCAAAGAGAAAGAGGTTTGCAGTTTTATCAAGCATCATACCAGGTTTCTCAGTGAGTGACCGAATGGAGGGACTTCAGGAAAGTCAAGGAACATGCAAAGTTTACGTTTAGCATGTTCAAAAATCGCATTCTTGTTAACACAGTAAGTTACGAGTAAAATAGATCTTAGTATTATGGAAAAATGGAAGTCTGTAAGCTATGAGCTACACATTTTTTCATTCAAACAGCGTTTATTGTGAGCCTAAAATACCAGGCACTGGGCTAAGCCCTGTGAAGTATATGAACACTGTTCAGATACAGAGCTTTCCCTTAAGGAACTGAGGATCCAGTGAAAGGGAGGACAATTGTACCTAAATGCCTATAATTCAAGACAGAAAGAGATGAGTCTCCTAAGTTAAGATTTTAAGGTATTCAAAGGAGAGTGAGATCAATTCCATCTGCAGGACTTCAGGGGTAACATGGTGTTCGAGGTGGCCTTTGAAAGGTTGGTGGAATTTGAACATGTGGAGAAGCAGAAAAAGGTGGTACGGTGAGAAATGGCCAGAATGGACAGGGGTGTAGCCATTTAGGGCTCTTCACACATTTTCTGCTTCTCACCTGCTAGGCACATGGTAGGGCTGTTCACCCCTGCCCATTTGAAGTTTGTCATGGCCACGTGGCTTGCTTTGGTCAGTGAAATATGAACAGAAGGGATGTGCATTACTTCCAGGTAGGAAGATCACACAAATCACCTAATTCCCTGACCTGTTACAGTGCTACTGGAGGCATGAGTCAGGATGGAACTTCCATCAACCTGGGTCACTGAGTGTTTAAAATTAGCGAAATCTTCTCACTTCTGACAAACCTGTACAAAAATATTCTTTTGTGTGTGTGCACGCTGAGCAACTGAAATTTGGGGCTAGCTTATCCGGACTAATACAGGAAATGTGTGAAGTTCAACTGGCAGTAGCTTAGGATGTATGAAAAGCAGTAGTGAGCGAGTTGAGGGAGATAAAATTGCTCTAATCAAGGTTAATATTTTCAACATAGAAAGATCTTACATAGACAAACAATAAAACCTTTAGCCCACAATAGATAAGTGCACAAAAAATAGGCACAGATGTTGATAAACATGATAAGCCTATTAAAATGTTAAACATTATTGGTGATTAAATAAATTCAAATGTAAATAATGAGATGATATGAACTGCCTTCACATTTAGCAAAAATATTAAATATAATAATATCCTCCCATGTGTTTACTGATAGGAATACCAACTCTAGAATTTTCTTAGGGACAGTGGGGCCGTATGCATGAATGGCCTTAAAGTTAGTTTAGCTAAGTAATACCTCTTTAAGAAATATTGCTGCATATTTTTTTACTAATTGAGTTTCTTTTATTTGAAAGTTGCTGAAACCAGCCAGAGATAGTATGTCAAACAGAGGTATTTATTGGAAGGATACTGATGAATCTGGGGACACAAGAAATGGTTGAAAAGCCAGGCTTTGGGAAGAGCAGAAACCAGGCAGCTTTGGGGATCTCATCAGCAGGAGACTATGGTCCTTCCCTGTAGAATGTGCCAATCATATCACCTGGCTAGGAATAACACTCAAGTTTCTATGTCTCTCAGGTTAAAATTCCACATTTCAAAAATAGATTCATTTGGGTCTGGTAGACAACATTGCACCAATTAGTTATGCCAGAAGGGCAAGATTCCACAGCTTAAATATAAATATAGGAGACACCAGTGGGCGGGACAGGTGGTTCCCAGAGAAGAGCTGTACGGGGAACTCGATGTGTGTCCTAAGGGAATAATCAGAAATGGGAACAAAAATCTGTCAGATGCTCACCCTAGTGTTATTTATAGCAGCAGAGAAAGAGAAACCCCAATGTCTAGTAGGAAGGGAATGTTTCTGTAAATTATGATAAACTCTTATTAAGCCAGTTAAAATTGTGCTTATGAATAAATTCAGTGATGTGAGGAAAGTGCAAATGATACAATAATCAAATGAAACAATTTTAATGAAAGTTTTAAAAATACCACAAAAATCATCAAAATATTAATTGAGGTTTAATGTTGTTGGTAGTGATGATTATAGAAAATTAACACTTAGATTTTAATATTTTCTTGATTTGTGTAAATTCACTACAGTGGTCACATCTGACTTAAAAATAATCAGCAAATTAGGCTGTTTTACAGAACATGTGTAGAGGCAGTATTTTGTAGTGATGAAACTCCAGAGTTAAACATTCTGTGTTTGTATTTTGGTTGTGCCACTTACCAGCTGAGCAATCTTGGTCACATGGATTGACCTCTTTTAGCCTGAGTTTTTGTATCTGAAAAGTGGAGAAATAGTAATTTTTACTGCCTAGGGCTTTGTGAGCATTAAGTGCATGTAAAACTCGTATCCTGCTGCTGTGTCTAACATGTGATGAAAGGTAACTATTGTTGTAATAACTGAGAAGCACAGATAAGGGACAACTAATCCTGACCTGGAGAGCAAGAGGATGTGACATTGTAAACTGGGCCTTGTTCTATTCATATTCATTTCTTGAATTAAGGTGCTCCTGAGAATTGGATTTTTCTTTTTAAACAAAATTGGAGACAAGACAAATCCACTAATGTAAACATTCCCATAATGTATGGATCTTCTCCACCTTAAAAATGTACCAGGTGGCATCTGAGCTGTGCTCACAGGGAAGGTCCATGGGTCTAAGCAATGCAACTAAATATGGTCTAATTCTTTCTGTGTCCTCTGAGCCTTGGGCATCTGCAGGGGGGCAAGCTAGACCAACTTTGATAGAGTCAGAACAGTGTCACCTTTAGCCTCTGGTGTAGGCAAACCATTAGTCTTTCTTTCTCTTGGCACGGGGATAGCCTAGAGACTGCAAGGCCGGGACCGATTGGAGACTGCCATCTGTACATAAGGAGTGGAGTAGTAGGGTAGGGGGTTGGTGGGCATGTCCCACCTCAGTGCTATTTCTGCTTTCATGCTTCCCTTCTTGCCTCTCCATATCAGTACCTATAAGTGAAAATAAGATTCAGAAGCTGAAGCTCTCTCATGACACTTTTTAAAAAATCAGCAAATAGTTCTAATACATTTTCCACATAAGTCTTGCTATCTCATTCTGCTAAATTTTTCCAAGCCTCAAGGTACTTCAGATTATTTGTGGATAGTGGGAAAAGCAGAGGCATGTTAATAATTTGGAGGCCATAAACAAGAAAAAAGTAATACTTCCCACTCTCTAATATTTATTTTTTAAAAACTCCTAATCCTTGAAAAATTATATTTCCAAGTAAAGCAAAACTTCTATGTAAGCTGAAATTAAAAGAGTTTTTTCTTTCATACTTTTCTGACTTTTTAAAAACCACTTTATTGAGGTATGATTGACATACAAAAAGCTGTACATAATGTATACAACTTGATGAATTTGGTGATAGGTATATATCCATGAAACAACTATCACCACAATCTATGCTATAAACATATTCATCATCTCAAAAGATTCCTCCACCTTTTTTATTTATTATTACAGGCATATTTCATTTTATTTCCGTTCACTTTATTGTACTTTGCAGATACTGTATTTTTTACAAGTTGAAGGTTTGTGGCAACCCTGCTTTAAGCAAGTCTATCAGCACCATTTTTCCAACAGCATTTTCTCACTTGGTGTCTCTGTGTCATATTTTGGTAATTATAACAATATTTCAAACTTTTTCATTATTATTGTATTTGTTATGGTGATCTGTGATCAGTGATCTTTGATGTTATTCTTGTAATTTTAGGGGAGGGGGTCACCAAAAATTGCACCCATATAAGATGGTGACCTTAATCAATAAATGTTGTGTGTGTGCTGACTGCTCCTCTGACTGGCCGTTTCCCCATCTCTCTCTCTCTTCTTGGGCCTCCCTATTCCCTGAGACACAACAGTATCGAAATTAGGGCAATTAATAACCCTACAATGGCCTTCAAGCGTTAGTGAGAGGAAGAGTTCTATGTCTCTCACTTTAAATCAAAAGCTAGAAATGATTAAGCTTAGAGAGGAAAGCATGTTGAAAGCTGAGACAGGCCGAAAGTGAGGCCTCTTGTGCCGAATAGTTAGCCAAGTTGTGAATGCAAAGGAAAAGATCTTGAAGAAAATTAGAAGTGCTACCCCAGTGAACACACAAATGCTAAGAAAACAAAACAGCCTTATTGCTGATATGGAGAAAGTGGTCTGGATAGAAGATCAAACCAGCCACAACATTCCCTTAAGCCAAAACCGAATCCAGAGCAATTTCTATGAAGTTCTTAACTCAGTTCTATGAAGGCTGAGAGGTGAAGCAGTTGCAGAGGAAAAGTTTGAAGCTAGCAGAGGTTGGTTCACGAGGTTTAAAGAAAGACAGTGTCTCCATAACATCAAAGTACAAGGTGAAGCAGCAAGTGCTGGTGTAGAAGCTGCAGCAAGTTATCTAGAAGATCCAGCTAAGATAATTCATGAATGTGGCTACACGAAATAACAGCTTTTCAGTGTAGACAAAACAGCCTTTTATTGGAAGAAGCTGCCTTCTAAGACTTTCATAGTGAGAGAGGAGAAGACAAGGCCTGGCTTCAAAGCTTCAAAGGACAGGCTGACTCTCTACTTATTGGCCATGCAGCTGGTGACTTTAAGTTGTAGCCAATGCTTATTTATCATTCTGAAAATCCTAGGGCCCTTAAGAGTTACGTTAAATCAACTCTGCCTGTGCTCTATTAAAGCAACAGCAAAGCCTAGATGACAGCACATGGTTTACTGAATATTTTAAGCTTACACCTACCACTCAGAAAAAAAAAGATTCCTTTTAAAATATTAAATTGACAATGCACCAGGTCACCCAAGAGCTCTGATGGAGATGTACAATGAGATACATGTTGTTTTCATGCCTGCTAACACAACATCCATTCTGCAGCCCATGGATCAAGGAGTCATTTTGACTTTCAAGTCTTATTATTTAAGAAACACATTTGATAAGGCTATAGCCTCCATAGACAGTGATTCCTCTGATGAATCTGGACAAAGTAAATTGAAAACCTCTGGAAAGGATTCACCATCCTAGAAGCCATTAAGAACACTAGTGACTCATGGGAAGAGGTCAAGATATCAACATTAATAGGAGTTTGGGGGCTTCCCTGGTGGCGCAGTGGTTGAGAATCTGCCTGCCAATGCAGGGGACACGGGTTCGAGCCCTGGTCTGGGAAGATCCCACATGCCGCGGAGCAACTGGGCCCGTGAGCCACAACTACTGAGCCTGCGCATCTGGAGCCTGTGCTCTGCAACAAGAGAGGCCGCGACAGTGAGAGGCCTGCCCACCGCGATGAAGAGTGGCCCCCACTCGCCGCAACTAGAGAAAGCCCTCGCACAGAAACGAAGACCCAACACAGCCAAATAAATAAATAAATAAAATAAATTTAAAGAGCCAACATGTTTAAAAAAAAAAAAAAGTAGGAGTTTGGAAGAAGTTGATTCCAACCCTCATGGAAGAGTTTGAGGGATTCAAGACTTCCATGGAGGAAATAACTGCAGATTTGGTAGAAATACCAAGAGAACTAGAATTAGAAGTGGATCCTGAAGATGTGGCTGAATTGCTGCAATCTCATGATAAAACTTGAATGGATGAGGAGTTGCTTCTTATGGATGAAAAAAGAAAGTGGTTTCTTGAGATGGAATCTACTCCTGGTGAAGATGCTATGAAGATTGTTGAAATGACAGCAGAGGATTTAGAATATAACATAAACTTAGTTGATAAAGCACCAGCACAGTTTAAGAGGAATGACTTCACTTTTGAAAGAAGATCTACTGTGGGTAACATGCTATCAACGTTATGTGCTACAGAGAAATCATTCATGAAAGGGAGAGTCAATCAATACAGCAAATTTCACTGTCGTCTTATTTTAAGAAACAGCCACGGCCACCCCAACCTTCAGCAACCACCCCCCTGATCCGTCAGCAGCCATCAGCATGGAGGCAAGACCCTCCACCAGCAAAAAGATGATGGTTAATATTTTGTAGCAATAAAGTATTTTAATTAAGGTATGTTTATTGTCTTTTTAGATGTAATGCTATTGCACACTTAATAGACTACAGTATAGTATAAACATAACTTCTGAATGTACTGGGAAACCAAAATATTCCAATATTTGCTTTTATTGTTGTGGTCTGGAATCAAGCCTGCAATATCTCCAAGTTATGCTTGTATTACTGCTATGATGGTGATGATGATGATGATGATGTGTGATAGAACACTTAACCATTATCTACCCTTTTAGCAGAATTTTAAGTACATAGTATTGTAAGCTGCAGGCACTATGCTGTACAGTAGGTCTCTAAGACATATTCTGCATAACTGAAACTTTATACCCTTTGACTAATACTTCCCCATTTTCACCTCGCACCAGCCCCTGGCAATTACCATTCTGTTCTTTGTTTCTATGAGTTGGACTATTTTAGATTCTTCATATAAGTGGTATCATGTAGTATTTGTCCTTTTTGTAGGCATTTATTGCTATGAACTTCTCTCTTATGAGATACAGCGAAATACTACTTTTGCTGTATCTCATAAGTTTATGTTGTATTTTTGTTTTTGTTTGTCTCAAGATACTTTATAATTTCCCTCTAGATTCTTCTTTGACCCAAAGATTGCTCAAGAATGTACTGTTTAATTTCCATGTGTTCGTGAGTTTTCCTATTTTGTTTTTGATTTCTAGTTTTATTATATTTTGGTTAGAAAAGATACTTGAAATGATTTCAGTCTTTTTAAATTAGTTGACTTGTTTTATGACCTAGTATGTGATCTATCCTGGAGAATGTTCCAGGTGCCATTGAGAAGAATGTCCATTCTGCCATTGTTGGGTGAAATGTTTTGTGTATGTCTTTTAGGTCTAACTTGTATTGTATTGTTCAAGTCTGCTGTTTCCTTATTGATTTTCTGTCTGGATGATTTATTCATTATTGAAAGTGGGATATTGAAGTCTCCTACTATTGTATTATATCTGTCAATGTGTGCTTTTTATGTATATGGGTGATCTGATATTGAGTGAATATATATTTATAATTGTCATATCTTCCTATTCAGTTGACCCTTTTATCATTATGTAATGAACTTTGTCTCTTGTGACAACTTTTGACTTAAAGTTTGTTTTATCTGACATAATTATGGCCACCCCTACTCTCCTTTGGTTAACATTTGCATGGAATTTTTTCCCATTTTTTCACTTTAAGCCTATGTGTGTCTTTAAATCTAAAATTAATCTCTTGTAGACGGTATATAGTTGGATCTTGTTTTTTATGTATTCACTCTACGTCTTTTGATTGGTGAATTTAATCCATTTACATTTAAAGTAATTATTGATAGGTAGGACTTACTATTACCATTTTGTTCATTGTTTTCTGTCTGTTTTGTGGTTCTTTTGCTCCTCTCTTCCTCTCTTGCTCTCTTTCTTTGTGGTTTTTTTTGTAGTAATATACTTTGATTCTTCTTTTCTCTTTATCTCTTTTGTATCTACTGTAGTTTTTTTTGTGGTTATCATGAAACTTGTCTAAGACTTATAATAATAACCAATTTTAAGCTGATAATAACTTCAGTTGCATGCAAAACTCTATCTTTTACTTTTTCACTCACTTTTAATGTTGTTAATGTCAGAATTACTTCTTTTTATATTGTGTATCCATTAACAAATTTCTGTGGTTATAATTATTTTTAATACTTTTGTCTTTTAACATTTATCTAGGGTTAAAATTTATTTATGCACAATCATTACAGTATTATATTATTCTGTATTTGTCTGTATATTTACCATTACTGGTGAGATTCATATGCTTTTGTGTTGCTGTTCAGTGTCCTTTTATTTCAACTTAAAGAACTCCTTTTAGCCCTCCTTGTAAGGCAGTTCTAGTACTGACAGATTTTCTTAGTTTTTCGTTGTCTTAGAAAGTCTATCTCTCCTTCATTTTTAAAGGACAATTTTACCAGATATAGTGTTTTTGGCTGGCAGTTTTTTCTTTTAGAACTTGGAATATGTCATTCCACTCTTTTCTGGCCTGCAAGGTTTTGCTGAGCAATCTGTTGATGATCTTCTGGGTTCTCTTTTATGTCAGGAGTAACTTTTATATTGTTTCTTTCAAATTTTTCTCTTTGTCTTTGACTTTTGATAGTTTAATTTTAATATGACTTGCAGTAGACTTCTTTAGGTTCAACATATTTGAGGTCTTATGGGCTTCATGAATCTGGATGTCCTTTTCCCTTCACACATTTTGGAAGTTTTCAGTCATATTTCTTTAAATAAACTTACCACCTCTTTCTCTTTCTCTTCTTCTTCTGAGACTCCAGTAATGCATGGTGTCCCACAAGTCCTGTAGGCTTCTTTTCTTTTTTTTACTGTTCTTTATTCTTTGTTCTTTTTGTTTTTCTTTCTGTATATTATCAAATTACCTGTCTTTGAGTTCACTGATTCTTCTGCTTCATCAAGTCTGGTCTTCTAGCTCTCTAGAGAATTTTTCATTTCAGTCATTGTTATATTCAACTCCAGAACTTCTGTTTTGTTCTTTTTTGTGGTTTCTATTTCTTTGTTGAACTTTTCATTTTGTTCATGTAATGTTTTCCTGATACCATTGAATTGTCATTCTGTGTTCTCTTGAAGCTCAGTGAGCTTCTTTAGGATAATTATTTTGAATTTTTTGTCAGGCACTTTGTAGATCTCCATTTCTTTAAGGTCAGTTACTAAAGCTTTATTTTGTTCCTTTGTTGGTGTCATGTTTCCCTGATTCTTTGTGATCTTTGTAGCCTTGTGTTGGTGTCTGTGCGTTTGAAGAAGCAGTCAGCTCTTCCCTGGGCAGGCCTGATGGTGGTGTCTACTGGCAGGTCTGATACTGGGGTTCACAGGCAAGTGAGCCTAGTGTTAGGATCCACAAGTGGGCTTACTCTATTCTCCCCCTATAGGAGAACTTGTGGGCCAATGGTATCTCTGTCAGCCCTGTACTGTGCCAGGTTGGGGATGCAGTGATGTGGGTAAATGAAACTGTTCTTACCTTTTCAATCAGGCTTTTCTTGTTCTGAGTTCCACCACGTGCTATTCTCTCACTTGGATTCCAGAGCTCAAATAAGTTATTTTTGTCTGTGTATGGCTATTAAATCAGTATTTCCGTTGGGGGGATGGGAGCTAGGACCTCTTATTGTGCCATCTTCTTACATTTTTCTGACTTTCTGTTCCCATGTCATCCCTTTTTGCTTTCCCTTACAATATGTGCTAAGTATGCCCAATGGATTCAATACAGACCTTGGAGAGAGCTGATTTTGACTGGCCTCCCTACCCTTTCCCATTCTAATACTCTTCTAATCATAGTTGTGGTAAGTGGCCTGGAAATTGTCTTGCCTAAACTTTTTCATTTTGAAAATATGGAAACAGATCCAGAGATGCTAAGTGATTTGCTTAGGGCCCTACATTTAGTGTTAAAACTAGGTCTTCAGGCATTTCGTTGTGTAGAAAGTAAAAAACAGTTAAGCTATGCTTGGTTAGGTAGCTAATTTACATCTTAAAGATTTCTTGAAGCCTGTAGCCCAAGTGGACCATGAGATTGGACAAAAGTAATTTACCTCATTACGGCTTCCTCTCCATCTCTCCTTTATACCTCTAAGACAGCAGCTCTCAGTCTGAACTGCAGATTAGAAACCCTTGTTTTTTGTTTGTTTTTTAATAACAATACCAAGTCTCACTCTAGGCCTGTTAGTTTAGAGTCTCTGGGGATGGGCCCAGGAATGAGTATTTTTTAAAAATCTCCCCAGGTGGTTCTCATGTTCCACTAGCATTGAGAACCACTAAGCTAAGAGATTGTTTCCTTGGTTTTTGTTTTGGTTTTAGCCTCACGTTTTTTTTTCATGTCTGCCTCTCTTTTTCCCTTCTCCCATTCTCTTTTCTGATTCCCTCTTCACTACCTATAATATGGAATTGAAATTTATTATATTTGTTATATGTATTGATTTTTGTTTGCTGCTTGGCCTTGATTTTTTAATCAGGTGATTTTAATCTTTTTTCTTTTCTTCTAATTATCTCTTCTTCAGCCTCCACTAAACTTAATTAGGCTGTTGTTACATGTAGTCTTCAATTAACTTATTTTCTTGTGTGAAATAGACCTCTGTAGAAAAAAAAAGGGACCTAACTCTATTTGGAATTTTGCAAGAGGCATTATTTAGTAATTACAAAAACATTTTTGATGTCACTGACCACCTTTTCTTTTCAATACCCTTGATCTTGTATTGTTCTGCTCTCCGATCATGTCCTGACTGATCTTTCCTAGCTTTGGTTTCTCTTCTAGAGCTAATAACCCATTTCTTTTCTCATTGTACACATTCCTCCTTGGTGATCTCACCTACTTCACAGCTTAACTCTCCTGACTCTCACTCACTCTTATTCTTGCTCTCAGTCTGTCTCTCCAGCTTGATAGCTATTGGTTGAATAATCTCCATCCTTACCTCCCTTAGTTCTTCAAAATCAGTGTAAATTCATCTTCTTTCTTCTCTTTCTTTCCCATCCCCACGAAAGGTTCTTTCTCCATTTATTAATGTACATAGTTGTTAATTTATGAATTCATTTGTTCAAGTACTAATTAAGTATTAACTATCTAAATATACCAAGTGCAATGATAGGCCTGGGAAAGCAATTGTGGGAAATTATATTATTATTAACAGTTATTCATTCCTTCCTTCTCCTTGAGAAGGTTATACATCCCCACTCATTGTTATGTGAATTACAGTGTCTTCTGTGTGAAGGATCATTCCCTGCTCCATTGACTATGGGCTTGGTTGGCCATGTGACATGTTTTGACCAAAGGAATATGAGATATGATGTATACCAGAAATGAGCAAATTTTTTTTAGAAAGCATCACAAGTTTCCAGTTCTCTGGTCTCTGCCTTCTTCCCTGAGAACAATATTTCCAGAGAGGACCTACCCCTTCAGACTGGGTCCTCAAATGATGGTCATACGCGACAGAGCTGCAACTGACTTACAACCTGCTTACAATGTGAGCAAGAAATTAGTGATTGTTGAAAGCAAATGGCGCTTTGGAGTTATTACAGCAGCTAAGTTACTAACACAGTGATAATGAATGAAACCCTGTCCTTGTCATCAAGGGCTCAGAATTCAGTAGATCTCCAATTCATTAGGATTTCTCTCTTCAGACATTTTCAGTTTTTCCTTTTTCACCACATCCCACATTCAACAGAGTTCAGTTCATCCTCTAGATTCAACATGCATGTTGTCAACTCCTTTTCACTATTTGCCATCCTCTCAACTATTGCAGTAGCCCCTATTTGGCTTTCCCATCCTGATCCACCTTCTTCACACATTTTTTTCCTGATGGACAATTGCCACTTTATGTATTGGTTATTAATCCGTGTTGCAAGTGACCAAAATCTCAACTTAAACCAACCTAAAGAGATACTTATCTAGTTCATGTAACTGAAAGCTTTGAGGTAGCAATAACTCAGGCAAAGCTTGTTCCAGTGGCTTAAACAATGCTGAGGACTTGATTTCTCTGTATCTTTTCTCTCTGAATTTTTAAAGACGCTTCATTGAGATATACTTCACATACCATAAAATTTACCTGTTGAAAATATACAATTAAATGGTTCTTAGTATAGTTGCAGTCTGGGCAGCCATCCCTACAGTCAATTTTAGAACAATTTTTATTACCTCAAAAAAAAATCTCTATACCTGTTGGCTATTACCCCCTAGTATCTCCATACCCTACCCCAGCACCCCTAAGCAGCCACTGATTACTTTCTGTATCTCTGAATTTGCCTAATCTGTATATTTTATATAAATAGAATCATGCAATATGTTATCCCTTGTGACTGGCTTCTTTCACTTAGAATATTTTTAAGGTTCATCCATGTTATAGCATATAGTAGTACTTTGTTGCTTTTTATGACTGAGTCATAGTCTGTTGGATGGATATACCACATTTTGTTTGTCCATTTATTAGTTGATAAACATTTAGGTGGTTTACATCTTTTGGCTATTATGAGTAGTGTTGTTATGAATATTTATGTGTAAGTTTTTGTGTGGGTATGTTTTCAGTTCTCTTGGGTGTATACCTAGGAGTGGAATTACTGGGTTATATGGTAACTATGTATTTAATTTTTAAAGAAAATGCCAGATGGTTTCCAAAGTAGCTGCATCATTTTGCATTCCCACCAGCAGAGTACAAGTGTTTCAGTTTCTCCACATCCTCACAATTACTGTCTGTCTTTTTCATTATAGCCATTCCAGTGGGTCTGAAGTGGTGTTTCATTGTGGTTTTCATTTGTATTTCCCTAATGGCTAGTGATGTGAGCATTTATCATGGTTTCTTGGCCATCTGTATATCTTCTTTGGAGATAGATCTATTCATATCACTTGCACATTTCTAAATTGAGTTGTCATATTATTCTTGCGTCAATAATAATACAAGTTGCCTATAAGATATTTGATTTGCAAATATTTTCTCACATGATTTGGGTTGTCTTTTAATTTTTATGATAGTATCTTTTGAAGCATAAAGGTTTTTAATTTTGATGAAGTCCAATTTATCTATTTCTTTTTCTTTTGTCACTTGTGCTTTTGGTGTCATATCTAAGAACCTGTTACCAAATCTAAGGTCACAAAGATTTACCCCTGTTTTAAGAGTTTTATAGTTTCAGCTCTTACATTTAGGTCTCTGATCTATTTTGAGTTAATTTTTGTATATTGTGTGACGTAGGAGTCTGACTTCATTCTTTTGCATGCGGCTATCAGTTGTCCCACAACCATTTGTTGAGAAGACTATTCTTTCTGCATCAAATGGTCTTGGCATTGCATTAAAACTGTAGATCAGTTTGAGACTCAAAATAATATTAATTCTTTCAGTCCTTTAACATGGGATTTTCATTTTTTCAGACTTTTAAAGTTTCTTTTAATTATGGTTTATAAAAGTTTCAGTGTACAAATCTTGTACTTCTTTAATTTAGTCCTAAGGATTTTATTCTTTTTGATGCTATTGCAAGTAGAATTGTTTTCTTAATTTCAATTTCTGATTGTTTATTGCTAGCAAATAGAAATAGAATTGATTTTTGTGTATTGACCTTGTATCCTGCAAAGTTGCTGAACTCATTGATTAGTTTTAGTAGGGTTTTTCTTTCCTCTCTGTTTTTTTTTTTTGTAGATTCTTTAGGATTTTCTAAATAGAAGGTCATGTCATCAAAGAATAGTGATGGTTTTACTTCTTTTTCTGGATTCTTTTCCTTCTTTTTTCTTTTTCTTTTCCTTTCCTTTTCTTTCTCTTTTTTCTTTTCTATCTTTTATTTCCCCAAAATGACCTGGTAATAACCCCTAGTACAATGTTGAATAGAAGTGACAAGAATGGACCTCCTTTTCTTGTTCCTGATCTTGGTAAATCTTTCAATATTTCTCCATTAAGCATGATACTAGCTGTGGGTTTTTGAAAATGCCCTTTATCAGGTTGAGGAAGTTTCCTTCTATTTCTAGTTTTATTGTTGTTGTTGTTTTTAATCATCAAATGGTACTGGATTTTTTGTCAGCCCTCATACATTGCTGATAGGGATGTTAAATGGTGCAGCCACTTTGGAAAGCAGCCTGGCAGTTCCTTAAAAGAGTTAAACACAGAATTACCGTATGACCCAGAAATTTCACTCTTTTTTTGTTGTTGTTGTTAAAACCATTGCACATTTTTCTTTAACATCTTTATTGGAGTATAATTGCTTTACAATGTTGTGTTAGTTTCAAAGTGAATCAGCTATACGTATACATATATCCCCATATCTCCTCCCTCTTGCGTCTCCCTCTCCCCCTCCCTATCCCACCCCTCTAGGTGGTCACAAAGCACTGAGCTGATCTCCCTGTGCTATGCAGCTGCTTCCCACTAGCTATCTATTTTACATTTGGTAGTGTATATATGCCAATGCCACTCTCTCACTTCATCCCAGCTTACCCTTCTCCCTCCCTGAGAAATTTCACTCTTAAGTATATATTCAGAGCAGTTGAAAACATATGTCTACACAAAAACTTGTAAACAAATGTTCATAGCAACCTTATTCATAATAGTCAAAATTAAAACAATCCTAATGTTCATCAACTGATAAATGGATTAACAGAATATGATATATCCATCCAGTAGAATATTATTCAGTCATAAAAAGCAATGAAGGGCTTCCCTGGTGGCGCAGTGGTTAAGAATCCACCTGCCAATGCAGGGGACACGGGCTCGAGCCGTGGTCTGGGAAGATCCCACATTCTGCAGAGCAACTAAGCCCATGTGCCACAACTACTGAGCCTGTGCTCTAGAGCCTGCAAGCCACAACTACTGAAGCCTGTGCACCTAGAGCCCATGTTCCACGACAAGAGAAGCAACCGCAGTGAGAAGCCCGCACACCTCAATGAAGATTAGCCCCCGCTCGCCACAACTAGAGAAAGCCTGCGCGCAGCAACAAAGACCCAACTCAGCCATAAATAAATAAATAAATTTATAAAAAAAAAACAACAAGGAAATACTGATATATGCTACAACATGGATGAATCTTGAAAACATTATGCTAGTGAAGGAAGCCAGACACCAAAGACCACATGTTGCATGATCCTATATATATGAAATGTCCAGAATAGGCATATAGAAAGAAAGACAGAAAATAGATTAATGGTTGTCAGGGTCTGGGGGGAGGGGGAATGGGGAGTGACTCTGAAGGGGTATGGGGTTTCTTTTGGGGGTCGTGAAAATGTTCTGGAATTAAATAGTGGTGATGGTTGCATGACTTTGTGAATATACTAAAAATCACTGACTTGCACACTTTAAAAGGGTGATTTTATGGTATGTGAATTATGTTTCAACAAAATATTTCTACCCATTCTTTAAGCTTTATTGATCGTTCTTGGTATCCACCCCAATCTGATGTGTTCAATTCTTCCTTTGAAACTTTACCTTTGGGCAAATCTCTTCTATAGCAACTCCTGTGGCCTTGACATACAAGTATTTGTGTGGCTTTCAAAGGTTTAAGGGAGGTATATATTGAAATGGATATCACCTAGAGAGGCAGGTACTGTACGGGTAGCATTATGGTAAAGAATTTGCTAGGGTCTTATCAATGATTCCAGCCTCACTATCCAGAAATTCTATCTTGTCAGTGTTCCAGAGTCAACCAAACTCGCACAGTTCCTAAATTCACAAGAGTATGAACATGAACCCAGAATGCCATTATGTTTATTGTGATTGAGATCAGCTGTCTAGTGGAGTGGTCCTACCAGAGCATGTTCTTCCTCTGGGTACATATCAATAAAAACTGGGATAGCAAAAGTGAGAAATTTGCTTGGTGGAAACGTAGTCAGAGCAATGCTGTGATCCTAAAGCTTGGTACAAAATAGTCAAAAGCAGCTTCACAGCAGGGCTAAAGCCGACAACAGAACTTAATAGTGTTTATCTCTGTGTCTCTCCTTTATCCAAGAATCACCAGATTCTTGTCCATCTCACTTCAAGTCCAGGAAACATTTTATCTCTAAGCTCCCTTTTTACAGACTTCTGATCATTCCTTATGTGCTAAATTTATAGTTTAAATCCTAGAAAGCAGCCTTGCAGTCGCCCCAGCTAGTGCTCAATGTTTTCTCCACAAAACTGTAAGTTCCATAAGGCAAAGATTGACTAACACATCTATGTATCTCTTATAGCATCTAGCACAGACTTGCATGTTATAAGTATGATTGAGATGAACTATAACTTGAGGTAATTTATTATCCTCAAAACACATTGATTGGTAATTTTCTTTTCCTTCATAGTATTATATATGACAGTAGCAGAAATTTAAGAGTCTATCAATGTGGTTAATACGAATTTCTTAAGTTATACAGTTATCTGTATATTGAGTAGACTTATTGAGGATAACCTGCATTGTTTTATGTGAAGTTACTGAAACAGTGAGGCCTCAAAAATAGTTACTGCCAGTGCACTGTCTTCTATTTCAGTAGTCCTCAAACTTAGGTGTGCATCAGAATCACCAGGAGGACTTGCTGACACACAGAGGTCCCAACCCCAGCGCTTCTGATTCGGTAGGTCTGGGATGGGGACCGAAAATTTGAATTTCTACCAGGCTTGTTCTCAGGTGATGCTGATGTGGCTCGTCTAGGACTAACTACACTTTGAGAACTATTGCTCTCCTTGGTCTGTGGGTTTGAATTGGAGCCCTACAGTGTGGTCTGTGGACCAGAGCAATGGCAGTACCCGAGAGCATTTTAGAAATCAAGGATCTCAGACCCCATCATGACTCCAGAGTCAGATCTTGCAGTGTAACAAGATACCTCCGGTGATTAGCATGCAGTCACTAAAATTAGAGAAACACTGAATTGGAGCACTGAGAAAAGTCATTTGCGAACAGGCCAGAGAGGTGTTAAGTGAAAGATACTCTAATGAAAAGTACCAGGAAACTATAAGTGTGCTAGAATATGCGTCTTCAAACTAAGCTGAAAAAGCAGAGAAAACAAGATGACTAGATCAGTCAGGGTCCCGGTGGGACACAGATGGGATACTCAAAGAGGAAATTGAAGAAATTTTTATGAAGACACTCTTTGCAAAGGTGTGGTCAGGCTCAAGCTAGCCTATAGTGGATGGTGAAGCATTCAGATATTAATAACAGTGAAAATCTGTTACCACCCTTAGGCATGAAAGGGCAAGGTGACCGCTATAGGGGGTAGAGGACAGCTAAATATCCAGACCTCTTTTTTTTCTCATCCTTTAGTGTCCTCAGTGTGCCTTCTAATGGCCAAATCCACGTAGAAGGTGGAAGGCAAGGAAACCTAGCTGATACAATTCCTAGAAGTCAGCCTCCTGGGGCACAGAGGAGAGTGTAGAAGGGTGGAGAGCTCTCCCTTAAAAGAATCTTTTATTATCCATGCACTAGTCAGAATAGTTTGGGTCAAAAGTTAAACCCATCTTTTTTTTTTTTTTTCCTCCAAATGAAAGTAGTATATGGGGAAAGTGTCTGTTATCTTGACATGGAAAATCCAAATATTCCCCTTCCACCTGCAACCTGAGCACACTTGAATGACTCCACCAGACGAGAAAGAATATGAGGGAACAGGTAATGATATATTAGTGAGCAGTGGGTCAACTTGCTGACTGAGTTTGTCTGCAGAGTTTATGTGTTAAGTCGAGGCCCTGCAGTGGAAAAGTAAATAGGCAGCCAGTCATCTTAGTGACTCCAGGAACTGTGCAAAGGCTGGAGAAGCTTGCTTGGGACAAGCATAACTGATAGAGGGTTCAAGCCAGAACTCATGTGGAAACGAGTGAATGGGGAAATTATTCTCTTGAGTAATTTTTAAATGTCTTAGTATAGATTCTCCCTTTTAAACAGATTTATTAAGATATTAATTGATATACAAAGAACTGTATGTATTTAATGTGTACATTCAGATGAGTTTGGACACATGCAAACACCCATGATTCCATCTCCACAATTAAGGTAATAGACATATTCAACACCTCCCAAAGTTTACTTGTGTCCCTTTGTTATTTTGTTTATATATGCATGTGGTAAGAATACTTAACATTAGATCTACCCTCTTAACAAAGTTTGAAGTGCACAGTAGTTAACTATAGGTACTGTGTTGTACAGCAGATCTCTAGAACTCATTCATTTAGCATAACTGAAACTTTGTACCCATTAAACAGCAATTTCCCATTTCTTCCACTCCCAGCCCCTGGCAACCACTATTGTATTCTCTGCTTCTATGAGTTTTACTATTTTAGCTATCTCATATTAATGGAATCATGAAATATTTGTCCTTCTGTGACTAGCTTATTTCACTTAACAGAAAGTCTTCCAGGTTCATTCATGTTGTCACAAATGGCAGGATTTCCTTCTTTTCTTAGGTTGAATAATACTCTATTATATGTATATACCACATTTTCTTTATCCATTCATCTGTCCACAGACACTTGGGTTGTTTCTATGTCTTGGCTATCATAAATGAGTGTGCATTCTCTTGAAAGCTGATACTCTGACCTAGGGTAAAGTTGCTTACCCTAGGTCAGAGTTTTTCAAAATGTTCTAAGTACATATAAATTGCCTGGGGAGCTTGCTAAAATGCAGATTCTTATTCTGTAGGTCTGGAGTGGGTCCTGAGATCTTGCATCTTTTAGAGCTCCCAGGTGATGCTGATGCTAAGGCCTTAGGAATATACTTTAAGTAGCAAGGTCCTAAGGTACCGAAGATCAAGAGCAGTCTGATTCTACTGAAATTGGAATTTTGTGTCTTTAGCCTTTGGAAAATGGGTGGTAGATTAGAGAAGATCCATGGAAGGAGGAGAGAATGGCTCATTGTTCTTTTTATTTTCAACTTCCCTTGTCTTAGCCCTTAATTTCATACTCCTTTGACATATTTACCCTATCAACAATCCCTTCAATCTTTAAATGAACATGGTTTCATCCTATTACAGATATTGAAACAGGAATCACAGTTCCATTTAATTTGTCTTCCATACTTCCTTGGAGTTGGTTTCTCATGTACATAAGTCTAATATAAGTCAGGGAAAGAGGTAAATTTGATCCGACTGTTTTTGATGATAAAGCATACCCTTTAAGCCGAAGGCATAATTGCAGTCTATAAAATGGCATCACCCAACATTCCCATGGACATAGAATCCTTGGGCATCAGTCTTCACCATTGTCTGACGGCACAGGTAAAAAGTAAAAACTACGCCCAAAAGGCAAGTCAGAATCCTACAGTGCCCTCTTGAAGAGGTTTCAGATTCCTTGGCAGTGAATTAACCAACAAACACTCACTGAATACCTACTACATGCGTTGTGTTATGGTAGATATTGTGAGACTATAGAAAAAAACAAGGACCCTGGATCCAGATGATGACAACACCAGAGGGAAGACAAAATCAACATGTGAAACAACAAATTGTGATTAGTCAGGGAAGATTGCCATCTCAAGTTAGCTCTACACCATATACTACATGCAAAAGGACATCCCAGCACTGATTCACAATTTCAGTGCTGGGATGCCCTCACCCCTCAAAACGCATCCCATCTGCTCTCAGCTGTCGATCTTAAAAACTTATTCTGTTCTTCCTTTGCTGTTTGACTTGGTTGTGAGTTCTCTCTCCAATCCCAACCTTAGATCAATCTGGGATCCTTTCAACCCTTTTTGTTCTCCACCCACTTATACTGTCTCAGGTTAGCATGACTAATGCCAGTCCCTGAAGACCAATCCATCTTGTGGTTGGCGCTCCTACAGGGTGGACCCAATAGAAGTGATATTTGAACTGTGTGTGAGAAAAAGAGTTTGTCAAGTAAAAAAGTTGGGAGAAGTGTTTACGATGGTGGCAAGTGTGGTTTCTGAACAGTGATGATGATAAGGAATGTGGCCCAAAGCCATGTAACAGTATCAGGTAAACACCAAGGAGTAGTGGGAAATGGCATTGAAAAGCCATTCGCAAAGGACCATGATGTGATCCTCCTAGAGTGGAAGGATACCAATTGTTCTTCCATATGTTTTGAAGCCATCGAGTACAGGTCAGCTTGCAATAAAGCTCTGTGCAGGGTGAACCCTTGATCTTACTGGCACCAGATTCTGCTTTGAAGCAGATGTGACCCTGACTTTATGTCCTGAGGATTCTAAAGAATGGGAAGGTCCTAGTTATTTCCAAGCCTAAAAATTTCCCTAAGCAGTCTATGAGACACATTAGTCTTAAGGTGATATTAATCATATCTGGGACAGACAAGCAGGCATTGATCAAAAATTAAACAGCTTGGCAAATACTTTAGTAAATTATTAAAATTTTGGTCACAGACCCTCATGTGCTTTTTGACCTTTGTTTGTTTTTTCAAAACACCACTAAGACCACCAGCATTGTCAGGGAAAGTGATTAATAGTCTAGCAATAAGATTTAAATTTAGAATGGAATACCACTAAAATGTCACATTGTCCAGTACATGAGGGCAAAATAAACCCAGAATATTTGGTTCATATGGAAACAAAAATACCAGAGAGCAATCTATGCAATGACCCGTGGAGAGTTGACACGTGTGCTGATGCTCTGTATCCATCATTTTGAGAACTCCCAGGTTGATCCTATACATAGTTCAGTGGAAGCCACATCTGTTCTCTTTCGCCAAGATGTAACTGTGCTCTGGCTTGATCAGCTGTCTCACGATTTTAAGGCCTTTTTTTCCTTTCCCTATATAAATAGCAAGGCCAGGCCTTTTGACTTCACTCTGGAACGCTATCAAAACCCAACAGGTGTTGGCCGTTGCTGACCTCTGGGGCCCTTTTCCCCTTCAGGGAGGAGACTGTCTACTCTTCCCAAAAGGGGTAGCCCCAAAACTTGACACCACAGGATGACAGCTGGTCTCCTTTCCCAACACATACCAGCAAGGAGGAAAGCTCAGAAGTGACAGCCGAGAATGCATGGCACTATCCGCTCTTGTCTCTCGTAAACCACCCTTAGGAGTAAAACAACTGCTGAGAATCTTATGTTTCCCATGAATGCAATTACCACAAATGTAAAAGATTCGGGAAGTTACAGATTGCCATAAAAAATACTCAGTTACTTAGAGGTAAAAGTAATGACTTCAGAACATGGTAAATAAGAATGTAAATCAAAGTTGTTCAAGATGTGTCTCATAGGAAAAGACTGAAGATGGTGATGCAACATGGCCTTTTTGGGGTGGGGAGGACTGTGAGGTTTTGGCCTCCAGATTAGGGTTGCCATATTATGCAAACAAAAATAGAGGATGCCCAGTTAAATTTTAATTTCAGATGAACCACAAAAAATTTTTGTATAAATATATTCCAGACAAAATTTGGGATATACTTATACTAGAAAGTTATTTGTTATGTAACCTAAAATGCAAATTTAACTGGGTCTTTTGTATTTTTTACTGGTCATTTGACTCCAAATCCAACAGTCTGTTTCTCTTTCTGATTTCTGATGAGTCTCCTCCTGAGATCAATAGTGGCATTCCTATGCCAAACAAAACTTTACTCCAAGCTTTTGAGAGAAATAGGAAACCTCAACCACAGGGCCTCCATTACGTAACTGGGTTTGGCTCTCTGTGTAATGCTGCTTCTTTCTGCTCACTCCAATTTTAATTCAAGTTTCAAGAATATGTCTTTTGTTTTAGAATACTGTATAAATAACTTCTTTGTCAGAAGAACTATGACAAATATATTAAATGAAATTTAATTTAACTTGACTAATATTTGCCCTGTGCTGAGTCAGGCATGACCTGGAAGGAGAGGGGCTGGTGAGGTGGTTTGTCAGGAATGTTCTGCGTATTCTGCTCCTGATAGACTATGGAGTTGCCTTCAGTACAAAAAAGAATAGATCAATGTGGCTTACCCTTCAGCACAGCTAAACAGATACTTACTCAGGGCTCGCCCTGTACCATCTGCTGGACTAGACGCTGAGGATGTAGAAATGGATAAGCCATTGCCCCACAGTGCTGACTCTCTTGAGGAGGTACATAATGGGGGAAAGATGAATGTTATTTGGTAGCATAAGGGAACGCTTCACAGAAGAGGTGATGGAAACAGCAAAACTCCTTCTTCGGGGAAGTGTATCAGGGGCCAGAAGTCTGGGAAAGTATAAGAGGTAGCTTTTTATCATGGGATTTTCTTAGTCTTTCTAGTCATCTCCTTACTTGCTTCATTTTATAGGAAACACTGTTGTATTTCCTGCATGTTAATAGCATTTATTGGTAAATTTTAGAAAGTAACCATAATGCTGTTACTAGGGAGTAGGGAATCCATACATGGCTTTGGAGGTTTATGAACCTCCTAAAATTATACATAAAAATTTATCTGTACAGGCAATATGAATTTTTCTAGGGGAGAGTGGCTTATAGTTTTTTTTTAAATTCTTAAAGTATTCTGTGATCTCCCAAAAGTTAAAAACATCTGTCATAGAGAAGCCAGATAGAATGTTCATCCAAAATAACATAGCTCATAATCAATAGATATATGTTGAGAATCAACTTCCTATAGAGCTGTTATTATAAGCTTTGGAGAGCAAAACAAGAAGAGTTACTATGCTTGTGTAAAAACAATCTCAAGCTTTGGAGGAAAAAAGTGAGAACATGTGCTCAAAATAATGTATTTATCATAGAATCATACTACAGGTGGGGCACTTGAGAGAGTGTCTGTTCCATTAAAACTGATCTTCTGCTCACCAAGGGGTGTCCCCAGCTCCATGAATGTCCAGATAGAAGATTTCACAGCAGTCTCAACATTTCCTCTATTTATTATATTCATAAACATTGACTCATGAAACCAAGGCATGATAAAATTCAGAGCAGATCCCCTAAATATACTCAAATCCACACTTTCTCCTTCTTTTTATTATTTTAGATTTTCTTCATAATCTGTTTCTGAGAGGAGAATATTAATTGAGTGACTATTTTGTCATTACAACAACCCTATGAGGCATGTTTTCTTAATTCCCATTTTACACATGGTGATATTGAGATTTAACAAAGTTACACTTAAACCTGTGGCAGGAGAGCTAAAACGGACGTCTGAGTATTATTGTCAAGAAAGGATGGCAGCAGCTGAGTATACAACGAAGTGGAGAGGTCCAAGCTGGACAGAGTTGTTGAGGAGAATCGTGTTGCATTGATGATGCCATTTACCTGCTATCTGGATTTGCAGGTCTCTGAACAAGCCGGCCATTATCCCATGATACACTGATTGGAAATTTGCTGATTTTATGTTTTTATTTTATAAAAAAATGTTACTGAAGGCAGATGGTATAATTAAACACAATATAATTTTATGTATGATGCAATAATGGAACATATTATCATGGCATTTCTTGGGCTTCAGATATCTGATAAGATAATCACTCTGTGGATCAAAGTGAATCAAAGAGGTAGTTTTAATTATGATTGAATAATATAGTTTAGATTAAAACAGAACTAGCAAAAAAAAAGTTAAAACCAAGCATTTATCCAATAGATATTGAAATTTGTTAATTGATTCAGGTCCAACATAGATTCTTGTGCAGAGGTCACTATTGCTCACCAATTTCCAGGTACTTCTCTGCATTTCCCAGCCCTTCCTTGCAGTTGAATTGGGGCCACATGCCTGGCATATGTCATGCGTTACTTCTAGATAGAGGCATTTAAAAGCCATACTGCCAGCTCCATCCCTTTCATCTCCTACTCTGGTAATTTTGGAGGCCAGAACTTCCAAAAGGAACAGCTATGAGATGGAGGAGGGCCATCCAATCCATATTGGGCTTTCCATGAGTGAGAAGTAAACGTTCAGTGTGTCCAGCCGCTGAGATTTTGAGGCTCAGTTGCCCTCAAAGTGTAGTTACACACCAGCAGCATCAGCCTCCCCTTGAAGCTTGTTAGAAATGCAGACTCTCTTTCCCTACCCAATAATACCAGAATCTACATTTTAACAAGATCCCTGGATGATTGATACACACATTAATTTGAGAAGCTCTGTTATAAACCATACCTGAAGTTCTGGTAATTTGGACTACTAGTAGTGATATTCAGGTCTGGGAATTCCAAACCTGATTTAACACCAAAGTTAATAGCATAGGTTTTTAAAAACACAGATATGAGATGTACTGGATAAGAATCTCTAGAGGTGAGTCCAGGAATGTCTATTTATTAAAACTTCCCAGTGATTCTGATTATCAGCTAGGTTTAGAATATTGTCAGTTCTAATTGGGAATACAGATAGATATACAGCATCAGCTTAAATTTTGCTATTTCATAATCTTTATGAATGATATAAATCTTGAGAGTTTAGAAAACAGATAATCCATGAAAGGCCTTGATACTTATGTGTAGAGTGAATGGAATTAAGCATTTTTGTCTCTTGTTATCTGATCTCGGGAAGCAAAGTGACTCTCTTTTCTTAGCCTCAGGAACTCTGGGGAAAAGCTGAGCAGCGGGAGGGGGCAGAATGCATGGCCTCCATTGGCACTGCCATTTCCAGCAGACGGGTTTGCTTCAGCCCTTTCTGGGCTAAATGTGTCTCTGAGTTTAAAAAACCCTGAAGCAGTCTTCGTTTAACAGCTTCCTTATCAGAATGAGGCAGCTCCATTGTCCTTTGTGTACAGACATCAAAATACTGGCTCTTCCCTTCTTTATTTCTGCCTTTCCTCCTCATGGGTCAAAACTGCACACAAAAAAAGAAGCATTGTAATCCAGTAAGCTCACTACCAAAGAACAGGAGACAGCCTGGCTGCTTCATGAAACAGCCAGTTAGAGTCCTTCTTTTTAAATTTCTCTCTGGAATGGTTGTTATTTTGCATATCATTTCTAAAATTTCATCTCTGTCCCCTTGAACTAGATCAGCAGCCTTCATCTCCCTTGGTACCCACTCTTGGCTCCTGGCCTTTTGCCTCTGAATGATCCTTAAGCATGTAACAAAACAGGAAAAATCTTGAAACACAGTTTTGCATAATTGTTTTCTCATGACAACACCAATGCTAAATTACAAAAAAAAAAAAAAAACAAACCCTCCATGGTACATCCAAGATGATCACCAAGATGGGTGATGTTGAGCACAGCTGAGCAGTTGCCTGATTTCACAGGGGCTCCTAGCCCTGTTTGGAACAGAATATTTCCAACAAGGGCATAAGCTACAGAAGCTAATGAAGATATGTCATTTATTTCAAGGATTTAGGGACATGGGACATGGCTGGACAGGAGGACAAAGCAGAAGTCACCAGGTTCTATAGGAGCTTTGGACTCAAGGGAAGGGCAAGGAGGAACAAAAGGAGTAGGATATAAGAGGTGGCAAGGGAGATTGGTTCAAGATGGCAGAGTAGAAGGACATGCGCTCACTCCCTCTTGCGAGAGCACTGGAATCACAACTAACTGCTGAACAACCATCGACAGGAAGACACTGGAACTCACCAAAAAAGATACCCCACATGCAAAGACAAAGGAGAAGCCGCAATGAGATGGTAGGAGGGGGCGCAATCACAATAAAATCAATTCCCATAACTGCTGGGTGGGTGACTCACAAACTGGAGAACACTTACACCACAGAAGTCCACCCACAGGAGTGAAGGTTCTGAGCCCCACGTCAGGCTTCCCAACCCAGAGGTCTGGCAATGGGAGGAGGAATTCCCAGAGAATCAGACTTTGAAGGCTAGTGGGATTTGACTGCAGGACTTTGACAGGTCTGGGGGAAAGAGACTCCCCTTTTGGAGGGCACACAAAAAAGTAGTGTGTGCATCAAGACCCGGGGGAAGGAGCAGTGACCCCATAGGAGACTGAACCAGACATACCTGCTAGTGTTGGAGGGTCCCCTGCAGAGGCGGGGGGCAGCTGTGGCTCACCACGGGGACAAGGACACTGGCAGCAGAAGTTCTGGGAAGTACTCCTTGGTGTGAGCTCTCCCAGAGTCCGACATTAGCCCCACCAAAGGGCCTGTAGGCTCCAGTGCTGGGTCGCTTCAGGCCAAACAACCAACAGGGAAGGAACTCAGCCCCACCCATCAGCAGACAAGTGGATTAAAGTTTTACTGAGCTCTTCCCACCAGAGCAACACCCAGCTCTACCCACCACAAGTCCCCCCAATCAGGAAGCTTGCACAAACTTCGTAGATAGCTTCATCCACCAGAGGGCAGACAGCAGAAAAAAAGAGAACTACAGTCCTTCAGCCTGTGGAACAAAAACCACATTCACAGAAAGATAGACAAAATGAAAAGGCAGAGAACCATGTACCAGATGAAGGAAAAAGATAAAACCCCAGAAAAACAACTAAATGAAGCGAAGATAGGCAACCTTCCAGAAAAAGAATTCAGAATAATCATAGTGATGATGATCCAGGACCTCGGAAAAACAATGGAGGTAAAGATCGAGAAGATGTAAGAAATGTTTAACAAAGACCTAGAAGAATTAAAGAACAAACAGAGATGAACAATACTATAACTGAAATGAAGAATACAGTAGAAGGAATCAATAGCAGAATAACTGAGGCAGAAGAATGGGTAAGTGACCTGGAAGACAGAATGGTGGAATTCACTGCCGTGGAACAGAATACAGAAAAAAAATCAAGACAGCCTAAGAGACCTCTGGGACAACATTAAATGGACCTACATTCACATTATAGGGGTCCCAGAAGGAGAAGAGAGAGAGAAAGGACCCGAGAAAATATTTGAAGAGATTATAGTTGAAAAATTCCCTAACATGGGAAAGGAAATAGCCACCCAAGTCCAGGAAGCACAGAGTCCCAGGCACGCCGAGACACATAATAATCAAATTGACAAAAATTAAAGACAAAGAAAAATTATTAAAAGCAACAAGGGAAAAATGACAAATAACATAGAAGGGAACTCCCATAAGATAAACAGCTGATTTCTCAGCAGAAACTCTGCAAGCCAGAAGGGAGTGGCACAATATATTTAAAGTGATGAGAGGGAAGAACCTACAACCAAGATTACTCTACCCAGCAAGGATCCCATTCAGATTCGAGGGAGAAATCAAAAGCTTTACAGACAAGCAAAAGCTACGAGAATTCAGCATCACCAAACCAGCTCTACAACAAATGCTAAAGAAACTTCTCTAAGTGGGAAACAAGAGAAGAAAAGGACCTACATAAACAAACCCAAAACAATTAAGAAAATGGCAATAGGAACATACATATCGATAATTACCTTAAATGTGAATGGATTAAATGCTCCAACCAAAAGACACAGGCTCGCTGAATGGATACAAAAACAAGACCCATATATATGCGGTCTACAAGAGACCCACTTCAGACCTAGGGACACATACAGACTAAAATTGAGGGTATGAAAAAAGATATTCCATGTAAATGGAAATCAAAAGGAAGCTGGAGTAGCAATACTTTTATCAGATAAAATAGACTTTAAAATAAAGAATGTTACAGGAGACAAGGAAGGACACTACATAATGATCAAGGGATCAATCCAAGAAGAAGATATAACAATTATAAATATATATGCACCCAACATAGGAGCACCTCAATGCATAAGGCAAATGCTAACAGCTATAAAAGAGGAAACCGACAGTAACACAGTATTAGTGGGGGACTCTAACATCTCACTTACACCAATGGACAGATCATCCAGACAGAAAATTAATAAGGAAACACAAGCTTTAAATGACACAATAGACCAAATAGATTTAATTGATATTTATAAGACATTCCATCTGAAAACAGCAGATTACACTTTCTTTTCAAGTGCACGTGGAACATTCTCCAGGATGGTCACATCTTGGGTCACAAATCAAGCCTTGGTAAATTTAAGAAAATTGAAATCATATCAAGCATCTTTTCTGACCACAAGGCTATGAGACTAGAAATAAATTACAGGGAAAAAAACATATAAAAACAAAAAACACATGGAGGCTAAACAGTATGGTACTAAATAACCAAGAGATCATTGAAGAATTCAAAGAGGAAATCAAAAAATACCTAGAGACAAATGACAATGGAAACACGATGATCCAAAACCTATGGGATGCAGCAAAAGCAGTTCTAAGAGGGAAGTTTATAGCAATACAATCCTACCTCAAGAAACAAGAAACATCTCAAATAACCTAACCTTACACCTAAAGGAACTAGAGAAAGAAGAACAAACAAAACCCAAAGTTAGTCGAAGGAAAGAAATCATAAAGATCAGAGCAGAAATAAATGAATAGAAACAAAGAAAACAATAGCAAAGATCAATAAAACTAAAAGCTGGTTCTTTGAGAAGATAAACAAAATTGATAAACCTTTGGCCAGACTCTTCAAGAAAAAGAGGAAGAGGACTCAAATCAATAAAATTAGAAATGAAAAAGGAGAAGTTACAATGGACACTGCAGAAATACAAAGCATCATAAGAGACTACTACAAACAACTCTATGCCAATAAAATGGTCAACCTGGAAGAAATGGACAAATTCTTAGAAAGGTATAATCTTCCAAGACTGAACCAGGAAGAAATAGAGAATATGAACAGACCAATCACAAGTAATGAAATTGAAACTGTGATTAAAAATCTTCCAACAAACAAAAGTCCAGGACCAGATGGCTTCACAGGTAAATTCTATCAAACATTTAGAGAAGAGCTAACATCCATCCTTCTCAAACTCTACCAGAAAATTGCAGAGGAAGGAACACTCCCAAAGTCATTTCACGAGGCCACCATCACCCTGATACCAAAACCAGACAAAGATACTACAAAAAAAGAAAATTAGAGACCAATATCACTGCTGAATATAGATGCAAAAATCCTCAACAAAATACTAGCAAACAGAATCCAACAACACATTAAAAGGATCATACACCATGATCAAGTGGGATTTATCCCAGGGATGCAAGGATTCTTCAATATACGCAAATCAATCAATGTGATACACCATATTAACAAATTGAAGAATAAAAACCATATGATCATCTCAATAGATGCAGAAAAAGCTTTGACAAAATACAGCACCCAGTTATGATAAAAAGTCTCCAGAAAGTGGGCATAGAGGGAACCTACCTCAACATAATAGAGGCTGTGTATGACAAATGCACAGAAAACATCATTCTCAATGGTGAAAACTAACAGCATTTCCTCTAAGATCAGGAACAAGACAAAGATGTCCACTCTCGCCACTCTTATTCAACATTGTTTTGGAAGTCCTAGCCACAGCAATCAGAGAAGAAAAAGAAATGAAAAGAATCCAAATTGGAAAAGAAGTAAAGCTGTCACTGTTTGCAGATGACATGATACTATACATAGATAATGCTAAAGATGCCACCAGAAAACTACTAGAGCTAATCATTGAATTTGGTAAAGTTGCAGGATACAAAATGAATGCACAGAAATCTCTTGCATTCCTATACACTAACAACGAAAGATCAGAAAGTGAAATTAAGGAAACAATCCCATTCTCCATTGCAACTAAAAGAATAAAATACCTAGGAATAAACCTACCTAAGGAGGTAAAAGACCTGTACTCAGAAAAATATAAAACAGTGATGAAAAAAATCAAACATGACACAAAGAGATGGAGAGATATACCATGTTCTTGGATTGGAAGAATAATTATTGTGAAAATGACTGTACTACCCAAAACAATCTACAGATTCAATGCAACCCCTATCAAATTATCAATGACATTTTTTACAGAACTAGAACAAAAAATCTTAAAATTTGTATGGAGACACAAAAGACCCCAAATAGCTAAAGCAATAGTGAGGGAAAATAACGGAGCTGGAGGAATCAGAGTCCCTGACTTCAGACTATACTACAAAGCTACAGTAATCAAGACAGTATGGTACTGGCATGAAAACAGAAATATAGATCGATGGAACAGGATAGAAAGCCCAGAGATAAACCCATGCACCTATGGTCAACTAATCTATGACAGAGGAGGCAAGGATATACAATGGAGAAAGGACAGTCTCTTCAATAAGTGGTGCTAGCAAAACTGGACAGCTACATGTAAAAGAATGAAATTAGAACACTCCCTAACACCATACACAAAAATAAACTCAAAATGGATTAAAGACCTAAATGTAAAACCAGACACTATAAAACCCTTAGAGGAAAACATAGGAAGAACACTCTTCTTTTTTAAAATAAATTTATTTATTTGTTTATTTATTTTTGGCTGCATTGGGTCTTCATTGCTGCACGCAGGCTTTCTCCAGCTGTGGCGAGCGGGGGCCACTCTTTGATGTGGTGCGTGGGATTCTCATTGTCGTGGCTTCTCATTGTGGAGCGAGGGCTCTAGGTGCATGGGCTTCAGTAGTTGTGGCACGAGGGCTCAGTAGCTGTGGCTCATGGGCTCTAGAGCACAGGCTCAGTAACTGTAGCGCATGGGCTTAGTTGCTCTGTGGCATGTGGGATCTTCCTGGACCAGGGCTCAAACCCATGTCCCCTGCATTGGCAGGCGGATTCTTAACCACTGCACCAACAGGGAAGTCCCGGGAAGAACACTCTTTGACATATATCACAGCAAGATCTCTTTTGACCCACCTCGTAGACCTATGGAAATAAAAACAAAAATAAACAAATGGGACCTAATGAAACTTAAAAGCTTTTGCACAGCAAAGGAAACTATAAACAAGACGAAAAACCACCCTCAGAATAGGAGAAAATACTTGTAAATGAAGCAACGGACAAAGAATTAATCTCCAAAATATATAAACAACTCATGTAGCTCAATATTCAAAAAACAACCCAATCAAAAAATGGGCAGACGACCTAAATAGACATTTCTCCAAAGAAGATGTACAGATGGACAAGAGGCACATGAAAAGGTGCTCAACATCACTAATTAATAGGGGAATGCAAATCAAAACTACAATGAGGTATCACCTCACAACAGTTAGAATGGGCATCATCAGAAAATCTACAAACAACAAGTGCTGGAGGGGGTGTGGAGAAAAGGGATCCCTCATGCACTGTTGATGGGAACGTAAATTGATAGAGCCACTATGGAGAAAAGTATGGAGGTTCCTTAAAAAACTAAAAATAGAAATACCATTTGACCTAGCAATCCCAGTGCTGGGTATATACCCAGAGAAAACCATAATTCAAAAAGACACATGCACCGCAATGTTCATTGCAGCTCTATTTACAATAGCCAGGTCATGGAAGCAACCTAAATGCCCATTGACAGCCGAATGGATAAAGAAGATGTGGTACATATATACAATGGAATATTACTCAGCCATAAAAAGGAATGAAATTGGGTTATTTGTAGAGAGGTGGATGGACCTAGAGACTGTCATACAGAGTGAAGTAAATCAGAAAGAAAAAAACAAATATCGTATATTAATGCATATATGTGGGATCTAGAAAAATGGTACAGATGAACCAGTTTTCAAGGCAGAAATAGAGACACAGATGTAGAGAACAAACATATGGACACCAAGGGGGGAAAGTGGGGGTGGGGGGTTTGGGTGGGATGAATTAGGAGGTTGTGATTGACATTATACACTAATAAGTATAAAATAGATAACTAATAAGAGCCTGCTGTATAAAAAATAAATAAAAATTTTTAAAAAGCTGGCAAAGAACAGATTCTGAGGACGAAAGAGAGTGAGGGAGCAGTACTGAGAGTAAGGATATTGTTTTGCAGGATTAAGTAGCAAATCCCTCTCATGAAACAAAACAATGCAAAACAAAACTGCAATTTGTTTTTCAGTACCCATAGAGTAGATATATGCAAAGCAAATTGGACTGAAGATAAAGAAAATGTATTTCAACTCAAACAACTGGCCAATAATTGGCTAGTATTTGTGTGGAGTGTTGTTGTTATTAATAGGTTTATAAGTAAATAATGCCTTACATGGTCATCTATTCCTCCTACCCAGAATAATTAAACTGGTTGGACACATGAAATGTTTAATGAAGGCAGAGTTGTGAGGAAATGTTGGATTTCTTTTAAAACCTCCACAAAATGTATTTCTCCATAACACAGAAATTCTCTATTTTGTGCCTTTTGGATTTTTCAGCTCAGAACCTTCTCTGACCTGTTGTCACTCTAAACTGAGACTGCCTTTGGCTGTCTTTTCTTCCCTTTCTTTGAACTGCTTTCTCTCATTCTTCTTTGACCTTCAGTCTGTACTTTGCCTTCATATCCCTGCTCCTCCCTGGAGGCCACATTTCTTGCCTTCTTTGAACGCGTTTTAAACGGCTAATGCAGAGCGGCCACCTAGGGCTTCGCAGTAAGGCCGTAGAAGGGCCCGATAGTTTTGCAAGAGAAAATGAGCGTTTGGACTCCCTGCAGGAGCAGCACTGAATTCCTTGGAGCTCATTGTGGAGGCGACAGTGAGTCCTGTGAGCCATCAAAGGCAGGTACAAAATAGTTCTTCTTCCCACGCAGAGAGATACCTGGGTTAGAATCTCCAAAATAGGATTCCTCAAAGCCTAGAAGATACCCTGATGAAAGAAATGATGAGGTTGAGACCCCAGAGAGCTTGATTCTCAGAACGAAGGCTGAGCAGCGGTTTGTAAGACAGGCAGCGAGTTAACCAGGAGATGCAAGATGGAAACGCATCACTGACCGCCCCTGTGGCATTAGCTAAAATGGGTCACAGGAGTCTTGATTTCCAGTTTTGTGAATAGGAGGAGGGAAAGAAGGAAGGGAAGAAGGATGGAGAGGAAGTAAAATGAAAAGACATGACAAACCTAACCTGTGCAGAAGAGAGTTAGCATTAGCAGTCCTGAGATTGCTATCCTGTGAAAGGCCTGCTTACAAGATTGGTCGTTGGCTGGAGCCTAGGAACTCAGATTTTAGAAGATTCCCATAATTTCCTGATAAGAAAACCTCACTGTGCCTCACCTCTTTGTGAAAATGTTTGTGCAGAATGCATGTGTGCCTTCCGGGAGTCAGGAATCTTGATACCGGCTCAGTAGAGGGAGCTTCCCTGATGGACAGCATTTCACACGTGTTGCCACGGTTTGTTGCTGAAGGAATTGTCAACACTCCACTGGGAGAGGATCTTAGAAGATTGTACCTGGTTTTCTCTGGACCTCGCCCCGTGTACCTTTTCTCTTTTCTAATTTTGTTTTGTATCCTTTTGCTGTGAGAAATCATAGCAGCAAGCACAACTACGTGCTGAGTCCTCTGAGTCCTAGCAAATTGTTGGACCTGGCAGTGGTCTTGGGGACCCATGACATATCATCTTTCTGACATCATTTAATAACTTCAATTTTTTTAAAAACTATGTGTTGACTTTATAACTACCCAAGAGAAATTTTGATTCATCTTTTCTATACCCACTATTTTGCTTGAAGAGTGATATCAAAATGAATAGTCGTTAGAAATGTTTGGAAGGTGAGACCAATGGGGAACGTTAATGTTTTTTAGATTATATACAACTGATTAACGCACAACCGAAATGTTGGTGGCATAGTGCCAAGTGAGAAACAGGTCAGTGCAGGGCCAGAAATTTGAGTATGAAGCTTGGCTCTACCACTTAATTGCTCTGTGACTTTGTGCAAGTTAACTTTTCTGATCTTAAGTTTTTTTTAAAAGGGAAGAGGGAGCAGTAGTACCCACTTGCGGATATAGTTTTGGGAATTAACTTGAGATAACTTATACAATACACTTAACATAGTACCTGGCATGTTCTAAGTGCTGGATCAGGGTATAAGCAGATGTTGCTAATGAACAATACAACAGAAGCAACTCAGAGGTACCGTCAAGATCACTTCTGGGGCAATCTGAGAAGCAAAAGCCGCCTGGACCTGGAGGCTCCAGTCACATCTAGAGCAGCCCCAAGAGGACTCATTTTAAGACCATTATAGCCCGCTCAGGGGTAAACGTACACCTCATAGATCTCCCCTGAGTGCTCCCTGGGCCCACTCCCAATCTCCCCCTCATGACCTCAGTCTTGCAGATACCTGCAGGGGAAAGGGGACTTTAAGGGTTATTTAAATCCTTCCTTCTGAACTTCAGTAGCACCGTCCCCCATGCAGGATAGAGTGAGTGAGGGAGAAAGACAGATGGTCCTATCTCTGTTTGTTTCACCCCAGGTGACCTTGGGAAAGTCACTTCTCTGAACCTCAGTGTGCCTCACTGTAAAATAGATTAATTAAAAGTATCTATTCCACCTCATTTTACACTTATCGAGGAAGAAAACTTTAGATAATGTTGGCAAAGTGCTTTGGAAATGGTAAAATACTATAAAGAGAACCACTCAGGACCTGCTCTGGGTTTTTTCTAGGGTGGTTTTTCATTACCCATGGTTGTTTAGGTACTTGACAGAGGCAAGTGACTGGAGCCTGGGACTTATTGACAAAAGAGATACCCTGCTACCACATTACTCTTAAAAGTATCATTTGAGTCCTAGGTATTTATTGAGATGCCACAAAACCTGACAGAAATCAGATGTCCCTCCACATTGAGCAGGAGTAATAGATATCATCCCTTTTTTTTTTTTTTTTTTTTTGTATAATGAAGTAGCATGATTATTTGGGATTTATTTCTTTGTTGTTAAAACTTGTTTTTCTTTTTTTTTCTCCCTTAGTAGCCCTCTGCACTAATTGATTGATTTGGTTGTTAGAGCTTTGATTCCATCTCTGAAGATGGATTGGAATAATTATTGCAGCCTGCTGTTTAATCATCCTGCCACACAATTAGTACTGAGATTGTGCTCTGCACCAGCACTTTATTAGCTGTAGTAATTATAGTTGGGCTTAATAATTTAATAACACACTTGGAGATGATAACTTGCTCCTTATTCAGGGGCACTTCTGTGGAACCTGCAGGTTCCTAGGCAAGTGAGAGGCTCGGTACCCATTTCTCCTCTTTGGTGACCTTTCAAGAATTACTTGAGCATTCCACCTTCCAGACAACTATGTCCATAAAGGCCCAACCTGGAGAGCTGGAATGAAGCATTGCGTAGCTCAGGGGACGCCAACTGTTTAGGGCCTGAACCTTATCTTCCTTGAGTGCCACCATCCCCGAGCTTTGGGGTATTATATGAATGGCCGACCCAGGAAGAATATATGTTCTCTGTTAATTGTGTCCCATGATACTTTTGATAAACTTGTAAAGCTCCTTCCCCAAGGTTTCGTCTTTGAAATCAGAATGAGCAGAGCAGGGTAGTGTTCAGAAGTAAAGTGCAATGGTTTAATAGTATGAGGCAAAGCATCCTTTTTTTCTACTCTGATCTTGTTAGCCTGAGTTGGGTGAACTTTCCCTACACCCCTATGACCTGGTGCTGAACTTTCCCCGTGCTCCTCCCTGAGAAAAGAGATGAGGACAAATGCCAGATGCTGCTCTGGATAGATCTAACTTTGTTTCAAAACTCAAGACAGGGGCCCAGTCCTAATTCAACTGCACATGGACCACGTACTAAATTATTCACTCAGTGTTTTACTTCTCACATAATGAAGACAGCCACACTTATTTGTGAAGATATTTGAGATTCTCATAAAAAAAACATTGTATAGTGTTAAGTTGTATTAATAGTCTGCTATATCTGTGTTGCCTAGATTGGAAGAAAAACACTTTGGAAGCTAATTCTGATCTCCTCCTTTGTTTTCTACTTTAATCACAATTATAGGATTCACTAAATCATTTGGGAAGAAAACAGTTTTTAAAAACATTTGCTATTTAATAGCCCAGTTTTTAAAAACATTTGCTATTTAATCTCCACCTCTCTGTCTGTCTCTGTCTCCATGTCTCTTTCTCTCACACCACTGGCATCATTACTTATTCCTATTATCTCTTATGTCAGTATCTCTGATCTTGGAGCCTATAATTTGGACAAATGATAGTCTACAAATCACGAGGAAGTAAGTTGTCCAGACTTCCTTTGACATTCAGAGCTGTACAGTTTCCCTCCTTGTTTATTTGATTTTTTTGACATTGAGGTATAAGGAAAAATTGACATATAAGAACCTTTGTGTAAAATCCTCTCAACTTATGCTTATGCTTAGAAGAAATTCACTTTGCAAATTTTTTTGCAATTAGAATTTCTTTTATTGATTTTTGTTAAGCTTCAGAATTTTTTCCCAATCCAACTATACCTCTATCAAAGAAGGCATGTTGGTTGGAGAACAAATCAATAAATTTGGAACAAATGTCATACATAGAGACCTGGCAACAATCCCTAATATGATAGCAAGCCCCTTTTCTATTTCTTTCAGTAGAGCAAGGTGACAAGGAGAGACACCTAGGTCTGAAAGAAACCTAATGTTTCCCATTTTCCCCTTGATGACAACTTCAGGCACCGATAGATCTTGCTGTGACTTTGCAGGGTGGAAGAGAGAGAATGCAACCCTGTCTGACCATGTCATACAGAGAATCAGTAATAACAGCTACGTTCTGTAAGGTGGGCTACCTGACCTTCTTGAGCACTTCCACTGATCCTCAGAAAATATATCTGACTCAACTTGTTTCTAGGAAACCGTAACAGATTCTTTCTCTTATGAGTTAAAGTGGGAGGAAGCTAGTAGCCCTGTAGTCCTTCTCTCATCAAGTGTATAGCCTTAGTAGAAGCTTGAGATATAAGGATTCTTTGCTGCAATATATCATAAGCACTATGGGTTTTGCGGAGATATCTATACTTTGACTGGGTATTTAGTTTCTATAGAATTACCATTTCGCTCCATCAAGTACGATAATAATAAAAATAATAATAATAATAATGTGGTAGGGTGAATAATGACTCCCCTAATTATCCAGGTCCTAATCCCTGGAATTGTGAATGTTACCTTATATGGCAAAAGAGACTTTGTAGATGTGATTAAGGATCTTGAGAATAGAAGATTATCTTGGATTATCCAGGTGGACCTTAAATGTAATCACCAGGTGACCTTAAGAAGCAGGCAAAAGGAGATTTGACAGAAGAGAAGGCTGTGTGAGGGAAGCAGAGAGAAGCAGAGTCAGAAAGGGATGTTACACTGTTGGCTTTAGAGATGGAGGATGTAGGTACAAACCTAGAAACACAGCCAGTCACTAGAAGCTGGAGAAGATACTGAAATAGATTCTCCTCTAGAGCATCTAGAGAGTGTGTAGCCTGCCAACACCTTGATTTCAGCACATCAAAACCCATTTTGGAAACTGCTGGCCTCCAAAACCATAAGAGAAAAAAATCTGTGCTGTTTTTAGCTGCCAACTTTATGGTAATTTGTTATGGCAGCCACAGGAAACCAATGCAAGTGACACCAATAATAACTAACATGTAATGACCATTTGCTCTTTTACTTACTAGTTAAGAACTGTGCTAAATATTCTACATGGAGTTCTACAATTTTGCACTCATAAAACAATGTGAAGTAGGTGTTAAAATTATTCTGGTTTTACAGATGAGGAAACTGAGGCTCAGAGAAGAGCTGGGATTAAACCCATATCTGTCTGACCCCAAAACCCCTTCTCTGAAACTGTACAGGGAAGATGTGTCCCCAAGATGTCAGCATTCCAGGGAGGAACCACTGTTGCTCCCAGACGGCCCTGCACTATGAGAGCCCTGTCCTGCTGTGGACAAAGTTTCTGATGTCTGAGAGAGCAGATCAAAGTGATCATCCATTCAGAGGATGATTCTTCTTGAAATACTCCCTTCCTTGTCACATCTATGACACCATGTGACGCCTCTGACTGCTTCTTCTCAGGCTGCCTGTGAGTCCATACACCCAACCCTTGAATGTTGAACTTCTCCAAAGCTGTCCTACGTTCCTCTTCTTTTCTCACTTTACTCTCTCATTGTCCAGAATACATCAGGCTTTTCTGCTCTCTGCTTTCAGAACATGGACTCTTTTTCATCGTAACACTCCAGTTTGTAGTTCTGCGCAGAATCCGTGATGATTAATATCTCCACCCTCCATCCCCCCCCGCCCCCCCGCCAAGAGACCGTAAGCCCATGAGAGCAGACTGTACTTCCTTTTACTCACTGTTTTCTAGGACAATGTTTGGCTTTGTGTACACACTCATCAAATATTGGTTGAATAAATGAATGAGTGAATTTTTATCCCTAGTTGAGAGGAACCACTGAGGCATCTCAACTTGAGATTTGCATTTGAGATAGAACACGGGCTGTTGCGTGGAAAACAGATGAGAGAAAAGTAAGACTGGAGATGTTAGAAAGGATCATAATAACCCAAATAAGAAATGCTGAGGAAACCGCTGTGGAGGGGGAGAAAGGAAACATATTTGAGAAAAATATTTATGAGGTAGAATTCATAGAACTTGGTGATCAACTGAATGTGAGGAACAAGGGAAAGAGAGGGACAAGAATTGTACCTAGGTTGATGGCTTAGTGACTGGCTAAGTGGTTGTGCAATTCAGTGAAATAGATACTATGTGGGGAAAGGAGCTGTTGGTAGGTTAAATATTATAAACTTAGATTTAGGCATATTAAATTTAAGATGCCTACTGGACATGTTCCCAGGTTTTTGGATGTGGGTATGGCACTCAGAGGATGAGCCTGTAGGTATAAATTAAAAAGAAATGTGGAGTTGTATTCACTTTCCCCTTCCACTTATTTTTTTCTTTTGTTGTCCCAAAGCAGATATCAAATAGTTGAAATGCAATGAAACGGGTGATTGATTTCCTGCTTCCTTTCAAAAAGAAATTGAGGCAACAGTACATGTCTTAGTTAAATGCCCTCAGTTGGGAGAGAAATTTTCATAGTCACTCTGTTAGAAAAAAGCCAGTATGGCCCCACTCTTTACCCTGAAGATGCACGGGGTCTTGTGGTAGCAGAATACAGTGAGAAGTTCAGCCTCAAGCAGGATTCTTGAGACCCAGCTGGAAGAGGTTTATTCATACAACATATCTGAATATTTTCTAAATATGGTATCCAAAAGCTATTATTCATAATGTGAGTTTTGAGTTTTAGCATTTAGCTGTTATGGGGCGGCAGTAATGTGCTCTGATTGAGGCTGGTAGAGAATGAGTTAAGAGAAGAAAAGAGCAAGTTCATATTCTTCTGCTAATAGTCTCTCTCCACATTCTGGTGAGATTCAGAAACAAGGCTTAGTGGGTCTAGGCACATTTATAAGAAACTACTGTTGTGTATAATCTTAATAAGCAGAATTGGAAATGAGCTTAAACAGAAAACGTCAAATCGACATCCACATATCATCCAAAAAGATGGTTCTAAACGATCATATATCTGCACCACGACCTTCTTTTGTCCTCATATCTAGCTAGTGGAGTTATGCCAGCTTGGTTAGATCCATAAACTTTCAGACCTTGGTCTCTATTTTAGTCCCCTGTGAATAAATGTCAATATAAAGGTATTTTTTTCTGTGCAGTATGTAAGATGCAGTGACATAGGATGCCAAGGACTAATTACAGAAGGTAGATATTAAAAGTAAGAGTAGGTCCATCAGGATGAAGGTAGAGGTTGAAAATTCCTTCTGCCTCACTTTATTAGATTCCCTCTACCCCCTCAGCACTTTTGCCATAGGGATGGGGGTAATTATGGCAATGAACTGGAAAATGAGTTGAAATTTTTGAGAAAGGACTTAAGAAATTATTGTAAATTCTGGAGGTTATTAAATTTTGTTTAAGCCCCTCTCTCTCAGTTTAGCTTTAGTTGGATTTTTTTAAAGTTTACTCTCCCAGCATGAGAGATAACATGTTGCCAACAAAAATTCCTAATATTCTGCAGCCCAGTAGTCCTTCTTTTAACGTGTGAAACTCCAGGATACCGTGAGACATAGCAACAGGGGACATGATGCGTCCTTGTCTCTGAAACAGTCATGCCCTTTGAAGGACAATTTGGGTGATTTAAAAGCCCTTTCTTAGGTTTCTTATGTCTGGATATCCTTCACCATTACAGCATCTGATGAAGATATATTTGTAAGCTGAAATGTAAAAACTGGAGTCAAATGGCATGAGAAGTCAATACCCTGAAATAAAGGAGTTGATATCTGGTTCCTTTAAAACCATAGATGGGTTAGGTGGAAAGAGTGGAGTTGCTTCACATGATGGCACTTTGTGACATCTCCTCCTTGTGGAGTTGTTCACTGTCATGTTGTTTTACCCCTAAAGTAGTATTTGACAGAAAAATTATAGTAGTTCTGTGAGCATTGCAATTGACTGATTTCCTACAATCCTATTGTGCAAAAGCTTAGGAAACATTGCTGCCCACTGCTTCCCTACATACACCCTGAGCTACAGTAAAGAAGAAATATGTGGTAGTTCCTTGAATACTGTGCCCTTTTACTCAGTTTAGGGAAATTCTTGGCTGAAGATCAAGAAAGACCCTCTTTTTCCTTTTTCCTAAAAGATCCTCTTTTTCCAACAGTAATTAATTTTATCTGTATATAAGGGAGTGAGTAAAGTCAGCATTCCAAGAGTCAGCCAATAGAAAAATAATTTTTTTCCCACATCTTTATTGGAGTATAAATGCTTTAAAATGTTGTGTTAGTTTCTGCTGTATAACAAAGTGAATCACTATATACATACAAATATCCCCGTGTGCCCTCCCTCTTGAACCTCCTCCCACCCTCCCTATCCCACCCCTGTAGGTCATCACAAAGCACCGAGCTGATCTCCATGTGCTGTGCAGCAGCTTCCCACTAGCCATCCATTTCACATTTGGTAGTGTATATACGTCAGTGCTACTCTCTCACTTCGTCCCAGCTTCCCCTTCCCCCACCATGCCCTTAAGTCTGTTCTCTACGTCTGCGTCTTTATTCCTGCCCTGCCACTAGGTTCATCAGTACTGCTTTTTTAAATTCCATATATGTGTGTTACCATGCAGTATTTGTTTTTCTCTTTCTGACTTACTTCACTCTCTATGACAGATTCTAGATCCATCCACCTCACTACAAATAACTCAATTTCATTCCTTTTTATGGCTGAGTAATATTCCATTATATTTATGTGCCACATCTTCTTTATCCAATCATCTGTTGATGAACATTTAGGTTGCTTCCATGTCCTGGCTATTGTAAATAGTGCTGCAATGAACATTGTGGTACATGTATCTTTTTGAATTATGGTTTTCTCAGGGTATATGCCCAGGAGTGGGATTGCTGGGTCATATGGTGGTTCTATTTTTAGTTTTTTAAGGAACCTCCATACTGTTTTCCATAGTAGCTGTATCAATTTACATTCCCACCAACAGTGCAAGAGTGTTCCCTTTTCTCCACACCCTCTCCAGCATTTATTGTTTGTAGATTTTTTGGATGAGGGCCAGTTTTATTGATCTTTGTTATTGTTTTCTTTGTTTCTATTTCATTTATTTCTGCTCTGATCTTTATGATTTCTTTCCTGCTAATTTTGGGTTTTCTTTGTTCTTTGTCTAGTTGCTTTAGGTGTAAAGTTAGATTGTTTATTTGAGATTTTTCTTGTTTCTTGAGGTAAGCTTGAATTGCTATGAACTTCCCTCTTAGAACTGCTTTTGCTGCGTCCCATAGGTTTTGGATTATCGTGTTTTCGTTGTCATTTGTTTCTAGGAATTTTTTAATTTCCTCTTTGATTTCCTCAGTGATCTCTTCGTTATTTAGCAGTGCACTGTTTAGCCTCCATGTATTTGTGTTTTTTACTGTTTTTTTTCCTTTAATTGATTCCTAATCTCATAGCATTCTGGTCGGAAGAGATGCTTGATATGATTTCAATTTTCTTAAATTTTCCAAGGTTTGATTTGTGACACAAAATGTGATATATTCTGGAGAACGTTCCATGTGCACTTGAGAAGAAAGTGTATTCTTCCGCTTTCGGGTAGAATGTCCTAAAAATATCAATTAAGTCTATCTGGTCTATTGTGTCTTTTTTTTTTTTTTTTTAAACATCTTTATTGAAGTATAATTGCTTTACAATGGTGTGTTAGTTTCTGCTTTATAACAAAGTGAATCAGTTATACATATACATATGTTCCCATATCTCTTCCCTCTTGCATCTCCCTCCCTCCCACCCTCCCTATCCCACCCCTCTAGGTGGTCACAAAGCACTGAGCTGATCTCCCTGTGCTATGTGGCTGCTTCCCACTAGCTATCTATTTTACATTTGGTAGTGTATATATGTCCATGACACTCTCTCACCCTGTCACATCTCACCCCTCCCCCTCCCCATATCCTGAAGTCCATTCTCTAGTAGGTCTGTGTCTTTATTCCCGTCTTGCCACTAGGTTCTTCATGACCTTTTTTTTTTTTTTTTCCCTTAGATTCCATATATATGTGTTAGCATACTGTATTTCTTTTTCTTTTTCTGACTTACTTCACTCTGTATGACAGACTCTAACTCCATCCACCTCATTACAAATAGCTCCATTTCATTTCCTTTTATGGCTGAGTAATATTCCATTGTATATATGTGCCACATCTTCTTTATCCATTCATCCGATGATGGACACCTAGGTTGCTTCCATGTCCTGGCTATTGTAAACAGAGCTGCAATGAATATTTTGGTACATGACTCTTTCTGAATTATGGTTTTCTCAGGATATATGCCCAGTAGTGGGATTGCTGGGTCATATGGTAGTTCTATTTGTAGTTTTTTAAGGAACCTCCATACTGTTCTCCATAGTGGCTGTATCAATTTACATTCCCACCAACAGTGCAAGAGTGTTCCCTTTTCTCCACACCCTCTCCAGCATTTATTGTTTGTAGATTTTTTGATGATGGCCATTCTGACCGGTGTGAGATGATACCTCATTGTAGTTTTGATTTGCATTTCTCTAATGATTAATGATGTTGAGCATTCTTTCATGTGTCTGTTGGCAATCTGTATATCTTCTTTGGAGAAATGTCTATTTAGGTCTTCTGCCCATTTTTGGATTGGGTTGTTTGTTTTTTTGTTATTGAGCTGCATGAGCTGCTTGTAAATCTTGGAGATTAATCCTTTGTCAGTTGCTTCATTTGCAAATATTTTCTCCCATTCTGAGGGTTGTCTTTTGGTCTTGTTTATGGTTTCCTTTGCTGTGCAAAAGCTTTTCAGTTTCATTAGGTCCCATTTGTTTATTTGTGTTTTTATTTCCATTTCTCTAGGAGCTGGGTCAAAAAGGATCTTGCTGTGATTTATGTCATAGAGTGTTCTGCCTATGTTTTCCTCTAAGAGTTTGATAGTGTCTGGCCTTACACTTAGGTCTTTAATCCATTTTGAGTTTATTTTTGTGTATGGTGTCAGGGAGTGTTCTAATTTCATACTTTTACATGTACCTGTCCAATTTTCCCAGCACCACTTATTGAAGAGGCTGTCTTTTCTCCACTGTATATGCTTGCCTCCTTTATCAAAGATAAGGTGACCATATGTGCGTGGGCTTATCTCTGGGCTTTCTATCCTGTTCCATTGATCTATATTTCTGTTTTTGTGCCAGTACCAAACTGTCTTGATTACTGTAGCTTTGTAATATAGTCTGAAGTCAGGGAGCCTGATTCCTCCAGCTCCATTTTTCGTTCTCAAGATTGCTTTGGCTATTCGGGGTGTTTTGTGTTTCCATACAAATTGTGAAATTTTTTGTTCTAGTTCTGTGAAAAATGCCAGTGGTAGTTTGACAGGGATTGCATTGAATCTGTAGATTGCTTTGGGTAGCAGAGTCATTTTCACAATGTTGATTCTTCCAATCCAAGAACATGGTGTATCTCTCCATCTATTTGTATCATCTTTGATTTCTTTCATCAGTGTCCTATAATTTTCTGCATACAGGTCTTTTGTCTCCTTAGGTAGGTTTATTCCTAGATATTTTATTCTTTTTGTTGCAATGGTAAACGGGAGTGTTTTCTTAATTTCACTTTCAGATTTTTCATCTTTAGTATATAGGAATGCAAGAGATTTCTGTGCATTCATTTTGTATCCTGCTACTTTACCAAATTCATTGATTAGCTCTAGTAGTTTTCTGGTAGCATCTTTAGGATTCTCTATGTATAGTATCATGTCATCTGCAAACAGTGACAGCTTTACTTCTTCTTTTGCGATTTGGATTCCTTTTATTTCTTTTTTTCTCTGATTGCCGTGGCTAGGACTTCCAAAACTATGTTGAATAATAGTGGTGAGAGTGGGCAACCTTGTCTTGTTCCTGATCTTAGTGGAAACGGTTTCAGTTTTTCACCATTGAGGGCAATGTTGGCTGTGGGTTTGTCATATATGGCCTTTATTATGTTGAGGAAACTTCCCTCTATGCCTACTTTCTGCAGGGCTTTTATCATAAATGGGTGTTGAATTTTGTCGAAAGCTTTCTCTGCATCGATTGAGATTATCATATGGTTTTTCTCCTTCAATTTGTTAATATGATGTATCACGTTGATTGATTTGCGTATATTGAAGAATCCTTGCATTCCTGGAATAAACCCCACTTGATCATGGTGTATAATCCTTTTAATGTGCTGTTGGATTCTGTTTGCTAGTATTTTGTTGAGGATTTTTGCATCTATGTTCATCAGTGATATTGGCCTGTAGTTTTCTTTCTTTGTGACATCTTTGCCTGGTTTTGGTATCAGGGTGATGGTGGCCTCGTAGAATGAGTTGGGGAGTGTTCCTCCCTCTGCAATATTTTGGAAGAGTTTGAGAAGGATAGGTGTTAGCTCTTCTCTAAATGTTTGATAGAATTCGCCTGTGAAGCCATCTGGTCCTGGGCTTTTGTGTGTTGGAAGATTTTTAATCACAGTTTCAATTTCAGTGCTTGTGATTGGTCTGTTCATATTTTCTATTTCTTCCTGGTTCAATCTCGGCATGTTGTGCATTTCTAAGAATCTGTCCATTTCTTCCAGGTTGTCCATTTTATTGGCATAGAGTCGCTTGTAGTAATCTCTCATGATCGTTTGTATTTCTGCGGTGTCAGTGGTTACTTCTCCTTTTTCATTTCTAATTCTATTAATTTGAGTCTTCTCCCTTTTTCTCTTGAGGAGTCTGGCTAATGGTTTATCAATTTTGTTTATCTTCTCAAAGAACCAGCTTTTAGTTTCATTTATTTTTGCTATTGTTTCCTTCATTTCTTTTTCATTTATTTCTGATCTGATCTTTATGATTTCTTTCCTTCTGCTAGCTTTGGGGTTTTTTTGTTCTTCTTTCTCTAATTGCTTCAGGTGCAAGGTTAGGTTGTTTATTCGAGATGTTTCCTGTTTCTTGATGTAGGCTTGTATTGCTATAAATTTCCCTCTTAGAACTGCTTTTGCTGCATCCCATAGGTTTGGGGTCGTCATGTCTCCATTGTCATTTGTTTCTAGGTATTTTTTGATTTCCCCTTTGATTTCTTCAGTGATCACTTCGTTATTAAGTAGTGTATTGTGTAGCCTCCATGTGTTTGTATTTTTTACAGATCTTTTCCTGTAATTGATATCTAGTCTCATAGCGTTGTGGTCGGAAAAGATACTTGATACGATTTCAATTTTCCTAAATTTACCAAGGCTTGATTTGTGACCCAAGATATGATCTATCCTGGAGAATGTTCCATGAGCACTTGAGAAAAATGTGTATTCTGTTGTTTTTGGGTGGAATGTCCTATAAATATCAATTAAGTCCATCTTGTTTAATGTATCATTTAAAGCTTGTGTTTCCTTATTTATTTTCATTTTGGATGATCTGTCCATTGGTGAAAGTGGGGTGTTAAAGTCCCCTACTATGATTGTGTTACTGTCGATTTCCCCTTTTATGGCTGTTAATATTTGCCTTATGTATTGAGGTGCTCCTATGTTGGGTGCATAAATACTTACAATTGTTATACCTTCCTCTTGGATCGATCCCTTGATCATTATATAGTGTCCTTCTTTGTCTCTTGTAATAGTCTTTATTTTAAAGTCTATTTTGTCTGATATGAGAATTGCTACTCCAGCTTTCTTTTGATTTCCATTTGCATGGAATATCTTTTTCCATCCCCTCACTTTCAGTCTGTATGTGTCTCTAGGTCTGAAGTGGGTCTCTTGTAGACAGCATATATATGGGTCTTGTTTTTGTATCCATTCAGCCAGTCTGTGTCTTTTAGTGGGAGCATTTAATCCATTTACATTTAAGGTAATTATCGATATGTATGTTCCTATTCCCATTTTCTTAAATGTTTTGGGTTTGTTATTGTAGGTGTTTTCCTTCTCTTGTGTTTCTTGCCTAGAGAAGTTCCTTTAGCATTTGTTGTAAAGCTGGTTTGGAGGTGCTGAACTCTCTCAGCTTTTGCTTGTCTGTAAAGGTTTTAATTTCTCCATCAAATCTGAATGAGATCCTTGCTGGGTAGAGTCACCTTGGTTGTAGGTTTTTCTCCTTCATCACTTTAAGTATATCCTGCCACTCCCTTCTGGCTTGCAGCGTTTCTGCTGAAAGATCAGCTGTTAACCTTATGGGGATGCCCTTGTGTGTTATCTGTTGTTTTTCCCTTGCTGCTTTTAATATGTTTTCTTTATATTTAATTTTTGATAGTTTGATTAATATGTGTCTTGGTGTGTTTCTCCTTGGATTTATCCTGTATGGGACTCTCTGTGCTTCCAGGACTTGATTAACTGTTTCCTTTCCCATATTAGGGAAGTTTTCAACTATAATCTCTTCAAATATTTTCTCAGTCCCTTTCTTTTTCTCTTCTTCTTCTGGGACCCCTATGATTCGAATGTTGGTGCGTTTAATGTTGTCCCAGAGGTCTCTGAGACTGTCCTCAGTTCTTTTCATTCTTTTTTCTTTATTCTGGTCTGCAGTAGTTATTTCCACCATTTTATCTTCCAGGTCACTTATCCGTTCTTCTGCCTCAGTTATTCTGCTATTGATCCCGTCTAGAGTATTTTAAATTTCATTTATTGTGTTTTTCATCGTTGCTTGGTTCCTCTTTAGTTCTTCTACGTCCTTGTTAAATGTTTCTTGCATTTTGTCTATTCTATTTCCAAGACTTTGGATCATCCTTACTATCATTATTCTGAATTCTTTTTCAGGTAGACTGCCTAGTTCCTCTTCATTTGTTAGGTCTGGTGTGTTTTGACCCTGCTCCTTCACCTGCTGTGTGTTTTTTTGTCTTCTCCTTTTGCTTATCTTACTGTGTTTGGGGTCTCCTTTTCACAGGCTGCAGGTTCGTAGTTCCCGTTGTTTTTGGTATCTGTCCCCATGGCTAAGGTTGGTTCAGTGGGTTGTGTAGGCTTCCTGTTGGAGGGGACTAGTGCCTGTGTTCTGGTGGATGAGGTTGGATCTTGTCTTTCTGGTGGGCACGTCCACGTCTGGTGGTGTGTTTTGGGGTGTCTGTGGCCTTATTATGATTTTAGGCAGCCTCTCTGTTAATGGATGGGATCGTGTTCCTGTCTTGCTAGTTGTTTGGCTTAGGGTGTCCAGCACTGTAGCTTGCTGGTCGTTGAGTGAAGCTGGGTCTTGATGTTGAGATGGAGATCTCTGAGAGATTTTCGCCGTTTGGTATTACGTGGAGCTGGGAGGTCTCTTGTGGACCAGTGTCCTGAAGTTGGCTCTCCCACCTCAGAGGCACAGCCCTGATGCCTGGCTGGAGCACCAAGAGCCTTTCATCCACACGGCTCAGAATAAAAGGGAGAAAAAATAGAAAGAAAGAAAGAAAGAGGATAAAATAAAATAAAATAAAGCTATTTTAATAAAAAATAAGAAAAAAATTATTAAGAGTAAATTTATTAAGAAAAAAATTTTTTTTAATTTTTTAAAAATAGATTTATTAATTTTTTATAATAAAAAATAAGAAAAAAATTAAGAAAAAAATTTATTAAGAAAAAAATTTTTTTAATTTTTTAAAATAAAAAATATGAAAAAACTTATTAAAAAATTTTTAAAAATTTTTTAAAAATAGAAAATAAGGAAAAAATTATTAAGAAAACATTTATTAGGAAAAAAATTTTTTTAAGTAAAAAAAAAAAAAAAACGGACAGACCTAACCCTAGGACTAACGGTGAGAGCAAAGCTATACAGACAAAATCTCACCCAGAAGCATACACATATACACTCACAAAAAAAGGAAAAGGGGAAAAATTAATATATCCTGCTCCCAAAGTCCACCTCCTAAATTTGGGATGATTCGTTGTCTATTCAGGTATTCCACAGATGCAGGCACATCAAGTTGTTTGTGGAGCTTTAATCCGCTGCTTCTGAGGCTGCTGGGAGAGATTTCCCTTTCTCTTCTTTGTTCGTACAGCTCCCGGGGTTCAGCTTTGGATTTGGACCCGCCTCTGCATGTAGGTCGCCTGAGGGCGTCTGTTCCCTGCCCAGACAGAACGGGGTTAAAGGAGCAGCTGATGCGGGGGCTCTGGCTCAGTCAGGCCAGGGGGAGGGAGCGGTACGGAGGAGGCGGGGCGAGCCTGCAGCGGCAGAAGCCGGCATGACGTTGCAGCAGCCTGAGGCACGCCGTGCGCTCTCCCGGGGAAGTTGTCCCCGGATCACGGATCACGGGAGCCTGGCCATGGCGGGCTGCACTGGCTCCCGGGAGGGGCAGTGTGGAGAGTGACCTGTGCTCGCACACAGGCTTTTTGGTGGCGGCAGCAGCAGCCTTAGCGTCTCATGCCTGTCTCTGGGGTCCGCGCTGATAACAGCGGCTCGCGCCCGTCTCTGGGGTCCGCGGTGATAGCCGCGGCCCGCACCCGCCTCTGGGGTCCGTGCTGATAGCCGCGGCTCGCGCCCGTCTCTGGAGCTCGTTTAGGCGGCGCTCTGAATCCCCTCTCCTTGCGTGCCGCGAAACAAAGAGGCAAGAAAAAGTCTCTTGCCTCTTCGGCAGCTGCAGTCTTTTTCCCGGACTCCCTCCCGGCTAGCACCAAAGCCCGAGCCTCAGCTCCCAGCCCCCGCCCGCCCCAGCGGCTGAGCAGACAAGCCTCTCGGGCTGGTGAGTGCTGCTCGGCGCCGATTCTCTGTGCGGGAATCTCTCTGCTTTGCCCTCGGCACCCCTGTGGCTGCACTCTCCTCCGTGGCTCTGAAGCTTCCCCCCTCTGCCACCCGCAGTCTCTGCCCATGAAGGGGCTTCCTAGTGTGTGGAAACCTTTCCTCCTTCACAGCTCCCTCCCACTGGTGCAGGTCCTGTCCCTATTCTTTTGTCTCTGTTTTTTCTTTTTTCTTTTGCCCTACCCAAGTACGTGGGGATTTTCTTGCCTTTTGGGAGGTCTGACGTCTTCTGCCAGCATTCAGTGGGTGTTCTGTAGGAGCAGTTCCACGTGTAGATGTATTTCTACTGTATCTTTGGGAAGGAAGGTGATCTCCGCGTCTTACTCTTCCGCCATCTTGCCCCTCCTCTGTGTCTTTTAAAGCTTGTGTTTCCTTATTTATTTTCTGCCTGGATGATCTGTCTATTGGTGTAAGTGGGGTGTAAAGTCCCCCACTATTATTGTGTTACTGTCGATTTGTCCTTTTATGGCTGTTAGCATTTGCCTTTTTTATTGAGGTGCTCCTATGTTGGGTGCATAAATATTTATAATTGTTATGTTTTCTTCTTGGATTTGATCCTTTGATCATTATGTAGTGTCCTTCCTTATCTCTTGTAACAGTCTTTATTTTAAAGTCTATTTTATCTGATATGAGTATTGCTACTTCAGATTTCTTGTGATTTCCATTTACATGGAATATCTTTTTCCATCCCCTCACTTTCAGTCTGTATGTGTCCCTAGGTCTGAAGTACGTTTCTTGTAGACAGCATATATAAGGGTCTTGTCTTTGTATCCATTCAGCCAGTCTGTGTCTTTTGCTTGGAGCATTTAATCCGTTTACATTCCAGATGATTATCGATATATACATTCCTATTACCATTTTCTTAATTGATTTGGGTTTGTTTTTGTGGGTCTTTTTCTTCTCTTGTGTTTCCCGCTTAGAGAAGTTCCTTTAGCATTTGTTGTAAAGCTGGTTTGGTGATGCTGAATTCTCATAGCTTTTGCTTGCTGTAAAGCTTTTGATTTATCCATCGAATCTGAATGAGATCCTTGCTGGGTAGAGTAATCTTGGTTGTAGGTTTTTCCCTTTCATCACTTTAAGCATGTCCTGCCACTACATTCTGGCTTGCAGAGTTTCTGCTGAAAGATCAGCTGTTAACCTTATGAGGATTCCCTTGTATGTTATTTGTTGCTTTTCCCTTGCTGCTTTTAATATTTTTTCTTTGTGTTTAATTTTTGATAGTTTGATTAATATGTGTCTTGGTGTGTTTCTCCTTGGATTTATCCTGTATGGGACTCTCTGCACTTCCTGGACTTGACTGACTGTTTCCTTTCCCATGTTAGGGAAGTTTTCAGCTATAATCTCCTCAAATATTTTCTCAGTCCCTTTCTTTTTCTCTTCTTCTTCTGGGATCCCTATAATTCGAATGTTGGTGTGTTTAATGTTGTCCCAGAGGTCTCTGAGACTGTCCTCAATTCTTTTCATTCTTTTTTCTTTATTCTGCTCTGCGGTTATTATTTCTATTATTTTATCTTCCAGCTCACTTATCCGTTCTTCTGCGTCAGTTATTAGCTATTAATTCCTTCTAGAGTATTTTTAATTTTATTTATTGTGTTGTCCATCACTGTTTGTTTGCTCTTTAGTTCTTCTAGATCCTTGTTGAATGTTTCTTGTATTTTCTCCATTCTGTTTCCAAGATTTTGGATCATCTTTACTATCATTGCTCTGAATTCTTTTTCAGGTCGGTCAACTATTTCATCTTCATTTCTTTGGTGTTGTAGGTTTTTACCTTGCTTCTTCATCTGTAACATATTTTTTTGCCGTTTCATTTTTTTTTTTTTTTTTGATGGGTAGGGCTGTATTCCTGTCTTACTGGTTGTTTGGCCTGAGGCTTCCAGCATTGGATTTTGCAGGCAGTTGGATAGAGCTGGATCTTGGTGCTGAGGTGAGGAACTCAGGGAAGCCTCACTCTGGTTAATATTCCCTGGGGTTCTCTGTTAGTCCAGTGGTTTGGACTCGGAGCTCCCACCACAGGAGCTCGGCAGCGACCTGCAGCCTGGGAACTAAGGTTTCACAGGCTGTGTGGTGTGACAAAAAAAAAAAAGGAGCAATACAATACCAAAGAATAAAAAACAAAATAAAATTAGGTAAAAAAATATATTGGAAAAATAAAAATATAATTGTAACAATTGCAACAAAGTAAAATAAAACCACAACAGAAAAAAAGAAAATAAAAAGGGGGGTGGGGAAAAGGCCAAAAGGAACAGAACAATAACAAAGTATAAAGAATAAAATAAAGTTAGAAAAATAAAGGATTTATTAGAAAAAATAAAAATATAAATGAATCAACAACAATGAATCAACAAGGTAAAAGAGAACCCCAATCTAAAAGAAGAAAAAAGAAAAAAAACAGCCTTGGCTTCGGGGCATGGAGTTCAGGCGGTTGTGGAACTCAGGCAGGGGTGAGGTTTAGGGTGGGGCGGGACCTAGGTGGATGGGGGTGACGTTTGAGCATGGGGCGGGGCCTCTGCTTAGGACCTGCACACAGAAGGGGAGAGGCAGCACATCAAAGAAGGGCCTCCAGAGTGTGTGGAGTTCCGGAGTTTGGAGGGAAGGCCCTGGGTGAGGGTGTGTGGGTGGGGTTTAGGCCCATTTTGTTGGAGGGGGTCTCAGAACAGGTCCCTGATTGTAAATATAGGGCCCTGGGTAAGGATGTAGGGGCGGGGCTTGGGCTCTGCACGGTAGGAGGGAGGCTCCGAGAGCAGAGGATTAGGCCGGGGAGCCCAACAGGCTCCCCAGAGCCCAAGTGAACAGGGAAAGCGCTGGCCACGTTCCCTTCCTTTTTTCCACGTCCCTGCCCACCGTCTCCCCCAGGGTCTCCCCTGTCGCCGCTGGACCCCTAACTGTGGGTGGGTCCCGCTGGGTGTAGGAACTCCTCCCCTCCCCCAGCCACCCCTCAGGGATGCCGGTCCCAGAGGTCTGGCCTTTACTTTTGCTCCCCCTTCCCTCCCTCCCACTCCCTCAGGACCTGCCCGGCTGGAGAGGGCCTCAATGGGCAGAGGATCAGGCCCGGGATCTCAGCAAACTTCCAGTGGCCCAAGCGGGCAGGGGAAACCTGGCCATGCTCCCTTTTGATCCTCTGCCCTACCAGTGGTCCCCCAATTTCCCCCTTCGGGCGTGGGATCCCTTCCCCTCCCTCAGCCTCCCCTCAGGAGCACTGGTCCTGTCCTGCCTCCAATTCTCCTCCCACTTCACTCCCCCCAGGCCCCATGTCCTACCCGGTCACTGGGGGTTTCCTCCTGTTCCCTTAGGTGTCCATGGTCCCCCACCGGTGCCTGGTAGGTGCCCTAGTTATGCGGAGATGCGAATTCCACGTCCTCTTGGTACGCCATCTTGACTTCACCCCCAATAGAAAGATATTTCATAAGCTTCTATTTATTTTCTACACAAAGCACCATTAAGTTAAAAAAAATCAGACCCTATACACTGGTATCTCAGCCCTTTGCCATTGAGGTGTTTTTTGCTTCAATAATCTGAACAGTGAAGATCTTCCCTATTTTAAGAGGAAAAAGGAAGATCTTTCAAGATCCAGCCCTTTGTAACCCACCTGCTTATATCACCCACCTGGGGTGGGTGACTTCCTTTTATACTTAAAATGGTTAACAGCAATAATATAAGATTATAACTTTTTCACTTGTGGCAGGAGGAAGTGGGCTTCCTGTATTCCTTAGCAGAAATATTACAAAGTAGCAACCATGCAGAAATTTTCACAGCTTACAGAATAAAAGCTGCATAGTATGTCATATTTTTGTTGTTTTATATTGTAACTATCTTGAGAATGGAACAGCCCAGGGTCTCTTAGTTTATCCATTTCCCAGATATAATGAGTTGAATTGTGTTCCCCCCCCCACCAAAAGATATATTGAAGTTCTAATCTCTGGTTCCTGTGTATGTTATCTTATTTAGAAATAGGGTCTTTGCAAATGTAATGAAGTTAAGATCAGGTAATTAGAGCGAGCCTTAATCCAATATGGCTGGTGTCCTTATAAGGTGAGGAGAACACCATGGGAAGACAGAAACACACAGGGACAGTGCCACTGATGACAGAGGCAGAGATCAGAGTGGTGCACCTGCAAGCTCAGGAGCACCAACAGTCAATGGCCAACACAAGAAGCCAGGAAGAAGGAAGAGGATCATAAGAGACTACTACAAACAACTATATGATACTAAAATGGACAATCTGGAAGAAATTGACAAATTCTTGGAAAGGTACAACTTACCAAGACTGAACCAGGAAGAATAAGAAAAAATAAACAGACCAACCAAAAGATATGAAGTTGAAACTGTAATTAAAAATCTTCCAACAAAAAAAAGTCCAGGACCAGATGGCTTCACAGGTGAATTCTATCAAACATTTAGAGAAGAGCTAGCACCTATCCTTCTCAAACTCTTCCAAAAAATTGCAGAGGAAGGAACACTCATAAACTCATTCTATGGGGCCACCATCACCCTGATACCAAAACCAGACAAACATATTACAAAAAAAGAAAATTAGAGACCACTATCACTGATGAACATAGATGCAAAAATCCTCAACAAAATACTGGCAATCCGAATCCAACAATACATTAGAAGTATCATACCATGATCAAGTGGGACTTATCCCAGGGATGCAAGGATTCTTCAATATATGCAAATCAATGTGACACACCGTATTAACAAGTTGACGAATAAAAACCATATGATCATCTCAATAGATGCAGAAAAAGCTTGTGACAAAATTCAACAGCCATTTATGATAAAAGCTCTCCAGAAAGTGGGCATAGAGGGAACCTACCTCAACATAATAAAGGCCATATATGACAAACCCACAGAAAACATAATTCTCAATGGTGAAAAACTGAAAGCATTTCCTCTAAGATCAGGAACAAGACAAGGATGTCCACTCTCACAACTATTATTCAACATAGTTTTGGAAGTCCTAACCATAGCCATCAGAGAAGAAAAAGAAATAAAAGGAATACAAATTGGAAAAGAAGAAGTAAAACTGTCACTGTTTGCAAATGACATGATACTATACATAGAAAATCCTAAAGAAGCCACCAGAAAACTACTAGAGCTCTTGAATGAATTTGGCAAAGTTGCAGGATACAAAATTAATGCACAGAAATCTCTTGCATTCCTATACACTAAAAATGAAAGGTCAGCAAGAGAAATTAAGGAAACAATCCCACTTACTGTCACAACAAGAATAAAATACCTAGGAGTAAACCTACCTAAGGAGGCAAAAGACCTGTACTCAGAAAACTATAAAACACCGATGAAAGAAATCAAAGATGACACAAACAGATGGAGAGGATATACCATGTTCTTGGATGGGAAGAATCAATATCTGAAAATGACTATGCTACCAAAGCAATCTACAGATTCATTGCAATCCCTATCAAATTACCAATGGCATTTTTCACAGAATTAAAAGAAAAGATTTTACAATTTGTATAGAAACAGAAAAGACCACGAATAGCCAAAACAATATTGAGAAAGAAAAACGAAGCTGGAAGAGTAAGGCTCCCTGACTTCAGACTATACTACAAAGCCACAGTAATCAAGACAGTATGGTATTGGCACAAAAACAGAAATATAGATCAACGGTACAGGATAGAAAATCCAGAGATAAACCTACACAGCTATGGTCACCTAATCTATGACAAAGGAGGCAAGAACATACAGTGGAGAAAAGACAGTCTCTTCAATAAGTGGTGCTGGGAAAAATGGACAGCTACGTGCAAAAGAATGAAATTAGAACACTGCCTAACACCATACACAAAAATAAACTCAAAATGGATTAAAGACCTAAATGTAAGACCAGACACTATAAAACTCTTAGAGGAAAACATAGGAAAAACACTCTTTGACATAAATCACAGCAAGTTCTTTTTTGACCCACCTCCTAGAGTAATGAAAATAAAAACAAAAATAAACAAATGGCACCGAATGAAACTTAAAAGCTTTTGCACAGCAAAGGAAACCATAAACAAGACAAAAAGGCCACCCTCAGAATGGGAGAAATTATTTGCAAATGAAGCAACAGACAAAGTATTAATCTCCAGAATATACAAACAGCTCATGCAGCTCAGTATCAAAAAAACAACACAATCAAAAAATGGGCAGAAGACCTAAATAGACATTTCTCCAAAGAAGACATACAGATGGCCAAGAGGCACATGAAAAGATGCTCAACATCACTAATTATTAAAGAAATGCAAATGAAAACCACAACCTCACTCCGTCAGAATGGCCATCATCAAAAAATCTACAAACAATAATGCTGGAGAGGGTGTGGAGAAAAGGGAACCCTCTTGCACTGTTGGTGGGAATATAAATTGATACAGCCACTATGAATAACTGTATGGAGGTTCCTTAAAAAACTAAAAATAGAGCTACCATATGACCCAGCAATCCCACTCCTGGGCATATACCCTGAGAAGACCATAATTCAAAAAGACACATGTACCCCAATGTTCATTGCAGCACTATTTACAATAGCCAGGACATGGAAACAACCTAAGTGTCCATCAACAGATGAAAGGATAAAGAAGATGTGGTACATATATACAATGGAATATTACTCAGCCATAAAAAGGAACAAAATTGTGTCATTTGTAGAGATGTGATGGACCTAGAGTCTGTCATACAGAGTGAAGTAAGTCAGAAAGAGAAAAACAAATACCATGTGCTAACACATATATATGGAATCTAGAAAAAGAAAAAAAAGTAGTTCTGAAGAACCTAGGGGCAGGACAGGAATAAAGATGCAGACGTAGAGAATGGACTTGAGGACATGGGGAGGGGGAATGGTAAGCTGGGACGAAGTGAGAGAGTGGCATGGACATATATACACTACCAAATGTAAAATAGCTAGTGGGAAGCAGCCACATAGCACAGGGAGATCAGCTTGGTGCTTTGTGACCACCTAGAGGGATGGGTTAGGGAGGATGGGAGGAAGATGCTAGAGGCAGGGTATATGGGGATATATGTATATGTATAGCTGATTCACTTTGTTATAAAGCAGAAACTAACACACCATTGTAAAGCAATTATACTCCAGTAAAGATGTTTAAAAAAAAAAAACAAAGATTTTCTTTGAGCCCTGTGTCACCCAGGGTAATAGTAAACTGAATAGACTGCCTGAATACTATATAAAGATTTGTTTCACATTTTATTTTGCTGGAGGTGCTCCATTATACTTTGTCTATATAACAATCTATATTTAATGTGGACAAATTATATCTATACAACAATCTTCTAGACTGGCTTAGAATGTACACAGAAATTATTTTTAGCCTTTGTTTTAATGTATTGACGGCCTTCTGTGATTACTGTAGTAGGATTTTGATCTCTTCTGTAGTTGAATGTATTCTAATTTAGCCTAGCATCTTTCCACAGATATTGTTCAAATGTATGTTCTCGTAATTTTATAAATCAGAGACCCATCGCTGGTCTCCATACATAGTGCCTTGTGACATGGAGAGGATTAGTACCTCCTCAAGAGACACTGGGTCAAATTCCCCTTTATAGACTGGATGGCCCCATTAATACCATAAATTTAATTGTTTTACCAATTTTTGGCAGGACAGAATAATAAATTATGACTAAATAAGTCCCCCCAAGATCTCTATGAACCTTTCTCATAAATATACATTTCACAGAGTTGCAGTAAATAGAACATGCAATATTTAAGTTCCTAAGATAATTGTTTATTCAAAAACTATGAAAACTTGCCATTTAATGTTCTGTTAGAAGATACAGGGAGAGAGACCTGACTATTTCTTTCATCTGAGATGAGATGATGGACTTAGAGTGAATGTCATCACTGCCAACCGTACCTCCCTTTAGAGAAGTTATACCAAAGGCCAGTGTGCTTTCTCCCTTTGAAGCACATGTCTGGTTTTGAGAAAACCTTATGACTATTTTTCATAGTTTGGAGATCCACACCTGCTCCAATATATAAAAGAAGAAGATGTATACTGAGTGGAAGACTGGACTCAAAGTGTTAATGTTTGAATGTAGGGTAATATTTTAAAATTTAAGACTAAAAGGGAATAGAATAACACTCGACTAGTCTCTAATTCTCTCGGTAACTTAACATGTCTGCCTCTTAGCTTATTTAGAAAAACAAAACAAAACAAAAATTAAGTTTAACTCAGAGAGGGAAGCCATCCCTAAATTGGCACGTATTTACACATATATGTACAGTATCATCTCTCCTGGTATGTCCTTCCTCTTCCTTCCAGAGCTAGAAGCATCCACACTGCTAATTCCTTCAAGATTCCAGTCAAACACCACTCTCACCATGAAGCATTTTCCAAAGTCAGAATATTTCCCCATCAGAGTCCTCATTGGATCCTGCATGCATCTTTCCAATAACCTTGATTGTATTGTTTTTATTACAGTGCCTGGCACATGGTCTAAGAGTTGTGTGATAAATGAATGAGTCAACCTTATCAGGTACCCTATGAAGGCCATGTGGTTGGACAGGTGACATGAGGGACACCTAACTTTAGAATCTTAACATTATCACTTGATAAATTAAATTATAGACTATTTCAGAGCTTAAAATTTACAGATACTCTCATCACTTTCAGCAAAAATGGGACTCAACAAGACTCAATCTACCAAAGACTTTGTGGGAGCAGAAAAGGAAATAAACCATTCCTTCACAAGAATGAAGAATATTATTTGTGGGATGACTATGATTATTTTCTCCATTCATCTGCATAACATGGTGTCTTAGCTGTGTGCTTTCCAATGGCCCTTGATGCCGGATTACTCATGTCTGCTCTCTGTGTAATGTGGTCTCCCCCAGGACAAATTGTCTGTTGTAGGGAGGCTCGTATGCTCTTTATGGCAGCATTTGCATATTTTTTTCATTTCCATAGAAACCTCTCCACTGACTCAGAACCGCCTCTTTCCTCTTAAGACAGAGATATTTATCTTTCAAGCAGTGAGATATGCGTAACATAAGACAGATGGTCTTATGTCCTCACCTTATAAGACTCTCCTCTTTAAAGGAATTTATGGTGGTCTGCCTTTCGGTTATTTATTTATATTTTGCTCCATGACCACTTTTCCAGTAATGAGTTTAAATATAAGCAACATAAACCCATCTGGAAATAAAATTATGCACTAGCTTCACGACAAAAGATAATTACATTATAATCAAGCTGTCATTTTTTGAGATAGTAGCAGATGAAGCATGCTATGAACCAACATGTAAAGTGTATAGATTGTTCTTTCGAATATCTTCTGCAGTGGCTGGGAGTGCCAAGATTCCTAATGCATAATATCAGACTTTGTAACTGGAAATTTTCTGGGAGTGCCCAAACATCTAGTTTCTGAGAGTAATGGCTACTAATACTCAGAGGACTAAAGGCTAGAATTAGAATTTCTGTGCTCTGACTTAGACCTCAGCGTGGCTACACTAGCACTACTTGGGTTGTGCCCAGTTTCACAGAATGAGTCTTAATTTTACTTTCTTAAACCTGTCTTTATTCTTAGGTTATTGTTTAGGTAGAATGTGGAGAGTTGGCTGATTTGGCAGAAACTGGTATTTTTAGGAAAAAGAAAAGGCTGTCCTTGAAGTTAGTTTTATCATTCCAAGTTCAGTTTTCTCTTGCAGCCATGAGATGGGTCCCTGGTTTTTCAAGGCTGGGAGAGCTTTTCCTCTTCCCTGAGCTCAAGATAGCTAATAAGATAAACGGACACAGTCTACCTCCAACCATGTACTTGGCTGGACCATCAGAAAGGGAGAATAACACAAATGAGGCAGGAACAAGATAGAAGACTCTCCAGAAAAGGAACTGCTAATACTTATTCTGTCACTGCTTCTGCCACATGGAGAACTCATCACCTCAGAATAAATATGCTACTTAAAGAGTCCCAGGAAAGTAGGTTTCTTTTGCCTCCTTTCCTTGACACCGTCATTATCCAAAGGCATCAGAAAATGCCTGTCCCGGGACAGCATGACCACATATATCTCCTGGGATTCTGTGAGCCCTTGGCTGCTGACTGAACAGTCACTGACTCTTAAGTCACTTCTCTGTGTCCCCCAGCTTCTCTGAACTCTAAGCACTGATTTCTCCAATCTGCAGTCAACTTCCTTCCTGTAGTAATGAATTGTATATTAACCTCATGCCTCAGATCATGGAAAACATCGCTGAGTTCTCGGCCAGGATCCTGATTGCTGCATTAGTGACCCTGGTTCAGATTTCTGTTTTCTTCGATATCTCTCCATCTTGGAAATAGTATGGAATAATAATATCTAATACTTTTTGTGCAATTACTATATATTTCAGGCCTTGACTTGAACACTTTGTGTGTATTAAGTCATTTTATACACAACTACAAGAGAGATTTCAGGACCTGTGGTCTTAACCACTGATTTATACAACTGGTATAGATAGGCTACATTGGAATATTATGAGATTGGTTGGAGTCATGGTTACAGGGAAGGAATAAGAGACACTGTAGGGAATATAGTATCCTAGGAAGTTGGATTCTTTATGGCCCTACTTCTGGCTATGCCATGCCAAATCCAATGAAAACTGAATAGAGGAACTTTTAAAAAAACTTCATCTTTGGTTTACTCTGATTAAGGCTCAGGGAAGACACATCTACATGGCTGAGCTCAAAAATAGTCAAGCTGGAACTAAAAAGGTAGAAGAGTGGTTAAGAGAAATGCTTCAGACCTGGGTTCAGATCCATCTCCATCATTGACTACTAATGGGACTCCTCTACCTCAGTTTCCTCATTTGTCAAATGCAGCATCCATGTCATGAAATTATTGTAAAGATTGAATTAATTTATAGTCAGTTCTTGAAACATAACAAGTACTTAATAAATGTTAATTACTAGTATATTAAATATTGTTATTATAAAAAGATACATAAAGCAGGAAATACGCCAAATTTATGTTTGATTTTTGATTTGGGCTGTTTTCAGTTAAAGACATAAATCCTAGCTCTACCATTTACTGATATGTGAACAAGTAACTTAGCCCCCTGGACTTTAGCTTCTTTATCTTTTAAATGGTGATAATAATACCTACTCTATACAGTTAGAATAAAATGAGGTAGCATATATAAATTACCTGGCACATAAGTGAGCACTTAAATATTATAAAAAACATCAAAGCATACAACAATAGCTATTATTCTTCATGTGTCAGCTCCAGATACTCAGTTAATTAGATAAGACACTTATCAAGATAATTGAATAAATTTTATTTTTGGACCTCATTAAACCAAAAGTCCCTTTCTATCTTAAAAATTGAAGTTTTAGAAGATGATTCATTTGAATTGCAATTAAATAGCAGTCATCTAAATAATTAAACAATAGAGTATCTATGTATAGCAACTGTTAGACAGTTTTTCTCTATCTGTTTTAAAGAATTGTGGGTGCATGCTATGCAAATGGATTTTCAGGGATTTTTTATTAGCATAAATAGACTGAATTTAAGTAACTCAAGCAGAATAGACAGTATGAGTCATAGTATTTTCATTTTTTCTTGAATGCCTTGAGTTCTATGACAGCCATGTTTTGGGAACCCAGTAACAATGAGGCCTTGTGAGGAGATCTGAAAACACGTATTGCAGCATGCTGTTACCTCAGATACTCAGATGTGCCCTGAGATACACACTCTCCACTCACAGAGTTTAATGGGGATGAAGACATCCTACCCCATTCTGTATGATACACAGAGCAGCAGGTTTGTCAGATGGGCTGGTAACTGTTCTTTCCTTAATACCGAGCAAGAGGTACCTCAGCTTAATTGACTGATATTCCATAGTATTTCTCATTGCAGAGTTAAAATCACGACTGTGGTCAGGATCAAGAGGTCATAATGTAAGATCAAATGACTCTTTTATGATAAATCAAAATATCAAATGGACCAGAAATATACCTTCTTTGCACTATTTTGTGTTATGTACCTTCTCACACAACCTTCAATGAAACATTTGATTTATGTGTTGTGAATTTATTTAGAAAAGAAACTTTCAAAATATGACATTACTACCCTAAGGCTTGCTTTTTTTTTTGGTCTTCCGTGAAATCACATAGGAAGAAAGAACATAGAATCTTGGTATTGATTATTTTATTACTTTGTCTAGTTTGAGGCAGCTGCCGTGAGGAATAAATCTTCCTCTCTCTCTCTCTTTTGCTCTCTCACTCTTGCTCTCTCTCCCACTCCTCTAGTCTGACTTGAAATATCCACATGGATGGCCTGTGCTGTGTCACATGCACAGAGCTCTGGGTCTTTACCACCTCTTTCCAGTTAGCTCACCTCCACTCCACTCTATAAATGCATGGGCAGCCACACCTTGAAACTTATCTTCAGGCTTAAGTGTGTGAACTCCAGTATCTTAGACTTTAAGCTTCATCTCTTTAATTGACTTCTGTCTCCCATTTTCAATCCCCTATTGCACTTAAACTTACCAGCCAATGGAGAGTAGTGGAAACGGCATGGATTATACTAGCAGACCTGACCCTGAATGCTGGCTGTATACTTCTATGATTGTGCACAAGTTATGTAAACTTTTCACGCTTCCATTTTCTCCATTGTAAAATAGTGATAATGTTACCCATGTTAAAATAAGCATGCGATAAATATTATCTTTCCTCTGCTTTCTCCAACCCTTCTTCCTTTCCCTTCCCTTCCCTTCCATGTGTTCCCCACAAAAGCTCAGAGCTCCCTGATACTTCCTTTTTGTTTTTTAGTCATTTCTAGCTTAATATTTCTCTCAATCTCGCCTGGACCCCGAGATTCACATTTCAACTCTGTACTCACTAGATCTCGAGATTATGTCCCTCACATCTCTGCCATACTAACTTTGATAATCCTTAGCCCTGGATAAATTCAAACATCCATTTACTCTGGTTTGTTCAGTGTTGATGGCTCAAATCACATGGCAATACTTTATACTAATTTTTTATTGCAGTTGAGCCTTGACACACTTTGGCTGAAGTAAACTAACACTCCTTTCCTGAATCATTTGTTAGTATAAAGCAGTTGACATTTAATGGGACTAGAAAAGGAGGTAGGAGGCACAGGAAAAATGACTTTTACAGTTTATCAAGTGCTTCATAGCAGAACTTTATTTTTAAACAAAAAAGTCTATTGACCATACTGATGACCCCCAAATTATTCTTAGCTAACTTCAATGGAGCCCTGAAAGTTGCCTGACAATTCTTTTCTTCTTTTCTGGTCAACTCTTTAACTTATTCTTCAGTCAGGCACTTCTTTTAATCTCCTACTCTCCATAAGCTGCCAATTCCACTCCAAACTGCATTCCTTAATTTTAGCCATTCTGATAGGTTTGCAGTGTTACCTGTATTAGTTTACTAAGGATGCCATAAGTAAGTATCATACACTGGATGGCTGAAACAACAGAAGTTGATTTTCTCAGCTTCACTGGTGAATTCTACAGAACATTCAAAGATTTAATACCTATCCTTGTCAAACTCTTCCAAAAAATTGAAGAGGTGGGAAATCTTCCAAACACATTTCATGAAATAAGCATTACCCTGACACCAAAACCAGATAAGGACACCACAAAAAAAAGAAAATTACCTATTTTCTAAGGCCAATATCCTTGATGAAAATATGCAAAAATCCTCAACCAAATATTAGCAAACTGAATCCAGCAATATATTAAAAGGATCATACACCACAATCAAGTAGGATTTATTCCACAGATGCAAGAATGGTTCAACCTTTGTATATCAGTCAACATAATACACCATATTAACAAAATGAAGGATAAAAAAATCATATGATTATCTCAATAGATGCAGAAAAAGCATTTAATGAAATTCAACGTACATTTATGATAAAAACTCTTAACCAAGTGGGTAAAGATGGAATGTACCTCAATACAATAAAGACCATATGTGACAAACCCACAACTAACATCATACTCAACCATGAAATGCTGAAAGCCTTTCCTCTAAGATCAGGAACAAGACAAGGATATCCACTGTCACCACTTTTACTCAACATAGCATTAGAATTCCTAGCCACAGCAATTGGGAAAGAAAAAGAAATAAAACATCCAAATTGGAAGGGAAGAAGTAAAACTGTCACTGTTTGCATATGACATGACACTATATATAGAAATTCCTAAAGATTCCACCACAAAGCTATTAGAACTAATAAATGAATTCAGTAAATTCTCCAGATACAAAATCACTATACAGAAATCTGTAGCATTTCTGTACACTAATAAATAACTGTGAGAGAAATCAAGAAAACTATCAATTCACGATTGCATCACAAAGAATAAAATACCTAGGAATGAATTTAACCAGTGAGGTGAAAGATCTGTACATTGAAAACTATAAGACACTGACAAAAGAAATTGAAGAAATGGAAATGGAAGGATATCCTGAGTTCATGGGTTGGAAGAATTAATTTTGTTAAAATGTCCATACTATTGAAAGAAATCTACAGATTCAGTGCAATCCCTATCAGAATTCCAGTGGTGCATTTCACAGAACTAAAACAAATAATCCTAAAATTTGTATGGAACCTCAAAAGATCCCAAATAACAAAAACAGTCTTGAGAAAGAAGAACAAACCTGGAGATATCACGCTCCCTGATTTTAAACTATACTACAGAACTATAGTAATCAAAGCAGTATGGTACTGGCACAAAAACAGAGACACAGAACAGTGGAACAGAATTGAAAACCTAGAAATAAACCCACACATATATGGACAATTAATGTATGACAAATGAGCAAAGAACACACAATGGAGAAAGGATAGTCTCTTCAATAACCAGTGTTGGGAAAACCAAACAGCCACGTGAAAAAGAATGAAACTAAACCACTATCTTATACCATACACAAAAATTAACTCAAAACGAATCAAAGGCTATGTCAGTTTTAATTGATTTATTTTTATTTCTCGTGCCTTGAGTAGTTTCTTCATACAAATTCACTGACCAGAAGATGTGAGGAGATGTTCTGCATATCTCTGAAGTTTTCTCTCTGTTCAGCCCTCTCCTCTCTGATACTTTGCATTAGTAACTTTCACTGCCTTGGCCTTCCTGGACTTCCAGCTTTATTTCCTCAACTCATGGGGACTTCTGGGCTCCACTTGTGTTCCCCTCCCTGTATTATGGCTCCCAAACTCTCTCCAGGCATCATATCTCAACTTATTTATTTCCTGTTTCTTAATGATGACTTGCCTTCATTGCCTAATATCTAATGCCTGGAAAGTCATTTAATAAAAAATAGTTTGTCCAGCTTTTTAGTTGTTTCAGGCAGGAGAATAAATTTAGTCCCTGTTATTACATGTTGACAATTAGGTAATATAATATCTTTCTAACATGTAATACTCTTCTAGTTCATTTTAAGAAACAGCAGCAATGACAACATACATATTGAGACCCTATGTGTCAGGAAGGGTATAGGTTATTGGTGACAAGAATATGAAGAACTCATAGGTTCATCCCCTTAAAATGCTCAGAACTTATTCTCTTCCAGTGTGTCTTTGAATGGATGGATTCCCACAAAAAAAGTATAGGGGAACCCATCTTTTAAAATCCACACAGGATTATGTTCCCTTTTAAAATTCTACAGTGCTTGTTCAAAATACTAAGCTTACTATACTTTTCATGGCATATAGTGTCTTTGATTTTAGCTGAGTATCATAACTATCTCAGCTTTATCTCCCTCAGTGAATTATAGTATCTCTAGCATATTTGTTGCTATGTTTCTTCAGTGTCCAGCAGAGAACCTATCCAAAATAGACATCCAACAAATATTTCAGTGAATAAACTTACCTACTGTAGGAATGGAGAAATGATCAATACAACAAGAAGAATGGATTACTTTAATTAAAAGAAAAATGAGATGTCAAAAGAAGAATTAGTAATTGGGTAGGTCAAATGGTCCAAAAAGGACCAAGGAAGACTTAGCTGGGGCAGGGAAGGAGGGCTAGGATGAGGTAATGAGGATGAGATGGGAGAGCATGCAAAAAGGTTACCAAAAAAAACCTCAAAAAACAACAAACAAGCAAACCAACAAAAAGTCACCCCCCCCCAACAGGAACAGAAAAAATGTAAAGAAAGGATGGAAAATTTGAGGTGATAAAGGCAGAGGAAAGAAAGAGACATGTAACAGGACTGATAGGGTAAGGAGAAAAATGAACAAAAGTTTCATTTGTAACCATCTCTCTAATACTGATATATAATTTATTGAGCTTACTAGAATTATTGCCACTTTATTCTTTAGTAACTCAGTTATAAAACAAGAGTAACAATAATTATGTCCTTATTCCTAAGGATTTAGTCAGTGTAAGTATTTTCTATAGCTTATGGGATAAAGGCCAGGAAATGATTTATGTTTCACAACTCAATTTCTGGTTGAGTCTCTGAAATTCAGATGCCTCTTCCTTTTTTCTATGAAAAAATGTAGTTTAGTTGAACACGATTTAGCCTTGGCCTCTTTCACCCAAACACTTAGAATAAGAGCTGTGTTGAAATTCATGATACCATTATCTATAGTAAGGCCATGATTCAATGACTGTGTTCACTGAAGCACTAAGATTTGAAACAATAAGAAGTACAATTGCTAACACATCTCAATGAGAGGCAAATTAAAAATTGCCTGAAAAGCTAACAGTGTGTGATCCTGAGAATGAAATGCCTCAAGAAATGTTCTGGCTATTATTAATTTTAGTTTTGTCATAGGACAGACACTCTAGATAGACAAAACCATTTTCATGGGAAAACAATCTGGAAATAAATAGGGATGTTTGGGGAATTGCTTTATGGCAGAAAAGACTGGCTACCAATTTGAGTCTAAACAAATCCAACTTTCTCTGTGTGGGAAGATGAGTTCATAGCAACGGATAAAATAATGTCCTTTGTGAATTAACCTTGGCCAGTTATGATCTCAGCTGTTTGCCCCAGTAATACCCTCCTTCAAATGACCAGGCGTATTGCCTGGGAAAGTGAGATGATGCAGACGAGCCCTGGTCCTGAGCCTGCAAGTAAAGCCCAGATCCCCAAATCTCCCTGGAACTCCTTGGGAGTTGAAGCTGCTCTCTATTCAACCACAGACACAGCATTCTCTTTACAGAACAACGTGGATCTTAGCAGAGCTCAAGAGGCCCTTGGTGACCTGGCTGAAGCCTACTCACCACTTCTCCCATGTATTATGTGCTCCAGCAACAGTGAACTACTTCAGTTACTGTATAGGCCACACATCCTCTTTCAGACTTTCAAAGCAGCACCATCTCTGTTTTCTGCTTAGAAGTCCCTTCCCTTCCCCTTTCCCATCACTAGGCAGACAGATTTTTATTTGTCCTTTAAGACGTCTCAAATGCCACTTCCTCATCTCAACCTCAGCTGCCCCCCACCCTGTGTTCTCGGTTACCCCCACGAGGCAGTGCTCAATTAAGACACTTGAGGCCCAACCAGTAAAACAATTACACAGCCCCCCTTTACGTATAGTGCAAATAAAATACTACTAAATCTTAAAATAAATAGAAAGGAATTTTTGAAAGTTCTGAGCTTTCCCAGATAACCTCAATTCTTTTTAAAAAATATATCACATCCGCCTGTGAAGATCATGTCTTATCTGCCTTTGTGTCTTATCTGTTTAAGTGACTAGCATATAGTAGGTGTTCAATAAAGGCTTTTTGAGTAAAAGAATGAATCCTTTTACATTTTATTTGTACTTTAATAGCCTTTCTCTCTTTTTCTGAAAAAAAAAAAAACAAAACCTATTTTCCAACCCTCACATGTTTTTTTCCTTCTTTATGTAATACTATTTAATGAGGGAAATATTTCAATAGTATAAACCTTAAAATGAAAGGACAAAACCACAAAAAAATAAAGAGTGGATAAAATGTATCTTTAACTTCTGGGATCCAAAATCTTCTTTGTATTCTATAGTCTTGAAAGTAATTCCTGACTGAAACTCTTGGAGGGAGAATGCATAATTTCAGAATACTCCCATCCATCATCTTACCATGCCTAAAGATTATCATTGTCATCATTATAATCATTATTACAATATACTTAAGGGGAACATTCCAGAGCAAGGAATTATGTTAGGAAGAAAACAAACCCTGATGGCAGATTGGAAAGGAAACTGAGCACCTTTGAGGTGAGTTGAGAACACTGAGAACCTTAGAAAGGAGAGGAGGAGGCGGGGTCCAATGGAGGTGGGGCTGGATCACAGAGTATCTCTCTCAACTCATAGTGGAGAATGACACCACAGATGTTTTCTTTTAAGAAGTCTAGACTGCTCTGATTCTGCTAACACCTTCGGACTCCATGCTTGACGTCCTACTGCTTCTCCCTGGATATAAAGCATTGTAATAATAAAAACTAATATCTATTAAGGCCTTATTATGTGCCAGGCAAGGTTGCAGGCATTTTACATGTACTAGCTTATTTAATTTTCATAAAAATCCTATGGAATAGGAACCATTACAGTTTCCATTTTACAGATGAGGAATCAAGTATAATGGTTGTAAATCTAGGCAGGATGACTCTAGAGCCCTTACTTTAATCCCTACACGATTAGCCTTGTGTCTTTTAAATGGAAGTTGGAAAGGGCCTTAGAGGCTGCGTACCCCACCTTCCTTATTGTGCAGCCAAGGAGTGAAGTCTGGGAAGGTTAAGTGATGTATGTGCGGTCACTCAGTTAGTGAGGGGTGGAGTTGGATTTGAACCCCAGCAGTGTATATGGTAGCCCTTGCCCACACCTTTGCAGAACCTGAGAAGGATGCTTGACCATTAGCACTGTGCGGCCAGGTACAGGAAGACGGGCCAGGGATAAAGATCTTAAGCTGGAAAAGGACCAACCAAAGCTCAAGGCCAGAATGGACTTCAGCTTTTCTCACCCTCAAACATTCTTTCCACTACACACTCTGTGTGTTCTGTATGACCCATTCAAATTCCACCTCAAACCCAACACTTGCGATTTTTTACTCATTCTAAGATCTTTGTGCAAATCCTGCTGATGAGGGAAGCCGTGAAAGGATACTACCCAAAGACATGCAGCTATGTAGTGGAGGGACTGGGACGTGAACTCAGGTATATCTGATTCCAGGCCCATGATCCTCATTGCAGATAATCAGCAGGAAAGAGAGGTCAAGAAATAATTGCAAGCATTTAAAATTCAACATTGTTTAATAAACACCTAAATCACATTAAATAGAAGTAGATGATTGCCATTAATGCTGCCAATTTGTCCCTTGATTTATAGTCAAGGAACTGAAACCTAGGTCCCCAAAGTCCAAAAACAGAACAGTGCAGTGGATTGTTACACCTGAGGCTGAGGAAGTTTTACCATATGACTGGACTGCCAGAAGGGGTGACTGTTGTATTGTTAGGAAAATTGTGTGTAGTCTCCCTAAGCAAAAGCTGTAGGTGAAGATGGGCTTTGCGTGCGGAAAGAGGGTCAGACATACCACTGACCACAGCAGCTCAGTGCATGAGAAACTGAGAAGAGCAGAGCTGAGCACAAACCACTAGCTCATATTTATTGATTTTCAACAGGAAATGAAAAACTTGTGCTGCTCCTTGGCCAGTGCTGTCAAAGTGGCTGAGGTTGCCTGAGTGGTTCAGCAATATTTCCCAGCATCTGCTTCTTATAGCCAAAATATACAGGAGTTTAAAATCTTTCCCACGTCTTCTCTGTCAGAACTATAAGATATATCTTGGAATTTAAAATTTCTTCAATAGAAAATTATAATTATAATCATTTTAAAAATGTGCAACTTTTATATTGCAGCAATAGAAATGTACTCAAGTGCTTTTTTAGTTAGTAGAGGATATGGTCAGTTAGCTGAAACTTAAATGTGCATATTCCACATATGGAAAATGGGAGAGCTCCATAAGTGGGGGTGGAAGAACTTGCAGACCTCTGCACTTAAAAGCAGATGAGCTGTATGATTGACTACATGGGTATAGCAGCAAGTATTCCCTGAGCCTTTCTATTGTCCAGGCACTAGGCTAGTTTCTGTGATAAGAAAAAGATGACCAAAATGCATTCCCTTATCTCAAGGAGTTAATGGTCTAGCAGAGGAGGTGAGACATATATACAGCTAACCTTAGGATCAAGTCATGATGTGATTTTTCTCTACCCAGTAGAGAACTTAGTATTAGCAAGTACTAAAGGAGTTCAAGAGAGGGAGAAATAAGCCCAGTGGGTATCAATTAACATTTGAGGCAGGTCTAGAAGTGGGGGTAGAATCTTGGTAGATAAAATAGGGCATGAGTATTTCAGGAACAGGAAGCAGTCTTGGAATTTTCTAAACAGATGATTACATTGTCTGTATAACAAGATAGTTTTGCCCTCTCTTTTCTAATCTGGATGCCTTCTATTTCTTATTCTTGAGTTTTACACTGACTAGAGCCTCCGATACAGTGTTGGATGGAAGTGGTAAGACATATTGCATTTTTTTCAGGTCTTGACGGGAAGGCATTTAGTCTTTCACCTGTTAAGTATGATGTTAGCCATAATTTTTTCTTATATGCCTTTTCTCAGGTTGAGGAAGTTCCCTCCTATTCTTAGTTTGCTGAGAGTTTTTATCAGGAATAGAGTATTCCTTTGTCAAGTGCTTTTTCTGTGTCTACTGAGAGTGGCATATAGGTTTCCTTTTTCAGTCTGTTAACATGGTGAATTACATTGATTAAATTTTGAATTGATTTTTGCATTCCTAAAATAAATTCCATTTGTTTATGATGTATTATAATTTTATGTATCAGTGGATTCAACTTGTTAAAATTACATTAAGATTTTAGCATCAATGTGGATAAAGAATACAGTTTTCTTTTTTGTAATATCTTTGTCTGGTTTTGATAATATAACCAGGATAATATTGGCCTTATAATAAATTCCTTCATCTTTGATTTTCTGGAAAAATATGTTATAGAATTTGTATTATTTTTTTCCTTAAACATTTGGTAAAATTCATCAGTAAGTCATCTGAACCTAGAGTTCAGTTTTCTTTGTAATGGTATTTTTAATTGAAAACTCAATTGCTTTAAGTTTGTTGGAGGCAGGTTGATTTTTTTGAGGCTTGCTTTTAAACTTCGTTAGGTGGGACCTGGGAAACATTTAGTATAGGGCTAACTTTGCCCCACTTCTGAGGTAATACCCACTCCCCAGTTCCCTGTGAATTATGAGTTATTACACTCTAGCTGATGAGAAGATGAATTATTCTCAGCCTTGTGTGTACTCTAAGAATTATGTATTTTTATTCTTTTGGTTGATTTTTTCCTGATTCTTGGGTAGTTTCCTCACACACATGAGCTGCTCAGTAATCAGGACCCTTTGCATATCTTCAGAGCCCTTTCTCTATGCAGATCTCTCTTCTCCGGTGCTTTGCTTTGTTAACCCTAGACACCCTGACTTTCCCAGGTCCCACCTCCACCTCCTCTACTCAGTGAATTTGCTGGGTTCTACTTGTCTTCCCCCTCCTTATGATTCAGTCTAGAAACTCTCCCCAGGAAGTAAGCTAGGGAAATCATGTAACTCACTTGTTTTTCCTCCCCTCTCTCAGTGGTCACTGTTCTGTGCCACCTGATATCTAATTCTGACAGCTGACACTAAGTGTATTTTGCCTGGATTTTTAGTTGTTTTGGATGAGAGGATAAGTCCAGCTCTCATTACTTTATGTCACCTAGAAATGGAAGTTCCAGTGTTCTTTCTACTCCTAAATGTCACTGCTAAGATATTTTTAAAAATTAGGTATAATTGACATGTGATATTATATTCATTTCAGGTGTACAACATAAAGATTTGTGATCTGTATTTATTATGAAATGATCACCACAATAAACCTAGTTAACATCTATCACTATACATAGTTACAATTTTTTTTCTTGTGATAAGCACTCTTAAGGTCGATCTACTCTCTTAGCAACTTTGAAGTATGCAATACAGTATTAGTAACTATAATCACCATGTTGTACATTACATCCCCATGACTCATTCCAAGATATATGAACACATTTTCATATGTACCTGACTGTGATATGATTTTGAGACTAATATCAGTTCTTCAGCTTTAACCTAAGTTACCTAATAGTCCTAGCCTAAATCGTCTTGTTTCCTTGTGAATACATGATTGGGCCAGAACAGTGATGTTAAACTTTTTATCTTCTTCACAGAGGAAGTGAAACTACAGAGATTCCCTCTGGGAGTGATTCTCAATAAGTGGGGAGGAGATGGGTATTCATTATCTTTAAGGGATGGGATGAAGGGGATTATGTACCTTGGAAAATGGGTCTTTAGTGGGACGTGCCGTTCTCTCAGCCAGCACTTTCTGGAGTAGATGACTAAGTTCTATGAACATCTGTTGAGCAACTTGAATATATACGGAACTATGTTTAGGTCTGTGAGAAGAGCAAGTATTAGTAAGACTTGTTTCATATCCCTAAGTAGTGTAGAATATATGTGATAATATCAAAGTTCTAGTTCTAAAAATTGTCGGGAAAGTATTATATCAGTTGGGATACTGTGTAATTTGTGTTAAAATACTAGAACATATTGCATTAATAAAGTTTCTTTCTAGGATCCCAGATTTTAAAAAGCACAGAAATCCAAGGGGTACACAGTATGGCATTTTGCATTGCCAACTAAAATCTGGAAGAGTTCCTTAGATCTCTGGGAACTGATAGACAATTTAATCCATGGAAAATGATTATAGATTTTTGTATTTTTATATTTTATAAATTTTCAAAATATTTCTAAATCTTAAACTAAATCTTTGATATATTACTTAAATATATCAAAAGGATATTTACACATTTTTAGTGGAAATTCACAGTCAATGATATTTATTCATAATTCATTAATGCAAACACAGGAAATAATTTGTTTGTATTATGCCTTAGAGACAGGTAGATATTGACACCATTTTCCCCAATGAACTAGAATAGTTCAGTAATTTTCCCACTTAGTAGACTTTTTATTTCTTACCTACATGCATATAATACAATTAATGCATTTATGGATTAGCCGTCTTAGACTGTGAAACAGTTGTTCCAGAAATCCCACTAATCACTAATGACTGTACATCCTTTCTGGAAAATCATTTTCAATGTGCAGACCCAGGGGCTTCTAATCTGTTTAAAGGATTTCCAAGTGGGATATTCAGTGCTTCAGCCAATCTGTACAAACTGATGACGATGTAACTAAGTGGCACTGAAATGTAATCAAAATCATACGCACATAAACAGAGACTTGTGGATTTATACACATTTTCTGGATGTGAATGGAAAGAATTGTTGAAGTGTGAGCTGGCAACAGACCAGCTTTGCAATCTTACCCAAACTCCTTACTTTCTCTTGCTTTACTATACAAGTATATAGTTTGCACTATATTCTGATTTCTGTTTTACATTTTTCACTTTTTCTTCCTAAACAAAATGTCTTACCTGATATAAGAGGAGAGTTTAGCTCCTCAGGAAAACTAAGGCTAATTCTGTGCTGTGACCGTGGGTCAAATACAGCAAATATAATACCTGGTACATGCTGTCCTATGGCCAGAAGATGAAGATTTCCTATCCTCAGTGTGCATTTGAATTACTCAAAGAAGTTGTTAAATGCAAATTTTCCTTCCATGTCTCAAAAGATTCTGATTCAAAAGGTGTGGGGTGAGGTGCCCAAACTTGCATTTTTAACAAGTTTTTCAAGTGATGCTAATGAAGGTCCATGAAGGACTTTGGACCATTTTTAAAGAAATACTGGAATAAAACTTGGTTTTCCAAACTCTCCTCACTGCTCTATACTACCTTTGTTAAAAATCCAAATGTTTTCTTTTTTCAAACAAACAAAACAAAACCAGATGGTAGTATTCACTCTTTGATATTTTAATTAATAAAAAGGCTTCTTTCGGGGGGACCTTCAAGATGGTGGAGGAGTAAGATGTGGAGATCACCTTCCTCCCCACAAATACATCAGGAATACATCTACGTGTGGTACAACTCCTACAGAACACCTACTGAATGCTGGCAGAAGACCTCAGACTTCCCAAAAGGCAAGAAACTCCCCACATACCTGGCCATGTGGCTGACAGGGTCTTGGTGCTCCAGCCGGTGTCAGGCCTGAGCCCCTGAGGTGGGAGAGCTGAGTTTAGGACATTAGTCCACCAGAGACCTCCTGGCTCCACATAATATCAAACGGCGAAAACTCTCCCAGAGATCTCCGTCTCAACGCTAAGACCCAGCTCTGCTCAACGACCAGCAAGCTACAGTGCTGGACACCCTATGCCAAACAACTAGCAAGACAGGAACACAAACCCACCCATTAGCAGAGAGGCTGCCTAAAATCATAATAAGTTCACAGACACCCCAAAACACACCACTGGATGCAGTCCTGCCCACCAGAAAGACAAGATCCAACCTCATCCACCAGAACACAGGCACCAGTCCCCCCCACCAGCAAGCCTACACAACCCACTGAACCAACCTTAGCCACTGGGGGCAGACGCCAAAAACAACAGGAACTACGAACCTGCAGGCTGCAAAAAGGAGACCACAAACACAGTAAGTTAAGCAAAATGAGAAGACAGAGAAATACACAGCAGATGAAGGAGCAAGGTAAAAACCCACCAGACCAAACAAATGAAGAGGAAATAGGCAGTCTACCCGAAAAAGAATTCAGAGTAATGATAGCAAACATGATCCAAAATCTTGGAAATAGAATGGAGAAAATACAAGAAACGTTTAACAAGGACCTAGAAGAACTAAAGAGCCAACAAACAATGATGAACAACACAATAAATGAAATTAAAAATTCTTTAGAAGGAATCACTAGCAGAATAACTGAGGCAGAAGAACAGATAAGTGACCTGGAAGATAAAATAGTGGAAATAACTATGGCAGAGCAGAATAAAGAAAATAATGAAAATAATTGAGGACAGTCTCAGAGACCTCTGAGACAACATTAAATGCACCAACATTCGAATTATAGGGGTCCCAGAAGAAGAAGAGAAAAAGAAAGGGACTGAGAAAATATTTGAAGAATTTATAGTTGAAAACTTCCCTAACATGAGAAAGGAAACAGTCAATCAAGTCCAGGAAGCGCAGAGAGTCCCATTACAGGATAAATCCAAGGAAAAACACGCCAGGACACATATTAATCAAACTATCAAAAATTAAATACAAGGAAAAATATTAAAAGCAGCAAGGGAAAACATATAACATACAAGGGAATCCTCATAAATTTAACAGCTGATCTTTCAGCAGAAAGTCTGGAAGCCAGAAGGGAGTGGCAGGACATGTTTAAAGTGATGAAAGGAAAAAACCTACAACCAAGATTACTCTACCCAGCAAGGATCTCATTCAGATTCGATGGAGAAATTAAAACCTTTACAGACAAACAAAAGCTTAGAGAATTCAGCACCACCAAACCAGCTTTACAACAAATGTTAAAGGAACTTCTCTAGGCAGGAAACACAAGAGAAGGAAAAGACCTACAATAACAAACCCAAAGCAATTAAGCAAATGGTAATAGGAACATACATATCGATAACTACCTTAAATGTAAATGGATTAAATGCTCTGACCAAAAGACACAGACTGGCTGAATGGATACAAAAACAAGACCCGTATATATGCTGTCTACAAGAAACCCATTTCAGACCTAGGGACACATACAGACTGAAAGTGAGGGGATGGAAAAGATATTCCATGCAAATGGAAATCAAAAGAAAGCTGGAGTAGCAATTCTCATATCAGACAAAACAGACTTTAAAATAAAGACTATTACAAGAGACAAAGAAGGACACTACATAATGATCAAGGGATCAATCCAAGAAGAAGATATAACAATTGTAAATATTTATGCACCCAACATAGGAGCACCTCAATACATAAGACAACTGCTAACAGCCATAAGGGGAAATTGACAGTAACACAATCATAGTGGGGGACTTTAACACCCCACTTTCACCAATGGACAGATCATCCAAAATGAAAATAAATAAGGAAACACAAGCTTTAAATGATTCATTAAACAAGATGGACTTAATTGATATTTATAGGACATTCCATCCAAAAGCAACAGGTTACACTTTCTTCTCAAGTGCTCGATGGAACATTCTCCAGGATAAATCATATCTTGGGTCACAAATCAAGCCTTGTAAATTTAATAAAATTAAACTCGTATCAAGTATCTTTTCCAACCACAACGCTCTGAAACTAGGTATCAATTACAGGAAAAAATCTGTAAAAAATACAAACACATGGAGGCTAAACAATACACTACTAAATAACCAAGAGATCACTGAAGAAATCAAAGAGGAAATAAAAAAATCCTAGAAACAAATGACAATGAAAACACGATGACCCAAAACCAATGGGATGCAGCAAAAGCAGTTGTAATAGGGAAGTTTATAGCAATACAATTCTACCTCAAGAAACAAGAAACATCTCGAATAAACAACCTAACCGTACACCTAAATCAATTAGAGAAAGAAGAACAAAAAACCCCCAAAGTTAGCAGGAGGAAAGAAATCATAAAGATCAGATCAGAAATAAATGAAAAAGAAATGAAGGAAACTACAGGAAAGATCCAATAAAACTAAAAGCTGGTTCTTTGAGAAGATAAACAAAATTGATAAACCATTAGCCAGACTCATTAAGAAAAAAAGGGAGAAAACTTAAATCAATAGAATTAGAAATGAAAAAGGAGAAGTAACAACTGACACTGCAGAAATAGGATCGTGAGAGATTACCACAGGCAACTATATGCCAATAAAATGGACAACCTGGAAGAAATGGACAAATTCTTAGAAAAGCACAACCTTCTGAGACTGAACCAGGAAGAAATAGAAAATATAAACAGACCAGTCACAAGCACTCAAGTTGAAACTGTGATTAAAAATCTTCCAACAAACAAAAGCCCAGGACCAGATGGCTTCACAGGGGAATTCTAACAAACATTTAGAGAAGATCTAACACGTATCCTTCTCAAACTCTTCCAAAATATAGCAGAGGGAGGGACACTCCCAAACTCATTCTACGAGGCCACCATTACCCTAATACCAAAACCAGACAAAGATGTTAGAACAAAACTACAGGCCATTATCACCGATGAACATAGATGCAAAAATCCTCAACAAAATACTAGCAAACAGAATCCAACAGCACATTAAAAGGATCATACACCATGATCAAGGGGGGTTAATACCAGGAATGCAAGGATTCTTCAATATAGGCAAATCAATCAATGTGATAAATCATATTAACAGATTGAAGAAGAAAAGCCATATCATCTCTATAGATGCAGAAAAGGTTTTGACAAAATACAACACCCATTTATGATAAAAACCCTCCAGAAAGTAGGCATAGAGGGAACTTACCTCAACATTATAAAGGCCATATATGACAAACCCACAGCCAACATCGTTCTCAATGGTGAAAAACTGAAAGCATTTCCACTAAGATTAGGAACAAGACAAGGTTGCCCACTCTCACCACTATTATTCAACATAGTTTTGGAAGTTTTAGCCACAGCAATAAGAGAAGAAAAAGAAATAAAAGGAATCCAAATCAGAAAAGAAAAAGTAAAACTGTCACTGTTTGCAGATGACATGATACTATACATAGAAAATCCTAAAGATGGTATCAGAAAATGACTAGAGCTAATCAATAAATTTGATAAAGTAGCAGGATGCAAAATTAATGTACAGAAATCACTTGCATTCCTATACACTATTGATGAAAAATCTGAAAGAGAAATTAAGAAAACACTCCCATTTACCATTGCAACAAAAAGAATAAAATACCTAGGAATAAACCTACCTAAGGAGACAAAAAACCTGTATACAGAAAACTATAAGACACTGATGAAAGAAATTAAAGATGAAACAAACAGATGGAGAGATATACCATGTTTTTGGATTGGAAGAATCAATATTGTGAAAATGACTATAGTACCCAAAGCAATCTACAGATTCAGTGCAATCCCTATCAAACTCCCAATGGCATTTTTCACAGAACTAGAACAAAAAATTTAACAATTTGTATGGAAACACAAAAGATCCTGAATAGCCAAAGCAATGTTGAGAAAGAAAAATGTAGCTGGAGGAATCAGGCTCCCAGACTTCAGACTATACTACAAAGCTACAGTAATCAAGACAGTATGATACTGGCACAAAAACAGAAATATAGATCAATGGAACAGGATAGAAAGCCCAGAGATAAACCCACGCACATATGGTCACCTTATTTTTGATAAAGTGGCAAGAATATACAATAGAGAAAAGACAGCCTGTTCAGTAAGTGGTGCTGGGAAAACTGGACAGCTACGTGTAAAAGAATGACATTAGAACACTCCCTAACACCGTACACAGATAGAAACTCAAAATGGATTAAAGACCTAAATGTAAGGCCAGACACTATCAGACTCTTAGAGGAAAACATAGGCAGAACACTCTCTGACATAAATCACAGCAAGATCCTTTTTGACCCACCTCCTAAAGTAATGGAAATAAAAACAAAAAGAAACAAATGGGACCTAAGGAAACTTAAAAGCTTTTGCACAGCAAAGGAAACCATAAACAAGACCAAAAGACAACCCTCAGAATGGGAGAAGATATTTGCAAATGTAGCAACTGACAAAGGATTAATCTCCAAAATTTACAAGAAGCTCATGCAGCTCAGCATCAAAAAAACAAACAACCCAATCCAAAAATGAGCAGAAGACGTAGACATTTCTCCAAAGAAGATATACAGATTGCCAACAAACACACGAAAGGATGCTCAACATCAGTAATCATTAGAGAAATGCAAATCAAAACTGCAATGAGGTATCACCTCACACCAGTCAGAATGGCCATTGTCAAAAAATCTACAAACAGGGCTTCCCTGGTGGCGCAGTGGTTGAGAATCTGCCTGCCAATGCAGGGGACATGGGTTCGAGCCCTGGTCTGGGAAGATCCCACGTGCCACGGAGCAACTAGGCCTGTGAGCCACAACCACTGAGCCTGCACGTCTGGAACCTGTGCTCCACAACAAGAGAGGCCACGACCGTGAGAGGCCAGCACACTGCGATGAAGGGTGGCCCCCACTCACCGCAACTAGAGAAAGCCCTCGCACAGAAACGAAGACCCAACACAGCCAAAAATAAAAAAAAATAAAATTTAAAAAAAGCCTTCATAAGTCACCTCCCCCATCCTCCCAACCCCTGCAAGATTCCCTTTAAAATAAAAAAAATCTGCAAACAATAAATGCTGGAGAGGGTGTGGAGAAAAGAGAACCCTCTTGCACTGTTGGTGGGAATGTAAATAGATACAGCTACTATGGAGAACCGTATGCAGGTTCCTTAAAAAACTAAAAATAGAACTACCGTATGACCCAGCAATCCCACTACTGGGCGTACACCCTGAGAAAACCATAATTCAAAAAGAGTCATGTACCACAATGTTCATTACAGCTCTATTTACAATAGACAGGACATGGAAGCAACCTAAGTGTACAGGGACAGATGAATGGATAAAGAACATGTGGCACATATGTACAATGGAATATTACTCAGCCATAAAAAGAAACGAAATTGAGTTATTTGTAGTGAGGTGGATGGACCTAGAGACTGTCATAAAGGGTGAAGTAAGACAGAAAGAGAAAAACAAATACCATATGCTAACATATATATGGAATCTAAAAAAAAAAAAAGAAAAAATGGTTCTGAAGAACCTAGGGGCAGGACAGGAATAAAGATGCAGACATAGAGAATGGAGTTGATGACACCAGGAGGGAGAAGGGTAAGCTGGGACGAAGTGAGAGAGTGCCATGGACATATATGCAGTACCAAATGTAAAATAGATAGCTAGTGGGAAGCAGCCGCGTAGCGCTCGGAGATCAGCTTGGTGCTTTGTGTCCACCTAGAGGGGTGGGATAGGGAGGGTGGGAGGGAGACGCAAGAGGGAGGAGATATGGGGATATATGAATATGTATAGCTGATTCACTTTGTTATGAAGCAGAAACTAACACACCATTGTAAAGCAATTATACTCCAATAAAGATGTTAAAAAAATAAAATAAAATATATTTGGAAGAAAAGAAAGAAGTCTTCTTTCTCCTTTTCCATACCTTACACATTCCCACCCCACTGGTCCACTGGATTTAAAATTTATGACACTGTTGTATTATGCAGAACAAAAGGAATAGGCCAATAGATACTCTGTTTAAAAAAATAAGAAAAGTTAAACTTTTCTTTTTAATGCTTAATGCTGTGGTTATACATCTCCATATTTCTGGAGTTAATGTAATAAGCCCCTGCTAGACTCTAAAGGAGTATGGCCTTTCCCCCAACTCCTAAGTCACTCCTTCCCAAGGAGGCAGTGAAGTACCTGGCTAACAGGTCACTTGGGGTTATGTGTCTCGGAGGAAGATAATATTACAGAATCCTTATGGGGACTTCCCTGGCGGTCCAGTGGTTAGGGCTGCACGCTTCCACTGCAGGGGGCACGGGTTAGATCCCTGGTCAGGGAACTAAGATCCCACATGCCACGCTGTGCAGCCAAACAAACAAACATCTATATGTAATGGGGAGTTAGTCTCCCCTCCTCCTCCATTCCCAACGTGAAGCAGACATTTGGGTAAATGCGACGCGTCTATAGATTCACTTTTCCCTTGGATGCCAGGACTGAACTAGGAGTGGGGGAACGAAAAGTACTTGCAAGTCCAGTTGGTCCTCACACTAAGCCATATCCTCCTAATAACGTTATAAGCAATGAGGGGAATATAGTTTTTATATCCACATATCTAACTCCTGTTCCATTTCTTAATGTTTTTAACTTGAGTGGGGAAAAGCGAGTGTTATTTATCGATCCTTACCTCTTAGGCCACAGTGCTTGGCAGACTGAAGCACACTAATACCTTTTGCGTGTCTCTCTTTAAATGGATCTTTCTATGAGTCATTTTCTATCCATTTACATGGTCATGTAAACTTGTTTATCATACCAAAATGTACACTAATGAACAAAAGTATAAATTATTTGAAGTCAGTGAAAAAGAGCAGTTTGCCATTCTAACACATGCCAGAAAAAAGGCTCTAAACTGTTGAGTACATGCGAATGATTTTGAGCTAGCACTAGGCAGTTTAAACTGAGGCATCAAACACAGAGTAATGAATTTCTGGCAGTCTAAGAGAAAGAGAAACACGTACAGAGAGTTCTCATTTTGTATTTGTATTATGCCTATAAAGCCAAGGCCCTCATGACTAGCCTGGAGCTTGTGGCTTTTAAAGAAGCACAGAAGTCCCCAAAGAAGTTTCAATTTCATTCATATCTCTTGAAGACATTTAAAGGGGTTTCATATGTATGGCCTATGACAATTCTTCTTAACTATCTTGTCCTCTCCCTTTCTGTAGCATTCCTATCTCACAGAAGCATTCGTCTCTCCTAGCCCAGAACTTTCTCATTGGTACCATCCTATCCCAGTCATCTTATCCTATGAACTCTCCCTCTTTTCACTGTGTCTTTCCAGAAATGCCCCTGGCCCATCACATCTCCCTGGAATGTCGTCCCCCTTGGAGTGTGGTTCATCCTTTTTCTGGATTGCTTGTGGATTTTGTTCTTTGTCCACTTGGAGTACAGAGAAAGGAGATGAAGGCTAAGCAGGCAATCCAGATAATTTTCTTTGGGGAGTGTGTAGGGGGACATGGCAGGAGTGAAGGGAGGATGTGGGGAGGTTGAGGGAAAATTGTGAGCCTCTACACTTAAGTAATGTTTCTGTTTCATCACCTTTGTTCCATGGAAAATCATCAGAACGATCTAAATGCACTATTAGCATAGCTGCCCATCTTCACAGAGAAGCATTTATGGGTTGACATTTTAATTTGAAGGGTTCACTTTTATGAAGTACACAATATTTTGCTGGGCTCCTGAATGAATATCTATTCCTGAAGTTTCAGACTTTGGGAGAAGGAGGGGGCGGGAGAGGAATCATTCATTGGATGGGGTGGATCCAGCTCAAACGATGCTGCAACCTGGTACAAAAAATAGATTTGGGTCAGCATTTTTCAGATTGTCTACAGATCCTTTTGAAGAATCTGGATCCCTCCTTCCTCACACATACACTCTTTGTAAGTGGAATGTGCAGATAGCACGTTTACTTGTGTCTCCATCCTTACATGTTCTGACTTCCCAGCACTTTGAAAAGAAAATGAAGAAAAATGTTTTCTTTGAAAGCTCCCCTTCCTGAATACCTTTCCTCTCTGCTCTGTAACAGCAAGTTTAGGGCCAGAAGAGATTCCTCCAGGGTTTTAAGAACATCAGTCAGTTTCACAGTTGGAGGCAAAACATTTCCCTTGGGGAGCATTTCTTAGCATAAAGCAGAATACTTGGTTAGCCTATGTCTGTGTTAAAAGGAGAACCAGAATTCACTTTTCTATTCCTGTTCAGTTGTATTTTTCTTCACTTCTTTTTTAACTATTTTCCTTCTTCAACTCTGGGCTGTTGGGCTGTGGAACTCCATGACGGTAAGGAAAATAGTCACGTCTGGCTGCCCAGACACTGGAACACTAACCAGGGCTTAAGTGCTGCCTCGTCCTCCTTCTCCTAGGTCACGATAATCTAAATCTTTTCTGAAACCCACAAGGGGAAAATAATCCTGTAAATTAAGGAAGCTTCTTAATTTCTAGGAAATCTGCCTATAAGTATCTGCTGACTCACCTACCAATTTATTTCAGGCACGAACCCATTCATGCACACAGGCACTTCAAATGCAGAACCTCTCTTGTTGGAAGCCAAAATTAGTAGCAAAGTTGGATCCAAGTGGTCACATTATCTCTATTTTCCTAATTTTAAGGAGAAAATATCATGGGGAAAAAAACATGAAGAGACATATGGGTGGAAGAGCAATCTGGATAGCTTGAAGAATTTCTCGAGTAACGAGATGGTTTTTTAAACTTAGATGAAAGTTTTGATGGTTATCATTCAGCCATGATATTTGCGCAGTTTAATAATGGCATCATTTTTATATCCTTAATGTAACCAGGAGATCAAAATAGAAGGCTCTCCCTTGCTGAGGTTATTTTGTTTTAATAAATCGCAGTAGGACTTAGTAACCCTTATTTCTGTATGCTTTACAGTGTTAATATTTGCCTTAGAATTTGGAAAATGAGGCTGTCCACACTCCCTAAGACTTTAAATGAGTTCTGGTGATTATCTGTCTCTGGTACATTTGGAGGGCAGCTCCAGGAAAGCCCTTTCGAACACCTTTGGTTCCTCAGCACCTGGAGCTTCCTATCTCAAATTTTGTCTGTCTAAAAATACTCTGCTGGCCAGATGAATTGCTATGGGGGTCTCCTACTTCCTAGTGTTATTCCTTCCATGTGGGTTTGACTTGTATTTTAACAAGAACTGTTATTTACACCCCACGTGCCTTCTGTGGCAAATAAATTACACTCAAGGATGCTCCTTTGTTTTGCTGAACAAGGCAGTATGTGAGAATGAAATTTGAAGAAGCCAAAGAGTATATATTTCTCAACTTGGGCGGAAATGCAGTATTGGTGGTGGTGTGAGGGGGCCTCCAGGAGTGACGTAAATGGGAGCAACGTGGGGCTGGCAGTGCTGTGTAGAGTCGCAGAAGAGAGTTAAACAGAGAGGATAGCCAGGATGCAAAGAAAAGCAGAAAGGGGAACCTTCCCTTCTACTTCCTACAAAAGCTTCAGGAAAATCTACTTTGACTTTGGGTTCACAGACTGGATTTGTGGGTTTTGTGGAGGAGGGATTTGGGAGTGAGGTTGCAGCCAAGTTCTGAGAGCATCCTCTGGGCAGGAGTAGATCAAAACCACAGGCTGCCTTCGGGAACCCAGATGTAATATGTGTTCACCGGCACCAAGATATTTATCTGTCTATCTGTCTATCTATCTATCTATTTATCTATCTATCTATCTATCTATCTATCTATCTATCATCTATCCACCCATCCTATCTATCTATCATCTATCCACCCATCCTATCATCTATCTATCATCTATCATCTATCCACCCATCCTATCATCTATCTATCATCTATCTATCATCTATCTATCTATATCATCTATCTATCATCTATCCACCCATCCTTTCTATCTATCATCTATCAGATATATCTATCATCTATCTATCATCATCTATCTATCTATCTACCCATCCTATCTATCTATCATCTATCATCTATCTATCTATCATCTATCTATTATCTATCTATCTATCATCTATCTATCTCTCTCAAGAATTAATACAAATATAAAAATTGAATAGCATAGCATTTTTCTGCTATTTGCATAGTATTTCAAAAATAAGGATCTTAGAGTAGTGAATATTAACTCATCAACCCATGATTTATTTGTAATGAAAGAGCCAGTTCAATTTCTGATTCGATTTATGAAATGAGTGTCTAGCACTAAGCAATCTGTGTCACTCAGCCAAACACATGTACTGCTTTTGTGAAGTTTTTCTTATTATTTCTACTTTAACAGGGCTCTGCTGCTTTCCCTACCTAACCATTTTACCTCCTTCATCAACATAGCACAGTCAATGCTGTAGTCTTCCAGAGCAATGATGAAGATTCTGTTAGAGTTACAGGCACTTCACAGGCTTAAATTTCAAAAGTTTGTGTGTAAATCAATTATTTCACACTGTGGTGGCATTTTCCCCATTGAAACTGTATTATAAATTATGTATCAGGCTTCATAAATCTGTGGCCTAAAAACCCTTTAAAACTTATCCTCTTCATGTAGTGAGGTGGATTTTTGTTTTCTTCTCCTGAGCCTGGCATATATTTAGCTAGGTTAACTGAAATGGGCCTTTGGTAATATAACTCAAGGCAGGGAAGGAAACACTATTTAATAACAGAACTTGGGTTAGTGCAAAGAAAAGGCACATCTTGGCAGCTGGACAGGTTCATCTTAGGTGTTCCACCCTGAGGTTAGATTAGACCCTAGTGAGGCCTTTCTTCAGCACTCCCCAGTGTTCCCCCACTTACAGCCTGGATGCAAACTGAGTGTAAGGGCAAGCAGGGTATTGGCAGGCAGGGAAGCAATGGGGTTAAACAAATAATGGGCCATGAGGTTGGAGGAGAAGAGAGAGAAGACCGAAGTGGGAGAGGTTTCCCTGATACCTGTTTGTTGGTGGTCACATGAGGTGCCCCAGCTGGAGAAGTTGTACCCTGACCCATTAGGTCAGGGACAGACACTGAAGGATGAACAGAAAAGAGAGAAAAGCATGGGTAACAAGGAACAGGAGGAGCTATTAGCAGTATCAGGAATTGTGTAACTTAATTGATTTCTGGGAGCGTTTCTGTGTGGTGCACTGTGTAAGACTCCTAGACTAGCCCTTACAAAATTTTACAGAAAATATTTTTGTTCTTCTCCAATACACCCAAAGTCAGCTTTGACTGTGACCCCATGTAGACATTTGCTAGGTGAAAGCCCAGGATTTATCAGAGTTACAAAGTCAGAAATTGCCTATATCTACAAGAATTTACTTTATGCCAGCTCCAAGGACACAAAAATGAGCAAATTTGATTATAAATTAACCTTATGACTAGAGCTTAGGATATGTCACTACAAGCATTCATTGAAATTCCTGATATCAATACTATTTTTCCAATTTTTTAAGGCTCCAAGATGTGAATAATGATAGATACAATCTGAGGTAAACCAATCTATAATTTCTATCAAAAAGAGAGGAGGCTGATAAAAAAATATTTAGTCCTGGGGCTTCTCTGGAGGTAACTTTACAAATGTCTTGAGTCTAGAAACACATTTTTTGAGGTGAAGGGAGAAGCTGAGGGAAAAACAACACAGGAAGGTTTTATTGCACTAAATCTGTGTTTTACTAAATTATTTTTTCAGTGGTTTAAAAATAAGCAAAATGTTATTACTAAACTTAGCAGTTTATGTTAATGAAACTCCAGTTGGGTTGTTCTTACCATGGAAGACTCTCATGCAATGCCCCCAGCTTGTGTTCCTGAGCAAAGTGGGAATGACAGTACAAACCTGTAAGAATAGCTGGAAAATCAACTTAGTGTAGGCCCACCTCTAAGGATCAATAACACCGCCTTCATAGCTATCTCTTATTCAGTAAACATTTATATCTATAGATGTTAGGAAATGTGATAGGAACCAGTGTGGATGATTTTTTAAAATTTTTATTGGAGTATAGTTGATTTACAATGTGTTAGTTTCTGCTGTACAGCAAAGTGAATCAGTTTATATATATATATATATCTCCACTCTTTTTTAGCTTCTTTTCCCATGTAGGTCATTACAGACTATTGAGTAGAGTTCCCTATGCAATATAGTAGGCTCTTATTAGTTATCTATTTTATATATAGTAGTGTGTATATGTCAATCCCAATCTCCCAATTTATCCCACCCCACCCCACTTTCCCCTCTGGTAACCATAAGTTTGTTTTCTACATCTGTAACTCTATTTCTGTTTTGTAAATAAGTTCGTTTGTACCATTTTTTTAGATTCCACATATAAGTGATATCATATGATATTTGTCTTTCTCTGTCTGACAACTTCACTCAGTATGATTTTGTATATATGCTTAAGTAGTTAATTTTACGGGGAGAAAACTTGACTGTGGGGAATTTGTTCATGTGATCCAGTCCTGGTTATGAGAATGTTTCTGGGATGATTTTTGATATGAGCCTATTTAGAAACATGAGAGAAGTCCTGGTAAGACATTAAAGTGTCCATAGTCTTTTTCTTTTTATGCAAACAAAATAAAATAATTTAAAGTCTGGGAGAAATTTTATGTTGGCACAGTAAATTGAGAAAAAAGTGTGTACTCATTAATTTCCTAATCTAATTGAAAGGACACCTGCAGGTTTTATTGATTAGGCATGGAGATTAATTTTCACTCTAAGTATCAAATCACAGAAATCAAATAAAAATATTTATTGAGTGTTCACTGAGTGTGAGTCGTTGTGAAATGAGAATTGAAAAATCTAATGAGGTCATAACATTTGCCTTCCATTTAAGAATAATGTTATTTGTCTTCTACAGTGTTTTTCCCAGGACCTTGTCTGATATAATTTTGACTGTCTTATCCTAAGTCACAGATTTTGCCAGAGAACTTTGTTTTTGCAGATGAGCAACCTGATTCTTTCTTCACCCACTTGGAAAATCCTCTTGTTCTTATCTGCAAAACCCTCCCTTTTATTGTAAGCCCTAACATTAGCACTGAGTAGAGGGCATGTGCTGTTTTGGGGTATCCAGCTCCATTTCCTATTCTGTTAATTGCTCCCTGGTTTTCCTCTTGCGAATCTCTCCACATCACTCTCAGCCGTGGGGTATAGTGGTTCTGGCACTGATTGCAGGCTCCAGGAAAGACCATATAATCTAGGCAAAACTGGTGAAAACCTTGTCCACCTTGATTAGTTTAGGAAAGGGAGCATGACCAACTGAGTCAAAGACCACTTCCCTAGGATTTTGGGGGATTATTGATGGGGAGAAACTCTCTTTACCCTTAGAAGATCTAAGTCTGCATCTACCCGATGCCACTGTGTGGATAAAGTGTCAGTGAGAGAAGCCGGCACAGAGGAAGGTAGAGATAAGGAAGAGGAGGAGAAAACTAGAAGCTAGGTCTGGCTTACATCATGTTAGCCTTTGTTTGATTGGAACTAGACCCACTCCTGGACTTTTCTAACGCATGAGCCAGTAATTCACCATTTTGAAATAGCAAATTTGAACTGGGCTTCAGTACTTACAACTGAAAGATGCATGATGAATAAACAGATCCAACCAGCCAAATGCATCAGTGGGAAGGAAGAGGCAGCATTCCCCTTGTTGTACAGTCCTTTCCTTTGTCATCTATGTGCCCTTGTCATTTACATCATTTCCCTCTAACAAGTTTCCTTGACTTTAGCATCTTTATGAAGGTGCTAAAGGGGAATTGAGTCTGTTCTAAACCTGAGCTACCATTGATTGAATAAGTTTGAGACTGGCCCAGGCCACCCAAAATGAGGAGTAGTGCAGGAATTGCATTTGTACGAGGTCATTCGATCTTGGGACTTTCTTCTGTAGTGCTTCTAAGCTATCTGTCATGTTATTTGTTCCTAGAGTTCACTGAGTCTTGACAGCTGTCAGGCAAGACTTGATACAGTGACAATACAATTAATTAATATGCCTGCAAAGAGACTGGGAAGAAGATGTTGCCTGCTTCCTAGTACATGAGTTCACCTGTCTTCACCAAGCACTAATTAACTATTCTGTTTGGAGAGTGATCCACAATGTGACAGAATACAAGGGCCTTCAGACAAGATTTTGATGAAGTCTTGTCTGACTTGTCCAGTTGTGCCCGTGAATCTCTTAGAGCTCACCTTTCCTTGTGGAGCTTGACATCACACATGCTGGCATAGTCAGGTTCTGCGGTAACAAGCTCACCTGGAACGGTGCTCCTTTCCTTCAGGGTCCTTATTCCAGTCTGTGATTATGCATTGTGTGAGTTTTTGGACGAATGCTTACCTACCTCTCTATACTGTTAGCTCCATGAGACTAACTCACCTTTGAAGCCATAGTACCTAGCACAGTGTCTGGCATATAAAGGCATTCCATGAAAATTTGTTGAAAGAATGAATGCATAAATAAAGAACAAAAAGGGCATAAAGTTACATTTCAGGATATGGTTAAGAAGAACTAGTTGGTAAAAGATGGGGAGGCCAGTGGGAAGCAGCCGAATAGCACAGGGAGATCAGCTCGGTGCTTTGTGTCCACCTAGAGGGGTGGGATAGGGAGGGTGGGAGGGAGACGCAAGAGGGAGGGAATATGGGGATATATATATATATATGTATAGCTGATTCACTTTGTTATACAGCAGAAACTAACACACCATTGTAAAGTAATTATACTCTAATAAAGATGTTAAAAAAAAAAAAAAGAAAAAAGATGGGGAGACCAGGAAGCAAAGTACACATGCAGTGAGACACAGAAATATTTCATTGAGAAAGAGTAAACAGTCCACTTGCGGGACCCTTTGTGTCTAGTCTTTCAAACTGAGTGGGAGTAACCTCACAGTAAAAGTGCAGTAGAGGCTACATTGCCTGTACTCCTCTGACAATGGGGAGTCTTCATGGAAGACATTGCTGAAAAGGGGGTGAGATCAGGCAAAAGGAGAGAAGTTCGAAGATTCATAGGTCTTGGTGCTAGAAAGGACTTGAGAAGGCCACTTCCAGTCTTCATACAGGGATATCCATAGAAATTTGGTGACGTTTGAAGTTCAAAGTCATGGTTATCTACAGAAAATGATTTGAGTCTGTTTCAAAAACAAACCAGTTTAGACTCTTCCCAGCATACAATTAGATCCCTGTTAACCTGGAGATGGATTATCCAAACTTTTTGAATCTTCTTGGAAAATGACTGAGATAAGAGAGTGGACCAAGTCACCAAGACTGTCCACATGAGGGGACTTTCTCACGGCTGTGACGTGGCACTAAGAGGAGGTGTGGGTTAAGTGTGGGAAGAGGTTCAGAGTCATGTAGCGTGCTTCAAATGCTCTCTAGCATCAGTAGCAATAGCAACACCACAAAACACAGAAAACCCAACTTTCACTGACTCTGTGAAGGAAGTTAAATTTACACGTGTAGTGCAAAGCATGGCTTAATTTGGTGTTTTCAGCACTGTGGTGTTGGGAAGCTCTCTGGAGGAGCTCTTGCTGGCAACGTTGGTTCCACGAGATGGGCTGTGAGGATGAGCTCAGAGCCATCCAGACACCTTCACCCCCACCGGCCATGAAAGGACACATGTATCGGGAGGGCACACGTGCTTCTCCTCCTGTCCAAATCCTAAATAGAAAGAGCATGTCCCGAAGGGAGCAGCGCAGCGTGAGGACTGCTGGCAGCACCACAGCATTGCAGATACGATGAGGAACTGAAACCCTTTCTAATCAGCACTGTTGAAAATCCATGGAGGATTTGGGGGATTCCCTTTCCCTTTTAACCCCAAGGCAACACAGACACCGGAGGCTGTCTTCGAAGAACATGGGGATCTGAATGGGTCAGAGGGTCTGTCGCAGGGGTCATGGGTGTGAGCAGTCAGGGGGCAGCCCCGAGGTCTGGTTCTCCTGCTCCTTCCTGGTGGAGCCATAGGTCACACCCAGGAAGCAGCTGCTGAGTGAATCCTGATGCCAGGTGAAGAGAAATGTAGAAGATCAACCAATGATGTGTCCTTGAGGGCAAGGTGAGATGTGGCACAGCACGCTCCAGCTAATTAGGGATGGCTTCCCCCAAGTCACCATGCTGGGCTCATTATCTACGTTCACTATGGGCTCTAGGAGCAGGAGGGGAGGCAGAGGCAGAGGCAGGTGATGGGCACAGGCCAGCCTATTGATGTGGGAATGGGGGAGGCCTGGGGGTGTCCCCTGGTGGGGACAATGTCTTTCTCCCACTGCCTGGAACGAGAAGGCAATTAATTAATGGATTTTAATCCATAGTGAGTGTTAGCATTCTTGCTTAAACAGCCAAATGAGGAATCATTCTGCACCCACCCCCCTCACCAGGCCATGATGTGATGAGGACCAGGCAAACAAGAAGTAATGAAAGTGGCCGCTTCTCTGTAGAAGGGCAGCTTTCGTTCAGTCCCATACTTGAGCCTGCTTGCGCCAGTTATACTGAGAACGTGCTTCCAGCTGCCCTCTCATCTCTACCTTCCAAGTGCAGATGGAGAGGTCTGCCTGGACTCTTCTAGACCAGTGCCTCTTGAACTTTAATGTACCTATAAGCCACCTGGGATGTGTTAAAATATAGATTCAGATTCAGCAGGTCTGTGATAGAACCCAAGAGTCTGCAATTCTAACAAGCACTCAGAACCACACTTTGAGTAGCAAGATTGTGGAGCAGTGGTTTCCAAACTTTGTTGCACACTGGAGTCACTGGGGTCTTTTGCTGGAGGGCACATTCTGATTCAGCAAGTCTGAGGTGAGGCCCAAGATTCGGCATTTCTATCACATTTCCAGGGGATGCCCCCGCTGCAGCTCTGCAGGCCACACTTAGAGCAGCCAAGTCTTAGACTGCTGGCTCTCAAGTTTTAGAGCACCTAAGAATCACCCCGGGAGCTCATAACAATGCAGATTCTTGAACTGCACTCCCAGGGAGTCTAATAAACTCTCTCTAGGAGAGTGTGGAAATGAAAAGCTTGAGACTTTTTATTGCTGTGAAATATTCTATGACAGTTATAATTAAGGAAGAAAAAAACACATGTTGGATTTTTCAAAATCTTACTCTATATTGTGACAGTTTTTGCATGCCTGTACTTTTTAACATTTTTATAAGATCCTGGAGGAAGTCTGTCACTCACGTAAGCAAGGAGAAGTTGTCATTGGATGACATCATTGTCGATCATCTTGGGATCAAGTTCAGAAAGCAGGACACCACAGCAGGGACAGGTTGTAACCAAGTTGTGGGTTTCACTGAAGAAAATCTGAGTGAAGTAACTCTTTGAGTTCTGAACCTTTTAAGCCACATTTGCATAAAGAGAGCCTATGAATTATTTGGGGGTATGGCAATAAATGGATCTTCCAGATCTTTGGCTAAGAATTCCCCCCAATAGCAGGTCTAGACTGTGGAACAGGAATCTGCATTTGTACAAACTATTTATTTGACTCTTGTGCACACTCCGAGAAACACTGCTAGAAAAAGCTCACTGTGTGACATGGTTCTGCAACATTCAATTTTTTTTTTTTAACACTCTGTTAACAGTAATGTAGTGATTTTCAAACTGTTCTTGAGAGCCTTGTGGCTCCATAGATGTGTCTCTGGAGCCACCCACCAGAAGCCAGCAAAGAGCCTAGAGGCCCTAGTTCTCTGTACCTTGATCCCACATCAGAGCATCTGAGCTTTTACTTATATATTTACTCATAAAGGGGTAGCACATAGGAGTTCATTTGAAAAAAAGAGTTCACTGTTAACAGCAAAGCAGAACACCGCTGTGAGCAATGACCACATTTGAAAGCCACTGGAAGCTCTGAGTCAGGCTCTACCTGCCCCTCTGCCTTGTCTTTCCAGCCTGCTGCAGCTAGGTTCTCTACGCACCTCACCTGAAGGCCAGGCTCGCTGGTGCCACTGCCAACCAAAGCAAGGAGCTTCTCCGCTGCCTCAGCACCATCCCCTGGTGGGTACTGGATTCCATGGTGCTGCCCGCAACAGTCCCTGGGCCATGTGGTCACCAGCAGGTGACTGTGGTCCCTACTGACAGGCTTGGGTGGGTGCCCGGTTTCCTGGGGAGAGACAATGAGGCTTAAGGAAGAGAGGAAAGGCTTTGAAGTCAGACAGATTTAGAGCCTAGCCCGGACTCTGCCATTTCTTAACTCTTTGATCTTGAGCAAACCGTCTCACGTCTCTAGGTCTGCTTTTCAAGTATGAGCATAAGAGTATTCACCTTTCAGGGTTGTTATGAGGATCCAATTAAATCTGTAAAGAGCCTAGCATAGTACCTGATATTAGAAGCTGCTCAATGAGGGGAAACGTCTTTTTAATTGCAGCTCAAGGTTTGTGCTGCCAAAGTTTCCTTGTTGCTTGATGTAACATGACTGGGCATTCCAGACTTTCCAGGGGGTTTATATTTAGTTTCAGATTGGAATTTGAAGTTATTTGGAGGTAAAAGATATTTTGTGTGATGGCACTTAGTTAAGCGTAAAATATTTGACAAATGCCTCATCATAAAAGATCTTGAAGGAAAAAAGCTAGCTGGAGTTTGAGCAAATAATGGAGAAGTTTGGGGAAATCAGACATCAGATAGGAGTTTATTGTCTATCCTAGATTTGTAAAAACATTTCCCCCAATTAGCATCAATTCTTACCCTAGTTATAAAATACATAGTGCCAATAATACAGCATTTCAATTTGAATTTCCTGCTTTAGCTCCTTATAAGGAATTCTGCAGTAACATTAGACTTTCAGATTTAAATTGCAAGGTGACCTACTTACTATTATCATCATCATTATTATCTACATTTTATTGAATGTTTAGATCGCAAGGCATTGTTATGCATTTTAAACACTAATTTCATTTAAACACCAGTGACTCTCTGTATGAGGCAGTATTGCTATTTTCATTTTACAGGGTGGACCCTGCGGCCCAGTGGTAAAGAACTTGCCTAGGATAACAAAGCTAGCCAGTGGCCGCCTCCAGGTCCACATTGCAAGGTGGTTAACACGAAGCCACTGGGTTACTTTCAGTCAAGGCTTAGTCAGAAAAGGAAAAACAGGGCTCCAGCCATAGCCCCTCTGTGTCTCTTTTTCCTCTAGTCAGTCTATCCTCCCAGCAAGCAACAATTCAACTCTCAGTGTTCAGGTATTTGAAAAATGAAAGAAAGGCAAAATTATTGTCAATTGATTCTGAAGCAGGGGAATGAGTGCTTATATATTTCCAAGACTGAGATCATTTCCCTCAACATAAACATAATAGCCATCATTATTGAGTGCTTTCATCAAGTGGATGACATGTGTGATTGCAGGTAACACTCATGTCACCCTATGAGATGTCATCACCCCCATGGGAACATGGGCATAGAAATTTTGAGTTACTTTAGTACGGTCACTTTGTGAGTAAGTGGTGGAGCCACTAACAGGACTCTAGCCCTGTTGGATCTGATTCTGAAATTTGTGCACTTAACCTCTATACCACACTGTCTTTAGATTTTGTAAGGGATTTGTATCTTCCTCATCACAGTTGTCTTCATCAGATAAGTACCTTAAATCCTCTTTTCTTTTTTTTTTTCTATTTCCTTTCACTTTCCTGCAGGGCCCAGTTCAAAGTGGTCCACACAGCAAAGGCTGAGTGACTTCTAAGATTTTCTGCTATCCAAAGGCGGAAGAGGGAGGTACATTTATAAGCTGAATAATACCACTGGCTGCATTTCTTTTGCTCTGCTGATTTTTGTGGATCAACCCTCTCCTGTGGAGCAATCTCATAAAATGTGTGATTAAGTCTTCATTGGGTGGGTAGGTTATCAGTCTGCTTTTGTATCTTCCTGGTAAGTGTCAGCTGATTTACATGACTATTTCTGAGAGCAATGAGTTAACTAAGAAACCTAGAAGGTGACTTGAGTTTCTCTGGGTGGAAACACACCAGGCTATGATCCATACCATCTTGTTTACTCTTCATTCTAAACATTCATCAGCTGAAGGGCAGTGCTCTTGCTTTATAGGGTACAAATGTTACTATCTGTCTCTGCATTCCTTGCATTTATACTGTCCTGGTTAAAAGACACAAGGCAACAAAGGAGACTGTATAAGTGTGCCTTTTTATGGCATTGAAACACATACACAAACAGTTTAGTCTTTATATTATCTTTATACCGTTAATCAGTAAAATTTACTAAGGTTTTCTATGTAAATCCTTTCTCTTAATCCTCAAAACACACAGGAAGTAGAGATTACTGCTAGACAATGTATAGATAAGGAAAATTAGGTTTTAGGGGTCAGTAACTCACCCAAATAACAGAGCTAGTAAGTGGCAGGATTGGGATATTAACTCACGTTTTCAGCAGAAAAGTCCACTGTCCTTTCTCAGTCGAAGGTGACATCACCTTAATGTTGCTTCAAACTGGTATTTACATTTTTCCTTGACTTTTAGGATCTTTTCATCTTGTTTCTCCATATTGTACTGTGTGTTTATAGATCCCTTATACATAATTGTTGACACAACACTCTGAGAGTCAAGCTAGCTAAGCCTTTCATCCATTTGGATTATCCTCTATTTTCCATCTCAAAAACACCCTCGCTGGAGCTTACCACAGTCCTTCTTTGTGATCCATCAAAGTCTTCTAGGACTACTTGGATGACAGGTATGTTTATAACTATCTGTGAAAAAGATTTAAACCTCTGCTGAAAGTTGTATGTTTTTAAAATGTAGTCATATGACAAAATTCTCAGGTGGATTTAACTGTGTGATAGAGATGATGGTTTTTTATTTACCTTTGACTCATTTAAAAATGATATTAGACTAGTCCAGCAGAAGGTGTCCGTATGCAATATGAGAGCATCTGTAATGTGCTCTCTTGAGCCCTGTGCAATAGAGAGGAAGGAGAAAATAGACTGGCAGATGAAATTCTAAACATTGTGAAGGATCTCTTGAATCCTTCTAACTTGACCATGTTTAAAAGGTCACCATTGTAGGGACTATGTTAACATTGAGAAGAGCTTTGCTAAAATAATAGTCCAAATATTTCTGAAAACTTACTAATGACTATAACACGCTTAGTAACATTTTAAAAGTTACATGAAATAAATTATGTGAGGGTTCCCATGTGTTCCTGCGATGAGATTTGATAACATGTACCAGTATCAGAATGAAAATATAGATTTCTGCTGCCTTCAATGCTTTTTGAAGCAAGATGGATAAATAATAATTAAAAAAATTAATTTCTCTTGAAGTCAAACTGGATAACATAAGCCTGATTCAGAATAGCTTTTGGCTTTTTGTAGCTCATGTGGAATGAATATTCTCTAATTGGAACTTGGCATTTGAACCAGTTGATAACAAGAAACTATTTCATAATACTGTAAATTAAGATCACTCTAGGTGATCTCAATTATTCTGAAAGGGCATCGAATTTATCAAAGTATTTATTGTGCATCTACTATAGGCATAGATATGATGTTTTAATTGTATACAGTTTGGATATGATGTTTTAATTGCATACAGTTTGGCTGCTGCCACGACACTCACCTTCCCATTGATTTGATAAGCTATCTTTAAACTTTCTGTAGGATCAGTGCTTAGAATGTCAGCAAATCTAACCCATTACCTGTCTGGATACATTCATCTTCCTACTGACATAAGTGCAGTGTTCTTTTAAAACCAAGTGGGGGCTTTCCATGGTTATACATAGTTTCTGACCAGAAACTGGAATACCCATTGGCTCCATTCTTTCCCAGTAATTGCATTCTAAATCAACTCCAAACTTCTTCTATTTATGTGTTCTCCTGATTCCCAGATCTTGACATGTTTTACTTATACTTTCTGACTCCTTTTAGTTCTGAGTTGTAGTTTCTGTGTTTCCTCTGTATTTCTTCCTATATCACCATCCATAGAATTAAAAGGATCATTCATTTTTGACATTTGTCAACACCTTGGCCAACTAATTGTAACCTCATACCAAGAGTTACAGCTAAAGGCTACCATTTATTGAGGGCTTATTATATGCCAAGCTGTATACCAGGGAATTACAAATTTAAATTAGTAGAAATATAATAGTAATTTAAATTATTATTTGATATTTTGTTTAATAAGTATTAAATATTATTTACTATAAATTATTATTATTATTAATTATAAATTATTCATGTAATCTACATAGTAACCTGGTGATGTACATACTCTTATGATTCCCATTTTACAGATGAGAAAGCAGAAACTAAAAAGATTGAGGTGACCAATTACATCACAATCACTGTGATCTCGAGAATCTGTCTAAATATAAGGAGCTATGTAATTAGGAATCAGTTGACTGTTATCCACAACAAAAACAGCAGGAGTTTGGGTAAGAGAGAATATTTTGACCTTGGTTTTGGAAAGCTTTTTGGAGGTGGCTGAGTTCACAGTTCAAATTGAGTGGTGGATAAGACATAGTCCTCATTAAATTTTTGCAGATTTATTCATATAAATCCTGCACATTTAAATTTTATTTTTATTATTATGTACTTTTGAGTTATTGTGAATGATATCATTTTTTCATTATATTTTCTTCTAACTGGTAATTTCTAGTATATAGAAAATATATTGATTTGGGGATATTTATTTTATAATCTGCAACCTTGGCGAGCTCTCTTATTCTACTACTTTTGCATTTGATTTTCTTAGGTTGTCCGAGTAGGCAACAATGATATTCTTTTCAAATTAAGATATATTTGGTTCCTCTTTGCCAAAATAGATATCTCTTAAATTCCACTACAGCATTAAATAATTTTTTAAAATTTATTTATTTATTAATTTATTTATTTTTGGCTGTGTTGGGTCTTCGTTGCTGCCCGTGGGCTTTCTCTAGTTGTGGCGAGCGGGGGCTACTCTTCATTGTGGTGCATGGGCTTCTCATTGTGGTGGCTTCTCTTGTTGCGGAGCATGGGCTCTAGGAGCACAGGCTTCAGTAGTTGTGGCATGCAGGCTCAGTAGTTGTGGCTCACGGGCTCTAGAGTGCAGGCTCAGTAGTTGTGGTGCACGGGTTTAGTTGCTCCACGGCATGTGGGATCTTCCCGGACCAAGGACTGAACCCATGTCCCCTGCATTGGCAGGTGGATTCTTAACTGCTGTGCCACCAGGGAAGCCCCTAAATAATATTGGTAATAGCTAGCATCCTCATCTTACCCTGGATTTTAATAGAAATATTTTATAACTCTACTATTAAATATAATATTAACTATTGTTTTAAGGTGAAAGTCCTTCATCAAGTGAGGGAAGCATCCACCTGGTCGTAGGTAACTAAAGGTTTTAACCAGTAACAGATGTTGATTTAATCCTTTTTTTTTTTTTTTTGGCATTGGTTGGGTAAGATGTAGATAAGAAAGAGTTGTTTGACTTAAAAGTAGAAGAATGGCATACGCAAAGTAGTGCTGCAGTGGAAATGCACATGCATACCTAAGTGGACAAATTTGGTTGAAGAGGTGAATTTATGTTGATGAAAGATATGAAGAGATTAAAGATACAGACCTGAGTAGAAACTTTGAATTCTAGGCTGAGGAACTTGGGCTTTACTCTGTAGAATACATTGTGAGAAGACGGTGAAGAATTTTGAAGAGAGAGATGATGTGAACAGCAGTGTTTTTTGTTTTTTCTTTTTTCTTTTGGGACGTTCGAGCTCCCATCTTTGTTCAGAATCCACTGGCTAGGAACTTGTGTGAAGGCCATTATAAACATTAAGATATAAGATAATGGGGGCCTGACCAGCTCGAACTTCCCAAAAGAAAATACCTTGTAGATGTTCATATGCTTATACTGCAATTATGTTACCAATGATTATCTGAGTGATGGGCAGCTACCCCATCCCCCGCTGCTGGGGAAGAGTCTGACCAGGAAACAAGTCAGTTAATTCTATGGGCATGAGGGGTTATCTACCTGGTCTACAGTACCATGCAGAAATAGAAGGATGGTATCTGCTATACAGAAATGCCAATTTGAGCCATAATAATATGTAAAGAGAGGATTATAGGAGTAGTTTTAAATCTAAAAAGAGGTCAGAGAACCAAGGAAAATAAAATCAAGGTGTAACAAGTCAGAAATAGAAAAATGAAAGGTGGTAACAAGTGTGAAATCAAATTTTCTTAAACTGATTGAACAAAACTGGGATGATCTTGAACAGAATTAAATACAATTTAACTGTGGCTTAGGAGAAAGGTACAGGCTGGAGATACAGGTCTGCAAAGAGTCCAAATAACAGCAATAACTCAAATATTGAGAGTTAATGCACTTTCCAAGCGCCAGGGCCAGCTAAATGAACGATAAGCTTGAAGATGCTTTTCTCAAGAAGGTGGAGACCTGAACATTTTTGAAGATAGAGAGCCAACAAAGAAAAATTTTGAGCAAACCAGACATAAGAAATTATTGATAGAGAAAAATCTAGGGTTTGGAAATGGAGAGAGGAATATAGGACCAGGAGGCAGATGCAGAAGTTAATCTAGGAAAGAGGATGAGTATGTAGAGTACATAGGAATGTACCCAAAGTATGTACGTAGATGTTTTCTGGGAGAGAAAAAGGAAAGTGACCTCAAGCTTCTCAGTGAAATAAGAGATGGGGTTATCTGCTAAGAAGATGGAACTAGACATAAGGATAGAAGAAAAGCATGGCAACAACTACAGTGTGGAATTTTTCAGAGAATTAATTAGGGGAAAACAGAATTTCTGAACATTAATTAGGAGCAACTGTCTGAATCTATCAAGGGCTGTTGGGCTAGCAGATGAAGTTTACTCAGTGTGTGACCCTCTCTAGCTGTTCTGTGGGGCATGGGGAGATCGAGGGTTGAGGACTAGCATGGAGAATGAATGGGAAAGAAGTCCAAGGAGGCAAAGAGATCAGGGGTTCATAGTGACTCCACCATCAAAGGGCTGACCAAAGCATCAAGCCTAGGAAGAAATTCAACAACAGTGTAATAGATTATTATAGACTACATTTATTCAGCATTTTTTATGGCAAAGTAATAGGAGAGAAACAGACATAATGGCTAGAATCTTTAACTGTGTAGTCCCAATTAAGACACACATCAAAAAGGCTGGCCCTTGAGGTACCTAGTCTCAGCGGTAGGAGTTTAGTTAACCATGGTTTGTCTTTGAGTTGACTTTCTCATGGCATTGCTATATATATCTTTTTATCCCTGGCCAGTAAAGTGAAAGTGAAATTGAGCTAGAAATCAGTAAGTCTAGATTTTTATCCTTACCTCTGCCACAGAGCTGTGTGATTTGGGCAGATTGTATCACCTTTGTGGATCTCAGTTCCCTCATCTGTTTTAAAAAAGGGGATGGGGAGAGAGGGAAAGGGAGAGAGACAGAGAGACAGACATTAAAGTCGATGTGTTTAAAAGATGTCCTCCCAGTTCTAACAATCTAACTATAAACCCATGAGCATTTTCTATGGTTTAAGATCCTTTTTGAACAAGATCCTTTTCTTCCTCTTTAATTCTTCTCCATGAAAATTGTCCTGCTTGTCTCCAGTCATTTTCTTCTTTATTTAAAAACCTCTTCTTCTTTCTTCCCTCCTCCTCCTTCTTCTTGAGCTTCTGTTTCAATAGCACATACTAAAAAAGATTAAGACTGTGGTTTCTCAATTGAAATTATTTATACAACCTATTTCCTCTTTTTCTTCCATGGGTCCCTCTTCTTACTAGGGTATCACTTCACTATTTTAAAAAGATAGAGGAATAATTTTTATTACCATTATCATTATTACAACATTGATGCTGCTACAATACCTTGTATATGAAAATTATTCTTACCTCTAATATCTCATTTAGTTGGTTTCCTACTAGGGAGATTAGCAGAACTCTGCAGGGGCCCCCAAGTTAAGCTTTTACTTCAACAGTCACCCAGTGAATGTTGCCATTCTTCAATTAAGAGGAAAAAAAGTGAACTGATTCCAAGTTCCAATTAAGAGCAAAAGGAATACAATGCTTATGCTGCAGATGTTTATTAATTAAGGAACGAGGGATTGATTGGTCACTTTATTGTAATGCCTGAGGCAAAATATGTTATCTTCAGTGTTATTTAAAGTTAATGGGTGACTATAGGTATATTCCTAAATGTACCTGAATGTAAAGAGTCTCAATGCATGTATGAAGACACAGGCACAGAATTAAGTTCACCTACGAAGTTGTAAGATCTAACCCAGTCAAAGCAAGATCAAGGACTTAAGTGTGTCTCTTTAATTTTGTTTCAATTTATTTATTTATATTTTATATCTTCCTTCCACCACACCCCCTCAAAAAAACTCAAAGCAACCTAACAAAGGTAATAAAATACAGCATGATAAGGTAAATCTAGATGTTCATATGCTTATACTGCAATTATGTTACCAATGATTATCTGAGTGATGGGATAATCTTTAATTTTCTTTAAAAAATGTTGTCTTTCTGTATTCTCTAAATTTCTCAACAATGAACACGAAGCAACACTATACTATAAATAATACATGTAAAGGTTAAAATCAAAGAGCAATAACTTAAAATGTAGTCAAAAGTGAAATTATTTGGGATGCGTACTTTGACATTATGTATACTTGTTACATGCCAGCCACAAATTGAACTGTGTTTTCTGGTATCCAGTGCAAAAAGGGAAACAACCAATTCCGTAATCCAGAAGGTACATTAGGTTAAAAACCCATCCCTTTCTCAAGAGAGGCACACCTAATCCTGTTGTTGATACATAAGAAACATCCTATGCCTGAATTACACTGTGTAATGTGTGAAACAATAACTCCAACAGCATTCTTCTAGAAAACACAGTGATGAGTTTCATGGAGTGGTCTGTATATCCCTCAATTCAGACTAGTGACAGTTTACCAAAGAATGATTTGGTATAAAGCAGTTGTTTAGGAGGTTGGCGTGATGTCCATAATGTGTTAGATCAGATGACCTGGTTCATTTCAGACTACTAGATTTTAGAGCACTAGAGGAATGGATATACCGCATATCCTTCAAGCAATCCTACCTAAATATAGTTTCTTTCATTCAAACTTTGAATAAATAAGCAATAATGAATTTGTTATTGTCCTTCCTGGCAAGCCTTAAGAAAATGATAATCTGATGAGATTAGTTAATACAGTGACATGTTTTCTTTAATAAAGTAAGGTAGTGGAAGGATGAATAAATACCTTTCTGTAAAAATTTAAGGATCTTAACAAGAACAGATGCATGAATAGATGGCCACCCCATCTCTCTCAGAGGTTGTCAGAAAGAACACCTGTGGAGAGAACCAATGGTCTGCTTACAAAAGGATCTCCCTGAAATGGGAATGTAGCGTTTTTTGAATGTGCAAAGTTAAAAACTGAGTTTAAATATTCTATTTTTTAAAGTTCAAACTTGATACTACCTTCATCCAGCTTCCCATAATGTTAACGTATTAGATAAATATTGTACATTTGTCAAAACTAAGAAATTAATCTTGTTACAATACTATTACCTAAACGACAGACTTTATTTGTATTTCACCAGTTTTTTTCCGCTAACATCCTTTTTCTATAGAAAGATTTGCTCCAGGATAACGCATGCATTTAATCAGCATGTCACCTTAGTCACCTCTAGTCTGTGATAGTTTCTCAGTCTTTCTTCATTTTTTATGTATCGAGAATTTTGAAGAGCGCTGGTCAGATATGTTGTAGAATGTCCCTCAGGTTGGGTATATCTGGTGTTTTCTCACGATTAGACTGGGGTTATGTGTTTGGGGGAAACATACAAGGAGGTGAAATGACCTTTTCATTGCCTCATATCATATTGCGTACATTATTATCAACATGATTTATCAGCAGTAAAGTTAACCTTGATCTCTTGGTTAAGGTGGTATCTGGCTTGTCTTTCCACTTTAAAGTTACTCCTTTTTCCTTTTTATACTCTATTCTTTGGGAGTTAGTCTCTCCTGGAGGAGGCAGTATCTAGAATTCTTATCTAAGGAAGATTTGTCCCTTTTCTCCCATTTGTTTCTTACCCAGTCATTTACTTACATTAGTATGGACACATGGATATATATGCAATACGTTGGTTTTTAATCCAGTGCTATAGTTCATTATTTTGTTGCTCAAATAGTTCTAGTTTTGGCCATTGGGAGCTCTGTCAGTTTGTTCCTGTGTCCTTTTGACATGAATCCTTTTTTCCTGTTTCTTTTTCTTTCATTTTTAAAGCAGTTTCTTTCTCGCACTGCAAGATGCTCCAGGCTCATCTTTTTCTCTGCCCCAGCCTAGGAATTAGCCACATCTCCAAGGAACCCTGTTAACTATTTTTTTATTCATGCACTCAGAATCTTAAAATGCAGTTTATTTTTACTTAAGTGTCTGAGGCTGATGCAAATTTGCAGATGGTCTATCTTATGCATATGGAACTTCCCTTGCTCTTTTAACTTTGTAGTGTCAGAAATTGTACATGCAATTGAAAAACTTACCAGTTATCCGAAAGCTTATTGTTGTGGTTTAAGCCAGATGAATGCCATCTCTACAAGGACTGAAATGGTGAATATTATTCTTGTTCAGTCAGATCTTGGGTGACCAGGAATGATTTAGTTAAATTCTTCTCTAAGAAATAGTGCAATGACAATTTATACTTTTGAATCTAGTGGAGGAGATTAGTGTAAGTTTCTTAGCTTGCACTTTCTAAATATTTCCTAGTTTATCCGTCCTGAAATATGTTACCAACGTTGTTGAGCTCTGGACAGCTGGTCAGAGTTAAATGCAAGTGATTTTCCCCCATGAACCATATGTTCTGGGAATCACTCTGCTGATAGATTTATAACCCTTTGCAGTGATCAGGAGGAAAAGTAGGTGTGTCCCTAAAATATGCTACACACAATCTAGGCACAACCAGGGCAAGCAACGATTTATTGCCACTTACCTGGTCTTACAAATACAAAAAGGACAGAAGGTAGATTGTCAATGTGGAAAAAGACAGATTATAGTGTTTTTTCCAGGAGACCACATTTTTCCTAAAATATTCTTCTGTTTAATCCATTTCTTCCCTCAAAATATTATTGCAACCTTCCTAGATAAGTTGAATTTGCTTCTCTAACTCCCACATCAAAATATCTCACAGGGCAACATCCTAATATTGAAAACTTAAGAATAAAAATCTTTTTCTTAATAACCTTGTAGTCTCCATGATGAAGTGGTTATTTGATTTTTTTAGCGCTCCAATATGTTATCTTTAATGATAAGTTTCTTTGGTAATGGTCAAAAATCAGTAGTTTCATTGTCATGTATCTTAATTTTAATGGCCTGTATACTACTAGGAGACAGAAACTAGACATTTATAACAGTAAAAATATGTTGGGGAAGGAACTAATTCATGCTTATGTTTGAACATGGGGAACTAGTCTGGGCTTAAGAAAACTAATTCATCGAAATATTTGTTTCAGCAATTCTGCTTTTGCATTATTAAAAGAAATTTCTGATAATTTCATTTCCTGTGTAGTCTAAATGGGCCACACTGGTCAAGTTTCCATTCTGTCTCATCATTAACGATGTCTATAGCTCCATGGAAACAAGAAAAACACAGAAAAGAAGGAAAGGTAGGATGCAATAATAATGATAATTAAATCCCCAGGTTTTATACTATCACAGAATACCTTCTTATGCTCCATCTCTTTTTTTTTTTTTTAACATCTTTCTTGGAGTATAATTGCTTTACAAAGTTGTGTTAGTTTCTGCTGTATAACAAAGTGAATCAGCTATACTTATACATATATCCCCATATCCCTCCCTCTTGCGTCTCCCTCCCACCCTCCCTATCCCACCCCTCTAGGTGGTCGCAAAGCACCGAGCTGATCTCCCTGTGCTATGCGGTTACTTCCCACTAGCTATCTATTTTACATTTGGTAGTGTATATATGTCCATGCCACTCTCTCACTTTGTCCCAGCTTACCCTTCCCCCTCCCTGTGTCCTCAAATCCGTTCTCTATGTCTACGTCTTTATTCCTGTCCTGCCCCTAGGTTCTTCAGAACCTTTTTTTTTTTTTTAACCTTCCATATATATTTTTTAGCATACGGTATTTGTTTTTCTCTTTCTGACTTAACTTCACACTGTATGACAGACTCTAGGTCCATCCACCTCACTACAAATAACTCAATTTTGTTTCTTTTTATGGCTGAGAAATATTCCATTGTATATATAAACCACATCTTCTTTATCCACTCATCTGTCGATGGACACTTAGTTTGCTTCCATGTCCTGGCTATTGTAAATAGAGCTGCAGTGAACATTGTGGTACATGACTCTTTTTGAATTATGGTTTCCTCAGGGTATATGCCCAGGAGTGGGATTGCTGGGTCATATGATAGTTCTATTTTTAGTTTTTTAAGGAACCTCCATACTGTTCTCCATAGTGGCTGTATCAATTTACATTCCCACCAACAGTGCAAGAGGGTTCCCTTTTCTCCACACCCTCTCCAGCATTTATTGTTTGCAGATTTTTTGATGATGGCCATTCTGACTGGTGTGAGGTGCTACTTCATTGTAGTTTTGATTTGCATTTCTCTAATGATTAGTGATGTTGAGCATTCTTCCATGTGTTTGTTGGCAATCTGTATATCTTCTTTGGAGAAATGTCTGTTTAGCTCTTCTGCCCATTTTTGGATTGGGTTGTTTGTTTTTTTGATATTGAGCTGCATGAGCTGCTTGTAAATTTTGGAGATTAATCCTTTGCCAGTTGCTTCATTTCCAAATATTTTCTCCCATTCTGAGGGCTGTCTTTTCATCTTGTTTGTGGTTTCCTTTGCTGTACAAAAGCTTTTAAGTTTCATTAGGTCCCATTTGTTTATTTTTGTTTTTATTTCCATTACTCTAGGAGGTGAGTCAAAAAGGATCTTGCTGTGATTTATGTCATGGAGTGTTCTTCCTACATTTTCCTCTAAGAGTTTTATAGTGTCTGGCCTTACATTTAGGTCTTAAATCCATTTTGAGTTTATTTTTGTGTATGGTGTTAGGGAGTGTTCTAATTTCATTCTTTTACACGTAGCTGTACAGTTTTCCCAGCACCACTTACGGAACAGGCTGTCTTTTCTCCATTGTATATTCTTGCCTCCTTTATCAAAGATAAGGTGACCATATGTGCGTGGGTTTATCTCTGGGCTTTCTATCCTATTCCATTGATCTATATTTCTGTTTTTGTGCCAGTACCATACTGTCTTGATTACTGTAGCTTTGTAGTATAGTCCGAAGTCCGGGAGCCTGATTCCCCCAGCTCCGTTTTTCTTTCTCAAGATTGCTTTGGCCATTCGGGGTGTTTTGTGTTTCCATACAAATTGTTAAATTTTTTTGCTCTAGTTCTGTGAAAAATGCCTTTGGTAGTTTGACAGGGACTGCATTGGATCTGTAGATTGCTTTGGGTAGTGTAGTCATTTTCACAATGTTGATTCTTCCAATCCAAGAACATGGTATATCTCTCCATCTGTTTGTATCATCTTTAATTTCTTTCATCAGTGTCTTATAGTTTTCTACATACAGGTCTTTTGTCTCCTTAGGTAGGTTTATTCCTAGGTATTTTATTATTTTTGTTGCAATGGTAAATGGGACTGTTTCCTTAATTTCTCTTTCAGATATTTCATCATAAGTGTATAGGAATGCAAGAGATTTCTGTGTATTAATTTTGTATCCTGCTACTTTACCAAATTCATTGATTAGCTCTAGTTGTTTTCTGGTAGCATCTTTAGGATTCTCTACATATAGTATCATGTCATCTGCAAACAGTGACAGCTTTACTTCTTCTTTTCCAATTTGGATTCCTTTTATTTCCTTTCCTTCTCTAATTGCTGTAGCTAAGACTTCCAAAACTATGTTGAATAATAGTGGTGAGAGTGGGAAACCTTGTCTTGTTCCTGATCTTAGTGGAAATGGTTTCAGTTTTTCACCATTGAGAACAATGTTGACTGTTGGTTTGTCATATATGGCCTTTATTATGTTGAGGTAAGTTCCCTCTATGCCTACTTTCTGGAGGGTTTTTATCATAAATAGGTGTTGAATTTTTTCTGCATCTATTGAGATGATCATATGGTTTTTATTGTTCAATTTGTTAATATGGTGTATCACATTGGTTGATTTGCATATATTGAAGAATCCTTGCATTCCTGGGATAAACCCCACTTTGTCATGGTGTGTGATCCTTTTAATGTGCTGTTGGATTCTGTTTGCTAGTATTTTGTTGAGGATTTTTGCATCTATGTTCCTCAGTGATATTGGCCTGTAGTTTTCTTTCTTTGTGACATCTTTGTCTGGTTTTGGTATCAGTGTGATGGTGGCCTCGTAGAATGAGTTTGGGAGTGTTCCTCCCTCTCCTATATTTTGGAAGAGCTTGAGAATGATAGGTGTTAGCTCTTCTCTAAATGTTTGATAGAATTCGCCTGTGAAGCCATCTGGTCCTGGACTGTTGTTTGTTGGAAGATTTTTAATCACAGTCTCTTTCAGTGCTTGTGATTGGTCTGTTTATATTTTCTATTTCTTCCTGGTTCAGTCTTGGAAAGTTGTACCTTTCCAAGAATTTGTCCATTTCTTCCAGGTTGTCCATTTTATTGGCATATAGTTGCTTGTAGTAATCTCTCATGATCCTCTGTATTTCTGCAGTGTCAGCTGTTACTTCTCCTTTTTCATTTCTAATTCTGTTGATTTGAGTCTTTTCCCTTTTTTTCTTGGTGAGTCTGGCTAATGGTTTATCAATTTTGTTTATCTTCTCAAAGAACTAGCTTTTAGTTTTATTGATCTTTGCTATCGTTTCCTTCATTTCTTTTTCATTTGTTTCTGATTTGATCTTTATGATTTCTTTGCTTCTGCTAACTTTGGGTTTTTTTGTTCTTCTTTCTCTAATTGCTTTAGGTGTAAGTTTAGGTTGTTTATTTGGGATTTTTCTTGTTTCTTGAAGTAGGATTGTATTTTTCTAAACTTCCCTCTTAGAGCTGCTTTTGCTGCATCCCATAGGTTTTGGTCGTCGTGTTTTCATTGTCATTTGTTTCTAGGTATTTTTTGATTTCCTCTTTGATTTCTTCAGTGAACTCTTGGTTATTTAGTAGTGTATTGTTTAGCCTCCATGTGCTTGTATTTTTTACAGTGTTTTCCTGTAACTGATACCTAGTCTCATAGCATTGTGGTTGGAAAGGATACTTGATACGATTTCAATTTTCTTAAATTTACCAAGGCTTGATTTGTGACCCAAGATATGATCTATCCTGGAGAATGTTCCATGAGCACTTGAGAAGAAAGTGTATTCTGTTGTTTTTGGATGGAATACCCTATAAATATCAATTAATTCCATCTTGTTTAATGTGTCATTTAAAGCTCTGTTTCCTTATTTACTTTCATTTTGGATGATCTGTCCTTTGGTGAAACTGGGGTGTTGAAGTCCCCTACTATGATTGTGTTACTGTTGATTTCCCCTTTTATGGCTGTTAGCCTTTGCCTTATGTATTGAGATGCTCCTAGTTGCATGCATAAATATTTACAATTGTTATATCTTCTTGGTTAGATCCCTTGATTGTTATGTAGTGTCCTTCTTTGTCTCTTGTAATAGTCTTTATTTTAAAGTCTATCTTCTGTGATATGAGAATTGTTACTCAGCTTTCTTTTGATTTCCATTTACATGGAATATCTTCTTCCATCCCCTCACATTCAGTCTGTATGTGTCCCTAGGTCTGAAATGGGTTTCTTGTAGACAGCATATATACATGTATTGTTTCTGTATCCATTCAGCTAGTCTTTGTCGTTTGGTTTGAGCATGTAATCCATTTACATTTAAGGTAATTATCGATATGTATGTTCCTATTACCATTTTCTTAATTGCTTTGGGTTTGTTATTTTAGGTCTTTTCCTTCTCTTGTGTTTCCTGCCTAGAGAAGTTCCTTTATCATTGTTGTAAAGCTGGTTTGGTGGTGCTGAATTCTCTTAGCTTTTGCTTGTCTGTAAAGGTTTTAATGTCTCTGTTGAATCTGAGTGAGATCCTTGTTGGGTAGAGTAATCTTGGTTGTAGGATTTTCCCTTTCATCACTTTAAATATATCCTGGCTCCATCTCTTTTGATAACTCCTAATCACTTTTGCCCAGACACTGACTTGGGCGGAGCTTCTTGGGTGTCATTTCAAACATCTAACTGCTTTCACTGAGAGCAGGACCAGAGCACCATGTAAGGATGAATCTCCAGGTCTTCTTTACACATCCAAGCAGCCTGAGGATTTCCAGGGAATACAGCACTCCCTTGACCCAGATCTCTATAAAGTGCGTTTAGTCAGAGAAACCAGCAAATAAAGTGTGCATGAATACAGTGGGAGATTACTAGGATGGCAGCACCTGCACTGAAGAACTGAAAAAATAAGATGACCCAAACATAAGGATACAAAAAGTCTTAGTTGCTATTATTGTTTCCAGTTTTATCAATTAGGAGAATAGCCCAAGGAGAGAGACTTTAGCTAGAACAGGAAAAGTGCTTTGGTGACAGAGATCTCGGGAAGTAGCCTAAGCTCCCCCATCCCAACAGTATCAACTTACCAAAGATACACCTAGTATGATGGAAGTATCAGTTTTCAAAGTGAGAAGGAGCCTCAGAGATTTCCCCCATTTTAAAATTTTGAAACAAGTTTGAGAGTTACGTAAGCTTGTCCAACCTCATTCAGGCAGATGGTCTCTCCTACATTTAAAGACTCCCCAGAAAGATACGGAACCCTTTCCTCTGTAACCCCTTCCAGAGTTTTGTCTTTGTAATTATCACAATATTTCCCCTAGTGTGCAGCTGGAATCACTCAGGCTGCGGTTTATGCCCTTTCCCTTGAGACATAGGATAAAACAAAATACATTCTTGTTTGTGCATTGTTCTATTTTACTGGAAAAGTCTTCAATTTAAGGAGATATGATTTGGGAGAATTTATTTTTAGAACTGACCAAAAAAATAATCTTCTGATTTATACCCCATTAACTCTACTTTTTCGTGAAAGTCCTTTTTCTACTACTTCGCTGAAGCTGAAGCATTGCTTTTCACAAAGAGACTGTTCTCCTAAAATAATATCTTTGTCTTTAAATACGAAACGTTAGTAACTATTTGCACAGACTTCTGATTGTCAAAACTATATGAAAAGTATCAAAAAAGACCTAATTTTTAGGCACTTCCCTGGTGGCGCAGTGGTTAAGAATCCGCCTGCCAATGCAGGGGACATGGGTTTGATCCCTGGTCCGGGAAGATCCCGCATGCCGCGGAGCAACTAAGCCCGCGAGCCACAACTACTGAAGCCCACCGCCTAGAGCCTGTGCTCCACAGCAAGAGAAGCCACCGCAATGAGAAGCACGTGCACCGCAATGAAGAGTAGTCCCCACTCACCACAACTGGAGAAAGTCCACGTGCAGCATGAAGACCCAACGCAGCCAAAAATAAATAAATAAAAAATAAAATAAATTTATTTAAAAAAAGACCTAATTTCTAAAATATCTCATAAGTTTGCTGATTATCCTTCTGCAGCTTGACAACATTAACTTTATAGAACAATGGAAATTAAGACCCTACAGGGGGAAGTCACCATTGGAAAGTTCTCCTTGAAACCACATCAGCACAGAGAATGCTTGGCAAAAGTTTATATGTGGATAACAATAGAACACAATTGTTATGCAAAGCTGTGGTTACCTAAGTTAAATTCCCCTTTTCAGGAATGTGTAAGCTAATGGATGCAGGTATTGGTTTATACGTTAGACCATATGTTTTTAGAATGGAAATAAAGAGATTTTTTTTTTTGCTCTGGAGATAATCTGCCAAGTTATAGAATATGTTTTTTTAAAATATATATTTGTTAAGCATTAACACATGCAGTACAGAGGACCTGCCTAGTGCACCTACACCCAGTAGGCATCCAATGAAGGTGTGCTGCTCAAGTTGACTTGTAGTAAGGGGAATCAAAGAGCTTCCAGTTACCAAATTATCGAGGTATCCAAAAGTGGCCACTTAACCCCTTGGGTGCCTTTTTTATCCAGATTCACAGCTCTTGAGAACAGAATCTTGTTGGCTAAAAGAATGATTTTGGAGCCTTGTGGGTATTCTGTCTTTGTCATTTTCCTTCTATAGTAAAAGCTCATTATCTGGCATTATGCAGCTCATGCTAATCTGGTGCTCAAGATTATGTGTTGAGCCTTTTTGACAACTTGGATAATGAGTGGAGCTTCCCTAGGTGTGGCCATGGTTTATATTGCTGGAGGCGAAGTCCTTGCATGACATCCAGTTCAATCATCTTTTTTCTCAGATAGGAAATTCAGGCCGAGATAGATTGAGGTACTTGCTCAGGACACCTAGCTTGTTAATGGCAGAGCTTCAAAGAAAGCCCAGGTATCCTGATTCTCACCTTAGTGCTATCTGACCACAGTTCACAAAACTACCCCTTGAGCCCCTAAATGGGAGGTGGGGGAACTTCTACTTCAAAGTCATGGTGGCACCATGTAACACTCAATGTGTTGTAACCCCAAACACTGAAGGGGGTGTAGAGTAGCACCTGGGTCTCACAATGAATGAGTGCAAAACACTAGGGAGGGCTGCTCAGGAGACCCCATGGACCTGGGGGTGAGAGAAAAATAGGAAAACCCCTGGGGTGTAGGGAACATTCGACCTAATTTTTTTTTTTTTTTGGTCTCATCCTTTTATATTAAAAGTCAACCAATCCTCAAGTAAGGCCTTCAAGGTTTAAATTTCAGTGCCTTAAATAACAACAACAAAAACCTATCACTTATGCGTCAGAAACTATGTTAAATACTTTAACTGCCTTATTCAATTTAATCACCACAAAATTTCTGTGCAGAAGGTATGATCTATGCTGTCATTCTCAGACTGCACCTCCATCCTTCCATCCTGGAACTTGCCTTTCCAGAACTTCATCTCTAGATTCTGCCTGTTTTTCCAGCAACTGCACTGGGTTTGGGTCTTCAGTACAGCTACATTCACTATGGATAGTCAGACTGAGGACCAATCTGTCCAATTCTGTATCCCACTCAAGCTCCAGAAACCCTTCACAGTCTGGCCTCTAGACCGGATGGAAGGTTTGCAGGTACATCTTGGAGATCATAGCTGCCAGCCCTTGGAACTAGAGCATCCATTGTGAAGCTGCTTCTCCCTGAAAACTGGGAAAACCCATTTACTCCCTGGCCCCTTCTTATCCTTCATATGAGTGTGATTTAATGTTGAGTTGTTTTTTTTTTTTTTTAAACTAAGAAATTCTGTGTCAATTCAGGGTTAGTGATGTGTTGTGATAGTACAAGTTCACTAGCCTAGCACTGTCATCCTGGATTTGAGTTCCCTTTGAGTCCCAAACTAGCTCTTGAACCACAGTTCAAATACTCCATGCTAATTTACTCCTCTGTGGCTTTGCACCTGCTGTTTTCTCCATTTAGGACACTTTTCTTCGGTCATCTATCTGGAAGTGATGCGCTCATCTTTCAAGGCGCAGCTTAAACATCCACTCTGTTAAGACTTCTCTGATCCTTTCCTTCCTTTCCCACTACCGGGAGGTTGTATTTATTGAGGAAGAAAAGAAATTGTGAAAACATAGAGGTCTAAAGTTGTCAGGAACCTTAGAGATCAATTAAAGTTCTAATTTTACAGGGTAAATGATCCAAGAAATACAGGAGGGCTAAAATGACCTATGAATGAAGACTTTTTGGTGCAGAACAGAAATTATGACTCAGATTTCCTTACTTCTAATCTGAAGCTGTCTTCATCACACAGAGTTGGGGCTATATTAAATTGTGAATTTAACATTCTATTCAAAGCAGATACATTTGGTTGGCTGCCTCAACACCCTTCTGTGATTGCAGTGCACAGAGCAGTATCAACTCTTAAAAATGAGGTCGAGGTGAACATTTCACTTTGCATTTCTGAACTGAGGTACATTAATGGAGCAGCCTGAATGTTAGATTAATATCATCAGAAAGGGGCAGCTCAGGAATATGTGCAACTTTGAAGAATCAGGGAAAAGAAACAAGGACCAATGAGGACAGGAATCACTGAATAAGAAAGACAATGACAAATTGATCTTTTGAATGCACACATAAATAAAGGATTTCCTGCATACCAGTTCTTCCAAGATTGACAGTTAAATGTCTACCTGTTGGTAGAAAAATATCCACAGTAAAGTGACCAGTAAAGTGACCAGTAATGCTTGAGAAAATGAAAAGCGATTAAAAAGGAATAATAGTATCAAACAGGCAGTGAGAGGTTCAGAGAACCTCATCAACAGAAGGAAAGCAAGCCACTTGCTAAAGATAACCCATTCTTTTATCCAGAGGGAGGAAAAAAATTGAGAACAAATTCTTCAATAATTGAATTTGTGGTAATGGAATGTAAGCACATCAGCCCACCAGGACAAAGTACTCAACAAATAGAAGAGTAGGACAAAAATAACTTTGCCCTTCAGAAATACATTTTTAAACTTTAGGTAGCAGGAACTGAGAGATTTCTTGATGAAAATGCCTCAAGTCCTGCTATTCCATTAGCCTTTATGGTTGGGAATTGGAGGATTCACAAAAAGCACCCCGAGATCAAAGCAGAAGGTGAATGCCCTGAGTCTGATAGAGTGTCAGACACATGAGGAGAAGCAAAGGCAAGGTTTCTGTAAATGCCAAGTGCCTGTTCCCCTGGGTAAATGGGAGGACAGCTGTTGCGTTGCTCCCTGACGGGGTTAATCTTGACAAGTTTTTTTTGCAGTTGTTTCATCTTTATGATACCGCAGGATAAAAATAGTAATGTCTGTTAGGGCTTCATAGTTTTTTGAATGCTTCAAATTACATGATTTTTAATAGCCTATGCTCACAATCATCCTGTGAGTTAATGCATTTTTATTGTCTGAGCTGTTTGGTGGCAACTCACAGTCCCTTACACTTTGTCCCCAGCAGTTACCCACTTTCAAGTGATCCTGAGCCTGTTCTCTCCCACAACCCCTGTTAAGGCCTGACTTGGTCTCCAACCCTTGTCTCTGACTCCCCATTTTCTCTCCTGCCTCTGTCTTTGAACTTTTTAAAATGCTCATGGGTGCACAGCCAGATTCCAGTCCCTCCAAACGTTGAAGTCACTCATTCAGTAGCTTTTCACCACCAGCCCCTCCCCCAACCCCCATCCCCCACCCAGGTAATTCTCTCCTTAACTTATCAAGTTGGTGGGAAATAAACCCTAGTACATCCCTAATTGCCCAGTATTCTATCTGTGCCCATTTTTAGGCAATGGAATTGAAGTTGAGAGAAGTTACATTGGCCAAGATCATACACCTCACAAATGCCTGAGTTACAACCCAAATTCAAGCTACCTCTAATCATCAATAGATTATACATTAACCGTCCATATTTTACTCCCCCATCACATATCACTCAATAGCAAATGCTATTTAAATGTAAATTAACAGTTCTCTAAGGATTTTAAGACTGGAGCTGCCTCCTACTTGTTAAATGTGCAGGTTTAGAGGCAGTGCCATGGGCTCGGTTGCTTTGGATTGGTGTAAGTAATATAAAGATCCACATAGAATTATATAGTAAAACTATAACTACAGTTAGGGATGTGTGTGTGCTCATATGTGTGCATATACATGTAACTTGGAGGGGAAGTTGGGAAGGAATAATCAGTGATGAAGTTAAGAAATTGATCAAAGATCTTGTCATGGAGGGTCTGTATTCCATGTTAAATTTTGCCTTCAAGGAATTTAGATTTTGCCTTGAAGATCTGAATGAGCCTTACAATGATTTTAAGCAAGAGAGTAATAGAATCACATTTATATTGTTCATATTACATTTTATGGCTTCACCCTTCTGTGTACCACATATATACTCCCAGCAGACTTAACAGACATGGACAAAAAGAGGTCAAAGTCCTAAGGGGCTTCTCAAACCATAAACAAGGCCAAAGGATCATCCTTCATCAAGCAAATTAATTCCAGCATCTGTGTTTATATCTTCTTGATAATTTGTAAATTTCATACAAGACAAAGATTAAATTAAATTATATGCAGAAAAGATATTTTAAATCAGATATCAGCTCCAGGATTATTGAACCATTTTCCAACTCACTTTAGAATATAATTCAAGAAAACGTACTCTGTGTTGTACACCATTTCATTTCCATTAATAATAGTACCCTTTTGGAGATGTCCTTGGCTGACCTAGTATTGTCTCCCAAAAGCAGAAGATAAATAACAAGTTGATTGTTCATCAAGTGGCATTGCTTTTGTCTAGAAACATATCCCATTGCTGTCAGAGGTTTAAATAAAAAGTTAAAAGTCTTGAGTTGCAGTTTTCTCACATGAATATATAATAAATCATCCTCAAAGCCTGACTGTATAAACAAATAGTTTATGTTCTAAAAAGGGCTTGCTCTGAGGCCCAGAGAATCAAAGCAACTTTCAGAGAAAATAAAATAATATTGTCAGCCTTTATAAATTACCCCTTGGATTGTGATAATAAAATAGCAATGATTAGACCCAGATAGTGGCATTTGCTGTGGTCTGTACTTCTACCTATAAGTACCAGGGGTGTTCCATAAGGCAAATAATCAGCATCCCAGGCAACCAATCCCTGAGAAGTACAAGATGAGTAATTCCTAGTAGCTATCCAGGCTTACAGACATAGACAATTGGCCCTAGCACAGAGGGGCTGCAAAAGACCTCATTAATAATGAATAAGGCAGGAAGCCACCATTGGATATATTTCAAGAGCTGTAACTTCATAAGAAACTTAAAACAGAGTTTGATCATTGTGCTAGAAACTGAACCGGATATCTAAGTCAGAACAACTAATGCCAGGAGATGGAGGATTTAGAGGATTTAACACTGAAAACACTTGTCTCTCATTTACTGCAGCTCCCATGTTACTGTGCAGTTTGAATATTATCATGATGAAGATCTGCCCACATCTTGTGCATGTCCCAGACAAGCTGTTAATGGGGTAACCCTTAAAACTGATATATTTTTTTAAAAAATCATGGTTCACACAAGACTGTAAAGCAACTATACTCCAATAAAAATTAATTTTAAAAAATCATGGTTCAACATTTATTTGTAGGAATGACTCAGGTGTATAAAGGAAAAGAGGGCTCCATTGGCAGCCCCAATTCCATACTCCACTTGGCAAGACAGAAGGCTAGAATTAACTTGCTTGATCCTCCTTAGAACGCAGTTTAGGTACCATCTGTTGATACATATTCCTTGAGGGTTTACTCCTTCGCCCTAAGTGGCTTATCAACATGTTCATTCCAAACACATACAGACCCACTCACCATCTCTTCCCACCCAGGAGTTCTAGTAAATAAACTTTTCTCCCTCTTTTTACATTCTATGTAACATTTTTTTTTTTTTTTAATTTTTATTTATTTATTTATTTATGGCTGTGTTGGGTCTTAGTTCCTGTGCGAGGGCTTTCTCCAGTTGTGGCAAGTGGGGGCCACTCTTCATCGCAGTGCGCGGGCCTCTCACTATCGCGGCCTCTCTTGTTGCGGAGCACAGGCTCCAGACGCGCAGGCTCAGTAATTGTGGCTCACGGGCCCAGCTGCTCCGCGGCATGTGGGATCTTCCGGGACCAGGGCTCGAACCCGTGTCCCCTGCATTGGCAGGCGGATTCTTAACCACTGCGCCACCAGGGAAGCCCTATGTAACATTTTAACACTCCAATCAACTGCCTAGTTGACCTGGCTTTGGTCACATTTGGATGCCGTCCATCTGAAGAGCAACCACGCACAGTCAATGCAGTTTATTGCTTTGTAGCATATGTATAAGTTTATCAAGCTTATTCAAATACATTTCTTCATGTACACACCCTTCTGAGCAAAAGAGAGAGAGTAAATGGCACGCCCAAAGTCATACAGATCATAAATGGCAGTGCAAGAAACTCAAATTCATGTCCTCTGACTCTAAATTTCATACTCTCTCCGTTAAATCATGCTTCTAGATTGGGCCTTAGAGCACTTCTTTGTGCCTAGTAGTCATTGCAAAAGAAAAAATATAATAGCCCTTGACTTAGGTAACTGTGGTATAAGTGAAGAAGGACTTACAATCTAGGTCAATATGTATGGCATCTTTGATGATATTACAAAATGTGTATGATGGTATAAAATAGACTTTTTGATATTGTCATCATGTCTCTGAGAAGCAAAGATACTGAGAGGTAAAGTAAATAATCCCTGAAGTAAACTGTGTAATTTAGGGTCTCTGTTAACCCCCGTGTGTCTATGGACAATAGTGGAAATTTTATAATTAACTGACTGTTTACTGATATGAACAAGCTGAATGTTTTACCATATATGTTGTGAACAATTTGGTAGAATGAACTAAAGGAAACTTTATTTGTAGTTAACAAGAGCACAATTTCCACGTCTTTTAAAATTCCCATTTATTTACAAGTCAGCTTTTCAACTAGAGTAAGATTTGTACAAGTTAACAAAAATCTGAAGTATATATTTTTTACATGTGAGTTTTATCACTTTTATGTAATCATTGTATCCAGAACTAGGATAACGTAAAGTTCATAATTAGCATATTAAAGTAAAAACCAAGGACAACTTCACTTTGATTTTACTCAGTTCTAAATCAAAACATGTTTATTGGGCACTTATTCAATAAAGAGCCCTGGATATGATATATGAGTCCTTGCTCTCAAGGCACTTAAGGTGTGGCTTCGTTGTGCAAATATGGAAGTTATATATTATAGTAACAGGCTTGAAATGTTTATGACACCTCTCCCAACTTCTCATTAAAATATCCATGAAAATGCAAAAAAAAGTTTTAAAAAAAGCTGGCAACATCACTGTAAACCTAAGATAAGAGAAGACCATATGCCAAATCCAGGTGGAATTTCAACTAATTGCATCAGCCACGGGGATAAATTCAAGAAGTACATTCTTGAACTGCACAACACATGTTCTAATCTTTGAACCAGAACAGACCAGATGGACCTAGTAAGGTTAGAAAAGGCTGATTCACCTTCTCTGTAAGTGCTTCATTCTGAAACAGTGAAGATGAACTGACTAGAAAAATAAGTGGCCATTCTCCAATTCTAGAGAAATTAATTCTGTAGCCAGATAGAGCCAAGGTCTTACCCCCTTCCCATTTATTATTTATTATTTCAAAATGGTAATTCCCAGAACAAAGCAGAGAAGAAAGTACATAGGGATAAGAGACTTGATAACCATAGGATGTTTTAAACGTCTGGACAGAAAAAAGAAGAATGTTAGAAGTGCAGGCTGAAAGCTGTGGTCTTTTATGGAATTCTACTGTTTGATATTAAAAATTGCATTACACCTTCCTGTTTACTGAAAGAATATAACAGAGCAAAAAAAAATCCAGAAAACTTGCACTAAATCCCTACCTTCTAAAATGATAAATTGAGTAAGAACAAAACTTGAGATTCGACTTAAGAGAAACAAGTTTCCAGACCTTCAGAAGATGGTGATGGAGGCCTAGAACTTACCACCTGTCCTTTCTGATAGCAATCCTAAAACTTAATTTATATATTCCTTGACAGCAAAGCATTAAAAATGACCATCATTAGGTCCATTAAAATGCATCAATAAAGAGCATTGTTGCAAAGGTTCACAAGGAAAAAATTCTTAATATGATTTTCTGTAATACACCTATGAAAATTTTAGAAGCCTCTACTTTGAATCCTGAAAATATGGTGAAAGGAGAGTACTTCCAGTTTTTAAATGACAATAAAAGATAGGTTTCTCCTTTCCACCCTTAGATATCACACAAAACTCAAAGAAAATGGGTAACAGAGCACTATCTCCATTATCAACAGCTATAACTTACTAAACAGGAGACTGTTAAAACTTACTAAAATTTCTGAGAAACAATGACCAATTATAGTAAAGGTCTAATGGCTTTATGGAAAGAATCTAGAACATATGCTCATATCTGTAAATGTCCGACAAAGTTGTCAGAGCATAGATCTTCAAAGTAATTGACACCCCTAACCAATGAGCTCTGGTTTGGGATGATGAGAATGGGAATATTGTCTGGTAGCAAACACTTTTCTTGACTTTTTTTGTCACAGTATCTCAAGCAACAAGGAAATCAAGGTTAAGTAAGAAATCACACAGAGAAGCCATATTTGTTGGAAGATATCTGTTGGTAAGGCAGGGGATGAGAGCCTTTGCATATGGTAAGCCATCCTGATAGGTTGATCACAGTGAGTTCAACCTATCAGGAAAGTAGAGGCAAAAGGAAGCCCCCCCCCACCCATGCGTGCGTGTGCACACACACACGCACACACTTCTGTGTCATAAGGAGAATTTCTACAAGCTTGAAACATGGTCTTTAAACCATAGGAAGCTTCAAAGTGAGTAGCAGGTCCAGGAATTCCTAATATGAATTACATGAATAGTAGTCAAAAGAACGAACACAGCATCATTATAAAGATATTACAAATAAACAGAGGAAAGGAATACAGAAGAACTTATAGATAAAATTTACTCATTTAAAAAATTTTTGATGAAGGAAATAACAATTGTGGGCAAATGTACTCCCATAAAATAAAAATTAAAAGTCAGAACCTTCATTGTCTCTTAATTATCTTTAAAGAATTTCTCTAAATTAAGTGGGAAGACGTCACAAGGCAACAGAAGGAGATAAAATTTGAGCTTTCACCAGGCAGAAAGTAAACAAAAAATATTTAAAACCTTAACAGAAGTAAAGGACACATTAGAAGCAGAATATTAGAAATTGCTGAAAACACAGTAAAAGGGGTAAATGATAGGCTTCAGGAAAAGGAGCAAAATGAAATAAAAACAAAATGGAAAGTACTAGGTTATCTTTATGGAAAACAAAGGGAAATCCAACATAAGTACAATTTGTATCTCCTTCTGTGCCACCCCAACCTCATAAAAGAGATCTGAAATAATAAGACAGAAAGTATTTAAAGATATTTAGAATATTGCCCCTTCCAAACCCAACCTTTAATCTATAGACTGTAAGGCACATCATGCCATGGGAAAAATGTCTACACAACCATCCAAACTAAGAAATATGGGTACAGGTGTATGGGAACTCTCCATACCATCGTCTCAGTTTTTCTGTAAATCTAAAACTATTCTAAAAAATGAAGTTCTTTAAAAGGCAAAAAAAACCCAAAAACCTAAGAAATATGTTCTGGTAAAATTATCAACTTTAAAGATAAGAAACTAAGACTTTGACCATTGAAAACTAGTAATCTGTTATGGGAAAATATAAGATTTGTTTTAGATGTTTCCACAGCAACTTTAAAATCTAAATGCTATAAAATCCTCAAGGGAAGAAACTGTGATCCAAGGATTTTATACTTAGCTAATCTATCATTAACTGTAAGGGTAACAGACAAATAGTTTTAAACATGCCAAGTTTAAGATCCTTTGAGCCTGTCTTGAAGACACTTGAAGCCACAAGGAAAATTTAAGCCAATCAAGGTATAAATGCATAATCTTACACAAAAAGGTCTACCTATGAGCATTTGATTCATTTAGCTATAAACCTGAAACTAATGCAAATATGGAGATAATGATTACAGAACAGAATATAGAGCTTTAAGCCCAGACAGTGTAGAAATGAAGAATCTAATCAATAAATTGGAAAAAATTGCAAAAAAAAAAAATAATAACCCTAAGTAAATGAGTAGGAATTAATGTGTTAGAAATCAGTAATTGGCTGAATAAATCTAAGAGCTGATTCTTTGATAGTAGTGAAAACAGCAATAATAAAGTAGATAAATTGATAGACAATTTTTTAATGGAGATAGCACAAATTTACAAAATAATTTTAATAACTATAAGGAAGATTTTATCAACTTTAAGGGACTATATTTTAAGACCTGGGTGAAATGGGTAATTTTCTAGGAAATCATAAATACCAACATTGACCTAAAAAAGAAAAAACTTGGACAGATCAATTACCAAAGGGAAAACAGAGAAAAATGTCGAAGAGCTAACCTTAAAAAAATGCACCAGTCCCTAGATGGTTTCACAAGGGAGTACTACTAAAGCTCTAAGAAAAGGATAACTTCAATGCTGTTTAATATGTTCACTAAAATAGAATAAAAAGGAAATCTACTAAATTCTTTTTACAAAGTGAGTATGATATTGATACCTAAACCCCAGGCAGCAAAATGAAAGCAAAAACGTTATTTACAAAGGAAAAGAACCAGATGAACCTTAAACTGCTTGGACACTGAACACCAGACAACCACAGAACAGTAGAAAACTTGTGACCCAAGAATTTGAGTCAGAAAATGTGGTCATTTAGGTGTGAAGGCAAGAGAAAAACAATCTTTTAGATATGCAGTGGCTCAGAAAATATACTACTTATCTACTGTGCCTGTGAAATCTATTTCAAGATATTTTAACTAACACAGGTAAATGAAATAAAGAATTAAGGAATGGAGGAAATAATGGTATAAGAAGATTATCATTAACACTGAAACCGGTTATAAGATTTAACTTCTTTATATGAGATATATGTGTTCACTTAAATGTATATCTATATATGTATATAGATGATAGATGTTGTGTTTAGAAAGTCCGATGCCAAATGGAAGTGTGTGTGTGTATACATAAAGTTTGATGCCAAATGTTCATCTGTGGATCTATTTAATAAGTATGGTAATAAATAAAAATTTAAATAAAGAAATGATTTCTACCCACTGAAAATGAAAAAAAAAATGTAAAACCTCTGGATTGAACTAAACCAAGGATACATTTATAGGCTTTTGGGTTTCTGTAGGTCAATTGCAATTTCCTAATCCAAATCTCTCCACACAATGTCAAAAAAAATACAGATCCACATGGAGAGTAAATAAAACCACCCACCACTCATTCTTACAGCAAAACTAGAAGATAGCTTGTAGTGCATCAAATTACATGTATATATGGGGAGTTAATAACCCCAAATATTCTAAAGCCAGCTCTAGAGTCATGCCATATTAGAGAGTACATAGAAAAACAAAATATAAATGAGAAACCAGCATAGGCAGAACACAAATAAAATCACCCTCATGAAAGAAGTCCCCATCCCGAGTTGTGAAAACAGAACTGTCTCACTGCCATCTAGGTCTAAGGCTAGATGGATCAGAGCACAAGCTACTGGAAGATCAAAAGGAAATGATTTTGGCAGTCTTGCTAAGATACAATTTCTAGGGGAGAGGAAGCAACTTGCAAAGGAGAGGCCTTCGTTGGAGGCTTGGAGATAAATGGAAAGAAGGAAGCTGCAATACAAATTAAGATTAGAAACAAGAATCCCCAAAGTTTCTAATGTGTTTTCTAACACATCAGCCCATCCTCTACCCCAAAAATGTGCTATTAATTTAAAATATTTTGAATCACTATACCAAAAGAAGAAAGCCCTCTTGAAGCAAGAAACTCAGTAAATACCCCCAACCAATTTACCCCTTCACATTATGACTGATTAGAAAAAATTAGACATTTCAATGAACAAAAATGTCTGGTAGTATCCATACAAAACTGCTACAGGGAAAAATAATGAGAAGAAAAACTGATGAAAAATTTACCCAAAGAACTAACTACAAAGTGGAGGAGACTGTGAAACAGTTCCTCACCCTGAATTAAATATCTTTAAGCATTTTACATACAGGACTTTTTTTTTTTTTTTTTTTTCCTGCTGCACCATGCGGCTTGTGGGATCTTAGTTCCCTGACCAGGAATTGAACCCCAGGCCCCAGGAGTGAGAGCCTGGAGTCCTAACCACTGGACGGCCAGGGAATTCCTTTTTTTTTGGTCAGAAAAAAATTTTAATCAGAAAAGCAGAATTAAATGAACAAATAAAGTAAGATATGATGAACAATAAATAAAACCTAGGAGAGAAATTGAAGAAAAAGGCAATATCATCTTATATAGGAAGAATAATTTCGAAGTCTTCAATAAAAAAAAAAAAGGATTTCCCTGAAAACATAAGGAGAATTGAGAAAATAAGTAGAAAATTTCAAGAAAACAAAGAGATAAAAAATATCATAGAGAAAATAATATAGAAGGTATGTAAGAAGATTAGACATATATACATTCAGATTTCTGAAAAAGAAAAACAGAGCAATGGACAACAGAACTAAAATTTAAATTATAATCCAAGAAAGTTTTCTATAAATGAAAGAAAATTTGGATCTATGATTAAGGAGGGCCCTTGTGTACACGGGGAAAATGACCCAGAATGGTCAACTCTAAGACATAGTCTTATAAACCTATTAGACATTAAATATATAGAAGCAACCTTCTGGGTATCTATGCAAAAAGGCCAAGTCACTTTTACAAAGGAAATAAGATCATAAAGCAAGAAAACAGTGGAAGAACAATTTTAAGAAACTCAAAAAACAAAATGTGAGCCAACGATTTTTATATATAGGCAAGCTGTCTTTTATGTATCAATCCTATGGAAAAAAGTTTGATATAGACAAAAACTCGGTAAATACTCTATTCATAAACTCTTCCTTAGAAAGTTTTGAGATACAATTAAAGGAGTGATTAGAGGAAGATGCATACCTCTACACACTTGCGATGCTTAGGTAAATAAAAATTAAAAACTGAAAATAAATGAATGAAATCCCCAACTTAGAAAGGCAGGGGGAAAAAAACTGAAGAAAAAGAAAATAAAGATACAGAAGTAGAAATCAATAAAATAGGAAGCTGAAAAATGGTAAAATTAATTAAAAAATCAAAATGCTAGTTCTTTGGGAAAAACTAACAACAACAACAAAAAATATACAAACCAACTAGCTAATCTAACCCGGTAAAAAGAAGAGAAAGCACAGTTACATAAAATAAAAAATGATATGGGGGAAATAACTTTTGAAACAGTACATTTTAAGTCATGACAGACTGTACATCTCTATGCAAACATATTTGAAAAATTAAATGAAATAGTTAACTTCCTACAAAAATAGTTTGCCAAAATTGACCTCAATAGAGATAAAAGGATTAATACGATAATTTTTCAACAGAAAAACCAGTGACCTATGAAAAAATTACCCCACAAGAAGCACCAGGTCCACATATTTTCTCAAGGATGTTTTAGCATCCTTTCTCCCAAGCATGGAGAAATCAAGGAAAATTCCAATTTTCTTAAATGGAGCAAGTATGACATTGATGTCTAAATCACATAAAATATAAAAAGGAAACTTTAAAAACAGTCTCATTTTTTAATATTGATGTCAAAATTCTATGTAAAACATCAGTAAACAGATTCCAATGATATATTAATAAAATATAGTATTTTAATAGCCAAAGAGAAATAACAAATGAATATTTCTGTAGACACTAAAAAGGCCTTGACAAAATTCAACCCCCATCCTGATTTTAAAATATACACTCAATAAAATAAGAATTGATTCTTCTTTAATACTAAATATATATAACTCACCTCTAAAGCCATATTTTTACTTAATAGGGAAACTTTAGATGTAGTCCCAATAGGGTCAGGAATAAGTTAAAGATGCCCACTGTCTCTTCCATTGTTTAACAACATACTATATGATTTAGCCAATATAATTAGGCAAAAGAAAATGATTCAACACATGAAAACTGGAAAAAGAAGTAAAACTACATCTTTCTTGAGAAACTAAGATAAAATACTTATAAAACTCAAAGGAGTCAATGATAAAACTAACACAAATAATAAGAATATAAGAAGATACAAAATTAATATCTGCAAAATAACCTTCAGTTGTATAAGTAATAACAAATTAAAAGATATAATCATATAATGCAAGAGAAAACCCATTTTATATTGACAAAAAATAAAATGCTTAAGAATAGGCTTTAAAAGAAGTAAGCATATTGGTTCCAGTCCTGGCATGATAGCGTAAGTCTGCTATGGTCTCCCTTTCCAACTGATTACAACTGAAAATCCGGAAAAAATACAAAAATTAATTACCTATGGCCTCTAAAATTAAACAAAAGCAAGCAGATTGTGGAGGAAAATCAAAACTTAAAGAAGGTACCACACAAGTGAGTTTGCCAACTTGCTTTTTCATGGGCTTTGCACTGAGTACAGAGCCCCCATTGAAAGTGGAAGGTGATAAAGCACTGAAATACCAGTAGTAACCCTATCTTTCTGGCTAGAGAAATCAGGAAAAGGAGATCCAGGGGCAGGAGCACAAGAAGGGAAAAGTCCCATATCAGAAAGGGATCTCTAATTATTCATATAAATCTGCAGACCTTAAGCTCACCCCTGAGTTATGCATGTGTGGGACAGACCCAAAGCAGCCTAACAGAGTCTTAGAGAACTCAACTGGGATGTGAACCACAACCAGGGAAAAGTGATAGCACTTGCAGTCTGAACTTACATGGGTTGCTGCATTCTTTTTTTTTTTTTTAAACAGCAGTTTTTTTGTTGTTGTTTATTTATTTATTTATTTATTTTTTATGGCTGTGTTGGGTCTTCGTTTCTGTGCGAGGGCTTTCTCTAGTTGCGGCAAGTGGGGGCCACTCTTCATCGCGGTGCGCGCGCCTCTCACTATCGCGGCTTCTCTTGTTGCGGAGCACAGGCTCCAGACGTGCAGGCTCAGTAGTTGTGGCACACGGGCCTAGTTGCTCCGCGGCATGTGGGATCTTCCGGGACCAGAGCTCGAACCCGTGTCCCCTGCATTGGCAGGCATATTCTCAACCACTGCGCCACCAGGGAAGCCCGTTGCTGCATTCTTAAACAAATCATTAACATTCACCAGAGAATTACAGCAGGTCTCAGGGTCCAAACAACATAACATTCCACAATTTACCAAATACAATCAGAAATTGTCCAGAAAATGTGAACAGTTCTCAAGAGAAAAGACAAATGCCAACAAATGCCAACCACAAAATAACTTGGAGTTTAAAATATGAGAAAAATATTTTAAAGCAGCTCTTATAACTGTATTCCATGAAGTAATGGAAAACACACTTGAAAGCATAGAAAGAAGCTCATTGAACCCCAAATGGGGTATAACAACAAAAAAGGAAAATTATCATTCCTAGACATAGCATAATCAAACTGCTGAAAAAAAACAAAGAATATAGAAAAAGACATATAGGAAATTATGAAAGCAGCTACAAAATGATGCATTACATTGACTTTTACTTCTTGCCATATGCAAAAATAACTAAAAATGAATTATAGGCTTAAACATTAAAATTAAAATTATAAAACTTTAAAGAAAACAAAGGAGAAATTCTTTGCAATTTTGGTGTAGGAAAGACACTTCTTAAATAAAACACAAAACTATAAAAAGTAATTTGGACATTTTCAAAATTAAAATCCTCTGCTCTTTGAAAATCATAATTAAGGGGGAAATAAAGGCAAGCCATAATATGGGAGGATATATTCAGAATTCGTATGTCAGACAAAGGACTTTTATCCAAAATACATTAAAAAAAACCTCTTACAACTTAATAACAGAAAGACAAACAACCCCTATCTTCCCAGCTCTCCAAAACAACTGGGCAAAAAGTTTGAATGAGCACCACAAATATACCGAAAGCAGATAAGCACATGAAAAGATAATCACTAATCATTATGAAAATACAAATTAAAACTACAAGATTTCACCACACACTCATTAGAATGACTAAAATTAACAAAACTAACCACACCAAGAATTGACAAGAATGTGAAAAAAGTAGAACTCTCATGCACTGCTGGTGACACTTTAAAATGGTAAAACCACTTTGGGCAAGTTTGGCAATTTAGGAAAAAGTTAAATACACACCTACCAAAAAATCTAGCCATTCCACTCCTAAGTATTGACTTAAGAAAAAAAAAAAATGTATTCACACAAAATCTTCTATCCTTATGTTTATAGCAACTTTATTTGTAATAGTCAATAACTGAAAACAACCCAGATGTTGATCAACAGATGAGTGGATAAACATATCCTGGTTTATCTAAACAATGGAATGCTACCCAGTAATAAAAATGAACAAACGATAGATACATGCAACATCATGGATGAATATCGAAATTATGTGAAAGAAAGGCAATATTGCTAAAATGTACATACTTCCCAAAGCCACCTATGGATTAATTGCAATCCCTATGAAAATTCCAATGCCATTTTTACAGAAATAGAAAAAAATCCCAAAATTCATACAGAAGCATAAATAGCCAAATCAGCCTTGAGAAAGAGAAAAAAAAATTGGAGACATCACACTTCCTGATTTCAAAATATATTTCAAAGCTACAGTAATCAAAATGGTATGGTGCTGGCATGAAGATAGATATATAAACCAACGGAATAGAATAGAGAGCCCAGAAATCAACCCACACATACACGGCAAATTGATCTTCAGCAAGGGTGTCAAAAATACACAATGGGCCTAGATAGCCTCATCCACCAGAGGGCAGACAGCAGAAGCAAGAAGAACTACAATCCTGCAGCCTGTGGAACAAAAACCACATTCATAGAAAGATAGACAAGGTGAAAAGACAGAGGGCTATTTACCAGATGAAGGAACAAGATAAAACCACAGAAAAACAACTAAATGAAGTGGAGATAGGCAACCTTTCAGGAAAAGAATTCAGAATAATCATAGTGAAGATGATCCAGGACCTCGGAAAAAGAATGGAGGCAAACATCGAGAAGATGCAAGAAATGTTTAACAAAGACTTAGAAGAATTAAAGAACAAACAAGCAGAGGTGAACAATACAATAACTGAAATGAAAACTACACTAGAAGGAATCAATAGCAGAATAACTGAGGCAGAAGAACGGATAAGTGACCTGGAAGACAGAATGTTGGAATTCACTGCTGCGGAACAGAATAAAGAAAAAAGAATGAAAAGAAATGAAGGCAGCCTAAGAGACCTCTGGGACAACATTAAACTCAACAACATTCACATTATAGGGGTCCCAGAAGGAGAAGAGAGAGAGAAAGGACCAGAGAAAATATTTGAAGAGATTATAGTCAAAAACTTCCCTAACATGGGAAAGGAAATAGCCACCCAAGTCCAGGAAACGCAGAGAGTCCCATACAGGATAAACCCAAGGAGAAACATGCCGAGACACATAGTAATCAAATTGGCAAAAATTAAAGACAAAGAAAAATTATTGAAAGCAGCAAGGGAAAAATGACAAATAACATAGAAGGGAACTCCCATAAGGTTAACAGCTGATTTCTCAGCAGAAACTCTACAAGCCAGAAGGGAGTGGCATGATAAAGTGATGAAAAGGAAGAACCTACAACCAAGATTACTCTACCTGGCAAGGATCTCATTCAGATTCGATGGAGAAATCAAAAGCTTTACAGACAAGCAAAAGCTAAGAGAATTCAGCACCACCAAACCAGCTCTACAACAAATGCTAAAGGAACTTCTCTAAGTGGGAAACACAAGAGAAGAAAAGGACCTACAAAAACAAACCCAAAACAATTAAGAAAATGGTCATAGGAACATACATATCGATAATTACCTTAAACGTGAATGGATTAAATGCTCTAACCAAAAGACACAGGCTCTCTGAATGGATACAAAAACAAGACCCGTCTGTATGCTGTCTACAAGAGACCCACTTCAGACCTAGGGACACACACAGACTGAAAGTGAGGGGATGGGAAAAGATATTCCATGCAAATGGAAAACAAAAGAAAGCTGGAGTAGCAGTACTCATATCAGATAAAATAGACTTCAAAATAAAGAATGTTACAAGACACAAGGAAGGACACTACATAATGATCAAGGGATCAATCCAAGAAGAAGATATAACAATTATAAATATATATGCACCCAACATAGAAGCACCTCAATACATAAGGCAACTGTTAACAGCTATAAAACAGGAAATCGACTGTAACACAATAATAGTGGGGAACTTTAACACCTCACTTACACCAATGGACAGATCATCCAAAATGAAAATAAATAAGGAAACAGAAGCTTTAAATGACACAATAGACCAGATAGATTTAATTGATATTTATAGGACATTCCATCCAAAAACAGCAGATTACACTTTCTTCTCAAGTGCGCACGGAACGTTCTCCAGGATAGATCACATCTTGGGTCACAAATCAAGCCTCAGTAAATTTAAGAAAATTGAAATCATATCAAGCATCTTTTCTGACCACAACGCTAGGAGATTAGAAATCAATTACAGGGAAAAAAATGTAAAAAACACAAACACATGGAGGCTAAACAATACGTTACTGAATAACCAAGAGATCATTGAAGAAATCAAAGAGGAAATCAAAAAATACCTAGAGACAAATGACAATGAAAACACGACGATCCAAAACCTATGGGATGCAGCAAAAGCAGTTCTGAGAGGGAAGTTTATAGCTATACAAGCCTACCTCAAGAAACAAGAAAAATCTCAAATAAACAATCTAACCTTACACCTAAAGGAACTAGAGAAAGAAGAACAAACAAAACGCAAAGTTAGCAGAAGGAAAGAAATCATAAAGATCAGAGCAGAAATAAATGAAATAGAAACAAAGAAAACAATAACAAACATCAATAAAACTAAAAGCTGGTTCTTTGAGAAGATAAACAAAATTGATAAACCAGTAGCCAGACTCATCAAGAAAAAGAGGGAAAGGACTGAAATCAATAAAATTAGAAATGAAAAAGGAGAAGTTACAACAGACACCGCAGAAATACAAAGCATCCTAAGAGACTACTACAAGCAACTGTATGCCAATAAAATGGACAACCTGGAAGAAATGGACAAATTCTTAGAAAGGTATAACTTTCCAAGACTGAACCAGGAAGAAATAGAAAATATGAACAGACCAATCACAAGTAATGAAATTTAAACTGTGATTAAACGTTTTCCAACAAACAAAAGTCCAGGACCAGATGGCTGCACAGGTGAATTCTATCAAACATTTAGAGAAGAGCTAACACCTATCCTTCTCAAACTCTTCCAAAAAATTGCAGAGGAAGGAACACTCCCAAACTCATTCTATGAGGCCACCATCACCCTGATACCAAAACCACACAAAGATACTACAAAAAAAGAAAATTACAGACCAATATCACTGCTGAATATAGATGCAAAAATCCTCAACAAAATACTAGCAAACAGAATCCAAAAACACATTAAAAGGGTCATACACCATGATCAAGTGGGATTTATCCCAGGGATGCACGGATTCTTCAATATATGCAAATCAATCAATGTGATACACCATATTAACAAATTGAAGAATAAAAACCATATGATAATCTCAATAGATGCAGAAAAAGCTTTTGACAAAATTCAACACCCATTTACAATAAAAACTCTCCAGAAAGTGGGCATAGAGGGAACCTACCTCAACATAATAAAGGCCATATGTGACAAGCCCACAGCAAACATCATATTCAATGGTGAAAACCTGAAAGCATTTCCTCTAAGATCAGGAACAAGACAAGGATGTCCATTCTCACCACTATTATTCAACATAGTTTTGGAAGTCCTAGCCACTGCAATCAGAGAAGAAAAAGAAATAAAAGGAATCCAAATTAGAAAAGAAGAAGTAAAACTGTCACTGTTTGCAGATGACATGATACTATACATAGAGAATCCTAAAGATGCCACCAGAAAACTACTAGAGCTAAGCAATGAATTTGGTAAAGTTTCAGGATACAAAATTAATGCACAGAAATCTCTTGCATTCCTATACACTAATGATGAAAAATCTGAAAGAGAAATTAAGGAAACCCTCCCATTTACTATTGCAACAAAAACAATAAAATACGTAGGAATAAACTTACCTAGGGAGACAGAAGACCTGTATGCAGAAAACTATAAGGCACTGATGAAAGAAATTAAAGATGATACAAACAGGTGGAGAGATATACCATGTTCTTGGATTGGAAGAATCAATATTGTGAAAATGACTATACTGCCCAAAGCAATCTACAGATTCAGTGCAATCCCTGTCAAATTACCAATGGTATTTTTTACGTAACTAGAACAAAAAATCTTAAAATTTGTATGGAGACACAAAAGTCCCCGAATAGCCAAAGCAGTCTTGAGGGAAAACAACAGAGCTGGAGGAATCAGACTCCCTGACTTCAGACTATACTTCAAAGCTACAGTAATCAAGACAATATGGTACTGGCACAAAAACAGAAACATAGATCAATGGAACAAGATAGAAAGCCCAGAGATAAACCCACGCACCTATGGTCAACTAATCTATGATAAAGGAGGCAAGGATATACAATGGAGAAATGACAGTCTCTTCAATAAGTGGTGCTGGGAAAACTGGACAGCTACATGTAAAAGAATGAAATTAGAACACTCCCTAACACCATACACAAAAATAAACTCAAAATGGATTAGGGACCTAAATGTAAGACCGGACACTATAAAACTCTTAGAGGAAAACATAGGAAGAACACTCTTTGGCATAAATCACGGCAAGATCTTTTTTGATCCACCTCCTAGAGTAATGGAAATAAAAACAAAAATAAATAATGGGACCTAATGAAACTTCAAAGCTTTTGCACAGCAAAGGAAACCATAAACAAGACGAAAGACAACCCTCAGAATGGGAAAAAATATTTGCAAATGAATCAACGGACAAAGGATTAATCTCCAAACTATATAAACAGCTCATGCAGCTCAATATTAAAGAAACAAACAAGCCAATCCAAAAATGGGCAGAAGACCTAAATAGACATTTCTCCAAAGAAGACATACAGATGGCCAAGAAGCACATGAAAAGCTGCTCAACATCACTAATTATTAGAGAAATGCAAATCAAAACTACAATGAGGTAGCACCTCACCCCAGTTAGAATGGGCATCATCAGAAAATCTACAAACAACAAATGCTGGAGAGGGTGTGGAGAAAACAGAACCCTCTTGCACTGTTGGTGGGAATGTAAATTGATACAGCCACTATGGTGAACAGTATGGAGGTTCCTTAAAAAACTAAAAATTGAATTACCATATGATCCAGCAATCCCACTACTGGGCATATACCCAGAGAAAACCGTAATTCAAAAAGACACATGCACCCCAATGTTCACTGCAGGGCTATTTACAGTAGCTAGGTCATGGAAGCAACCTAAATGCCCATCGAGAGACGAATGGATAAAGAAGATGTGGTACATGTATACAATGGAATATTACTCAGCCATAAAAAGGAACAATACTGGGTCATTTGTTGAGACATGGATGGATCTAGAGACTGTCGAAGAGAGTGAAGTAAGTCAGAAAGAGAAAAACAAATATCGTATATTAACACATATATGTGCAACCTAGAAAAATGGTACAGATGAACCAGTTTGCAGGGAGAAATTGAGACACAGAAGTAGAGAACAAACGTATGGACACCAAAGGGGGAAAGCGGCGGGGGGTGGGGGTGGTGGTGTGATGAATTGGGAGATTGGGATTGACATGTATACACTGATATGTGTAAAATGGATGACTAATAAGAATCTGCTGTATAAAAAAAAAAAAAAGAATACATAATGGGGAAAGGATCAGCTCTTCAACAAATGATGGTGGCAAAACTGGTACCACATGTAAAAGAATGAAATTGTGCTCTTGGCTTATATTACACACAAAAATCAACTCATTGTGGATTAAAAACCTAAAGGATAGACCTGAATCTGCAACTAGAAGAAAACATAGGGTAAAATCTTGATGGTGGTCTTAGCAATGATTTCATGGATATGACACCAAAAGCATAGGCAACAAAAGCAAAAATAAATAAGTGGGACTACATCAAATTTAAAACCTTCTGCAGAGCCAAAAAAACAATCAAGAGAGTGAAAAGGAAATGAACATAATGGGAAAAAATATTTGCAAACCATGTCTAATAAGGAATTAATCTCCAAAATATATAAGGAACTCCTACGTCTTGAGAGCAAAAAACCTCATAACCTGATTTAAAAATGGGCTAAAGACTTGAATAGACATTTTCCCAAGGAGACATACAAATGGCCAATTGGCATATGAAAAAAAAAATTCAGTGTTACTAATCATCAGGAAAATGCAAATCAAAACCAGAATGAGATGTCACCTCATACTTATTAGAATAGCTATCATCAAAAAGACAAGAGGTACTGAGCGTTGTCAAGGATGTGAAGAGAATCCTTGTACACCATTGGTAGATATATAAGATGGTGCAGCTGTTATGGAAAATAACATGGAGCTTCCTCAAAAAATTAAAATTAGAAGTAGCATATGATCCAGAATCCCACTTTGCATATTTATCCACAATAATTAAAATCAGGATCTCAAAGAGATATTAGTATTCCCATGTTCATTGCAGCACTATTCATAATAGCCAGTATGTGCAAATAACCTAAATGCCCATGGACAGATGAATGGATAAAATGAAGATTTATATATACAATGGTATATTATTCAGCCTTTAAAAAGAAGGAAAATGTGACAACATGCAGTAATCTTGAGGACATTATGCTACATGAAATAAGCCAGTCACAGAAAAGACAACTACTGCGTGTTTCTACTTATTTAAAGTATCTAAAATGGTCAAATTCACAGAATCAAAGAATAGAATAGTGGTTGCCAAGGTCTGGGGGGAGAGGGTAAGAGGGAAGCTAATCTACAAGCCTAACACTTCAAATAAGCAAGATGAACACGTTCTAGAGATCTGCCATAGATCATTGTACCTATAGTTAACTATCTGTTCAGTTAATAATCTCTTAAGGACTTCCCTGGTAGCACAGTAGTTAAGAATCCGCCTGCCAATGCAGGGCACATGGGTTCAATCCCTGGTCCGGGAAGATCCCACATGCCACGGAGCAACTAAGCCCGTGCACCACAACTACTGAGCCTGCACTCTAGAGCCCACAAGCCACAACTACTGAGCCCACATGCCACAACTACTGAAGCCCGCGCGCCTAGAGCCTGTGCTCCGCAACAAGAGAAGCCACCACAGTAAGCCCGCGCACCGCAATGAAGAGTAACCCCTGCTCACTGCAACTAGAGAAAGCCCACGCGCAGCAACGAAGATCCAATGCAGCCAAAAATAAAATAAATATATAAATAAATTTATTTTTTTAAAAAATCTCTTAAGAGGAAAGATCTCATGTTAAAATTTTCTTTCCGAAATAAAATAAAATAAAGCTCAAAGCACTATTCAACATAAAAAGGAATTTTTTTCCAGAGTTAAAAAATACTTTAAAAAATTACCTAATTGTTTGACTATCAATATTAGTAATGCCCCTCTCTCCCAGTGACATTGGCAGGATTAAATTAGATAGATGTAAAAATGATTCCCACTACATCAACTTATGTAAAGGTGGGATAGAGAAAAGATTTGCAAGAGACTTCAAAGTATTCTTTGTTTTTCAGAATTTTTTGTTTCCTTTCAGATTCAGATCTTACACATCTTTAGGTTAAGAGAGGAAGGACCAGTGAGCTGCTTCTACTAAAATTGCTGCTCATGTGTGCCATTAGGGTCAGAAAGGAGGCTATGGCCTGGTGTGATAGCATTGGACCCCCAACTTAGATCAGAAAGGAGGGAATGAGAGAATATAATGATATGTAACCAAGCTATAATAGAAAACTAAAATTAGCTCATCTTTCTCTCCCTGTGTTCCTACTAGTAGTCTCAGTTTATTTGGGGTTTACTTTGAGCTTCCTGTTAAGGACATTACATTCTGTTTAGAGACTTCTCTATCTTTACCCAGGCTATGATTTCAATGCAGAAAAATCAAACTCTGAGATTCTTGAAGGGAATCATGTTTCATTCATTTTTTGTCTCCAGCACTTAAGAGTGATTAGCATATAGGAGACCCCATAAATTCTTAATATTTGGGTAAATAAACAAGAAAAAATATTGTGAAAAATTATGCAGAGAAATCTTTGATTTTTATTTTTCACTAAGGAAAAATTTACACCTAAAATCTAAGTCTTTATTTAAACAAACCTGAAGATGAGATGGAATAAATTAAGGATAGATGAGGAATAAAGGATGGTAACTTTCATTTGCAGGAAATGACATCACGCTGGAGAAGTTTTGTTTTTCCTGTTCTTTATTCTTTACTTTCAATGGCTGTTTCAACAAGTTATGCTGCAGAGTCCCTGATGATATAGTCAGTTACAGCCTTGAGCTGTGCTAAATAAAGGAACAATTATAAATTTCATAGTGAAGGTCTCTCTGACATACCATTCTTTTTGTGGGGAGGTATATGAGAGAGGAAGGTGGGGGAAATATCCTGGTTATTTTTTCCTCATTGGCTCCTTTTTCCTCTTGCCCATTGTGTGTTTTACCACCATCCATCAGAGTTCTGTCAACAACAGGCTTTACCTAAAATAGCTGAAAAGTACCATAGTCTATCACTTACCCCCGTCAGCAAGTCAATGTGAAACTTACTGTCTTCTACTAGGTCAAAAGGAATTGCTAATATTTTTAGAGAACATGATGGATTACAGTTAGGATTCTTACAAAATACAAAAATAAAATATCAACATTATTTTCATTTCTGAATTCAGTGGAAGAAGAAAGGGAAAAGCATAGATGAAATTTCTCTCTCAACCTTATTTGCCATTTATTTTGAAAGAGAGGGAAGAGAGCAATGGGGATAAATTCCAAGCCATCATTTAAAAATGTGGCCACAGGCACTTGTTATTGATGTGTCATTGCATCATGCTACTTGATAAAATTTAAATGCATTTTCCTTTTCCTGCATCTGATTTAAGGTTGTCTGCCCAAAACTCCTCCAGGGATGCTTTCCTTTTTGTGTCTTCATTTTTCAAGAAGTGTGAAGTTGACACAAAACTCTCATGAAATTTGGCCTTGAAATCATAGAGGAAAGAAAATTAGTCTTTGTGGACTCAGTGCCCTCTCATATAGGGCACCACTGTGAAACTGATGTTCTTCTTAGCTGACTCCTTAACTAACCAGAACCTCTGGCACCCCAATCTTGTGCGACATTCAAGATTTGGCTTTTAATTCATCATTTCAAGTGCACCTAGTTAGTTTCTAGGGCTTTAGTGCCCACTTCCCTAGTACAAAAGTTCATAAATTGTTGTCTATGGAACACTAAAAGGACCAGCAGGAGGACAGAGGAGAGTACCAAGAAATTGTAAAATCTGCCTTCCACCCAAAATTCATCCATAAAACTTCTGCCTTTATTTGTTTTATATGTTAAGGTTAATCCATATACTATATGGATTAAGGAAACCACTTGTTTAAAAAGTTGGAAAACCATTGCTCTACCCAATTTAGAATAGCAGAAGAAAAGCAGAATCATAGAAATTTAGAGCTAAAAGGGATTTAAGTGACAGTATAATCCAATTCTGTGATTATATGAATGAGGAAATTAAGTTGGGGAGAAGTGAAGAGACATATCTGAGGGCTCATGGTTATTTGCAGACATAGATCTATTGATTTGTCGTCCAATATTCTTTTTGTTCTATCATGTCAGTGATACTTGAAGAATGAAAAGTGAGGAAACATCCTTCCAATGGCTAACTAAACTCCATGATGTTGTTAGCTACTTTGAAGATACTATGGAGTATTAAAACTAATTAGTCCCCATTCATTTATCCTTCCATCCTTCCTCCCATCCATCCATCTATTAATCTTTAGCCAAGCAAATGTAAGTTAACACTAGAAGCCTATTCCTGATTATATTTTAATAGCACAAGTACTATAGTAAGTCCATCTAATTCCCAAGCACTCAAAGGCTAAAGACTATAAGCATGTCTTTAAGGATCTCTATGAGGGCATACATTCCAGATCCTACATTTAAGAGAACACTCAATCAGGTAATGGACATACATGTACTATGGGGCTTCTGATCACAGATTCCTGGGGACTTCCAAAAATAATTCATATTAAAAAGAGGAACTTTCTGCCTAGATTTTGCTATGAAAACATGGATATCAGTATGTCAGGTTGAATTACATACTGATGCCACTTTTTGTCATGAGTAATCTGTGTGTCTTCAAGCCACTCGTTCTCTCTCTTGGATGTGTGTTACTGTCTAGAAGACCATAAGACAAGGGAATTACAGTGATGTTAAAAACCTGCTTTTCACTGGCTCTTATTGCCATCTGCTATTGTTGTATCACCAACTCTCACACCAATCCCTCAGCTCTTAAGTGGTATCTCACATGTGCTTCAAATAATTCTTTTAGTGACCAAAAGGCACGTGCCCTTTTCTTGGTCTGTTCCAGACTTATTCAGGGACAAGTGAGTGAGTCTGCCAAGGCATCCAGTGGGTGTGGACCCATGTGAAGGTGCCCTGTATCAGCTGGCAGAGCCCACAGCGATTCTCTCTCTCACAGGGCACTCTCTATATCATGGGTATTACCATCACCTCCACAGGGCCTGATGCTGCCACTGGGCATGACCTCTGCCTCTCCCAGGTACTGCTTCTTTCAAAGAGTGCGGTCAGGTGCTGCTGCCACAATGTGCTACTATCGTCTCAACATACCCCAGCCACTTTGGCTCCCATCACCTGCACTGGGGTGCTCTTGCATATAAATTCTGTCCAAAGGTATATGGGGCTCTGTAGAAAACCATAAAGATTTCTTCTTTCCACCTTGTGTTCCTGCCGTTAGTGTGAGATCAAAAAGGGGTTGTTTGGCTTCCAAACTCTATGAGTTTTTCTGAAATGGCTCTGATGAAGTGAAATTAACATATAGACATTCACAGCTTTTTTCCTTCCTTTTTTCCCCCCTACTTAGCTTTTTTGCCTCCCTCCTCTCTGAAGAGCTAAAGGACAAAATCTAAGTGGATTGTTTGAGAAAAGCAAAGAACCACATCCCCAGGTTGAGGAGGGGGAGCATATGGTAGAGGGATATGCCATGTCTGATGCATATTAGAATGCTCTGTACAGAGGAGAGAGGAGGCTGATAGACCAGGATGGACAACACTATGTGGATGGGAGAATTCTGTTAGGATGCAAGAATGAGAGACTTCCAGGTATCTGAGGATGCTCAAGAATGTGGAAAAGACAGGGGGTTTTCACTAGAATAGCTATGAACTAAGTTTCTTTGTTCACCTAATGCTTGAAAGACAAAGAAGTAAAGCCTTAACTTTCAACCTAGACTAGGTGCAGTTTTATATACACTGTGTAGTTATACCCGTATTTATATACTGCACACCACTGTATCCCCACTCTATTCGTCTCCCCTCTATAGATTGGGATATGAGTTCATAAGGACTAGGTCAGGAGACCAATGCGAAGGAAAGACACCAAGATGTATACAGAATTCCGGCTCCCCCTTGAGGTTGAATCTTCACTGCAAAGCTTGGCTATCTCTCTTCTCCCCTGCTGAGTTGACCAGAGTTGTCTTTCTAGCCTTGCCTGAGCCACAGCCAAAAAGGAATAGAGTTTGGGCTCAGTTGGGACCCCCACTATCCTTATTTTCAGTAAAAAGCAGAATTGTGTCTCAGACCCTGGCAAGTAACTCTTGCTCATGCACTTGAGTTCTTTGGGTGCCAGCATAAGCTGACACTTTCATTGTTTCCTCATTCCTACATTCCAGTTTTATAAATCCCAAAATTAATGTGGAGTAGCTGAAGACGAATCTGCTTGAGAAGACTACATACTTCCCGAAGTATCCCAGTTGATTTAAGGGCTGATTTATTGGAGACTTGTGGGTTCACCAGCTTTTGACTTCATTTTGCTTCCCAGATCAGCATCTGTGTTTGTTTAACAGCCACTGGTTGACTCACTCTGAGAATCATGGATGCCATGTGGAAGGCCCAGGGGCCACATAGCTCATCTCCTGAAGTGACACTGCGGGTGTTTCTATCACTCGTCAAGTTAGGATTTGTCACGTGGAAATTGCATTCAAGCATTGAGTCTACAGTTCTCTGGAAAAATAAATCTCAGAATTCACAATGCCATGAAGTTTTCTCCAAGCATGTCAACATCCTTTTTTCCTAAAGCCAAAGCAGAGGTGATTTCATTTCCTGATAGCAAGGAGGTTATATTTAATTCATGTTCTCACTGCATTCCTATCCTGTACCAGGCCTAGCACTAAGTACAGAGATCATGGAAGGATACACACAGTCTCCGTTCTCAACTCAAGGATGACACTGCCTACTAAGGGAGCAGACAGGTACCCCCCACAGGGCAGAGTGTAATGCTAAGTAGAGGATCACTCAAGGTGAGTGGGCAATTAAGTTTGACTGTGGAGGGAGGAGTAGTTTACGGTAGAGCAGGGCAAGGTGAGGACACTTAGCTGTCATCTTTCATGTCACCTCATCTGTGCCAGGAGGAGAGGCACTTGGCTTAAAAACCCTCACACCTGTCCTTTGTGCAAGTCCCTCCCATCTCCTGCCAATGCCCCTCCCCTGAGTTAGTGTGGTGGTTGCATATCAAAGTATTTGAGACACTTTTGAAAGACAGAGATACCCAAGCCCCACCACAGACTGTCTGAAAGAAGATCTCCAAGGGAGGAGCCTGGGGATCTCTATTTCTTAAAGCTTTCTGTCCAGAGGATTCCCTAGCAGTGCAGCCAGCCAACCTGGCACAAGTCTTCAGACTGCTCTCTGAATACCACTGCTCTGAAAGTTTTCTCCAAAATCCCACAGTGGTGCTGGGTGAGTATTCTCTGAAGTGTACCACACGACAAAATCTGCTTTTAAAGATTCGGCTGTGGGCCGAAGTTGAAGATGAGATGCCCAGGGGAAAGAAGGTATATGCTAAACTTGGAAGTCCCTCAAGTCTATTTTGATCCCATCCATCATGCCTAGACTCTCATATGCTACTGTGGGGTAGAGCTATTTAGGACACAGCCAGTCAGACCACTGTGGGCCATGGGGTTAAGTGTATGAGGCCAGCTCTAGGTTAGCTTGAAGGTTAGCTCTCATCTTTCCATAAATTCCTGAAGTATTTATTCGTTGGCCAGGTCAAGTGCTCCTTTTTCTGTTGTGATTTAAGTACGTGCCAGGTTAGGCCACTTGCTCAGAACAAAGACTGAAAACTTCCAAGCATCCCTGGACCTTCAGGTTCCATGGGCACCCTGACCAAATGCACTTCTTATGTCCATCGGATGCAGTAGTATCAACGTGCTAACAGGGAAGATTCTGGACTCGGGACAAAAGACCTGGCTTCAAGTCTTGACTGTGCTACCATTTACCTGTGTGTCTCACTTAACCCTTCTGTGTCAATTTCCTTGTCTACAAAAAGAGGGAATTGATGATCATCTCAATAGATGCAGAAAAAGCTTTCGACAAAATTCAACACCCATTTATGATAAAAACCCTCCAGAAAGTGGGCATAGAGGGAACTTACCTCAACATAATAAAGGCCATATATGACAAACCCACAGCCAACGTCATTCTCAATGGTGAAAAACTGAAACCATTTCCACTAAGATCAGGAAACAGACAAGGTTGTCCACTCTCAACACTATTATTCAACATAGTTTTGGAAGTTTTAGCCACAGCAATCAGAGAAGAAAAAGAAACAAAAGGAATCCAAATCAGAAAAGAAGATGTAAAGCTGTCACTGTTCGCAGATGACATGATACTATATATAGAGAATCCTAAAGATGCCACCAGAAAACTACTAGAGCTAATCAACGAATTTGGTAAAGTAGCAGTATACAAAATTAATGCACAGAAATCTCTTGCATTCCTATACACTAATGATGAAAAATCTGAAAGAGAAATTAAGGGCACTCCCATTTACCATTGCAACAAAAAGAATAAAATACCTAGGAATAAACCTACCTAAGGAGACAAAAGACCTGTATGTAGAAAACTATAAGACACTGATGAAAGAAATTAAAGATGATACAAACAGATGGAGAGATATACCATGTTCTTGGATTGGAAGAATCAACATTGTGAAAATGGCCATAATACCCAAAGCAGTCTACAGATTCAATGCAATCCCTATCAAACTACCAATGGCATTTTTCACAGAACTAGAACAAAAAATTTAACAATTTGTATGGAAACACAAAACACCCCGAATGGCCAAAGCAATCTTGAGAAAGAAAAACGGAGCTGGGGGAATCAGGCTCCCGGGCTTCGGTCTATACTACAAAGCTACAGTAATCAAGACAGTATGGTACTGGCACAAAAACAGAAATATAGATCAATGGAATAGGATAGAAAGCCCAGAGATAAACCCATGCACATATGGTCACCTTATCTTTGATAAAGGAGGCAAGAATATACAATGGAGAAAAGACAGCCTCTTCAGTAAGTGGTGCTGGGAAAACTGTACAGCTACATGTAAAAGAATGAAATTAGAACACTCCCTAACACCATACACAAAAATAAACTCAAAATGGATTAAACACCTAAATGTAAGGCCAGACACTATAAAACTCTTAGAGGAAAACGTAGGAAGAACACTGTATGATGTAAATCACAGCAAGATCCTTTTTGACCCACCTCCTAGAGAAATGGAAATAAAAACAAAAATAAACAAATGGGACCTAATGAAACTTCAAAGCTTTTGCACAGCAAAGGAAACCATAAACAAGACAAAAAGACAACCCTCAGAATAGGAGAAAATATTTGCAAATGAAGCAACCTCCAAAATTTACAAGCAGCTCATGCAACTCAATATCAAAAACACAAACAACCCAATCCAAAAATGGACAGAAGACCTAAACAGACATTTCTCCAAAGAAGATATACAGATTGCCAACAGACACATGAAAGAATGCTCAACATCACTAATCATTAGAGAAATGCAAATCAAAACTACAATGAGGTATCACCTCATACCAGTCAGAATGGCCATCACCAAAAAATCTACAAACAATAAATGCCGGAGAGGGTGTGGAGAAAAGGGAACCCTCTTGCACTGTTGGTGGGAATGTAAATTGATACAGCCACTATGGAGAACAGTGTGGAGGTTCCTTAAAAAACTAAAAATAGAACTACCATATGACCCAGCAATCCCTCTACTGGGCACATACCCTGAGAAAACCATAATTCAAAATGAGTCATGTACCACAATGTTCATTGAAGCACTATGTACAATAGCCAGGACATGGAAGCAACCTAAGTGTCCATCGACAGATGAATGGATAAAGAAGATGTGGTACATATATACAATGGAATATTACTCAACCATAAAAGGAAACGAAATTGAGTTATTTGCTGTGAGGTGGATGGACCTAGAGTCTGTCATAGAGAGTGAAGTAAGTCAGAAAGAGAAAAACAAATACCGTATGCTGACACATACATATGGAATCTAAAAAAAAAAAAAAAAAAAAAGGTTCTGAAGAACCTAAGGACAGGACAGAAATAAAGATGCAGATGTAGAGAATGGACTTGAGGACACAGGAGAAGGGGAAGGGTAAGCTGGGACGATGTGAGAGAGCGGCATGGACATATATACACTACCAAATGTAAAATAGATAGCTAGTGGGAAGCAGCTGCATAGCACAGGGAGATCAGCTCTGTGCTTTGTAACCACCCAGAGGGGTGGGATGGGGAGGGTGGGAGGGAGATGCAAGAGGGAGGAGATATGGGGATATATGTATATGTATAGCTGATTCACTTTGTTATTAAGCAGAAACTAACACACCATTGTAAAGCAATTATACTCCAATAAAGATGTTAAAATAAAAGGGGGCGGGGATTGGGTTAGAAAATTCCTAAGATCAGACCCCTTTTCACTGGGATAGTGTATGATTGATAAGGCATTGAAAATTGTTATAAAGTAATTTACATAGATTTTTGTCTCTGCCAGTGCTCTTAGTAATTAGAAGTGTGACTTACAGACACAATTTTTCAAAAGCTATATTTTATTAATTAAAATGGGAAGGAAGAAAATAGCCTAATACTTATTCAAAGTCTGTCATGCATCAGGTATTGTCTGGAGTGTTTCTTCTTTTGTGATTTCAATCTAATCCCTGTAAAAGCCCAGGAAAATTCCTATTCCAGTCAGAAGACCCTGGAAAATTCTCATTCCAGATAAGAAAGCAGACTTAGGGGTAAAATAGCTTGCCTAAGTTTAAAGAGCTAATAAATGACAGAAGTAGGGTTCAAGTTCAGGTTTTGTGATTCTAAATGCAGTGCTGTTGATAGCTGAAATTCTGTTATAATCCTGCAAACGCAAGAGCCCCTTCCCTGTAAATTAACCGGCCCGTCCACTTCAGTGGACAATTATTGAGAATAACAGCATGTGCGAGCAGGGCTGCTATGTGCCCTTCATTTCATGCTTTCCTTCAGGGTCCTCCGTAAGGCTTAAGTCAGCCACTCAGTCTGACTGAATTACCAAATGAACGTCTCTCTCCCTTCTGCTCTCAGTAACTCTTCTTTCTCTGAGAGGGAAAATAAAAATAAAGCACAGCTAAGTATTAAAGCAAAATCAATGCTGTGTTTTTAATCAAGTAAATGCCAGCAAAAAATCCCAAGTTTAAAACCCCAAGGCAAACATGTCTGAGCCCATTGTAATGGCAGAGGAAAAAATTAATACTATATAAGCTAATGAAAATTTTTAAGTATTTGCCAGGACATTGGACTGTAGGAGCACAGCGAGTCACCACTTTACGTTTTCTGCCTTTCTGTGTGATTAAAATACCGATTTTGAGGCTGTATGAATTTTAACCACGATTCGCTCCCAGTTTATGAAATGTTCTTTTAAAAATGCGGCATCATTATAAAGCATCATTATCAATTAACATTCATAAAAGATGAGCAGGCAGCTTGAAATGACTCTGAGGTCACACAGTAGGGCCTGTAGGTGGTCAAATCCCCATTCACACTTGGCACCTGGAAAACATTAAACCCTTAAGCAACAGGCCTGTGAACCACTTAGCCGTTCTTTTGAGTCACAGAAATGCCTCATAGGGAATCTACTCTGGCAGAGCAGGCAGCTGGGCAGGCCTGCCAGATGTGCCATTCGCCGCGTCGAGGCCGAGTGTTCTCCTGTGGTGTGGAAGACGCGCCAGAAGTGCTTTCAGGCTTAGCTGTCTCCTTCACCCCCAACATTCTGTCCTTTACTTAGTGTTCAATTTCCCCTCATCTCCTACCACTACCACCATCGTTTCCATTTCTTCTAGCTCAGAAAGGGTTGTTTTAATATTAATATCTAGATTGGTCTATTCCAGAAGCTAATAGTCCTTGCCAATTTTGATCTCAGATAAACATATCTATCTATCTGTCTGTCTATCTGTCTGTCTATCCATCCATCTAGATTGTAAGCAGAGTTCTTTCAGTCTAGGGCTGTGAGATTTTCCAGGTATTTTACTTCCTATTTTGTTCTCTAGATTTCTCTGGCTTGGTTTCAATATAAGCTCAGGTATGGCCACTAGATAAAGTAGATACAGTTATTATGGGCTTGTGAGAGTAATTGCTTTAATGAGGGGTCTGATGAGCTTCTGTTGGTCCCCCAGGAAGCATGTCAGAAGGGACTGTGTGTATAATTGACTCTAATCCCCTCTAATCTTCCACCGTAACCTCCCCAAGAATTAAGTGATTGATTTTTGGTCTCCTGAAAAGAAAATAAAGACCTCCTGGGATGAAACTTGGCAGCTGCCCAAAGACAAAGAGACAGTCCAGGGCTGGCACCATTTGTATTTGGATGTGAAGAGCTAACTGGACCTAATCAGGCAGTTTCCTCCCACGTCCCCATAGAATCCCAGGTTTGGGTTCCTAATTGAGCACTAGAATGATCCTGGGTCAGAGCTTAGACAGAATTTCATAACCATTTCTTTACCTCAACGCCAGATGTCCATAAGGCAAACATGGCAGAAATGGTGTAGGCAAAGGTAATTCTTTAGCACTCTGCTTCCTCTAAGAATCATCCCTCCCTCCCTGGCCCCCAAGTGCAAGGCCTGTGGTTCCCAGTTTGCTGCTCTTATTCTGCAGGCACTACCCTTTTTCTCCTCACCCCCTCAGGAAGGCCACAACATGTGTAGTTTCCCTCTAACGAAGTCCTTTTCCCCATATATACTGGCGTCAGCTGCTACAGCAATGAGCCGTTGGGATAAGGAGAAGCTAAATTTTAGATTGGATATTATTCACACAAGTTCTCGTTTTTTAAAAAAGTCTACTAGTGAAAATGGGGCCACGGTTATAAACCAATGTGAGTGGAGAACGATATATAAGCTTTGAGGGGAAGTGGACCTTCTCTCTTACGTCTCTTCTTCCCTCCAGCCCTGTTCTCCCCACTCTGCAGCCACTTTTTGAGTTTCCGTTTCTCCCTGTATAGCCCACAGTCCGTCAGAGTCTCCTCCCTTTGTACCTCCACTCTCAACCTCCTGGCATCACCACCTTGCTGAACTGCAACTTCCTGTCACGCTGACACCAAGGATTGTTGATTCTAGTCCAAAGTCACCCTGGCCCTGTCAAAGCAGAAGCATTTCCCCCCGCCCCTTTATTCTTTGCTCTCTGATCACTCCATCTGTGCTCTGGATCTCGGCCCTCTTAATCTCCTTCCAGACATTGTCCTGTAAATTTTCTACTCTTTCTTGAATTATTAGTCTCTTCTTCTTCATCTGCTTTCTTTCAGCCTAAAACAAATGCTATATTACCAAAAATCCTGTCGTAAACATACTTAATTGCTTCCCCTCCTGCTACCGAACTTTTTTTTTTTTTTTTCCTCAAAAAAATCCTCTATTCAGTCAGCTTCCCAAATTCAAGTTTGGCCTCTGTGCACACTATTCTTCTGCCACTGCCTATTTGAGCTTTCTAGTGAGAAACAGAGCAGGGAGGAAGGATAGACAGAGAAGGAAAGAAGAAAGGAAACAATTTCAGGAAGACTAATATTATGGAGTGAAAGGTTGAATGGCCTTCAAAGAAGAAGGAGAACGGCCTGCCACAGAAGCGTGTGGGAGCAGGGGAGGGGAGTAGAAGAGCCCTGCCTTGGACTTGCCCACAGAAGCCAGAACACACTTCACGGGGGCCCCACCCTCTGAGAAAGGGGTTCCCTTTGGAAAGCCAGACCAAGGCTTGAGTATAATTCAAAGAGAAGAGAGTGTTTTATTGTTTTGTCCTACTGAGACCTCGAGCCAGACAGATCCAGTTTATGTCAGAAAATATTAAAGGACCAACTCTACAGTATGTGGATTTGGGGGCATATGCCATATCTGATACGGGAAAAGGAGGAATATCCCATGATTGCGTATAAAGGAAATGTCAGAGGCAAGTGTACTCAACAGCAACCTAAAAGGAAATGAGAGAGAAAACCAGTGCAGAAAGAACCGTGAGTCTTCCTCAGCCAAAAGAAAAAAAAAAAAGCTCCTCGCTTAGATAGGCAATACTGAACCTGAGTAAGAATATTCATCTTTGTGTTCCTCCTTTCTTTTATGGTGTCATTATTCCAGGCAAGGATTATTCCTGTCTGGTGTCCACTGAGCCCCCAAAGTCACTGACACATAAACACTAACTTGCTTAGGGAACTCCACTGGCAGCAGAGCCCAGGGAAATTGTGTCATCCATTTGAGATGTCTCACATTCCAGACACACTGTTATCCCAGGCCATTGCTGGCTCCCTTGAAAGCAATAAGCAGACAATATAGGAAGCTGTCAGGAAATCCAATATCTAAACCCAATATGAGATTGTGGCCCCAATCTAATAAGAATAGATTCATTTTGCTTTATTCCTGTTTTGTCACCTGCTTTGTGGGGAAAGTGAAACATGATAAATCAGAACATTATGGTCAACTCGGAGTACGTATTGACTCATCATTCCCTAAAATTTTATGCCAAACATTTTGAACCATGTAAATTCATGGAGACTGAGTTTCCTAGCTATATCCCCTCCTTTCTATCACAGTATTATAACCTTCCTCTGCTAAAGGAGCTAAAAGACTTCCTCAGGGTTAGCTTAAAAGACTTGATTGCTGGCTGATCTGGGACTAATTTAAATTCACAGATGAATTTAATAGAAATGTGAACACTCATCTGATATAGACTAAGTTGCCTCTGACCAACACCACTCCAGAAAGCGGCTGGGGCAGGTGCATTGGCTAACTTGCCTATGATTTCCATGGAACACACAGTGTTATTAAAACTTAAATTTGGTTTGAGAAAAATCACTAAGGAGGCAAAAGGATAGAGAAACTGAGATCTCAGATGCTTCCAATTTAGTCATTTTTTAAAAAGTAGATTGAGTTATTAATTCAATTTTAAGTATCTTTTATAGTGGCTCTATCCCCTAATCAGTACAATCTGTGTATTGGGTGGCTGTTTACTTTGGGCTTTGATGTGAGCCCTAGCAAAATCTTCCCGTTAATCCAATCACTACAACAGACTATGATTAATTTACTGTAGCATTGATTTTTTTTTTTTAAACATCTTTATTGAAGTATAATTGCTTTACAATGGTGTGCTAGCTTCTGCTTTACAACAAAGTGAATCAGTTACACATATACATATGTTGCCATATCTCTTCCCTCTTGCATCTCCCTCCCTCCCACCCTCCCTATCCCACCCCTCTAGGTGGTCACAAAGCACCGAGCTGATCTCCCTGTGCTATGCGGCTGCTTCCCACTAGTTATCTATTTTACATTTGGTAGTGTATATATGTCCATGACACTCTCTCACCCTGTCACATCTCACCCCTCCCCCTCCCCATATCCTCAAGTCCATTCTCTAGTAGATTTTTAAGGATCACAGGAAAAGCCTCCTTAGTCAGGGCGTGGGGCGGTGGGAGGGCAGGGGAGGAGTATTAAGGGATTATAGGCTGCATCTGCCAGAACACAGATATTCATCCATATAATTTATTGTAATTATTTATGATTTACATGGTCTATCATCTTCTGTATATTTCATGAAAATCTTATATTTTATAACTTAATGGCAGGCCATGCAGACTACTATGTTGGATCTCTAAAAGTCATTTAGTGATGACCATTAAACTTGTCTTGACTCAATAAACTAGAAGGCAGCTTTCATTTTTAGCAGTTTACTAATGAGGAAATGCCAGCCTGGAAAAGTTAAATGACCCGTCTGTCCAACCTCACTGAGTTGGAGAAGAGCTATGTCTAGAAACCATCTTCCTTCTCTTGACTCCCCTCCTTTGTGTCTTATTTTTATTAATATTATCGTGTAGCTACACTATGGGCCAGGCTCTGTACCAAGTGCTTTCACGTATGCGATCTCACTGAATTCTCACAGCGACCCTGGAGGATGGGTATTGTCATTATCCTCATTTTATATGTAAGAAACCCAAGGCTCAAAGAACTTAAGTGACTTGACCAAGGGCTTTTAACTAATAGCTAGTGAATCCCAGACGTCAAACTAAAGTTTGTTTCAATCCAAACCCTCAGTTCCTAACCATACCCCATACGTAACATTGCTTAGAAAGATGACATTTCAGGGCTCTCGCGTGCTTTTCTCATTTCCCCAAGGTCTGTCTCATGATTTGCTAAACTGCCTATGCTTGGAGCTCAAACCCTTGTCCGAAAATCACCCCCTTTGACCACCTTTTGCTCCATACATCACTGTCTGTTAGGGATTCAAAACATAGCTGGGAACTTTAGTTAATGATGGATGACACTAACCTAAGCACCAGTCACTTTTCTCCAGGGCTTTTGAATCTGCAGTTGATACAAGTAGAGAAAAATAAGTTAAAATTGTTTTCATCAAGGAAAGAATAAGTGCAAACTAACATTTTGACAAAAGGTTATTGTTATCATTAGAAAAACAAAATTTAAAAAGTACCGTGCGTTTTGTGTTAATAATAACTAATTTTGCAGTGGGTTTACTTTGGTGCTAGGCGCTTTACATGTCATCACTCTTCGCACCCACCCCATTTTACAGACACAGCAGCTCAGAGAGGTTAAACATCTTGTTTAAGGTCACAACTGGGAAATGGCAGAGCCAAGAACTGAAGCAGATCTAACTGTAGAGCCCACATTCTACACTCAATTACTCCAAATTGATAAAGGTATTTCTCTTTATATCTATGTACAGGTTTAGGTGTGATAATCCTTGTGATTAGAAACATGAGGTAAGATGCTGGATACACAAAGATGAAAAGCATGAAAAAAATTTTTAAATAGAAGTAATATTTTTCAAAAATCAAACTGAAGGCTAAATGGATGATTAGCAGTATTGGGTATGAGCAAGAGAAATTATCTTTAAAGATTAGAGAGTATAGAGAAGATTGTGATTTATGATGTATTTAGTGGTATGAATGATGCCCCCCAACCCTGAAAAATACGTGCAAGTCTTAATCCCCAGTACCTGTAAATGTGACCTAATTTGAAAAAGGGTCTTTGCAGATGTAATTAAGTTAAAGATCTTGAGATGAGATCATCCTGGATTAACAGAGTGGCCCCTAAATTCAATGACTAATGTCCTTATTAGAAACAGACGAGGAGAGGACAGTGAGGAGGAGGCCAAGTGAAGGCTGCAGCATCACACGGGAGTGATGCTGACAGACCCCAGGAGCTCAAGAGCCAAGGAACAGCTTGTTCCCTAGAGGCTTCGGAGGGAGAGAGGCCCTGCTGACACCTTGATTTCGGACTTCTTGTTTCTGGACTTGTTACATCGGATTGGCCAAAAAGTTCGTTCGGGTCTTTCCATGAGATGATACAGAAAATCCCAAACAAACTTTTTGGCCAACCCAATAGAATAAATTTCTATTATTTTAAGCTACCAGGTTTCTGGTAATTTGTCACAGCAGCCCCAGAAAACCAATACAACATGTTATAGCATTTAATCTCTACATAAAAAACTATATATATTTAAAACCTATAGTCTCCAGTATCTCTATCCAATGGATTTAGTGCAAACCATGACAACACGTCAGGATCCAGGACTGCATGGACACTCACCATTTACCTTCAGATGGTGGTATAGAATGTCTCGATAGATATTCATGGAAAAGGAGTCTTAGTTCACAGTTTGTGGCTGGGTCCTGCTACCCACTTTAAAACCAATCAATTTCTGGTTTGCTTATTTCTCAGGTATTCATTTCCACTCCTAATAGGTCATGGGAGTATTTTCCTGGCCCGTGAGATTTCATACCCCATATTATAAAGGCAAAGAATTCGTTGGAAAAATCCAAGGATTTTCCTAAATAAGGGTTTCAGGTTGCTGTCTGTGCTCACTCTTAACTTGTCAGGGGAACTTGGTCCTACCTAGAATGTTGAGACCTAATGAAAAATAGAAATCTTTTAAATGGTAACACTTGGTCTCCCCAGGGAATGCTCTAGACATACAAGGAGGTGACAGAAATGGTGGAACTGAAGAGTACTGATCCTTCACCAGTCTTTAAAAGCAAGAACTAAATGCTATTCTACCATGGTTAGAGTCTCAAAAGAATGCCTTAGTCACGCTATACACAGAACATAACGACACACTCTCCTGATTTCAACTGTTTTCTTCCGTGAAGTCTGGGATCCTCTTGCAGGCATTGCCAACAGGGGGAGCTCCTTCCCATGACAGAATATACCTCATTGCACAAGACTAAAGTAACTGGCATCTTCTTAAACCCTTCTCAAAGGAGGAAAAGCTCCTCACCTGGCTTTCATCCATCATGCTGCTGAACATTCTCTAACTGGTAGTTTCTGAGGTGCCTCCTCACCAGTAGGCTGGGCACTCAACAGCAAGTCCTGTCCTGGTCCAGGTGGACCAGCAAAGAAAGCCTGCAGCCTTTCCTGTTACAATAACTGAGGACCATACAGCTGCTGTGCTGGATGTTGTCAGTTTGTCCCTCTGTATCCATCATGTTCATCGTCCTGGTAAGCTAAGCTGTGTGGACTGTATAAATGAGCTCCCTTGACCTCTGGTTCAGCCAATGGGCGCACATAAATACCTTGATCTCATGCTCCTTCTATTTGACAAAATAAAAATTATATATTTGTCAAAACTACTTGAAAAAATAGAGGGAGGAAAAAGAGTGAGGTCAAGTTATTTACATCCCCAGGCCCCTACCTGAGGGGTTGCCACGGCTTGGCTGCACTTCCACACTGAAGGACACAATTCCTGTCAGGAGGGCCTCTCCCTACAGCCATTCTCTCCGGTGATCCTCTTCCGTTTCCCCTCAGTCCTAAGAAAGGAAACGGCTTCTTGGTGTTGCTAGTTCTGAGAACTGTGCCATCCCTTGTTGTTTCCCCTATACCCTGCCACACCTTTATAAATAAACTGTATATTAAGCTCTACTCAGTTATCACTTTTGAGGGTGCTTTCTGTTTCCTGCTGGGAAAATGTTGGCTAACCAACTCTGGAGTAATTCAGCTCCCAGGGAGCAATTACTTCAGTAAATGCTAAGCCACCAGTGACAGCAAATGTCACATGGTGGCTTTTCTGATATCTTAAAAATATTATGTGCCTATATGTAAGAGACCTAGATTTTACCATGTTCATTTCCCCATAGTTACAGCATTATACCACTTAACTCTGACTATCAGAGAAAATCATTTTGTCATTGGTAGATGTAAGTTTCTCACACTTTTTTCTATCTTAAGTACTGCTATTGAATTCCATGGCTCATGTAACGAGGATTTATGTATTTTCTATAGTTGATTTGAGCATTTGGCAAGTCAGCCATGAAATGTCTTTAAATTTATATTCACTTTGTCAAGGTATATATTGTCTGCTCTTTTTTTTTTTTTAATTAATTTATTTATTTATTTATTTTAAACATCTTTATTGAAGTATAATTGCTTTACAATGGTGTGTTAGTTTCTGCTTTATAGCAAAGTGAATCAGTTATACATATACATATTTCCCCATATCTCTTCCCTCTCGTGTCTCCCTATTTATTTATTTATTTATGGCTGTGGTGGGTCTTCGTTTCTGTGCGAGGGCTTTCTCTAGTTGCGGCAAGTGGGGGCCACTCTTCATCGCGGTGCGCGGGCATCTCATTATCGCGGCCTCTCTTGTTGCGGAGCACAGGCTCCAGACGCGCAGGCTCAGTAGTTGTGACTCACGGGCTTAGTTGCTCCGCGGCATGTGGGATCTTCCCAGACCAGGGCTCGAACCCGTGTCCCCTGCATTGGGAGGCAGATTCTCAACCACTGCGCCACCAGGGAAGCCCCTTGTCTGCTCTTTTACGAACTGCTCATTTCCTTAGTCTAATATACTTCATAGGGGACCTACAGGTCGTAATTTGTGGTAGATCCAGTGGGGGTCCTTGAACTGCTGGTCCTTACAGTGGTCACTCCTCTCCTTGATAATCTGAAAAGACATCAGGGGAGAGACAGGGTTCTTTATCTTTGCTCTGTAGATCAACCCTGGTGCCTGACATAGAGTTGGAGCCCAATATTTGTTGAGAAGCTCATCAGGGTGCAGGATATCTTATTTTTAGGATGACTTGACTAGTTTTTTTCAATTTTGTGTATGTTGTGAGATGAATATGGGAAGTGGTATTTCTTAGTCAAGAGAGTTTCACCCAAAAACATTCATAGAGTATCCATGGGGGCTGGAGATAGAACAGTGAGTAAGGAGATAGCCTTTGTATGCATTCCTCCAAAAGCACAGCTGAGATCAGGGCCTTCTTACAGTTACTTGAGGATATTATTCTCTGGAACGGGAATCGGGGACTGAAAAGAATAAAGTAAAGAAGGAGGGAAAGCCAATCCAAGGGTGCATTATTAAGCAGCTAACACTGTGGACAAATGTGGCTGGGTCCCTCTGGGTGCCCTCTGAGGAGTTGGGTAGAACACCTGAGAATCATCCACCTGAACGTCAGAAGAAGAGGGATTTATGCACCAGCTCCTGCACCCCATTGGTCAAGTGTCACCCCATTGGGCATTAACTCCCTTGCACTTCCAACGTTGTGCATGTGTCAGAGTGGATGACATACTGTGTCCCTGCCCCGGAGATGCCCAAGTCAGAAAGTAAGAGGTATTCAGCGCAGCTGGGGAGAGGTGCCTTCAGGCTGTAGATGTGAGCTGCCGGTTGCCTCCACAGCAGCTGGAGGGCAAAGGCGGATAGAGAGGACGTTTGCCAAGGTACAGAGTCCCTGCGCTCACAGAGCTTGCATTCTAATGGAAAGTGACAGTATACCTACGAGAAAATAAGAAACCTAACTTACAGTGATAAGCATGACGAAGGAAATACAGCTATTGATGTGACAGAGACCCATGGTGGGAGGAAGGCTCTTAGCAGGGGAAGATTTAGTCACAGGGGTCAGGAAAGGCCTCACAGAGGAAAGGGCATTTGAACAACCCCAGAATGAAAGAATCCAGTCATGTAACAAGCCTGTGGAAGAGCGTTCCAAGCAGAGAAAACGGTAAATGCAAACAACCTGGAGTTTAATGAACATGAAGAGCCTGAGAGACAGAAAGGGAAGAGCGGGCAGGACTGTGTTGAGCGGGGGGTAGGGGAGCTGCGGTGAGGTTCTGGCTTCCTCTCAAGCATGTGTATGACCTAGACGCATATGAATAAAGGATCTTGGACATTTACAGTACTGGCATTTGAGGTTTGCACCTCTCACAAGTAACTCTCAGGGGTCTCTGAGCAGTTTTCTGTCATAGAGGCACGCGTCTGAGTTACGTGTGCTGTGAGGTTGGCATGGGTGGGGATGAATTGCTTTGCTGGGGAGTGAATCTGGTTGACAACCCAGCATCCACATTTCAGCCTGGTTTTGTTGTCTTTTACTCATGGCCACGTACATAGCAACATCTGTGATATGATTAATCTTTGTTTCTGTGAGGGAAAAAAAGGTAGCCCAAGGTACAAGCCAAACCCTGGAGTTCAATATTTATGGTATAAATAACTCTGTGACTTCAAGTTCATCATTTCCCTTTCCTGGCCACCAGATTCCTCATACGTAAAATAAGGGAGTTGGTTCTTCTGAGGTTTCTTTGTTCTGTGACTGGTTAGAGTGTGAAATTGATACAAATACTCCTAATTTCAAGTAGATCCTAACTTTCTCAAAAGCAATGAAGCATGATTCTGTTTTAGGGGAAAGAAAGCTTTTCTGATATTCTCAAAAGTGACAAAACATGATTTTGTTTTAGGGAAAAAAAAGGTTTGAGGATCTTCAGCTTCCTTCAGAGGACTCTCCACACACAGTGTTTTCCACATACATTTGTTTGCATCAGCGTTCTCCTAGAGATGTGCCTTCCTAGCCAGGTGCTGGGTCATTAGAGCAGCTTCCCCATTCAGCACTGGTTGAGTGTACTGGGGATAAAGGAGAAACTGAAAAGAGAAAGAGAATTGCTTGGAGATGTAAATAGGAGACCTGTAGTCCTTCCCTGAGCAAAACCAGAGGGGAAAATAAATAATAAATGGCTAAAGAACAGTGAAAATAGGATAAAACTGATGCTGAATTATATAACACCAGGGTGAGGTTAATTCAATAACTTCCATTAAAAAATAGCATGACTGGTCTCACCCAAAGAAGTAGTCAGAATTCCTCCAGGAAATTAACTTGAAAAGCAAGCAAGCAAACAGAAACTTTTAAAACTGTTTATATATATGTGTGTGACTATATATATATATATATATATATATATATATATATATATATATACACACACACACACACACGTATACAAATATATACATATAAATCACTCACTGTTGTTTCCTCTGTGACATACAGGTGCAGGTTAGTAGAGAAAAATGTCATGGGAATTAAAAAAAAGAAACCTATGTTTTCTAGATTGTTGCTTCCTTGTCAAGATGTTGAAGTTTAATCATGTTGAAATAAGACTCAGTATAACAAGTAGTACAGGATTCTTTATAACAAAACGTTTGACCTTGGTCAAGACAATATTACCTCTCGGGCCTCAGTTTTTTTCATCTGTAAGATGAAGGGTTCTGTCTATACTGGATGATCCTACAGTTACTTCTAGCTCCAACATTTTATAGATCTTGGCAGAAAATATACAAGCTTCACGCGCGTTCATGCCTCTGTTTTTGACTCTTCCACAAAAGAAGCAAATCTTTCAAAAGTTAGACTTCTTCTCTAGAAGAGGGAGTAGATTTTTATTTACAACTATCCTCTATATTCTTATGTTCCACGCTGGGGTCTGAGGTTCAGAACAATGTCCCTGGTCTCTGTAAGAATCTCAATCACCAAATAAAATGAAATAATGTACATTACAAGGTTTTTATTGAGCCAGAAATGAGAAGCAATACCTTTTAAAAAGATGTTCAGCAATGAGGACTATCTTTCTAGCCACCGTTTCCCATCCCCATTACAATTGTTCCTCCTCCAAGAAAATAATTTGGTTTAGCTCTCAGTTACCCCGGAAATGCTGTTAATCATAATCTCCTATTTCCCGTTAGCGTTACTTAATTAAGGTTGCATTAAGCAACGTCACTACAAGAAAGAGAGAAAGGAAGGGAGGGAAGGAGGGAGGGAGGAAAAACACCAGCACGGTCTCTCTCTTTCCCTTTCTCACTTACTCTCAAACTTAGAACTCCATTTAAAGACAAATTATTGGGGAAAAGGAAGAGGGGGATTACTGACAAAGGTCAGATCCAGTCCTTGGCTGACTTTCCCTAGCCTATTGTTTTCACCAAGTGTAGCAACACAGTATCTCTACATGAATCTATAGTTGTAAAAATATAATGTGGTTAAGAATATGTTTGTAGCAGTCTACAGAAAAACCAGGGTGTGTGATTTTTGCTCCACACTATCTTTTTTTTAAGCTCTAAAATCAGTTGAACACTTCTCGGTTTTTCAAGGTGTTTTTAAATTTCTCCATTGAATGTGAAGACACATTTGAAATAAATTTCATTGCTTTGAAACCAGGTAGAATGTAGAATTTAAAATATTTCTTCTAATGCTCACTATGCTAACTTAACCCTAGAGATGTTAATGGGTTTTCAAGTGTTTTTCTGCAAAAGTCAATATTATTGAGTTATTATTGAGTCATTAGCTTCTCAGGGCTTTGGCAAAATCAGGATTGATCTCTCTCTCTCTCTTTCTCTTTCTCTCTCTCTCTCTCTCTCCTTATTTCAACTTGCCACTGAAAAGAAAAATTCAAAGATTACTTACTATAATTATTCAATTGAATTTTGTAATTCTATTTCTCAAAGTAAAAAATATTCTAAAATTTCTCTTACTTAAAAAATATTTTTCTGGTGGGGAGGGGCAAGATGGCGGAAGAGTAAGACGCGGAGATCACCTTCCTCCCCACAGATACATGAGAAATACATCTACACGTGGAACTGCTCCTACAGAACACCCACTGAACGCTGGCAGAAGACGTCAGACCTCCCAAAAGGCAAGAAAATCCCCACGTACTTGGGTAGGGCAAAAGAAAAAAGAAATAACAGAGACAAAAGAATACGGACGGGACCTGCACCGGTGGGAGGGAGCTGTGAAGGAGGAAAGGTTTCCACACACTAGGAAGCCCCTTCGTGGGCAGAGACTGCGGGTAGCAGAGGGGGGAAGCTTCGGAGCCACGGAGGAGAGCGCAGCCACAGTGGTGCGGAGGGCAAAGCGGAGATTCCCGCACAGAGGAGCGGTGCCGACCAGCACTCACCAGCCCGAGAGGCTTGTCTGCTCAGCCGCCGGGGCGGGCGGGGCCTGGGAGCTGGGGCTCGGGCTTCGGTGCTAGCCGGGAGGGAGTCCGGGAAAAAGACTGCAGCTGCCAAAGAGGCAAGAGAATTTTTCTTGCCTCTTTGTTTCGCGGCGCGCAAGGAGAGGGGATTCAGAGCGCCGCCTAAACGAGCTCCAGAGACGGGCGCGAGCCGCGGCTATCAGCGCGGATCCCACAGCAACAGGGACGCAGAGGGAAAAACGGAGAGATTCCCGCACAGAGGCTCGGCGCCGAGCAGCACTCACCAGCCCGAGAGGCTTGTCTGCTCACCCGCCGGGGCAGTCGGGGGCTGGGAGCTGAGGCGCGGGCTTCGGTCGGATCCCAGGGAGAGGACTGGGGTTGGCGGCGTGAACACAGCCTGAAGGGTCTAGCGCACCACAACTAGCCGGGAGGGTGCACGAGAAAAAGTCTGCAGCTGCCGAAGAGGCGGGAGACTTTTTCTTGCCTCTTTGTTTCGCGGCGTGCAAGGAGAGGGGATTCAGAGCGCCACTTAAACGAACTCCAGAGACAGGCGCGAGCCGCGGCTATCAGCGCGGACCCCAGAGACGGGCATGAGACGCTAAGGCTGCTGCTGCCGCCACCAAACAGCCTGTGGGCGAGCACAGGTCATTCTCCACACCGCCCCTCCCGGGAGCCTGTGCAGCCCGCCACGGCCAGGCTCCCGTAATCCGGGGACAACTTCCCCCGGGAGAGCGCACGGCGCGCCTCAGGCTGCTGCAACGTCACGCCGGCTTCTGCCGCCGCAGGCTCGCCCCGCCTCCTCCGTACCGCTCCCTCCCTCCTGCCTGACTGAGCCAGAGCCCCCGAAGCAGCTGCTCCTTTAACCCCGTTCTGTCTGGGCGGGGAACAGACGCCCTCAGGGGACCTACATGCAGAGGCGGGTCCAAATCCAAAGCTGAACCCCGGGAGCTGTACGAACAAAGAAGAGAAAGGGAAATCTCTCCCAGCAGCCTCAGAAGCAGCGGATTAAAGCTCCACAAACAACTTGATGTGCCTGCATCTGTTGAATACCTGAATAGACAACGAATCATCCCAAATTTAGGAGGTGGACTTTGGGAGCAGGATATATTAACTTTTCCCCTTTTCCTTTTTTTTGTGAGTGTAGATGTGTATGCTTCTGGGTGAGATTTTGTCTGTATAGCTTTGCTCTCACCCTTAGTCCTAGGATTAGGTCCGTCCGTTTTTTTTTTTTTTTTTTTTTTTTGGCTTAAAAATTTTTTTTTTCCCTAATAAATGTTTTCTTAATAATTTTTTCCTTATTTTCTATTTTTAAAAAAAATTTTTAATAAGTTTTTTCATATTTTTTATTTTAAAAAATTAAAAAATTTTTTTTCTTAATAAATGTTTTCTAAATAATTTTTTTCTTATTTTTAGTATAAAAAATTAATAAATCTATTTTTAAAAATTAAAAAAAATGTTTTTTCTTAATAAATTTACTCTTAATAATTTTTTTCTTATTTTTTATTATAATTGCTTTATTTTATTTTATTTTATCCTCTTTTTTTCTTTCTTTCCATTTTTTTTCCCTTTTATTCTGAGCCGTGTGGATGAAAGGCTCTTGGTGCTCCAGCCAGGCATCAGGGCTGTGCCTCTGAGGTGGGAGAGCCAACTTCAGGACACTGGTCCACAAGAGACCTCCCAGCTCCACGTAATACCAAACGGCGAAAATCTCTCACAGATCTCCATCTCAACATCAAGACCCAGCTTCACTCAACGACCAGCAAGCTACAGTGCTGGACACCCTATGCCAAACAACTAGCAAGAGAGGAACACAGCCCCATCCATTAACAGAGAGGCTGCCTAAAATCATAATAAGGCCACAGACACCCCAAAACACACCACCAGACGTGGACGAACCCACCAGAAAGACAACATCCAGCCTCATCCACCAGAACACAGGCACTAGTTCCCTCCACCAGGAAACCTACACAACCCACTGAACCAACCTTAGCCACTGGGGACAGATACCAAAAACAACGGGAACTACGAACCTGCAGCCTGTGAAAAGGAGACCCCAAACACAGTAAGATAAGCAAAATGAGAAGACAGAAAAACACACAGCAGATGAAAGAGCAGGGTCAAAACACACCAGACCTAACAAATGAAGAGGAAATAGGTAGTCTACCTGAAAAAGAATTCAGAATAATGATAGTAAGGATGAGCCAAAGTCTTGGAAATAGAATAGACAAAATGCAAGAAACATTTAACAAGGACGTAGAAGAACTAAAGAGGAACCAAGAAACGATGACAAGCACAATAAATGAAATTAAAAATACTCTAGATGGGATCAATAGCAGAATAACTGAGGCAGAAGAACAGATAAGTGACCTGGAAGATAAAATGGTGGAAATAACTACTGCAGAGCAGAATAAAGAAAAAAGAATGAAAAGAACTGAGGACAGTCTCAGAGACCTCTGGGACAACATTAAACGCACCAACATTCGAATTATAGGGGTCCCAGAAGAAGAAGAGAAAAAGAAAGGGACTGAGAAAATATTTGAAGAGATTATAGTTGAAAACTTCCCTAATATGGGAAAGGAAATAGTTAATCAAGTCCAGGAAGCACAGAGAGTCCCATACAGGATAAATCCAAGGAGAAACACACCAAGACACATATTAATCAAACTATCAAAAATTAAATATAAAGAAAACATATTAAAAGCAGCAAGGGAAAAACAACAGATAACACACAAGGGCATCCCCATAAGGTTAACAGCTGATCTTTCAGCAGAAACGCTGCAAGCCAGAAGGGAGTGGCAGGATATACTTAAAGTGATGAAGGAGAAAAACCTACAACCAAGATTACTCTACCCAGCAAGGATCTCATTCAGATTTGATGGAGAAATTAAAACCTTTACAGACAAGCAAAAGCTGAGAGAGTTCAGCACCACCAAACCAGCTTTACAACAAATGCTAAAGGAACTTCTCTAGGCAAGAAACACAAGAGAAGGAAAACACCTACAATAACAAACCCAAAACATTTAAGAAAATGGGAATAGGAACATACATATCGATAATTACCTTAAATGTAAATGGATTAAATGCTCCCACCAAAAGACACAGACTGGCTGAATGGATACAAAAACAAGACCCATATATATGCTGTCTACAAGAGACCCATTTCAGACCTAGAGACACATACAGACTGAAAGTGAGGGGATGGAAAAAGATATTCCATGCAAATGGAAATCAAAAGAAAGCTGGAGTAGCAATTCTCATATCAGACAAAATAGACTTTAAAATAAAGACAATTACAAGAGACAAAGACGGACACTATATAATGATCAAGGGATCGATCCAAGAGGAAGGTATAACAATTGTAAATATTTATGCACCCAACATAGGAGCACCTCAATACATAAGGCAAATACTAACAGCCATAAAAGGGGAAATCGACAGTTACACAATCATAGTAGGGGACTTTAACACCCCACTTTCACCAATGGACAGATCATCCAAAATGAAAATAAATAAGGAAACACAAGCTTTAAATGATACATTAAACAAGATGGACTTAATTGATATTTATAGGACATTCCACCCAAAAACAACAGAATACACATTTTTCTCAAGTGCTCATGGAACATTCTCCAGGATAGATCATATCTTGGGTCACAAATCAAGCCTTGGTAAATTTAAAAAAATTGAAATCGTATCAAGTATCTTTTCCGACCACAACGCTATGAGACTAGATATCAGTTACAGGAAAAGATCTGTAAAAAATACAAACACATGGAGGCTACACAATACACTACTTAATAACGAAGTGATCACTGAAGAAATCAAAGGGGAAATCAAAAAATACCTAGAAACAAATGACAATGGAGACACGACGATCCAAAACCTATGGGATGCAGCAAAAGCAGTTCTAAGAGGGAAGTTTATAGCAATACAAGCCTACATCAAGAAACAGGAAACATCTCGAATAAACAACCTAACCTTGCACCTAAAGCAATTAGAGAAAGAAGAACAAAAAAACCCCAAAGCTAGCAGAAGGAAAGAAATCATAAAGATCAGATCAGAAATAAATGAAAAAGAAATGAAGGAAACAATAGCAAAAATCAATGAAACTAAAAGCTGGTTCTTTGAGAAGATAAACAAAATTGATAAACCATTAGCCAGACTCATCAAGAGAAAAAAGGAGAAGACTCAAATTAATAGAATTAGAAATGAAAAAGGAGAAGTAACCACTGACACTGCAGAAATACAAACGATCATAAGAGATTACTACAAGCAACTCTATGCTAATAAAATGGACAACCTGGAAGAAATGGACAGATTCTTAGAAATGCACAACCTGCCGAGACTGAACCAGGAAGAAATAGAAAATATGAACAGACCAATCACAAGCACTGAAATTGAAACTGTGATTAAAAATCTTCCAACACACAAAAGCCCAGGACCAGATGGCTTCACAGGCGAATTCTATCAAACATTTAGAGAAGAGCTAACACCTATCCTTCTCAAACTCTTCCAAAATATTGCAGAGGGAGGAACACTCCCCAACTCATTCTACGAGGCCACCATCACCCTGATACCAAAACCAGGCAAAGATGTCACAAAGAAAGAAAACTACAGGCCAATATCACTGATGAACATAGATGCAAAAATCCTCAACAAAATACTAGCAAACAGAATCCAACAGCACATTAAAAGTATCATACACTATGATCAAGTGGGGTTTATTCCAGGAATGCAAGGATTCTTCAATATACGCAAATCAATCAACGTGATACATCATATTAACAAATTGAAGGAGAAAAACCGTATGATCATCTCAATAGATGCAGAGAAAGCTTTCGACAAAATTCAACACCCATTTATGATAAAAGTCCTGCAGAAAGTAGGCATAGAGGGAACTTTCCTCAACATAATAAAGGCCGTATATGACAAACCCACAGCCAACATTGTCCTCAATGGTGAAAAACTGAAACCATTTCCACTAAGATCAGGAACAAGACAAGGTTGCCCACTCTCACCACTATTATTCAACATAGTTTTGGAAGTGTTAGCCACAGCAATCAGAGACGAAAAAGAAATAAAAGGAATCCAAATCGGAAAAGAAGAAGTAAAGCTGTCACTGTTTGCAGATGACATGATACTATACATAGAGAATCCAAAAGATGCTACCAGAAAACTACTAGAGCTAATCAATGAATTTGGTAAAGTAGCAGGATACAAAATTAATGCACAGAAATCTCTTGCATTCCTGTATACTAATGATGAAAAATCTGAAAGTGAAATTAAGAAAACACTCCCGTTTACCATTGCAACAAAAAGAATAAAATACCTAGGAATAAACCTACCTAAGGAGACAAAAGACCTGTATGCAGAAAATTATAGGACACTGATGAAAGAAATTAAAGATGATACAAACAGATGGAGAGATATACCATGTTCTTGGATTGGAAGAATCAACATTGTGAAAATGACTCTGCTACCCAAAGCAATCTACAGATTCAATGCAATCCCTATCAAACTACCACTGGCATTTTTCACAGAACTAGAACAAAAAATTTCACAATTTGTATGGAAACACAAAAGACCCCGAATAGCCAAAGCAATCTTGAGAACGAAAAATGGAGCTGGAGGAATCAGGCTCCCTGACTTCAGACTATATTACAAAGCTACAGTAATCAAGACAGTTTGGTACTGGCACAAAAACAGAAATATAGATCAATGGAACAGGATAGAAAGCCCAGAGATAAGCCCATGCACATATGGTCACCTTATCTTTGATAAAGGAGGCAAGCATATACAGTGGAGAAAAGACAGCCTCTTCAATAAGTGGTGCTGGGAAAATTGGACAGGTACATGTAAAAGTATGAAATTAGAACACTCCCTAACACCATACACAAAAATAAACTCAAAATGGATTAAAGACCTAAGTGTAAGGCCAGACACTATCAAACTCTTAGAGGAAAACATAGGCAGAACACTGACATAAGTCACAGCAAGATCCTTTTTGACCCAGGTCCTAGAGAAATGGAAATAAAAACAAAAATAAACAAATGGGACCTAATGAAACTTAAAAGCTTTTGCACAGCAAAGGAAACCATAAACAAGACAAAAAGACAACCCTCAGAATGGGAGAAAATATTTGCAAATGAAGCAACGGACAAAGGATTAATCTCCAAGATTTACAAGCAGCTCATGCAGCTCAATAACAAAAAAACAAACAACCCAATCCAAAAATGGGCAGAAGACCTAAATAGACATTTCTCCAAAGAAGAGATACAGATTGCCAACAGACACATGAAAGAATGCTCAACATCATTAATCATTAGAGAAATGCAAATCAAAACTACAATGAGGTATCATCTCACACCGGTCAGAATGGCCATCATCAAAAAATCTAGAAACAATAAATGCTGGAGAGGGTGTGGAGAAAAGGGAACACTCTTGCACTGTTGGTGGGAATGTAAATTGATACAGCCACTATGGAGAACAGTATGGAGGTTCCTTAAAAAACTAAAAATAGAACTACCATATGACCCAGCAATCCCACTACTGGGCATATACCCTGAGAAAACCATAATTCAGAAAGAGTCATGTACCAAAATATTCATTGCAGCTCTGTTTACAATAGCCAGGACATGGAAGCAACCTAGGTGTCCATCATCGGATGAATGGATAAAGAAGATGTGGCACATATATACAATGGAATATTACTCAGCCATAAAAAGAAATGAAATGGAGGTGTTTGTAATGAGGTGGATGGAGTTAGAGTCTGTCATACAGAGTGAAGTAAGTCAGAAAGAGAAAAACAAATACAGTATGCTAACACATATATATGGAATCTAAGGGAAAAAAAAAAAAAAAAAAAAAGAGGTCATGAAGAACCTAGTGGCAAGATGGGAATAAAGACACAGACCTACTAGAGAATGGACTTGAGGATATGGGGAGGGGGAGGGGTGAGATGTGACAGGGTGAGAGAGTGTCATGGACATATATACACTACCAAATGTAAAATAGATAACTAGTGGGAAGCAGCCGCATAGCACAGGGAGATCAGCTCGGTGCTTTGTGACCACCTAGAGGGGTGGGATAGGGAGGGTGGGAGGGAGGGAGATGCAAGAGGGAAGAGATATGGCAACATATGTATATGTGTAACTGATTCACTTTGTTGTAAAGCAGAAGCTAGCACACCATTGTAAAGCAATTATACTTCAATAAAGATGTTTAAAAAAAAATATATTTTTCTGGACATCTGTAGAGTAATATATTATGCAACTATGTTAAAGGAAGAAGTTTATCTTTGTTTTATAACATGTATATATGTCTATAATATATTATGAAGTGAAAAAAAGCACAGGTTAGAGTACATGCAGTAAAAATAGTAAAAATCCAATTTCTTCATATAACATATTTATGTAAATGTCTAGAAAGATATAAGACAAAATATAAGTCCTTTGGTTGTCTTTGGGTGGTTAGGATTCCAACTGATTTTTATTTTCTTTGTTATCCTTTTAAAGTGTTTTCTTGTAATGAGCAGATATTGATGCTGTCATTACAAAAATGTATTACATTAAAATCAGTCCTTACTGGATGGATTGAGCATGGTGGAAATGATGGTGATAAAACAAATTGCTGTGCGGAAAGTCTCATGAAGTTCTTTCTCTTCCATTAGATGATAATTCTTAAAATTTGTAAAATTTGAGTGAAAACCAAAAGGAGGATCTTCTTTCTCATGGAGGCAGGGCCTCTACCTGTACCTAATAGGTCATCCCTCACTTCTTGTTCAAAGTCCAGTCATCCCTGACAATTGCTCCTGGGGTAGGGAAGGGAGCAGGAATCCATTCTTCCATCACGAATCCAGCTCTATGATGGTTTTTCTTTCCTCCTAATTCTGATGCATGAAAATTCAGAGGAGATTTTGATTCCATGTCCAACTGGACACCAAGCCTTACCTCCTCTTTCTTTGTAATGTCCATGCCTCCATCATAGTTTACCATGGCAATTGCCAATAGGAAAGCTCTCATCCTCAGGTGCCTAAAGAAACACAGAATTCCTAACAGGTGTCCTGCCTCTTTTTTTCTCCCTTCTTTTATTCAATCTACACATGTCCACCTACTAATTCACCGAATTCATCCTGCTAAAATGTTACTTTTAAATATGTTACTCTTTTGTTGAAAATCCTATAACTCTCTCTGACATGAAGAAAAAAATCTATAGCCTAGAATTCGAAGCCCTCCAGAATCTAAGCTCATCCCTAGCATGACTTTGCCCCAAGCCCCCCAATAAAGCCTCTGCTTCATGATAACAGCTGACTCACTGAATTGGCCTTGAACTTCAGTATTCCCAAGTGTTGGCTCTGCCTGGAATGACTTACCTCATGGTTTCCACCAGACTCACTTCTACAATATAAAGCCAAGTTAAGATTCCACGCTTGAGATGTTCCTAGCCCACCTGATACCTAGGAGATCATCCCCTTTTCTAAAGACCTGTGCTACCTACTCATTTACTTCTGTGCTTTATGTTACCTGACTCTTTGGTGCACATGGTTATTTTCTTCCCAGCAAAATGATAAATGCCTTAAGGGCTTATTTTCTCATTTGTATTTAAAATCACCTAGAACTATGCCTCTTCAGTAATCCCTTAAGCGTTGGCACTAAATACATATTTTTTGATTAACTGAAACATCAAGCAGCGTGTTTTCTAAGCATTTTGGGAAAGAAACATGTACAACAGTATAACACTCCACGTTCTTTTTTTTTATATATAAGTAGTTAAAGAATAAAATCCAAGACAAATCAATAATATTTGAGTTAACCTCTTTGAAAACCACAAAAATAAGATTACCTTTTGCTCAACTTCCTAGTTCTGAAAATGTCCTTAATCTCATTGAGGGTAAGTGTTTAGATGGAGCATTTAAAAAGTTTGTCCAAAACACACAGTTATGTCTTGCCTGTAGCAGAAATAATGTGTGCCCCTGCTTCACTTTGTCAATAATTGAATTTGCCTCTGGAGTTCAAGATTTCTTTTTGTGTGTGAAACTGACTGCTTCTGTTTTCTCTTTATATGCAGTAGACCCTAAGGCAGAAGAAACACTATGCAGTTGGGATTTGGTGAGCAGGGAGGATAATAGAAGAGATTGACATGACTTCCATAGAAGAGTTATTTTTAAGTATAGAGAATGCCTATCCTCATGCTGAAAGGGCCTTTAGAAAATATTCCCAGGATTGAAAAGCAGTGAGGGCAATTCCCATCACTGGGCTAGCAGTGCTGGTCTGTGGGGTGTTGCTGCCACCTGCTGCATGCAAACAGCCATGGAGGGGCTGGTGCCGGGCTCTTAGCTGCAGGACGCCAGGTGCGCACAATTAATATTCTGTGGGCATCTGAAATTTTTCTTCTATTAGAGCCTGGGTGAATCTCAAAGGAAAATCAGTCCAATCTGATGGCTCCAGGCCACAGAAGTATAAAAACAACACCTAGGACTGGCAACTTTGCCCAGTAGCCACTAAATGGGGCCCTGGGCATCCCAACCCCAGTCATGGATTCCATTAAAAGTTACTCTGTAGCTCTGGAAAACAAGCGAGGATTTCCCTTTTTCTGAATCTGAGGGATTTATTTGAAGAGTTGCTTCACCTTCAGGCAATAAGAGATAAGAGACCTCTAGATGATTCAAGGGGGAGGATATTTTCTTAGAGAATTCAATAAATTTAGATTCTTATTGGTTTCTACTTAGGTAGATTCCTCTTAATATGACAAGTGGAGTAAAGTAACTGAAATCCCTCCCCAGGCTTGTAATGTCTCCCAGTTTAATAGGGACACCAACCTACAGATCAGGATCTTCTTACTATATCTTCTGGCCTGTTTTTGCCTCTATACTCCATCACCGTGATTTACTAGAATTTCTAGGAGGAAAGGGGCAGAGATGAAGGCATCGAGAGCAGTGATGTTTCTTCCTGCCTTTCAGTCAAAGACTTTGAACTCCCCAGCCCTCCCTGAAAATACCCCTGTCAGCCCCAACTGACCCAACACCTCCAGGGACCTGAGACCTACTGGGGAGGTGGTAGTGGGGGATAGGAATAAAAGTTTGGGAGCCCTGGACTAGGAAATCAGTAACTCCATTTTATGGCCTTTGCAGGAAACATCATTAGCTGAGTAGTAATGAGTATGACAATTGTCATGGCAAATATTTGTAGTGGTCGTGTAGAGGGTAGCCTGGACGTCCAGGAAGACAGTAGCCCTATTTCACCATATGCAAATGTCTTCTCCCAGGTAATTCTAATCTCCTGAATAGCAAGAGTGATGCTTTATATCTTAGCATCATCCATATTCCCCCCCCCCCAAGTCCTTGCATAGGACAGATCAGTACACACATGATGACATGACATATGATGATGACCTGGTCAGAATTATCTCCCCATGACCTCAAAAGAGTAACCATCTCAGGAATACAACTCAGTCTTCTCATTTGTCTTTAGCCTTGCTGGTAGTAATGAGATTAGGGTCACAGAATATTTCACCAATTGTTCATAAGATGGTATATATTAATTCATTTTTATTCTTTGTTCATTAAACTTATGCCGTAGTTCCAGCCTAACGTTTCTTTTCTTAACGTTGGCAGGTAAAGACGGCCTATTTTACCCCAAGCTAGAAAACCAATACAGTTGTATCTGGCAGGGAACAGTCATCACGTCCTTCTGCGAATAACCAGGGATTTTTACCAAGGAGTCACTTCCCTGAAATCCAGTCCTCGGTAAATGGAAGTAAGTGGGTGGATGTAACAGGGCCTGGTAACCAGCTGGGGTGGGAGATTCTCTCTGCCTTTGGATTCTGATTGTTTCTGTCTTATTCTACATGATTTTTGCTGAGGCAAAGACATGCTTTTCTGTCATCATCAAAACAGACCTCCCGCCAGCAGGGTGGGAGAATTCCCTACTTGACCACCAGCCTATCCCAGACACAGGATGGAAAAGGAGCCCTCGCTTCCTCACCTCCAGGGAATGTGGGTTTCCCTGAAAGAAGGGAGACGTTAAAATTCCATTTCTTAGCTGGAGCTACCCTCTGTTACTTCTCAGATTTTATTAAAATTAAACGTGTTAATTCTTTGTTCTTTCACCCTGAAGCAATTCTGGAAAGAAAACATATTTTAAAATTGAACAGAAAAACTATTATGAAAGACACTGAGCTCACATTTGTTAAATGACTTTGTGCTCTTGAAAAGAAACGTGTAAAAAGCAGATTATGAAGTGCTCTGCATGATTTCCTTTGTTTGGATTTTAGAAGCAGCTTGACTGACACAGAGATCCTGAAGGAGAGAATCTTTGGATACTAAAAATGCTTTTAACGAAGGTGATACACAAGATTTCAGAGAACAATTTCAACATTGTTCTGTTGAAGGTTATACTTAGCTCTGAACCACATTACTTTCCTGTCTACGTTTCATTTCCTGGGGTCTTGCCAAGTGATAAACAGACACAGGCGTGTGGTAAATGTGGCGTTTTTTCAGCACGAATAGGGTGGCTGGAGTTTGCTTAGTTAAAGGCATCTATTGACTTATGTGATCATTATGGAAATGCTCGTGTGAGGCCTTCAGGAGACTATGGGGAAAAAATGGACATACTGTGCTGTCTATTCCATCATCCAGATACATTTTGTCAGGGGTAAGGCTTCTGGTTGTCCTTTCTTGTCAGATCGGCTGCTCTGGGGGGAATGGGGCCTCTGCTCATTTAAAATGCCTTGTGACTGCTGCCGAAATTGATCACCGAAGGCAGACTGTTATTAAGGTTTTCAGTTATGTATTTAAGTGGCAGCTCTCAGAGAGATGTTAAGAGTCTAGAAAGGATTACAAATGAGCACTAAAAACAAGAAGGGAATGTGTGGTTTGTGCCACTGCTCTGAGACATTTTCACCCATTTTTTTTCTAAGAGGGTCTCTTGGAGTAACTGGGAAATTGTGCTTCTTGAAAATGACATGCTCTCCAAATGGTAGTCAGAAAAACTCCGGAATACCAGAAAAATCACAAGCCATCAAGACTCAGAGCTCCTGGCTCAACTTTTTCTCTTTCTCTTTTGGATATAGCAAGAATTTCTCCTCCAAATACTAAGATCTTTGGGAGTTGAACATATGTTGAATTTTAATGAGGCATGTGTAGGTATGGACCTGGGAGACAAAGTAGGGTCCTTATGACAGCGGGGACCAGTCTCTAAAGGGCCTATTTAAAAATAGCAGGAGGAAAGATTTGTTCTGCATTCCATAGCACGAGGGTATTAGAGTGAGCCCGAGTGTCTTAAGAATTAACTGTGCTTTTCAGATATAGTTATGAAGATTTTAAAGGAGAATTTCTAAATTAAAGGAGACTTTGGAATATAATGCTGTAGATGGGATCAGAGATATATTACCAGGCAAAGGTGAGCTCACAGGGAGCTACATTAAACTTCACTAACCTCTGCCTACCCAAACTTTTGCATTCATAAAAGTGTAGCAACTCCCATTTGTCCAGTACCTTTGGAGCCTGGTTTTTTCTCAGTTGCTTGTCATCTTTTTATATTTTTCCTTTGTGAGCTTCAGTGGTGCTTGTCACAATAATATATCATTCCTGTAACAGTATTCCATGTTAATTCTAAAACTGAGACCTACACTATTGAAGGCATGTCAAAGGCTCAGTGCTTAACATATTGTAAGTGTCCCGTACCATTTGGTCAGAGAGCTGATGGGAGGGAATCTTCTTTTATGTCTAGTGTTTCAGTGTTGATTATAGATGATGCTGACCAATGGTTTATCTTTAGTGGAAACCTCTACCGCTGTTTTTTTCCCATCCTTTCCTCAGGCACCCTAACTACATGGAAATGATGGCCCTTTTGATCCTCTGATATTGAATGTCAAATTTCTTACTCTTCTCAACCAATTTGGAAGGCAGTTTGGAGGTCATGAAGGTTATAGAAGGAGCACAGACTCTAGACAACCAAATTCATGTTCTTTTACTGAGGTGTGACTTTAAGCAAATCACTTAATCTCTCTGAGCCTCAGTTTCCCCTTTGATAAACAGTGTTAACAAACATCACCCTTTGGACTTCCCTGGTGGCACAGTGGTTAAAAATCCGCCTGCCAATGCAGGGGACACGGGTTCGATCCCTTTTCTGGGAAGATCCCACATGTTGCAGAGCAGCTAAGCCATGCGCCACAACTACTGAACCTGTGCTCTAGAGCCCGTGAGCCACAACTCCTGAGCCCGTGTGCCACAAATACTGAAGCCCACGCGCCTATAGAGCCCATACTCCACAACAAGAGAAGCCACCACAATGAGAAGCCCGCACACCTCAACAAAGAGTAGCCCATGCTCACTGCAACTGGAGAAAGCCCGCACGCAGCAACAAAGACCCAACACAGCCAAAAATAAATAAATAAATTAATTAATTAATTAATTTTAAAAACAAACAAAAAATCACCCGTTGGTGTGTGCAGAGGATTAAACAAGATAACCTATGTAAAATCCTCTTGTAAACATGTATTTTTAAAAACATTTGCATATTAGTTATTTTTCAGTTTCAGAAAATAATATTTGTGTGTTATTATATGTTATGTGCTTTTGATTCATAATCCAAAAAGCCAGTTATATTCATTGTAAGAATAGTTGTCATATAAACTTGCTAGTGGGCTCCAATCTTTAAATAGGCTTAATTTTATTCACAGGTAGTCAGAGACCTTACATTATTTTTTGGACAGACCAATAGACAAAGTGATAGACATTCAAAAGTCAATAATTTCCTCTAGTGTCTTTAAGCAAATGCCTCCTCATTTGTATTGAGTCTTATGCTTCTCTATCTAGATCAGGAACAAGCTCTCTCCAGCCCCTAAGTCAGCCAGGGAGGAAAGTGTCAGCTGCTCCCTCACTTCACCAAAGTAACCAAGGTTTCTCATTGAGTCACTCTGTGTGAACGCAAACTGATGGCTCATGTCCTTCCTTTTCAGGAGTATTGGAAGAAACAATGCAGAAAAAGACATTTATGCATTACCTGGTTCTGATGTCAACCTGACCTGCCAAAAACAGAAGAAAGGCTTCTTGGTACAGATGCAGTGGTCCAAGGTCACTGATAAGTTGGACCTGATTGCCCTTTATCATCCCCAACATGGCTTTTACTGTGCCAATGGGAGCCCCTGTGAGTCGCTGGTGGCTTTCAGAGAAGCTCCCAGGAATGTGTCAAAGTGGACTCTGCACTTAAGGAACATGTGTCCTCCTTGCTCACTGGGAAGTATGAGTGTAGCTTCACTCTGTATCCAGAGGGCATTCAGACGAAAATCTACCACCTACAGATTCAGACAAATGGTAAGCATGACTGGGAGGGGGAAGGAAGCACATGCATTCATTCACCTCTCATTTGTTCAACAAGTATGTGTTCTGAGCCAGCCATGTGCCAGAATAAATGGAAAATTGCACCAGTGATAAGTGGTAAAGACTCCAGTGGTTTTGTGAGAGCATGTAATAGAAGTCAGGAAAATTGACTCTGAGAAAGCAACACCTGAGCTGAGGTCTGAAGACTAGTAGATATTAACACCATTTGGGAGGTGGAAGGTTTGTGAGTGATCCAGAGACAGGGAACAGCTGATATGAAGGGCTGTGTAGTGTTTGAGGACATAGGAAAACGCCAGTGGGACTTCGGGACAGAATTAAGGGATGAGGTGGGAGATATGGTAAGGACCAGATCATGCTGAACTTTGTCAGCCATGTTTGAGGTTTGGATTTTTATCTAAGTGCCTTGGGAAGACATCAAAGTATTTTCAACCAAAGGATGGCATGACATTTATAGCCTGATTGAATTTGTGTTATAAAAAGCTGGTGCTGGCTTCAGTATGAGAATGAAGTGAAGGGGGATGAGAAGGAGAAGGTGGAGACAAGTTAGGAGACCAGTAGCCCAGAGGAGACAGGGTGATAGTTTGGGTAGATGTAGAAAGAAGATGACAAATTTGAGCTTTGAGCGTTAAACAGGTAGGACTTGGTAATAGAGTGGATCTAGAACAATGGCAGTATGAGTGAGGGAGAGAAAAAACATGCATGTGTCTGGCAAGCACACCTGAATGGTGGTGCCATTCACTGAGATGGGAGGCAAAGGAATCAGAGCAGTTTTGCAGGGGGGGGGGCTTATCAAAGTGGCTTTGGATATATTTAGTATAAGGCAGGGAAAGGTACCAAGGAGGCTGCTGAATGTGTAGCATTCACTCATTCTTGCTTTAGAAGGCTGCCTTTGGAGGCAGGAATCCTAGGTTAAAGTTCTAGCACCTTTCTGGCTAGAAAAGAATTTCACCTGGGGCTTGGCATGTACATTCTCTGAGCCCATCTGGAAAATGATGACAGTAATGCCTACCCTAAATTAGTTGGTCGTAAAGTAAATGATCTCCGTTTATACTAATGGAAAAGATGAAAACGAAAGCCAAATGGAAAATGCACTGGAAATGGAATGTTTTTAACTCAGGGGCAAAGTGCCCTGGTGGTATATGAAAAAAGCACAGCAAAAACTAACTCATGAACGCTATGCTAAAGAAGGCATGGAGCTGCCCAGGACAAACAACAGATATGGATTTATTACTTCCTCTCCACTTTTCATCAAGAGATAAGACCATGCACGGTGTTGGGCAGTCCAGCTATAGAGCAGGACCTCTTCTACCTCTACCTTAACAATACCCCATTCCCATTGCTGTTTTCCAGGAAAAAATACTTCATTTGGGGATAGGTTGGGATGGTGGGGTTGAGTGAAGAGAAATGAGAAGACCTGTATAGAACAGTGTTTACCTACATATATTTTGGCATCAGGTGGCCTGGATTTGAATGTTGGCTCTGTCATTCACTATATATTTCATCTTTGCTGGGTTATTCTAAGTCCCTAAGTTTTTGTTTCCTGATATAACAAATACGGATAATTATAGGAACTCCTTCACAAGTACCATTATTTTGACGATTAGATGAGATAATCTGTGTAAAGCACTTAGCATAGTTCCTGCCAAAGAGTAAGAGTTTGGAAAATGGTACTTTTCATTATGAATAGTAAAAATAATAATGAGTGAACTCTATATCTCAGGTCTCATTAAAAATGAGTCTTCCTCCCTCTCTTTTTGTGTCTGCCTGATGTGGAGCCCAACAAAACATGTGCCACACATTAGCACAAGTACACACTGACCTTGGCTTTAGACAAAGATTTTGGGTCTTCTTCCTAAAACTGTAAACTATGCTACTGCATATGTGAGGACCTAGTGTTTATTCCATGGAGAATTGACAACATGGATTAATGTGCCGTATAGGAAATAGGAGGTGGGAATGGCTCAACATAAAGACAGCAGTGGAGAAAAGGTACAGTGTCATTCAGAAAGGAGAGTGGTGTTGCCTTTGAGGGAAAGTGTATTTCTTAAAATAAAGGGCCAAGCTTGTAGCTACTAAAAACTGCAAATCACTGGGGAGGCAGAAGCCAAGTATACATGCTTTGTGGTTGTCAATTTCCCAGTCTTCTGACTGTAACTTTGCTCTTGATCTGCCGGACCAGACGGAAAAAACAATGGCCTCGATGTTAGAGAAATGGTTCTGGTATTGTGTATTTGGGTACAAAGGGAGCAAACTAGAAAAGAGAAAAACAGAAAGGGAAAGAACTCTTTCACCACAGAGTGATCAAAAATGTAAGCCTGGTATAAAGCTAAGGGACAGATACTTAGATGGGGCAGTTGTCACTCAAAAGCCCTGTCAAATCCCCACTCATGACATCTTTTTCCCCTTTACTCTTTTGATCTTCACTCCTTCTCCTCTCTCTCTTGCCATTTCCCTCTCACAACCCTGGGAGATCTTCAGGTTTACAGGCTGGTTGGGTAAGCAAAGCACACATGAGTGCAAGTATGTGCAATACGTGAACAAATGCAAATTGAAGTGGTATATGAGAATCTAAATATGAAAATGCTGAGGGACCAGAGGTGGTTGGGACCTCTTTCTGTTTCCTTCCTGTTGTCTGCAGAGTCATTCTTCTCCCTGCCTGCTCACAAAACAGTGTGTCTAAATCCTGTCCCCATGTTCCTGGAGTGCCTAGCTGAGAAAGGACTCTTCTCTTCACTATACCTTGTTCCTTTGTGTGAGCTAGTGCTCTGAGGCTATGGATGAGGGTAGAAATGTAACACACTGTTTGGCATTTGCTTCTTTTTTCATTTTCACTTGACAGGGTTTCCTTTTAGGTTAGTTTTAGGGTTATTCCAAGAAACGCAGTTCTCTGAGTCAAGCCTTGGGTTATTGTCATCCAGGTTTCCATCATTTGACGCTACTGGATCCCACAGTGCTTCAGACTGTAAGACTTTAATGTGTCTGAAATGTGTAGTTGTTAGGATTAGTTATAAAAAGTACAATGTGGCTTTAATTTCCCAGATTACAACAAAAGCCTTGGGGGCGGTTAATGTCGTTGTTAGAAGCAGTAGTAGGAGAAGAAGGGGGAAAGGTAGTAGAAGGAGGAGGAGGTGTGGTAATAGAAGTAGTATAGACTATAATAACAGAGTAATAGTACTGGTAATAGAATGGAATAATCTGGATAATATCATCTTGATAATCTCAGTCTAACTACATGCTACTACCCTGTCTAAAGGCATAGTGTGTTCTTTGACCTTTTTTCCCAGTTTTATTGAGGTATAATTGACATATAACATTGTATTCATTTTAGGTATACAACATGATGATTTGATATATGTATATATTGTAAAATGATCACCACAGTAAGTTCCATCCATCACCTCACACAGTTAAAATTTTTTTCTTATGATGAGAACCCTTAAGTTGTGTTCTCTTAGCAACTTTTAAACACATTTTTAACTTTAGTTACCATGCTGTACATTACATCCCCAGAATTTATTTATTTTATAACTGGAAGCTTGTACCTTTTGGCCACTTTCACTCATTTTGCCTACTCCCCACCACCTGCCTTTGACCAGTCTGTTCCCTTTTAATCTGAAGGCTGTCTTACATTTCTTATTTTTCTTTTCCAATGCATTTGTTGAGCAAATTTGATGATTTGTCCTGTAGAATTACCCACAGCCTGGGTTTTGCTTTTCACATCTCATGGTATCTCCATGTTCCCCTTTCACCTTTTAGTTAGGTATACAGATTTGATCACATTTATTTTTATTTTCTGGCAAGAGTATTTCATAAATGATGTTGTGTAGTTACATCAGAGCTACATAATGTCTGATTGTGTGATGTTAACAGCCACTGATGGGTGTTGCCTAGATCCATTCATTCATTATGGGCTGCCAAAGAGTGATGTTCTAATTCTATCATTCCTTCATTTATCAGCTGAAGTATTCTTATAAAGAGAAATTCCTCCCATGAACCAATTATTTATTACATGTACAATTTGTATAAGAAAAGCAGAATAGACACTTGGTTCTTTCACTTTATTTACCAGATTTAAAAATGAGTTGGTTCACTAGCGTTCTTAGGTAACAAATAAGTATTTGTGTTAAGTATCAAGAATTTATATGAATTTAAACATATTAATGAGTTTTAATTCATTATAGTTATTTTCCTTATTAGGCTGAAAATGTCCCACGTATAAAATCTATTAACCATTTGTAATATAAATTGCGAATATTTTCTCAGTTTGTCCTCTGTCCATACTTTCTTATGATACTGTTTCCAATGCAGCATAATTCTTACTTTTATGGCATAAAATCTATCACTTTTTTTCCTTATTGGTTCTAATTTTGAGTCATAGTTAAGAAAAGTTTTCCCCATTCCCAGATTATACAGAAATTCACTCATGTTATTTCTCACACTTGCATGTTTTTTTTAATTAGCATTTAAATTTGTGATGTTAGGTTTCTAGTGTTAAAAATTGTACCTAAATATATTTTTTTATGATTTCTAATACTTTTTTTTCTGTATTTCCTACTTTTTTTCCTTTCTGTGGTTCAGTTTAGAAATTTTCTATTGACCTATTTTCCAATTCATGAATCTTATTTTTCTTGGTATCCAGTAAGTTTTCAGTCTCATCAAATTCATTCTTAATTTCTGATGTTGTATTTTTAAGTTATTGTTTCTGTTAGATTTTTAATTCTTTAATGAAATTGTTCATCTTTTCATGTAGTTCCTTCATCTTTTTCTCTATTCTTGAATATGTTAAAAAGAGTTAATGTCCTTGTTGGTTAACTCCAATGTTTCTATTTTTTCTATATATGCAGTTTATTATACGTATTACATATATAAAGAATATATATTGTGTTATTATTGACAATAATAACAGAAGGAAGGGATGTGCTGGAGTAAGTTGTGAAAAAAAAAAAGAGAAAAAGTGGACAGAAAACAGACTCATGAATGATCTCCTATAACATACCCAGCAGAACAGTGCCACAATTAATGGTTTAAAGAATTTCATGTTCTTGGGCTTCCCTGGTGGTGCAGTGGTTGAGAATCTGCCTGCCAATGCAGGGGACAAGGGTTCGAGCCCTGGTCTGGGAAGATCCCACATGCCGCGGAGCAACTAGGCCTGTGAGCCACAACTACTGAGCCTGTGCGTCTGGAGCCTGTGCCCGGCAACAAGAGAGGCCGCGAGAGTGAGAGGCCTGCGCACCGCGATGAAGAGTGGCCTCCGTTCACCGCAACTAGAGAAAGCCCTCGCACAGAAACGAAGACCCAACACAGCCATAAATACATAAATAAATAAATAAATAAATAAAGTTAAAAAAAAAAAAAAGAATTTCATGTTCTTAAAGAAATTGAGAAGAAAAAAGAAAAAAATGTATATATTTTATATTGACCCATATATTTACCATTTCCTATGCTCTTCTTTCCATCCCATGGAGTGAAGTTACTATTTGGTGTCATTTCCTTTCAGCCTGAAGGACTTACTTTAGAATTTCATATAAGACGAATCTACTTGCCATGAATTCTGGTTTTTCTTTTTTTCATTTTTATTTTTGAATGATATTTTCAATGACTGTAGAATTCTTAGTGGACTTTTTTCTTTCCGTATTTTGAATATGTCTTCTGATCTCCATTGTTTCTAGTGAGACGAGAGCCATTAATTCTATTATCGGTCCCTGCATGTGATAAGTTTGGGGCTTTTTCCTTACTGATTTCAATCGCTGCTTTCCTAATTTTCTCTTTTTTTTGGCTTTCAGCAGTTTGATTATGACATGCCTAGTTGGGTGTTTCTTTGTATTTATCTTATTTAGGTTTTAAAGTTCTTGAATGTGTAGATTAATTTGGGGGAATTTTTTAAAAATCAAATATGAAGTTTTTGGTCTTTGTTTCTTCAAATATTTGTTCTGTCCCCCTCTGTTTCATCTCTCCTTCTATGACTCTAATTACATATATGTTAGGACACTTAATATTGTCCTATATGGCTCTGAAACTCTTCGTTTTCCTTCAATCCTCTTTCTCTCTGCTATTCACATTAGATAATTTATATTAATCATTGTTCAGATATACTGATTTTTTTATTCTGCCATCTCAAATTGGCTGTTGAGAATTCCCAGTGAATTTTTTATTTTTATTATTGACTTTTCAACTCTAGAATAACCATCTGGTTCATTTTATCCTCACTGAAATTCCCTATGTATTGAGTCATTGCCATCATATTTTGCTTAATCCTTTGAACATACTTTTAATAGCTGCTTTGAAGTCTGTTAAATCCAATGTAGGATCTGCTCAGAGTCAGTTTCAATGAACTGCTTTTTTCTTGAGTATGGATCAAACTTTCCTGTTTCCTTCATATGTCCTCATTTTTTGTTGAAAGCTAGACATAAAAAAAAAACAACCCATAATGCGACAACTCTAGATTCTGTGGGTTTTTCAAAATTTTAGTAACTTACCCATATTTAAATTGCAGAATCTGTCTCCTTTGCAGTGTGTGGCCATTGATATCTCTGCTTAGCTTTTTACTATAATTCTTATGTCTTTAGTTTGGCTTCCAAGGAGTTGCCCCTACATTGGCAAAGCCCCTTTGTTGGTCCACAGATGAATTTGGCAAAAATTGTGCTCAAATACCTCAAGCCCAATAGGCTTCCACCCTCTACACATAGATGTCTGCGGAGGCGGGGGTTAGGGAGTGCATTCAAAGTTGCGACAGTAGTACCTCCCTTGGCTTTCACTTTTCACTGGGCTCTCTCAGGTACCCCCTACTCACGTGTATATTTTTCCAGTCAGCCTGAGATATGTAGAGAATGTATGTCAGCTATTATATGACTCTCTGATTTGTAGAATCTCCATGTAGACTGTCTATCTGGTCTGCCCCTCATCCCAAATGAGACTGCAAACCCAGGCTAACCAAGCGTCAGTTTTTCTCTGTTTCCTACCAAGTTTGTCCCTGTTAGCTGACAAAGTGAAGGATTTTCATGCTCAGACCTAATTTAAGTCTTCCCCTTTTGGAAGAAAAGCTGCTGGGTTTTGTAGCCAGCTCTAAGACGGTGAAACTACCTTTCTCACTGACCTAGTCGGGAAGGGGGATAGAAGGATCCCTAAGCAAGAAGGCTAAAGACTCCTACTGTTCTTATTGAAACTCTAGTGGTTTTTCAGGAAGAAATGCTTCCCAATTAAATGTTTGTCTTTGGTCAATTTCCAGGGCCCTGAAAATGGTGATTTTTTTTAACTCATTTGCTCAGTTTTAGCAGTTTTTTTTGTTTTTTGTTTTTTTTATTTTTGGCTGTGCTGGGTCTTCGTTTCTGTGCAAGGGCTTTCTCTAGTTGCGGCAAGTGGGGGCCACTCTTCATCGCGGTGCGCGGGCCTCTCACTATCGTGGCCTCTCTTGTTGCAGAGCACAGGCTCCAGACGCGCAGGCTCAGTAATTTGTGGCTCACAGGCTTAGTTACTCCGTGGCATGTGGGATCTTCCCAGACCAGGGCTTGAACCCGTGTCCCCTGCATTGGCAGGCAGATTCTCAACCACTGCGCCACCAGGGAAGCCCCTGCTCAGTTTTATACACATCTTTTTTCACTGACGTCTTCATGCCCGCAAAACCAGGAGTCAATCCCTCAATCCCCGCCTCATCCCCGTTTTTGATACTTATATTGTATCTTTATTTAAAAATACATATTCATTACTACTCTCTTATAACAATTATTTATTCTTAGTGCTAAAGGTAAATATATATTCAACACTTACCCCCAGCCTTTATGTGAATGTCCCTTCAGTTTGAAGTATATTCTATTGGAGGATCCTTAGGAAATGTTCATGGGGCAGTATTCCCTGAGTTCTTGCATGACACTAACATGTTTTTTATAGTCTCCATATTAAAGACTGAATGTAATATCCTTAACTCATATTTTCTTTCCTTGAGTATATTCGATATGTTACTATATTATTTTCTGACATAAAGAATTGCTGTCCAAAAGTTAGTAACAATTTGATTTTCTTTCCCCAGAACTGACTTTGTTTAATACTTTTATAAGAAAATGCTTAAGGTCCATTCTGAGACTATTTTCCTACTTTTGCAGTATAATCTTTTAATATGTATTTTCTAGTCATTTTATTTTAAGAAATTGTACTTGAATTATAATTTTCAGTATTTTTTCTGTCTATTGTTTATTTCCTTGAGTATCTTCTATTAAACATACATTTTATCTTCTTTGCCTGTCTCTTTCTTTGAATCCCTTTTACCTCTTTTTTCTTTTAAAATTCATTATTTATTAACTTGTTTCATTTTAAAATTTCCCTCATTCTATTTTTTAAATTTCTTTTAATGCATTAGCTTTTGTGTTAATATGTTCTTGGTTTTGTTCTAGTTTGCTCTTAATTTCTGAAATGATTTTCAAAACTTATTATTTCCAACCCTTTCCTGAATTCTCTCACTTATCTTTTATAAACTTTCTTCTCTCCAATTGGCTCATTTACCAGTCTTTCTAAAATTTTTCATAGCTTATATCATTTTCTTTATTTCTTTTAGCTCATTTTGAATAAGTAGGCTATAGTTTTTATTTATTTTGAAGTCACGTCTTTCTAATATGCTGTTATTGTTGTAGGAATGTTACTTTGTTCTCTCTTTTTTTTTCTTATGGTATCTTTACATGTGATTCTACCCCATTTCTTTTCTATTGCTCGATCTAAGTATGTTTAGGTTAAATGGATTTTGATTTTTATCATGGAAGAGTGGGCCAGGCTATCTTTTCTAGAGTCTTCAGTTTCTCTAGAGCTCTCTCTTCTGTTATGTTCAAGGTAAATTATACGCCACTGTACTTTGTGAGATGTACTTTCTTTCCTCCTATCCCTCACTTTTATCTAAATTGCCTCTTTGCTTTCTCCTGTTGGGCCTGTCCTGTTTAATTTGGATTCTACTCCCAGGGGTTTCTTCTCAGTATGGGATATGTCTGAAAAGTCCCCTCTGCTCTAGCACTGACAAGCCTTTTCTTCTTTCCCTAGAAGGCTCTGGTAATTTGGTGCCTACATACTTCTTTCTGTATTTCTGCTGCTATTCTCAGATTAGTCTGCCTTTCTTTCCAGTGATTGCCTGTTGGTTTTTTTCTGGGGCAGGGGGAGAGTTCTCTAGTTCTAAGGGCCATCAGGAGCCCAGCTGATTTTCCTGTTTCTGTTTGCACAGTTGCTGATATCACAGTGGTCTAGTGGTTTGTCTCTACCTATTAATGGTGATATATTGTTATTTAGTGCTCCCGTAGATATTGCTGTAGATATTGTGTTTAGTTTTGCTACTCTAGTTAGTCTGTTTTTATTAGGAATTTCAGGGATATTCAAAAAGTTACGCCACTTGTATTTCCAACTTCCCAGAATCTGGACAAACTTTACAAAAATTTAATACTTATGTATTTGGGTAATGCACATTAAAATAGAGTTAATGTACCAAGTGGATTTCATAAGCTACACAAATATGTGCCTAGGTCAGTCTCTGTTTAAAATAAACTGATAGGGACTTCCCTGGTGGTTTAGTGGTTAAGAATCCGCCTGCCAATGGAGGAGACACGGGTTCGAGCCCTGGTCCGGGAAGATCTCACATGCCACGGAGCAGCTAAGCCCGTGCACCACAACTACTGAGCCTGCGCTCTAGAGCCCGTGAGCCACAACTACTAAGCCCGCGTGCCACAGCTACTGAAGCCCACGCGCCTAGAGCCCATGCTCCGCAACAAGAGAAGCCATTGCAATGAGAAGCCTGTGCACCTCAATGAAGGGTAGCCCTCACTCGCCGCAACTAGAGAAAAGCCCACATGCAGCAATGAAGACCCAACACAGCCAAAAAAATAAATAAAATAAAATAATAAAATAAAATTTCTCTCATTAAAAAAAATTTAAAAATAAAATAAACTGATATAAGTCGAACAATTACAATAATCTCAAAAATAAAATTAATAGTATTAATGGTGGTATGCAAATATGGCAAAAAAAAATTTCGTGGTGATATACAAGTAACTCCATTTGGAAGTACTGTTATAGTTAAATGCCTTTAACCATGAAAGACAAGGGTTTTGTTGTTTTGTTTTGTTTTTTAAATTATGGGGTTGGAGTAATATTTTGAAGCAGCAATAGAGAGCAAAGAAGGCACTGATCCCATCTCCTGATCTTGAGGAAATAAGGGTATAAGAAAACAAACAACCACTGTCTGAGAATGATGCAGGGAAGATGGGCCCCAATGGGAAGGCCTGGCTTCAATTAAGGAAGGGGGGCAGGAGAGAGTTATCAGTGAAGAGGACAGCTGATACTGATGAGAGCTTGAAACACAACGAAGTTCTAAAGGCTAGATATAACTTTCAGAATATCCAATTAAAAAAAAAAAAATGTGCTGTTGATAATAATGAGGATGTTCATACCCCATGATCCATTAATTATACTTCAGGGAATTTATCTTAAGTAGCTGAATGGTCAGAAGAAAGCTGTTAGTTTAAGGACAATTGCTATAAAGATTGTAATAGTTTAAATAAGGTAAAAACCCAAACTGAAAAAGCATATGCTTCAGTAATTGAAAATTACTAAACAAATGATGATGTGTATATATGACATAAAGCATCTAAAAATTTCAACCACAAATAGCATAAGAATCATGCAAAACATTTTAAGTAAAAATATAGGTAACACTTTTTGGTTAATAAAATTGCGAAGTATGAAAAAAAAATACATGCATACAAATAAGATTTGTATAGATATAGAAAAAAAGAAATAAGGTTTTCTGGATATTAGGATGATAGAATTGTTTTCATTTATAGATTTTTTTTTCCTAATAAGTCTTTATTTTTCTATTTATTTATTTATTTAGTTAGTTAGTTAGTTAGTTATTTATTTACTTATGGCTGTGTTGGGTCTTCGTTTCTGTGCGAGGGCTTTCTCCAGTTGCGGCAAGCGGGGGCCACTCTTCATCGCAGTGCGCGGGCCTCTCACTATCGCGGCCTCTCTTGCTGGGGAGCACAGGCTCCAGACGCGCAGGCTCAGTAATTGTGGCTCACGGGCCTAGTTGCTCTGCGGCATGTGGGATCTTCCCGGACCAGGGCTGGAACCCGTGTTCCCTGCATTGGCAGGCGGTTTCTTAACCACCGCACCACCAGGGAAGTCCTGTAAGTTATTTCTGACATTATTATAGTTTACTTACATATGTGTGTGTATATATATATATATATATATATATATATATATATATATATATATATATATATATATATATATATATGTATGTATATAACCTTCCTGAAAAGAGAGACTACAAAACTATTCATCTAATATCACTTTAAAAATGAAAATAATTTATTAATGGTGCTTCCTTGGAGTTCCTTATGTGTTTTTCTGTGTCATTTCTTCTTTGGAGAAATATTTATAAGCTCTAAAAAGACAATTAGGTATGAAAACAGTAAAAAGATCAGCGTATGTCAGGAGTTTGGTAGGAGGAAGGTATGAATAGGCACAGCACAGAGGATTTTTAGGTCAGTGAAACTATTCTATATGATACTACAATAGTGGATACATGTCAGACATTTGTCAAAATTCATGGAATGTACAACACCAAGAATGAACCCTAATGTACATAAACTATGGCCTTTGGGTGATGATGTGTTTGATGTTGGTTCATTGATTGTAACGAAGGCAACACTGTGGTTAGGGGTGTTAGTAATGGGGGAGGCTGTGCATGGGTGGGGCAGGGGATATATGGAAACTCTGTACTTTCCACTCAATTTTGCTATGAACCTAAAAGTTCTCTAAAAGTAATTGTCTATTAAAATTTTTAGAAAGACAATTAGAGGCTAGGTTATAACGTTTTATGTTCTACCTGACCCAGGAAATGTGATCTGAAGCCTAAAGCACCAATTTGGGGTTAAAGCAGAGGAGCATACCAAACTGTGAGTTGGATTCTGTTAGGGTAGTTTCCCTATAGTTTTTCAGTGAGAAACAACTCTGTGCTTCTCAGTGACTCTTTTGCCATTTATACGAGGACTGTAGGTGGGGTCCCCTTCATAGGTGTACCCTGAGGATAGATGAAACTCTATACTAAAACTGTTCTCATTTCTTGGATTAAAAGCACTTTACAAACCAATCACAGATCCATGTCTTTTCTACCTTATGTTTTGTTACAGTTACACAGGATGAATGGAGAAGCAACCATACAATAGAAATAGAGATAAATCAGACTCTGGAAATACCATGCTTTCAAAATATCTCCTTAGAAATTTCATCTGAGCTCACCTTCGCATGGTTGGTGGTAAGTGTTGCCCTTTTCAGTGAATAACTGCAATGATCTTTAAATATTAATGAAGTAAAAATGAATAACAAGTAATAATAGGGAAGGAAACATGCTGGATGAGAGGCAGGCATTATGTGGAAGGTTGGGGAGTGGCCAGGGGAGGGAAGGAAGGACACTAGGATTCCTTCCAACTCAGCAAGCCTCTGGGTCTGTGAATGCAGGAGCTTAGAAATTAGTTCCTCAAGGTTAGTTTATATTTCAAGCTATATACTAAACCGTGATTACAGAGAGAAAAAAGTGTGATGGTGCCCCTGAGAGGAGCCACATCCCGCAGAAGCTCCTACTCACACATACTTGTTTACACACACGTGCAGAGGTGTAGTCTACCTTTTCCCAGAACCCTTACTACTCCATTCTGGAAAATATACAACATTGCTTAGATTGGGAAGCACAAACGCTAATGCTTATCAAATATAGGGAGAAAATGTGCATGAGAGTAGCAGGAGCTGAATAAGAAACAGTCATTGCCCAGCTCTATTATTGCCACAGGCCCGTAGTTGCCATGTTTTCTGACTTAAAAGAATAAAGCAAAACAAAACAGAAATCTGGATTTTTATGAGAAATTTTCCAAGGCAAGCCAGCCAAATGACAGCCAGCTCTTAACCAATATATACAGTAGACCTCTAGTACTACTGTTAAATCAGTTGATAACACAAGTCTTACACAATTATAAAGATAACCATAAACACACTTTCGAGAATCACGTAATAGGGTGTTTATTTAGGTGATCCAGAATATGACTATATTAATTTTTCATATCTTCCTCAAAATGAAAACACAAGAGTTAAAAATTCTTGCAGAACTAATACATGTCCGTGAATATAGCAGCTGATAACACCTGCAAAATACTGTACTCGCATGGTTGATCATTCATGTTACAAGTGAATGGATTTTTGTGGGCTGTCTTGGAAACTAGAACCTTCATATAAAAAGATTTCTCTGAGGATGTGCCAAATCCAAAATAATTGACTTGCAAGTAGGCCTTAAAATACAACCTACTGATAATTTTTTACTGTCTAGATATTTTTGGATAGTCAGTAGGATCAAAAGATATTATAAAATAACTTTCTCAAATTGTCCTAAAATCTACAATGTCTCTTTGTCATCTGTCAAAAACCACATTTTTCCCCCCTTTTAGGGTTCGGTTTCCAAAATGTAAGACTTCCTGCCTGACATTATACCCATCATTAGTGTAAGTCAATTGTTCTTAACAAATGTGATAGAGTGTGGTTCTTAGAAAAAAAATTTAAAAGTGGAGATTATCTCAGGAAGTCAGAAACCTGCTGCACTAAAGATTACTGTAATGAAAATGCAGTATCTATACCTTGTTTACATTATTAATATATACCACCAATGGGCAAAATGTTTCCACCCTAATTATCACAAATTCACTATCAATAGGAATAGTAAAGTCTAATAGTAATAAATAAGACTCAAGTTTACAGAATATTGAGCAGAGTTCCCTGTGCTCAATATTCTGTAATAACCGAAATGGGAAAAGAATTTGAAAAAGAACAGATACATGTATATATATAATTGAATCACTTTGCTGTACACCTGAAACCAACACAACATTGTTAATCAACAATACTCCAACATAAAATAAAAATTTTAAAAAGAATGATAATAAAAAAATAAAAGACAAAAAGAAGTTTAAAAAGACTAAAGTTTAATAAGCTTTACTGTACAGATTTTTGCTGGCTAGTCAGTTGATCTGTAGTGGACTTATCTTATCTGAAGGGTGTCTAATCTGTTTTTCCAAGCAAATGTTAAAGCTTTCAGTCAGCTTATGTCTTTTCTGCGACGCTGAGCTTCTCCAGGGCAAAAAGCTGCATCACTCATTTCAAAAATCCCTAGCATCTAGTATAGTGCCTAGAACATAGGCACTCAGTAAATATCTAATACATAATTGAATTGTTTCGTTTCTCTTTGTCCCCTTCCCTCACAGTCCTATTCGTTGGCCTCATATTAAATGGATGATCACTAAACCTCATGCTGGCTGTCTGATTGGTTAATGAGCAGCTCATTAAGTATCAATGACTAGATGACTGATAAGACATCCTCTATTTAACAGTTTTCTTCAAAGAAACTAACATTATCTGTGAATCCTGCCAACACATTTAGGATAAATAAGGGATGGAGAGATTGCACCTAAGGTCACACAGTGAGAGAGTGAGTCCTAAACTTCTACTGGAACTTCAAGCCATGCTCTCAGTTTAAAGAATGCATCATTAATTGAGACAACTTGAGGAATCTTTTTGAAAGAAACTTCTTTTCAAAGGGAACATTGTATTGGCAAATGTGCTGATCAAATTCCAACTGTGCATTCCCTTTTAAAATGTCAAAATCTATTTGCTCCTCTAATTTACATCTGTACTCCATACTGCTGGCACTGTGGGATTCAGCAAGCCTGAGATGAAATCATCTAATCTCCCATTATTAAGGAATAAACTACAGTTCTTTATGTCATGACTGTTGTAGGTCTGCAGAGAACATAAATATCCCCTCAATCCATTTTTTAGTGCTTTAGTCTCTTGTTAAACTGGCAGTAGTAATCATAATGATAACCAATTGTTCTTAACAGACATGATATAATGTGGCTTTTAGAAAAAAGTTAAAAAGTAGAGATGGTGAAGATGAGCACGGGGGGTAGAAACCTGCTTTATTGAACTCAGTAACTCCGGGGAGCTGCAAAGTGCTCCCACTTCAAGTGCTGCATTAAACCCTGGAAACAATTTGACAAACTAAAATTAGTTTAATCTAAGTCACTGGAAAACAAAAGCCATGTCTTGTATGTGGAATTTTATAAAATCTAATTAATTCAGTTATGACCTTCATGAGAAAGGTTATTATTGGGATTCTCAGTTATCATAAAAATATTATTTGCTGTGTGTCTCTGATCCCATGCTAAGGCTGCGTTAAATGGGTTCATGGAGCAGATCCTTTGCATTTTGGAATGTTACATTCCAGGATCGTGACTACACTGAAGTAGAAAGGCATCTGGTGCAAATTGTGTATCCAACATTTATCTAGAAAGAGAGGTAACTAAGTAAACACAAAGGGCTAACCCTCGGTGTCAGCTGAGGCTCCATGTGCATGGTTGGATGATGAGAAAAAGTCATAGAATGTGTGTATTTAGATGGAATGCAGTTGGTAGAGAAAGGACAAATGATATTTTCCCTAGTTTATGTCCTGGGGCACAAGCATGCAGTCAACAGGGAAATTCTGTGGGCTTACTCTGGGAGCTTCTAAATACAGTCTAATATTCTGTGTTCCTTCCAAACTATCATCCTGATTTCCCACAGTATAAATTTCAATTCAATCTAACAAACATGTGTGAATCTGTTTTAAGTGCTAGGTCCTGCAGGGATACAAAACTATATTGAACATGTTTCCTACCATGAAATACAACTTTAATAAAAATGTAAAAACTAGCAACATAGAGGGAAAATAATTTGATTCTGACTAAATGTACCTGGAAAAGCCTCTTAGGTTATGTCTGAGCTGGATAATTAAAGCCAGCAAACAACAGACATGTACTACACCAAGACCCTGGGACCTGTGAGCACATAGTGGGAGTGGGAGTGGGGGCGGTGATGAGGGAATGTTTGTTCCCAAACTTGGTGGATAAAGAGAAACCCATGACTTTTCTCTTTAAAAGCATGAAAAGAAAATGAGAAGCATACCAGATTCACACAGTTCAATATTAGTGATAAAGGTATATAACTAAAACCTAGATGCTTATGCTTCTTTAAATTTTTATCTATAAATGTATCTTTTCAATATTATCTTCTTTATTATTTGTAATGTTTTATATGTAAACAAAAATCAAAATGGTACCATCAACAATATTGGTTTTCCATGCCTATGGGAAGCCTAGCTGTTCAGAAAAGAAAGCTGTCACCTTCTACCTGATGGCAACTGACCCTAACTGTCTTCACCATAATCAAAAATGAAGTGTTAACAAATACCGTATGCTAACACATATATATGGAATCTAAAAAAAAAAAAAAAAGGTTATGAAGAACCTAGGGGAAGGACGGGAATAAAGATGCAGACCTACTAGAGAATGGACTTGAGGACATGGGGAGGGGGAAGGGTAAGCTGGGACAAAGTGAGAGAGTGGCATGGACATATATATACTACCAGATGTAAAATAGATAGCTAGTGGGAAGCAGCCGCATAGCACAGGGAGATCAGCTCAGTGCTTTGTGACCACCTAGAGGGGTGGGATAGGGAGGGTGGGAGGGAGACTCAAGAGGGAGGAGATATGGGGATATATGTATATGTATAGCTGATTCACTTTGTTATAAAGCAGAAACTAACACACCATTGTAAAGCAATTATACTCCAATAAAGATGTTAAAAAAAAAAAAATGAAGTGTTAGCCAACCTACAAAGTGCTGACAACCAATTGTGATGATTGGAAAAATATTGTTGTGGACTTCTATAAAATGGACATGGGGAGCTTTGCAAGGAGCCTCCTTTGACAGCACTGATTGGATGGGGAATAAATGGAGCAAAGTGAAGATAGGAAGCAGTTAGGAGATAAAGAAGTAACAATCAATGCAGTTAACAGAATTTATTGAATGGGCTGTATACACTCAGCACCTACTTGTCCTGTGGCCACCACTGCCAGCTCTGACATGGAGCTCAGGGCAACCCAGAGATGAGGTCACCTCACTAAATCAAATAGTGCCATGGTCTCTTTTCTGCTTTGAAACTTCTGATTCTAGTACTAAAATAGGAACCCCTCTGCAAATTATTTTAGGGTTTGTCAGGTCATTAAGAGACATTCAGGAGTTTTCCATGATTCAATATGAACCCTCCCAGCCCTCATCATGCTAATTATTTTATCCAACTCCTGTATGTTATTATGCATTTATTTTTCTTCTGTGGATCCTGATTTTCTATTTGTTTTTCTTGTGAACTTTTCTTCTCCTCAAACAGACTCTCAGCAGAAAAGTCAAGGACTGTCCATTCTACTACTTTTGTGAAGCAGCATGTAGCAAAGGCATTAATAGCATGGCTTTTCGAGGGAAATTGTTGTTTTCAAATCCTGGCTCTACATATTTTTTTTTCCTGGCTCTACATTTAATAGCTGTGTGACCTAGGAGCTAGGATTAGGGTGAAGTGAGTAGGGTCCTCACCTTGGGTGCAAAATTTAAGGAGGTGCCCCAAGAAATCAGTAATCAAGATATATATCTTAATAAAATATTTTTAAAAATCAAAATTTAGGGAAAATCCATGATGAACAAAATGTCGAATTTTAAAATAAAGGCACAATGTTTTTTGTTTGTTTTGAGATCCTGCTGTGCTGTTCAAAGAACAGGATTTTCCAATCAGCCTGTGGTTCCTGGGTCTTCGTGGCATCATGCCCCCCACGGGTGCGGGTTTGAAGGTTGACAAGGGCAGGAGAAAAGATTGAGCAATGCATGGCTTCATGTAGTCGTTTTTCAAAATGTTAAATTGTAGAGAGTTTATTAATTTTTTCCACTGAGGCAAAATATGGGAGAATATTTTGATAAGTGCATATAGAGACACACATTTTTCCTTTTGTCTCAGAATTCTATACAGCCTCGGATACGTTGCCCAGCCTGAGTTTTAGTTCTGTCATCCACAAAAGGGGATAATTGTAGTTATATAATTATAATATAATTATAATTATATAATTATAGTTTTACAATTATATTATAATTATACTTTTATAATTATATTATAACTATATTGTTATAGCACCGGCTCTATGGTGGTGTTGTGAGGTGCTGAATAACTTAGCACAGTACCTATGCTCAATACATAGTAAAAACTAATCTTTAAAGAGTCCGTTTTAGGACTCTCCATAATTCTTCAGTTCAGTCGAGCAGAGAGTAAATACTCATGAATTCACAGCAGGCTGACTCACTTGAGGCCGGAGGACCGTGATTTAGTATTAATTGAACATCTATTGAGTGTTAGGACTCGTGTGGGTGTATCATATACATTAGCTAGTTCAGTCTACATTCCTCATTCAGTTTTGTAGGGGTCCACCAAGTTGGAAATCCCATGAAGTTTTAGAAATATTTATTAATAGTTTTAAAATTATCAAAAGAAGAAAAGAAAAGAAAAATAGGCAAGAATAAAGGTTCTGTGCAAGATCCCCTACCAGTCTGTTTCCGGAAGAACAGGTGCCCTAAGATCATTCTTATCAGGTAGGAGTTGAGGTGTATTCTCTGACCCCTATCACCAAAGGTAGATCAATATATCATAAAAGGCTCCTTTCAATCAGCAAATTGTCCGCACCTCTAAAATCTCCAATTTATACAAAGACCTCTGGCTTCCTGGAATTTCTTATACATTTTTCATTCGAGATAGTCCACAAAAAAAATTTTATTTGTTTTGTGATGGCTTGGTTTTTTTAAGATGTGCTGTCTCAGAGGCTTCTTTGTCCCTTTTTTGGTGCTGTGACTTAAGTACCTTCTTTGTGTGACCTATGAGCAAGTTAGCTAACCTTGGTTTATTCCAGATCGTTGTGAGGAGTAAATAAGGTAAGACTTGAAAGAACTTGGCACAGTGCCTAAAACACAGTAGGTGCTAAATAAATTTAAGCTATGACTAACAAGAATATAAAAATGTAGTAGTGGTCATTGTATAGTGTTAATATTGTCTCTCCCTCTCCCAGCTCTAGACATTTCATTGTTTCCCTGCATTTTGTCACCTCTCTTCCCATTTGCTTCACGAAGGCAGGTGCTCACATGCAGATTCTTGCCTCGGCCCCTTTATATCTGGAGACTCTGGAATCTCTCAGGCTGTCCTGATGTTGTAGATTACAGGGCACACTTTGCAACCGAATCCATCTTTCCCAACGAAGGAACAAATCGCTCCTCTACAACAGTCAAGCACCCAGAAAATAAACAAACAAAAAACCCTCTGCATAATTTTTTAAATATCTTTTCTCCATCAATCAAACCACCCTGGCCAGTCACCCCCAGCTACGCAATAAAGGAAAAAGCAGTTTTCTCACCAATCTCCAACTTCAGCCTCTGACTGCCCTTCTTCCACGACAGAGTGACAGATGGAAATGTTCCAAATGGCGAGTCTTTTACTAAAAGATCAAGCATTTTGAACCCCTAGATCCTCACAAAAAGAGTCCCTGTGCATAAAACAATAGCTGTAAAACGTAGCTTGTGCTGAAAAACCTGCAGGGAAAGCCTGCCTCCTTAATTACTGGCCTCCAGATCAGCAGACGCTGAGTGAAATGCCTTCCTCTTTCCTCTGCTGTCAGGGCTCCTTTTGGGGCCCCTGTCTCCGGAACATAAGTTCTCTCCCTTTAATTTTCTGTATCCTTCCTCGTTAGGAAGGCAGTGGCACAGACTCTTAAGTCCTACTTTATGTGGGTATAACGTTATGTTCTTTGCTTCAGGAGTAAGACTGTGATTCTCTGCAGGCAGTACTACCTGTATATCTATAGGTAAAGCTGATACCAATCCTCACCATGTTCACCTAAAAAATTGTCTTGCGTAAGAGTTTCTGCTAAGTATATTCTGGAAATACCTATATAGACAATCTAAGAAGTCTGCCTTCCTGTTTTCCACTTCTTGCTCTGCTCCCAGCTCATACTTGAATTCTCTCCCTCACCTGGCTTCCCTTTCTTCTACCCTGAATCTGTCTCGTTTTTTAAACTAGAGATTCCAAGCCACAGACCTTTGTTTTCATTATTTCATGACTTCTTCCCCATCCAATGCATTCCTGTTCACCCTTCTCCTTTTCAGTTCCTTCCATTTTCCCCGACCCCTACGCATAATGATTCATCTGTTGTTTGGAGTTAGACCAGTGGTTCTCAGCCCCCAGTCCTCTGAGGACCTTTTAAAAAAAAGTGCCCTGGGATGAGACTGATCCCAGAACAACTCCATTAGAACCTCCGGAGAAGAAGCTCGTGCATCAGAATGTGTTCAAAGCAACTCAGTTGAAAATATTGAGCTATACTGAAGGAGGATAAGGACATAGCCCTTCCTCTCTGCTTATGCCCCTTAAGAGTCCCCTCCTCACTAGGCCCTTAGTCAGCACATTTACTGACCCTGCCCAACACTGTGACATCTCCGGGACCTTGTCCATGAGATTCAGGCTAAGGCAAGAATAATGAAGGCTTTTTTTCATAGACCCACAAAAAGGATATGGACAAGAGCAATCAAGTACTCCAGTTAAACTCTGATCTCCAAATTCAGATGAACATGTACAGCCTATTCCTTATGTGTCCTTTTTGAAGGTCACAATCACAGAAATAAGACCAGAAGGACCGCAACTAGGCTGAGGTAAGGAGGTAAGGCGATACCAAGGACACAAAATTTAAGGAGGCGCTCACTCTCAGGTGCCCACCCTGCACTTACAAGATCCTGAGAGTGAGTGCTTCCTTAAATTTTGCAGCCTAGGAGACTCTCTTTACCTCATTCTAGTCCTGGCTCCAAAGGGAGCTAAAATGAGACCTTTCCTAAAGGAATGCTGGAATGCTGGGAAGCGAGGACGACTGTAATCATCCAGTTCAGTGAAGATTTAATAAGTAAAACTGATACAGCCTCCTGAGCACATCGTAGCAGTAAGATTTCAGAACTTGAAATGAGAATTATGATCTGACACTAGCTCCCAGGGCTGTGCCCCACCCCCCAAATCCCACCCCCAATATGCAACTTATGGAAGGTTATGAAAGGCAAGTTTTAGTCAGAAGAGCAGCAAGTTTCTATTTGTGTTAGGAGAGAGTGACACTAATTTATAACTGAAAGTTAAGTGTAACGATACTTTCTCTAGTAACATACTCAGTATCTCTTAATTTGAATTCTTCATTCATCATCCCTATTGTTACAAGATACAAGTGAATTACTGCACGTGGAACACCTAGTCCAGAGCTGGCACAACTGAGTGCTCAAAGCTGGTCACCATTTTGTCTCATCAGGAGGATAATGGAACTCAGGAAACACTTCTCACCCAATATCACCCCATCAGCAATTCCACGTTATTTAAAGACACAGTCAAGCCAGGTACAGACTGCAGCCTCTACCTGTCTCCAGTCCAAATCCAGGATGATGGCCGGAAGTTCTCTTGCCAGGTTGTAGTCAGGTCTGGCAAAATCTTCAGGCGCTCCACCACGGTCAGGGTTTTTGTTAAGAGTTTCTGTTCTCTGGACTCCCTGCCATCCTCCTGTCACTGTCTCCTGCTTTCTCTCCACTAAAGAGGAAGCACCCTGTTAGCGGGAGAGCAGCCACACAAGGGGCACTATTCTGGAGATCTGTTTGCCTTGACACTTGTCATTCGTGTTAGGGGTGGGGACGAGGGTAGGAAGCTAAAGAATGATGGTTCAGTTGCCATAGATCGGTCATTTTCCTGGTGACCACTACCTTATGTGCAATTTTAATGTTTCCTGAGAATACTGGAAGTCTCTTTAATTATAACTAGGTCTAATTGCTTAGTTGTCTAATTGCCTTAGTTGCTTTCAGGAGCAGAGTGGAATAAGGCCAGTGTGAGAAAAGCAAGATGATAAACACAGCTCCAAAGAAACTCTGCAGGAGTCCTCTCACCCCTACCAAGGCCAGCTGGGGTGAGAGACTGTCCAGCTTCTCCAGCAAAAGAACCTGCTGGGATGGCCCTCTGACCCTGCATTCGCAGGAGAGTGGAGCTTAGCTGAAATATCCACTGTGGCCTCAAACAAACTGCAGAGACTCTGCAGGGTGTGAATTTAAGGGAAATGTGAAAGTTCTATTTTGCCCAGTGATGCAAGGAAACATTAATAAACAGAAACCCTTGGCTTTGGATATTTTTCATTTTTGTGACCAAGAACTGTGTTTTTTAGAACATCATTTTTAAATGAAGGCAAAGAGAAAAACAGTGATGCGGATGAGTAATTAATTGTTTTTGAAAATGAGGTAAACAAAGAAAATAATTCACAAAACCTAAGAACATGGGCTGGTAGATTTTTTTCTCAGTTGTCTGAATGATAGGACAAGTGAAAAATATTTGTTTTTACTTAGAATCTTATTGATTATTATTAGAGGTCACACAATTCAGTATTTTGAAGGAAGTGCAAACCCTTTAGTTCATAAAGGTGGGAAGAGCTACAGCCAAAATGTATTTAGTTTGAAGTCACTTGCTTATAGCTTCTCCTATATCTCTTTCTCCAGCTCTCACTCTCTTCCTCCTGCCCTCCCTCCCTTTCTCCTTCCTTACCTCCCTCTTTCTCCATCTCTCCTCAGGGATGGGCTAGGAAATAATCAATTGCCCTTGATGATCAGGTTCTTTATGGAGCCTAGACGATGCCCTGTGATGAGTTGGAAAGGCTGTTCATCTCTTTTATTGACATCACCATTCGCTCACTTATGGGGTATAACTGTCTTAGCACAAACATGAAGCTGACTCATCTGGCCTGACTATTGGCAAATCGATGGAGGCAGCCATCGGGGTGTGAAAAAAAGTAATTCTGTGTTAGGCAAACTGTGTCCCATTTGACCAAGAGTTTTTGTACCGTAACTCCATCTAATTGCCTTGTCAACATTTAAACCATGTCCTGTATCTCTTTGCTGCATTAAAATACCTTCATCTTGGTCTGGAATGCTTTTTACTCTTTTACATCTCATCCTTATCACCCTGTCTCTACATCTCTCTGTCTCTATATTTCTGTTTTCTTCTTCTTTGAACTCCTTTCAGTGGATGCTTAAAAATACGAAACTCTGCCTATTTGTTCATAGAATTAGATTTTTCCTGCTTCTTGGTTTTCTCCTTTAGCAAATGGGCCAGCTGTGTTGTGTTTGGACGGTCTTTAATCTATTTGGGGGTGTCACCCGAGTGTATATCATAGTGATCCTGGCAGAGGTATACACATATCGTATTCAGGACCCACTCTGCGTGCCTGGGTGATTCCCCAAATAGAATAAACCAAAAACAGAAACATGAAAACCTTGAAATAAATACTCAGATATATCACTGAGCCATTCTATAAGCCCAAGTCCAGTTTATTTCTTCTTCCAGAACACCTTCATTCTCTGGCAGACCAGGGATCAGAAGCTTCCCCTCTGCTACTTCCTGCATCCCTCTCACTAGTCTCCTTTGACTTTCCTTTCCTTCGTGGGGAGTCACCTGCCATCACAAGTTTGCTCACCTGCACTCCTAAGCTCTAAACGTGATTGTCCTGAGCCCCCCAAAGAATCTGTCTCTCTCAATCACCTCTGCAACTTTTAGTAATTGTTCTTTCTTTCAGGTCCTTCACTCTACCGGCATTTGCTGCTAATAGGAAATCAGAAATAGGCCTCCTCCCATAACTATTTTAGGTTGTATCTTGGTTTGGGTTCCCCTGAAAGAAAACTTTGAGACAAGGATTTGAATTAAATTAATTTATTTGAGAGGAAACGTAGGAGTGGGAAAATATGTCAAGGAAGGGAAGGAAGATAATAAAATGTATGTGATCAAGCCAGTTGGCACTATGGGCTTAGCGCTCATTCCCACTGGGAAACCCTGGGAGAATACACATCAGTTATCCCAAACAAAGGCGAGGAAGCTGGGGTATTATCCACCAACTCCCCACCTGTTGTCACCATTAACCCTCTGGAACTTCCAGTCTGCTCTACTTGTGGACTGAGTGTGTTTCCATAACCTCAGTAAATCTTCAGGAGAGGGTCATATATATGCCCAGCAAGAGGCCTTCAGGAAGCAGAGGCTGAGTGGATGTAGCAGACACCGATGGCATCTGTGACAAGGGTCTTAATATTTTTTCCACTGGTTCATAGAGGGCTTTGTCTGCTATACTCAAGAACTTACTTGAGGGATTTCCCTGATGGCTCAGTGTTTAAGAATCCGCCTGCCAATGCAAGGGACACGGGTTCGATCCCCGGTCTGGGAAGATCCCACATGCCGCGGAGCAACTAAGCCCGTGCGCCACAACTATTGAGCCTGTGCCCTAGAGCCCACGAGCCACAGCTACTGAGCCCACGTGCCACAACTACTGAGCCCACGTGCCACAACTACTGAAGCCCACATGCCACAACTACTGAAGCCCGCGTGACTAGAGCCCGTGCTCCGCAACAAGAGAAGCCACCACAATGAGAAGCCCGTGCACCGCAACGAAGAGTAGCCCCCGCTCGCGGCAACTGGAGAAAGCCAGCGCGCAGCAATGAAGACCCAACGCAGCCAAAAAAATAAATAAATAAAACAAAATAAATAAAAATTAAAAAAAAAAAAACTTGCTTGAAGTCACTTCAGTTCAACATGATGTCCTCAATGTCTGTTTTATGCTGAGCACTGTTGAGTGCTAGAGATGGAGAGATGAATAAAGCATTCTGACTACAAGGCACTTACAATTTAGCAGGACAACAAAATCAACAAAATCACTTTCTAGTACCAAACAACTAAATAAGAACCACGTGTTCTTCCTGCCCCTTCAGGGACCTGTAACTTGTGCTTTATTTCTAGGCCTTTGGACACATAGAACATTCCTCTCTTCTGTCTGCCCACTGCCTACCCCTCCTCTCCCCCATGTTCCTCCTTTAACCTGACTCACCCAGAAGCATCTTTCAGATATCAGATGCGACCTCTTCCAAAAGCCTCCTTTTATTCCCCAAGGTTGGGTTAGAAGCGTCTCTTAAAAGCTTTCTTCAAATCTCACATGTCCTTAATAGTAGTACTTATATCAGTTCTATCAATTCTAATTTCTAGTTTATGTATCTGTATTTTCCATGAAAATGTAAATTTCTCGAAGATGATGAATATGATTTCTTCACCTTTGTTTCCTAGGCATCTAGTATACTGCTGGCACACAGTGGGAGTTTAATAAATATCTGATGAGTTAGGAATTTTTTACACACACACACACACACACACACACACACACACTAGTGACCAGGTAGGGTATCATTCAGGGCCACTAACTAACTGTGTTTTATTTGCCTTTAAGCTAAGCCAGAAATCCCCACGATTGTGGAAAATAATTCCATGGGTGTCTTTGGAGAGGTGAGTCACGTTAAAGCTTTTGAAAATCTACAGCATAATATGCCAAGGTGTGTCAGTTTGCATCATTGCTCAGAATGTTTCTCAAAGGACCTTATTCCAATTAATTTCTGGTGGGAATGAAGGAAAGCTGAGATGACTCTAGAACCCAAATGGGAATCCTTATTTTCTGACTTAGGGCTCTCAGAACATGTGATCTTGTGATCCTTAGTCCTTAAATTTCCTGGAAATATTGTCTCAATTGTTTAAATTTCTGTTTAATAAATATTGAAGTAGATAGTGAAGGAAAAGTAGGGCAGAAAGCAGTGTGAATCCTGTTGTAAGAATGGGGGTTTTGCTCATCCTTTGACGTTTAATTTGTTCTAATTCATTTCCTATGCCAGCTTTCCTAGTGTTGTTATTTTTAAGTGACAAGAGGAAATATACCCTTCTGAACTCATTCAGAACCCTGGCTATTTCTTAGGCAGTACAAGGAAGGGCAGGAGAAAAAGGGAATTAGAATAGGGCCCTCTGACTTCAAATTCTTGTAGGTAGTTCCCAGCCTCTAGTCTCTGGGATCTGGGCTTATTTCCCAGCTCTTCCTCTTGCTGGCTGTGACCTTGAACTAATTACTTCACACCTTTGTAGTCAGTTTTCCCATCTATATGAAGGGGGTAAGGAGAGTATCAGCACGTTGTTGTTTTTAGGAATTAAATGAAATAATGCATGAAAAATTCTTGGTATATTGTTTGGTATATATTAAGTGCTCAATAAACATTTTGTTGTCATTACTACTAATGTGTGTTGACCAGCTGTCTTGTGGCATTATGACTTCATTGAAACTTTTCAAAATCCCAAGTAAAATAAATATTCTCCTTAATTCTCAAACATTTCCTGTTACATGGGATGAGAGAAAATTATATTCCAGTTTCTTCTAGCCCCAAGAACATTAAATAACTTATGATTTCTTGTCATGTTTTCACTGAACATCAGTCATGTAATTTGACAGCTGCATACAAATCATAGCTCAGGTTCTGTGGTATGGTTTTAGATGAGTGTATTATCCAAGTCTTTTGATTTTATGAATTAGTCTCTTAGATTAATTGTTATTATAGTCCCAAGTACATAGGAAAGGTTTCCATTTTTGTGTTCTGCCACAATTAAATTTCAAGTTTATTAGTGGACTGCATTTCAATAGTTTAAGTAAAATAAATAATCTAATGATATAATGTTTGGTAGGTGTTTTGTTTCTTACCAGAATTATTTTGTAGGTTCTTGGGCCAATGTTTATAGGTAACATGGACTCAATCCAGATATAGAACCACAAGGCTGGATCCAAGAATTCCAGTTTAAAAAGAAAAAGACTTTGTCTTATGTGTCATCAGATTTTCTCTTCTGTACCCATGCTTCCCTGGGCACTGACTAGAAAAACCAGAGAACTTTCCTTCCTGGGGAATTAGTTGGAATTAGTTGGTGTGGAATCACCAACTCCACATAACCAGCTACAGGACACAGCTTGTCTGTGGATCTTTTAAGACCTTGACAAACATTGGTAATTCCTCACTCTGATATTCTTATAATCCCAATTATATTTTTAATAACTTATTAACTCTTCAAAGCCCTTTCACATGCTTTTATCATGTGATGCTCCCAATAAGCCTCTGAAATAGGTAGAACATCTTGTTATTTCACAGATGAGAAATTGGGGCCTGGAGAGTCTAAACCACTGGCTGAGCCACTAATGAAGGGCAGAGGTGGGATGAGAATTTAGCATACCTGTACCCAGGCAGGATGGCATAACAGAAGGAGATCATGCTTCAGAGGCAGATAGAACTAAGGTCAAATCCTAATTCAACCACTTACTAGCAACATAGCCTCATCTAGTAGTTAAGCTCTATGAGTCCCAACTAACTCATCTCCAAAACTGGGATCATAATAAATATTACACAGGGTTCTTAGGTGCATTAGATTTATGCACAGTAATGGAGTATGTAGCACAGAGTGGATGTCTCAGAAATGTTTCTTCCCTTCCCACTATTTATCACTCACTCACTCTCTTTCACTTATTCCTTCCTCTGCATGAATATTCATAAATCTGCTATGTGATTGATTCTCAGGGACAGCGGTGGTTAATGAAAAAACACAACAAGATAGGTTGTGGAATCTGATAAACCTGGGTCTGAATTCTCCTCCTTCACTATTAACTCTGGGCCTTGGACCAGATTAGATTAGATTAGATTAGATTCCTCATCAATGAACAGGGACAACGATCCCAACCTCACAATGGTGACATAAGGACCAAATGAGAGACCTGTATGCAAAGTATCTACTATCTGGCAACCATTAGTGCTCAGTAATGGTAATTTCCTACCCTCCTCCCTTCATCTCTTAAAAATTAACCAAGTCAACATGCATGTATTGATGCTTACTAGGTGCTACATGTTCACTGCACCAGCAGCCCTAGGTGTTAGAACAATAGGGGTTTGGTCAGCTGTGAACTGTGTCTTCCAGTGGTACTAGTTAAAATTACAAAGCTTATGGTTAATTTAGCTTTCCTGTAGAATAGAAAAGCCCCCAAATTATTCTATCAATGATGCCTTTCAGGCTTAGACATGCTAGGGATGTCCACGGAGAGTGTCACCCCTATGGATGTCGTGTTCTTGCGTGTTTCCAAGGGTTCGGCTTTGCCAGGGCTCCAGCACGGCACACAGCCTCACCTCCACAGTGCCATGGAAAGAAAGAGTCTTTAATGTAAACTTCAGGGCCCCCCATATAGCACCTTTTTGCTCAGAGCAAAAGATGCTGGGCCGAAGAGTCCCTCGGCCGCAGCCCCTGGCCCTCTATACCTTACTCTGGTGATGCAGCAAAAGAAAGCACAGGAGAGATACACGAAAACTCTAGTTTACTCAACAGGGCAGTCTTTCCACGAGCCACATGTATCTCGTTTTCCTGCCTGTGCTTTTACTCAATCGTCTCCATGGGTCCTGTCTTTGTCACTCTCTATTATGTTTTACAAAATTTAGGAAAAAAACAAAACAAACAAACAGAAAACAAAGCTACCTCTTGTGAAACGTAGGAAACAAAAGCAGGTAGGATTAAAATGCCTAAAAAGGAAGAGAGGTTAAAATAATAAGACCCATGGAAAAAAGACGCTGTAATCTAAAAGCAAAACATCAGAGTTTAGCAGGAAAGCTCCAGTAGCTATTTACAGAATTTGATTGTTTCTGTTTATTTAATTTTGGTTTTGCAAAGCCTGAGTTTTTGTGGATTCCTTGACCTTCTTAAGCTCCATTTCCTGTGTGTGTGTGCGCGTGTGTGTGTTGTGTGTGTGTGTTTAAGATTAGATATCGCAGCCTTTTTTTTCCCCCTCATAGCATCTTTTGTGGCACATTAAGACTCTGACTCCAAATCTCCAGCCGTGTGACTCCCAGCCGCCATCATCATTCGCAGCGGTGAGCCCCTGAGCTTTCACCACAGATGGAAAGGGTCCTAAAAGGGGCACCACACCACTGGGGGGAAACCATAAGAGAAGTGAAAGCTTTAATATCAGGCAGGTTTCTAGAAAAAAGGGGATTACAAGACTGCAATGCAGCCTGGGTTTTTCACAAGCCTGGTGATTGGACTTGTGTCTTTTCACAAACAGCTCACAGGGAAGATAGATCTGACTGTTAGAGCTGCTGACATGTCTAAGAACAGCAGTAAAAAGGAGCCACATAGGTGGGGACCGAACGAGGCAAGACACCATTATTATACCAGGATCTTGTCTGCTTTAGGGACATGGCTGTCTACAAGATGAAATGCTGGCTTTGTCTCCTCTTGTCTTCCCCCGCTCTCACCACGCCCTCTTCCCCACTCCCAACGCAGTTTTAAAAATAAATAAATAATAGGTTCTACAGGAATCATCCGAAACAAGTCAGCTCCAGCAAAAAGGCCAGAGTAGTTTCTAGTTTGATTTTATTCTACTCCTGAGTTAATATTTTAAGCATATCCTCAGCAGCCCAGGGAATTTTCCTCTCCATATGGACTGCTGGATCCCTTTTCTCAAAGCATCTCTAAATATTTAAAGATGAACAGCTCTTAAAAAATCGGAGAACAAGGCGTTGGCATGCAGTTAGTACCTTAAAGAGGAATATAATCTGAAACCTACTGCTCAAATGAATGAGTGGTCTGTGTGTTATGCGGGGACAAAACAAAAGCTACTTAACTCATTAAAATTGACCTCAGAAGCTAAGAACATGTTCTCTGTCCTTCACTCTCTCAGACAGTCAGGGTCTCCTACCTTTCCATGGTGAATTTTCTCTAGGGAACTGTCTCTCTTATCTTCACATTTCTTCTCTATCCCTGTTTCTTTTTCGGTTTTCTGCCTCTGTTCTTTATTTCTCCTAATATACCCCACTCTCTCCACCTTTTTCTTTTTCTTTTTCTTTTTGAGGTTCTTTCATCTCTTCCTCATATACTCCTCCTTTAACAGAGCTTAAAATGAAATCAAATTATGCTTTAATATATATCCTCTATTCTTAATGTTTAATTCAAGTGAGTTGAAAAGTCTTTAATTTTCTCTGTGCTAATTATGCATTAGTTACTTATGTGTTAGATTGTGAGAAAGACAGGATTCAGACAGGCTATATTGATGAAACAGCTTTAATATAAGCACGGCAATAATGGGAGAAGGATATGCATCAGAAGGGTCTGGAGATCTCAGGCTCAGGTTTCTTTGTCCTTGCACTGCTGGGTCCCACAGAACAAGCTTTGTATCCAGTTCTCAAATCGACACCAGCATGTGTGCAAACACCTCTCTCCCAGGAAGCCTAATCTCTGTTCATGGTGGGGTCTCAAGAGTGAGCTGGTCACATAGGCATATTCCAGCCACCCAACCAGCCTCAACCATCAAAACCTTCAGTTCCACCAAAACCAAGTGCTAGGCATAAATCCCATTATTTTCACTCATCAGTGCTGACAGGCTGGTACATTCTGCCCCCAAATAACCCACAGACCCATGGTGGCAAACTGACATTTCTCTTTAGTTAGTATATTTTAAAGTTTTGGTGAATACACCTCTAAGGAACCTTATAGACAAGCATTTGGCCAATTCAGACCTGCTGAGATTAACCCATACTATGCTCTCTTTCTCTTAAAGACAAAATCCCACTAAGCCACTTCGCTATATATTAGAGCTGGAACTAAAATGGCCTTCTTTGCTATGGGTCTAAAGTCAGTGTTTTCAGGATAGAATCCCCCAAGCCCCGTTTAAACAAAATGGAAGGGATGAACTACTGCGGGCTGGTCTTCCTCCCTCTGGCAGGCCTTCTTCTCAGCCCTCACCTTCCGCCTCATCTCCAGGATGGCCCTTTCCACCTCATCCAGGGCTCGCTCTCTCCTTTCCACTGCCCTCTCCCTCCTAAGTACCTCCTTTTCTTTTTGGCTGGCCTGCTCCAGGATCCTGGCCCAGTTGCCCCCAATGCCTGTGGGGAGCTGTGGCCCTTGAAGCCTGGCACTGCCCAGCCTGACCATAGCCACTCTTCTCCAGCTCCTCTCTGTGCATGCTTTTCAGATGCTTCCACAGGGCTGTGGTGCCCACGTTAACCCCAGGGCCACGGCCCACCTGCCCGCCACACAGGCGGCAGGTGGCGTATGGGTTGGGGTGGTGTCCAGCACCGGCAGGGGCCAGGTGGAAATACTCCCAGGCCTTGGAAAACCATGTCCCCCTGTTGTGGGGCATCAGGGTGGGCATGGCACCCACAAAAGGGCCAACCAGTTCTCCCGTCTCACTGATCTCCTCCTCCTCCTTCACTTCTAAGTACCCTTTTGCCTTTATCCTGGTTCCCTCCTCTTCCTCCTCTTCCCGCCTCATCCTGTCTCTTCTTTACAGCTTTCCTTTCCAAAAGTCTCTAAGGCTAAAAGTGTACCTGGGAAGGGACTGTGGTGACTCTTGGGGATTTGCAGTAGTGGTCAAAGGCCGGCCATACCTGGGTGGTGTGATGTTTCCTTCTTTCTGCTTCACTGGAGAGTAAGGGTGAGTCAGAGCCAAGCAGAATGGCCTCGGAGGCCCTCCTGTACATTCCCTCCATGACCTGGATACATACCGATCCCTCTTTGGCTGGCCCAGAAGACAAAACAAATTCGTGCAACGAATACAAAGCTCTTTAGTGATCTCAGTGTTCTCTGCATCAACCAGCAACACAGGTGTTTTTGAATATTGAAAATTTTAGGTTTTTCTCTTGATTCTTCTCCTGGCTGCCTCCGCTGTTGCTGTGCTCCTGGAGATCGATCCAATGCCTTCTGGAAGCAGGAGGAGCAGCCTCGGGGTTCAGGCTGTTCAGGAGCCCCAGGGCTGGGGCCTCACTGGGTCTCCCTCAGCGTGGGTAGAAGCGAGCATAGACAGATGCTGATGTCGGAGACTCGCGTTTCCTCAGAACGGATGCAACAGGCTGTCCGGAGGCTACAAAGTCTGCCAGGGTCTGGGAAGTAAAGTCCTCAATGTGAGGTTAGCTTGTCCCTAAGGAGGTCCCTCTGGGGCTGGGATTCTAGGAACTCCACACAGCAGGCTTAGCTGTTCTCAGCGGGAGGAGCTGGCATGCCCGAAGGAGAGAGAGGTGGAGCGAATCTCCGCAGACCTGGTCGTGCCTCGGTGTCCTGGGCAAGCAGCTCACCATGCTCCACCTTCCCAGGCACCTTCGCCTGCAAAGCCAGCAGCTGATGAGAACCTCCTGACAGCAGCTTCCTCCAGATGTTTGGCTTATTTTGAGATGTACCTCATTTTAAGAATAAATAAACCAAGGGAAAGTTATAGTACATGTTAAAAACAGCCTGACTTCTCTCTCCTTTCTTGGGTCACTTCTTAAGTGATTGAGAGCCTATTCGTCAAGCTTTGCAACCTTGAACAGTTAGGAAGCACCTCCCAGCCGCAAGTGGGTACTTATAGGCAAGCAAGGCTCTGGACTGGTCTCTGATGGCTCCGGTGCAGGGTGAGCACTCCTGCCGCCTTAGAAGGCTGTTAGCTGACTCCTATCCCTGGGAGGAGGGCACCTCCAGTTCCTGTTCCCTCCCACTTCCAGGGAAGCCTGGTTTCCAAGTGGGTGTGTCCCTGCCTATAGGGTTTTTCTGCAACAAATGCAAAACTTTCCTCCGCCCCCCTCCACCACTGAAGAAAGTTGTCCCTGGCAAATATCATGTAGTAAAACAGGAAGTCAAGTACCTACAAGTTCTGTTTCCAGAAGACTAGATCATCTGGCCTGCCAAGCAAAGAAGGAGATTTAAGAGGGGGAATGGGTGACGTATGGGCAGAGAAACCACATGCCTCAAAGACATCTGTGGTTTTAAATATTTTGTCCAATTGTCAGACCATGAGTCTCCATTTTTGGTTGGAAACTATTGATGTTGTAAATACAGTCAGTAGAAAAGCCAGAGAACTTGCAGAAAGGGGAAGATTAAGTGAAAGGACTTCCCCCCCAATTTAGAGAAATATAGCAAATTTGGGGTTGCTTTTTATTATATTATGTAACTAGAATTGGAAAAGCTGAAATATGTTGGCTTCTACTCTCAATTGGAATGAAATAAAGGGATAATCAACTTAAGCAAAAAATATGTATTTCAGAAAGATAGATAGATAGATAGATAGGTAGATAGATAGATAGATTTAGGAAGGAAAACCTACCAAGAGGAGACAGGCACATTTTAAAGAAGGTGTCCATGGGAGAAAAAAATTTTGAGTTATGGAAGAAAATATAGAAATGGTAGAGTAGAAAACATGTAGAGACTGAAAGTCAAATTTCAAGTGAAAAATAAATGTGTGGGGCATGGAGAGACCCCAAATAGAAATGAAGAGTTGGTAAACAAATAGGGAAACTCTTTTTTTTTTTTTTTTTTCCTTTTTTAGGTTTTCTCTTTCTAGACTAAACAGCTATTTTCAAACTGATTCTGTGAAAAGTCCTTTGGAAAAGGTTCTGTCCAAACTTAAGCAAACTGAATATGGGATAATTTACAAATGGTCACCATTTCAGTATTTCATCTGTGGAAATAAGGGAATGATCAGTCTTACAGCCAGATTTGGATTCATTTTTCCTGACTCATCAGTTTTATCCTGCTCCAACCTCTCCTTCCAGGACAACATCCCCACCTCACTCCCAAGCCCATGAACCGTTCCACCTGCCCATCTTTGTGAATTCCCCACTACTTTTCACCTGTAGGATCCAGGCCCAACTCTTGCCTGTCCACAGAATAGAATTGTGCCCTCTAAGTTATTCCCAGATTTCATCCTTCTCTGTACTCCCACAGAACTCTCCAAATACTTTTTGGCACTTACTGCAGAATTCTTTGTGCTACTGTTCACTTATTCCATAGGTACTTAGAATAATGTGCTGGAGAAACCAATAATTTGTTTGTTTCATGAATGCAACGGACACACTGAGTGAGTGAATGATTTTGACTTCTCAGCAGAGTAAGGGGTGCGTGCTTATATGTCTGTGTACGTAAACTCTTGTTCATGTTTACTTCATTTTTTTCCCAAATTTAGCATGTTTTTCTTCGTAATTGTTTGGAAGTTCCCAAAGAAATACAGCTCTGCTTGCTCAGCAAAACCATATGTGCTTGACATTTCATAATATGTTCAACTTCAGTTTGAGCTAGTTTAGTCTGAAGCTTTTCAATTTGGGAGACTAAAGGAGTTTTGGGACAAGAACCATATCCCTAAACAAAATCTTGGAACACTGTCTGGAGCTGGTATAGAATATCTGAAATCTGAATCATTCCATGAAATCTGAATTCAGAGAATCTACAAGAGTTAAATCTTTTTGATATTTTTATTAAGTTGACAAAACATTTCTTCAGTGAGCCAGTTGCCTTTATGAAATAATGGAACCCCTACTTGTTCCTGATATGACCATATCCTCATCTTTTGGTGGGTTGAATGAGCACGGAGAAAATGAATCATGAGAGGGGTTAAAGGTATGGGCATTAATACAAACCTTTACAACTTTTAAAAAACATTTTTTTCCTATAACTCTTACATGGACGACCTGGAGATAAATATCAGTCTTTGGCACTTTACTGGATTAAATAAACTGAATTCTCTTTCCTTTACTTAATAAGAATGTATTTCAGGGGACCTGGTTTTACTTTTAGGGCAGAAAGAGACATAATTTCATGGAGCTGCATTCCTGTCACGTGCCTGCATCCCATTGGCAAGTGCTGAATGGGTAGGAAAGCTGGGGCTGCAGTGTTTGCTACTACCATTTTGGATACAACAGATGACCTCCTCTGAAAGTCTCATGATTTCCTTGGGGTTTTTGCCATGACGTGATGTTCTGAGGGATGTTCAACTGCTCCTTAGTGGGATCTCACCAGAAAGATGGGACTTAGTATCCTGAGGTTTGGTTTCTCAGTTCTGCTCAAGACCAGACTCTTTGGGCATCACTATCCTGTGGGGAAATTGGCACACCAAGCATTAAATATAGTTAATTGTTCTTTACTAGTTAACTAGCATATTCATCAATATTCATGTTCATCAATGAAAAATATTTGAGAACTAAGAACTAGGGCTGGTCATATGTAAAACACACATATCTCTGGATGAGAAAACAAGTAACTAAAAATGGGATTATAATTTTGCAGCATCTTGGATAAAATAATGAAGATCTGATAAGTCTTATCGGATATTTTCACCAGGCTCTTGAAAAAACTACCATCTTACAAAGAACAAACACAGTGTTGGAAATAAAACATAACTAACCCTCTTCTAAGCTCCCGGGTTTTGTAACATAAGCTACCTCTTCTTCTACTTCTTTCTTATTTCAGTACAACGTGTTTTACCAGGAAATGTCTTGGACTGGGATTAAGGTAACTCTTCCAATTGTGCCGTCAACTACATTCTACTCCTTTTAACCATTCTGTGATTCTGTGCCTTGATTTCCCCATCTGTCAAATGGCAATAATAAGGTGGGTCCTATCTAGCCTATAGGATTGTTTAGATGATAAAATAAAAAATTAATTAGGAAAACTCTTTACAAGTCAAAAGTGAGATGTTTATATTAAATGGTTCCTGTAATTGTTGCTACAAATAGTACTTTACATTATTTGGGGAACGAAAGCAACAAAAGTCTGGCTCTCTTTTAGCTTTCAGTCTAACAGAATATTCTTCTCTGGCCGCTGCCTGTTACAGCTTCTTCTTTCTATTCTTTGGTTTCCATTTATACAGTTTTATTCTGCCTGTGTAGGGATGTAATTTTCCTTTTCCAGAATCCAGACTTGCAACGTTAGTATAGTCCTAGATTCTTCTTAAATTGACCTTAAATTTTAACCATTAATTTATAACATCTCTATAGGAGATTGCCTGTTTATAGTTCACTCATTAAACCTCTTAAAGGTAAACACTGCCTTGTTAAAAGTGGAGAAAATAATTTTGTGCCAATTTGCCTTGTTTGAGGCTTGGTGGAGATGTAAGAGGTACCAATTCAGTTTTTCTGAATTGGCAAATAATTCTTTCTGTATTCTGCCTTTAACCCCCTCCAGAGAATATTTACTTGCTCACTGAGGAATGTATTTCCCACAGCAAATCTCACATGGTTTATAGAGAGACGCTTCCCTCAAGGTGAAAGAGAAGGTAAGGAAATCAGTCAATGGAAGCAGGTTTGGCAAAGAAAGAAAACAAAGAACAACAGAAGTTGCCACTGGCCCAGTTGATCTTGGCATTTAAGAGCAATTCTCCTTCCAAGAAAAACATCATCTTGCCTACTACCAAATGCCATTTTCTCGTACCTCATCTAGCTCCTCCAAGGGGTTGGGAGGTAACATTTCCCAGAATATAAGAAATATATTTGACTTGGTCAATTCATATATAAACACTAACATTGTATTTAACTGTTAGTAAATGCAAATCTTTTATATGAGTGCAAACAAGTTTAATTCAACATACATGAATTAATCATTTCATTTAGTTCAGTGAACTTAGCATCACTACTTTAAACCAATAAACAAATAATTTCTACTTTTTCTTGCAAGGATCTGGGTGGGGTGGGGGTGAGGAGGTTTGGAGGAAGTGTACATAAAGGACTTGGCTCCATGACAAGGAACATGTTTACTAAGAGGATTAAAAGTTCCTGGAGCAGGACACACATCAAGACAAGCTCAGGTGAGAACATACAAAGCCATGTTCTCATAGGTGGTAAACATGGCAGCCTCTGCCAGAACAATCCCAGCTGTCTCCTGCCTGGGACAGCAGCCCTTCTCCTTTCTCCTGAGTCATTTTTCCTCAGAGCTCAGTATATTTTCAACAGTAACTGAGTCACATAGCTCTTGCTGCATTATGATCTTTAACTGATAAAATTTTAAGTTTACGTTGATGAATGATTGTATTGATCCACTTGATTCATTTTGAGACTATTACTGGTTTTGTTATTAGATCACTTTAAAAACAATTCACCCACAATAATGACAGGATGCAATCCTGCAAATATCTTTTAAGGGTCATTATAGATATGTTCTGTTAAATAAGCTGTGATTTGATGTGCCCATTACCCTTCCAACCTTGAGGCCAGGAGGTATGGCCAGAATTTTACCAGCGCACAACTGCATTTAGTTATTACTTTGGCAAGTGATAACTTCAGAACTGGCATTTAGAATGCTCAATGTCAAGAAGCTGTGAGAGAAAGTTCTGGCCTACAGGGATGGAGAGTTTTACATTCATTTCCTTCTACCATATATGCTATTTGGAGGTGGTACTAACAGTGGCAGTTAATATTTCTAAAGAAGACTTGCAGGACCCAAAATGACAGTGTTATAAGTCTACAGCTTAATTCAGGAAAAGGATATAATCTAGCAGCAATATTCTTAAAGTAAGGTTATGCCTCCCATGTACACATTTACAGCACTCAAAGTGGGGAGCCCAAAATGGAGTCTCAGCTGAGGTTGTTTTATATTTTCCCGGTCACTTAGGCATATTCCTGCTACTACTGACACTCGACAGAAAAGTCGTCCCAGGTTCTCGCCTAGGCAAGGGGCAAATCATCAATCTCACTGTTATCAATAAGCAATGCTGATGAGCATGGATGACTTGTCCCTAGACCCACTAGACCCATGGTTACAAATAAAGCAGCACTTTTAATCAATATATTTCATACCTTGACCATGGATCGATGCCATGCAGGATCTTGGACAAAAGAGTTCAGGTTAATTCCAGGCCTGCCGGACAAACACTCACTGCAAAGAAGCTGTGGTTTGACCACTTTAGATTCCATATCACCATGAACCACACTGCCTCTAGCCATGCCTTGGCATCATTGTATGGCTCATACGGAAAACGTTGGCGACTGACCTTGTTCTTATCTGCCTTGTAGAAATACACATTACTAATGAAAAGAGAAAAGACAAAGGAGGATTTTGGGAACTGAAGTCTGTTTTGACAAGTGTGTATGATAATAAACCGGCCCAATCAAACAACCTGACCATCTGGTGTATGGCTCTGTCTCCAGTCCCTGGAAACAAAGTGTGGAATAGCTCATCCGAAAAGATCACGTTTTCCTTGGGTGAGTTGTCTATTTAATGAGATCAACAAGGGGTGGCCAAGACTGCCGTAAGTTCAGAACATTTCTAACTGAAACAAATAGAATACTGATTATTTCCATGATACTTTAATCTCTGAAAACTCTCTCTACACAACTCAAAATTATTAGATTTCAAAGTAGGGGACATTTTTTGACTAAAGGAACTCTACTGAAAAGAATTTCTTCAAATAAAAAATAGCTGATTCCTGTTTCTAAGAATTTCTGGTGAATACAGCAATTTTTTAATTCAAATTCCATTAATAATAACTCAACTAACATTTTTGTTAATCTACAATATAATGAAAATTAACACTAATATATTGATGATCAAGAGAGTTTTTAAAACCCTAAAATTACTTCAGAGTCTATAAAAACATTCATTTATGTATAGGATATGTAATTCTAATACTTAGGAATGGATAAACCATGTATGAGATATAATGATTTTATTTTCTTTTTATTGAAGTATAGTTGATTTACAATGTTATGCCAACCTCTGCTGTTATAACAATTTTAGTATCCCTAGATTTGAAGCACAAAATCTGACACGGAGGATTTTTATGAATTGAAAATTGATATGTGGGATCGTTCTACTTATTACAACATTAGATTAACCAGCATATTCATTACTCTGAACCAGATCAAACAATAAAGATTTACTACATAAAAGATGTGAACAAATATCTCAACAAATACAGTGACAACAGATTGTCTATAGAAAATAGAAGTGCATAATGACAACTGTCAAATATGCATATGTAACAGTAAAGTAATACCTATAAAACTTAAACAGATTTGCAAGTAATTATTATGACTCTGCAGAACCATTAACATCTTTTACCACCTTCTTATTTTCAGAGATATTGTAGTCTATAACATACTTATAAAAACCAGAATAATTTATGAGGAAAAGAGTTTCCCTTTGCTTCAAGGCTACAGTCTGCATATTGGGTCCTTCCCAGCCCTGTTACCAATGCTGTTAGTTGGTTCCTGCGAGCTTTGGGTGGGGTATGTTGCTGTGTAAACCCATCCGTGTTGTGCAGAAACAGGTGCCATTCAGACATGAGGACAGTGGCATCATCCCTGCAAGCCTGCAACCGCGCCCGTTCACATCATTCTGTGAATTTTGAGTTCATCATTCAGAAATGGTCACGACACATCCATACTCAACTTGGCCTAATTCCCTCAGAAATAAGTGCACCTCCTTTCCAAAAGACTGTACAAGGTTAGGGCTGCAGTCTTGGAACAGTGTAAAGGTAACTGGTTCTCACATAGATTTACCAGTAGCTTTGGCAGAATCTAAGGACATGAACTAAAAAGCAGTTAACCTCAAATTCCTAAGGAGAATCCTATTCCCATCATAGACAGAGCCACTTTTGAAAAAACAATATTTTATGATGTTAAGACTGGTTCTTGTTTTTTTGTTATTGTTTCAAGACTTTATTTTTTAGAGCAGTTTTAGATTCACAGCAAAATTAAGAGGAAGGTACAAAGATTTCTCATATACCCTCTCCCCACACATGCATCCTCTCCCTCATTATCAACATCACTCACCAGAATGGTGCATTTGTCACCACTGATGAAGCTACATTGACACATAGCAATCACCCAAAGTCCTTAGTTTACTTTAGGGTTTCCTCTTGGTGTTGTACATTCTACAGATTTAGGCAAATGATGTACTCATCATTATGGTTAGGTTAGGTCATACAGCCCTAAAATTTCACTGTCCTAAAATTGACTTCTTTCACTTAGTAATATGCATTTAAGGTTCCTCCATGTCTTTTCATGGCTTGATAGATTTATTTTTTAGCACTGAATAATATTCCACTGAATGCATATACCACAGTTTATGTATCCATTCATCTACAGAAGGACATCTTGTTTGCTTCCAAGTTCTGACAATTAAAAATAAAGCTTCTGTAAACATTCATATGCAGGTTTTTGTGGGGCATGCATTTTCAGCTCCTTTGAGTAAATACCAAGGAGCACAATTGCTAGATTGTATGGTAAGAGTATGTTTAGATTTATAAGAAACCAACAAACTGTTTTCCAAAGTGGCTGTACCATTTTGAATTCCCACCAGCAATGAATGAGAATTCCTATTCCTCCACATCCTTGCCAGCATTTTGTACTGTCAATATTTTGGATTTCAGCCATTCTAATAGGTGTAGCAGTATTTCATTGTTGTTTCAATTTGTGTTCTCTGATGACATATGATGTGGAGCATGTTTTTATATGCTTATTTGCCAACTGTATATTTTCTTTGGTGAGATGTCTGTCTCTCGCCCATTTTTATTTTTTTTTTAACTTTTTAAAAAATTTATTTATTTTTGGCTGCGTTGGGTCTTCGTTGCTGTGCGCAGGCTTTCTCTAAGTTGCAGCGTGCGGGGGCTACTCTTCGTTGCAGCGTGCGGGCTTCTCATTGCGGTGGCTTCTCTTGTTGTGGAGCACGGGCTCTAGGTGTGCAGGCTTCAGTAGTTGTGGCACACGGGCTCGGTAACTCTGGCTCCTGGGCTCTAGAGCGCAGGCTTAGTAGTTGTGGCGCACGGGCTTAGTTGCACTGCGGCGTGTGGGATCTTCCCGGACCAGGGCTCGAACCCATGTCTCCTGCATTGGCTGGCGGACTCTTAACCACTGCGCCACCAGGGAAGCCCATCTGGCCCATTTTTAAATCAGGTTGTTTGTTTCTTTATTGTTAAGTTTTAAGAATTCTTTGTATATTTTGATAACTGTTCTTTATCAGATATATCTTTTGCAAATATTTTCTTCCAGGCTTGCCTTCTCATTCTCTTGAACTGTGTTTGGTTTTAAGATCAGAAAGTAGTGAATATTTTTTAAGGTAAGAAGGAAGAGCACTGATTCTGATACTCAAAGCACACCATAATTTCAATTTTACAGGACAGCCCTGATCTAGTATAATTTTAGGCAATTTTAAATTGTCAAATGAGTCTTTATCCTTTACGATCAAATATTAAAGACAATAAATCTTAAACAGTTCAGTTTCCCAATATTATAGCTTATATTCTGCTCATATTCTGACATTTATCTTTTGAATGATTTAGAAGATACAGTTGAGGCTCTGCAAAACAATATCATTGCCATGTCCTATTTTCCTATTTGTTATAAGTTCTTAAACATTTACTTCCAAACATGCCTTCTGCCTGCAGTAGTACTGCTGGAGGCTTTATAAACTCTGGAGTAAAGTTCTGATGCCTTGTGCAAGAGTCATTGCCTTGTGGGACAGATATTGACATGAAAATGCAGGAGAAAAATCTGTCTCTTAGTGCTAAAGTAGAGAAATTCTAAGACTATTACAGAACAAAAAGCAGATTTAAGGAGAGAAGGGGAGGAGTTTTTGCTCTCTTTCTTTCCCAGAAAAGCGTAACAATGTTGGAAGGCTGCAAGGTAACAGCCCTCTGAGGTGCTTCTTTCCCTACCTACCCCCGTGTCTCTCGGGACATTCAAGTGCTCAGTGATTCTTATTCTGGAAAACTCAGAAAGGGGAAGGGGTCAAGGTGAAGGTGGCTCGTCAGGCAGGTATTCGAGTACCAGGGCCTGAAGAATTGTCATGATTCAATAGTAACTTTAAAAAAGGCTCTTTCTAAAAATATTCTATCATGCCGACCTAGTCTGTCAGAATGTCTAATATTGTAGCGTGGAGGAGTCAATGTTTTGGCAGATACAAAGAGTTGTTTTGTTTTTTAGGGGGTAGAGGGAATAGTTTGCTTTTTTTCAGTTCAAGAGTTGAGTGCAGGGGCTTCCTGGTGGTGCAGTGGTTAAGAATCCACCTGCCAATGCAGGGGACATGGGTTCGAGCCCTGGTCCTGGAAGATCCCACATGCAGCGGGGCAACTAAGCCCATGCGCCACAACTACTGAGCCTGCGCTCTGGAGCCCACGCACCTAGAGCCTGTGCTCTGCAACAAGAGAAGCCACCACAATGAGAAGCGTGTGCCCACAAAGAAGAGTAGCCCCCGCTCGCCGCAACTAGAGAAAGCCCGTGCGCAGCAACGAAGACCCAACGCAGCCAAAAATAAAATAAATAAAATAAATTTATAAAAAGAAAAAAAAGAGTTGAGTGCAGATACCTCCTGGGGTGGGTAATATTCTGCCTGTCTTGTTGATTAAATAGTTTTCCAACTGTAACTGTCGAGATCAAGACCTTTGGGATACAAAGAGAGTTAAGGGTTGATGAGTGGTTCAGTGTGTGTGTGAGAGTGTGTATGTGTGTTTTGGGATGTGGAGAGAGGATTAAAAAGGGATAGTTTGATAGTGGGATGAGAGGACCACTGAATATTAAGGTGACGTATGCCAGAAAAATACTTCTGGTCTTATGATTTCCCTCATACCCAGGACTGATCCCGGGAATACTGAGAGTATCAATAAAGGACTTTACTATACATACAGATCACCTAAAGTTCTTGTTAAAAAGCAGATTCTGATTCAGTAAGTTGAGGGGTTGGGAGGGGCAGGGCCTGAGATCCTGCATTTCTAACAAGATCCTAAGAGATGCTATGGACCACATTTTGAGAAGCAAGGACCTAGCAAACCGTGGGGTTCAGTTCATTTCTGGGTGGACCAGCTAATGGCTGATTCAAGCTCTGAGGAAGCTCTAGAATTGACCCAGCTGCCGTTGTGGGACAGACACGTGGCCACTGCTGCCCATGAAGGTGGTCCTGAGAGCCCTGCCAGGCCTGTGCAGAATGGACACACTTGTGAACGGATGGAGTACTCAGTAGCCCAGCCCCTTATGGTAAATGTAATGGTCTGAAAACTGGCTGGCGTGTTTCTGCTAAATTCTGCATTTGAGTTTTGGGAAATAATTTTTCCCTGTTAGGTTTTAGTCACTCCTTTTTTATACCCCCTTAGTTTTGTTTTGACCAAGACAGAGTTTCTACTTTATAGGCCAGTCTGAAACTAAAAGGACTCTTTATGGCCTCAGTGAAGCTGTGCATCACTTTTGTCACAGAGCAAAGGATTCATCTCAAAATGCAAATCTTGCAGTAATAACATCCTAATGCACTCTGAGGTTGTATGTACCAAGAACCCCTTAGTTTACAAAGATATTTGGTGATGAAACATGGCAAAATAATATCTTAAAATAGAAATATTCAACAAATGAAAACTAAATGCTTCCTTCCCGTTTTGGAAATCTAGGATTGAGCATAACCTATCAGCAACTTCTGTTCTAGGCGTTGGCAAACATTTTCTGTTTTTAATCTGCCAGATAGTGAGTATTTTATGCTTTGTGAACCATATGGTCTCTATCACAGTTATTCAGCTCTGCCATTGTAGTACAAAAGCAGCCATAGACAATACATAAACAAATGGGCATGGCTGTGTTTCAATAAAACTTTACTTACAAACGTAGGCAGTGAGTGGGATTTCACCTAGCCATAGTCTGCCAACCTCTATGCTAATCAATCTGCAGAGAAAAACACCTAGGCATTATTTTTCCAGGCCCATTCCATCTCATTAAGGTTACTACTTTGGAAGATGATGCTTATGATGCACCAGCAGTCACATATGTACTTAAAGTTGATCTTTGTTCTTTGAATGTTAAGAAGAAATCTGTATACATTCAATTCATCCACTTGCATTTGCCAGGAACCGGAAATACAGTGAGAAACAAAACAATTACTTCTCTTGAGAGGTATAATGACGAAGTAATGAGGCCTTTGCTAGGGCAAACATTAAGAGCTATGACTGCATCACAAACATCCCTAGGATTCTTCAAGTCTGAGAGGTACATAGTAGGAAGTTTGGGATGGGAAAGTATTTGGAAACAGTAAGCACAAAGATCAAGAAGTCATGGAGAACATTGTGTTTGGTAAATTGGATTGAAATATTACTTGTTGGATTGAAGGTGTGTTATTTTTTTAATGTATTTATTTATTTTTGGCTGCGTTGGGTCTTTGTTGCTGTGTGTGGGCTTTCTCTAGTTGCGGCGAGCAGGGGCTACTCTTCTTTGTGGTGCACAGGCTTCTCATTGCGGTGGCTTCTCTTGTTGCAGAGCACGGGCTCTAGGCACGTGGGCTTCAGTAGTTGTGGCATGCAGGCTCAGTAGTTGTGGCTCACGGGCTCTAGAGCACAGGCTCAGTAGTTGTGGCGCATGGGCTTAGTTGCTTCACGACATGTGGGATCTTCCCGGCCCAGGGCTCGAACCCATGTCCCCTGCATTGGCAGGCGGATTCGTAACCACTGCGCCACCAGGGAAGTCCTGAGGGTGTGATTTTAAAGAGATGTAAAAGATAATAGTCAGCATCAGGAAATGAAGATAGGAGTGTAATGCGGGATTAAATCGTGATCAGATTTGTGTGTCATGCTGAAGAGTTCAAACTTGTCCCAGATGGCATAAGGGGAAGAGAATAGTCATTCTGCTGACCTATTCACATACCCTCATATAACTACCCCCCAACCTCCTCAGAGATTAATAGCAAGGGATCATTTATGATAGCAAGTCACAGCCAGCTGTGAGTACTACCTATAGCCAACAGCAATAACAAACTACCAATGAAAATAAAACATAGATGCATTTAGATCACAAAAACAAATTCCTTCCAATGTGCTATGTGCTATCGAGTCACAAAACTTAAATTGTATATACTTATTCCTTAAAGTAAGTTAAAGAATAGAAACAATAGTATAATTTCTAATTAAATGTCCAAATAATTGATACAGCTCATCAGATGTGTGATACTGTACCCAATGCCATGATATCTAGAAAAATCACAAAATCCCCTAGCCTGGGAATCATTTAATTATATTTAATCCACATATTCCTAAAGTCAATAGGTCCTTCTTACATTTGTAAATTGTTTTAAAATGCTAATAGGATTATTTTACAGTACAATAACGGAGACTTTAAGGAAATGACGTGAATGTATAATGTGATAAGTAAAACAACATATTCCAGCCTCTCTTTCATCCCAGACACCCCCCACACACAGAGAGAGAAAAGCTGTAGCCAAATAAAAGTTTTATGAAAAAAATAGAAATTTTAGAAAGAGCACAATAATACCATCAGTCTTAGGTTTATTGATGTTGTGTCCCATTGGAGAGCTGTATCATTGTTTCTACTCTTAGTAATAAAAAAAATTTTGTGGGTTTATGGATATGTAAACTGTATGGTTACTTTTCAAATAACTCAAAACATTAGCTGCAGTAATTGTTTTACCAGGTCTTGGTTAAATGTCTCTTTCTCCAGGAAGCTTTCCCTGACCTCTCAGTGCTGATTGGTGCCCCTCCGTTGCATTCTCGTAGCACCCTGCACTTCTGCTGTCATAGCACTAAACACAGTGCCTGGCTACCTGTCTATTTTCTAGGCTGTATGCTCTTTAAAGAAAGCTCCATGTCTTTGTCATCCACCATTAAATTCCACTGCCTTGCCCATAGCAGGGCAATAATGATGGTTTTTAATCAATAATAATTTGTTAGATGAATAAGTAAAGGTTTGGGGGGAACTAAGTTAATACTTTATCTTCCTATCACAATATTTTGTTCATTATCCATATCTATTTAATCCTTCCAGGCTCAGTGAACCCTCCAACAGATTCTCTGCTTGATGCTACAGAATCTACCCGTGGCACCCAGCCTTCTCCAGCCAACAGCATATCTCCTACAAGTAAGGATGTTTTCATACTGTTTTACTTCCCATGAGCTATTAATCCTTTAACTAAGTAGGTTGATAAAGAAACAATTTTCAGAAAATTTGTATGATTCATGCCCTGTTCTTGTCTATGGCGTTTCAGGTAAATATGTTAAGTACTATTCTCATGGATTAAATGAATTAGCACTGTTTCCAAAGTCCTTCACTTGAAGACCTGGCAAAATCAGGATCAATAAATCTTCAATGAGAAATTTAAGTTCTGTATTTATTATTAAATAAGTTAATAAATTGACAGTCCTCCTCCGCAACTATGTTCTCAGTAGGGTGTTTAAGAAATTGGTTGTAAATGGGGATCCTGTGGACCAGAGGTGGGTAAATAGTTTTAAATTTAAATTTGTTCTGGTTCATATTAATTTTGACAAAGTTGACTGGTGTGGACTTGAATTCAGCCTCCCAGTGACATTATTAATAATGGAGTTCAGGCTGGGTCAGTGTTACTGTGGCAAAGGGATAGCAGTGACTTTCAGAAGTTGGCATTGATGCAAACAAATCATAAATTTCCATATCTATGGCCTTTTTGTTTAACAAAGAACCAAGGTGACTTTCTCTAACACAGAAAAGGATGTTCTACATACAGTAGAAGTATGCTTTTTATTTCTTATTTAATTAAACTATCAATTTTAGCTCAAAATGAGAACTGAAAATGGAATAAGACAAAGCAGTCAGTAGGAATGAACAATTCCTTTAGCCTGTAGCCTTTAGCATAGCCTGCAGTCACTGTCACAGGTTGATATTTCTCAGAAAATGAAGCATGTGGCAGGATGAGAAATGCCTGCAAATCACCCAACAGAAGTTTTACATCCATCTGATTGTTTCCTAGTTCTTAAGGCTTTGTAATTTTCTTTTTTTTTATGCTTCTTTTTCTTCCACTTTTAACTCATCATTCAGCAATAAACCATAGTAAACTATGATATTCTTCATTCAACAAATATTAGCATATTCAACATTAATACCTTAAGTCTCTTTAGTACTCTATGTATTAGCTATCCATTGCTGTATAACAAATTACCCAAACAAAAGTTAACTACTTATAACACATATATCATCTCACGTGGTTTCACATGAGACAGGAGCAGCTTCGCTGAGTGGTTGGCTCAGATTCTTTCATGAGGTTGTAGTCAAGCTGTTGGTTGGGGCTCCTGTCATCTGAAGGCTTGACTGGAGCTGAGGGCTTTGCTTCCAAGCTTGAACATGTTGGCAGGAAGTCCCAACTCCTCACCACATGGGCCTCTCTATAGGGCTGCTCACAATATGGCAGCTGTCTTCCCCCAGACCAAGTAATTCAAGGAACAGAGTCACCAAGACAAAACCACCCTGCCTTTCTATGACCCAGTCTGCAAAATTGCACACCATTACTTTTGCTATATTCTATCTGTTAAAAGCAAGTCACTAAGTCCAGCTTATACTCAAGAGGCAGAGAATTGGGCTCCACTTCTTGAAGGAAAAAGTGTCAAAGAATTTGTGGACAAATTAAAACAACCACATCCTATCACTTAGAAGACGTTTGCACCTAAAATTCAATGTGGTTTGATATTCTTTATTATGAGAGGTAGACAGAGTAAGCATTACCATTTCCATTTTCCAGATGGGGACACTGAGATGCTGAGAGCTTAAATGACCACATGACTAATAAGTGGCAAAGTTAGTATTCACACCAAAGTCTTCTGACTATAAATCTAGTTCTCAATACATTAGATGCCATGTTTTCTCCAAATGATCTAAACACTTCATGAGGACAGGGACCATATTTATTTCGCTTCCTCACGCATGCCTAGCACAGAGTAGGCATGCAAAAATATTAGTTGAATAAATGAATGAAAAAATAAATGAGAATAATGTTCCTTCACTATGTAGATATCATTTAATAGACTCCATGGTGTCAAAAAAAGATGATAATTTGTTTCTGCCTTCAAAAAGGTTGCCTTGTACTTGGAGAGAGATGACATGCACATATGAAAATAAGTCCGAATAGTAAGGTGAAAGGTGCAGTGTTTTACAGAATTAAAATGCTCGGGGAGAGATACGGACCAAGAAGTCTTAAGCTTTGAGTATGGAAAGGTGCCTGTGAGTTCGTGGAGTCAGGAAGTGTTACAAAGAGAGATGAAATAAGCTGACCCTTGAAGTATGTATTGTATTTATTTGACTATTAAGAGCTTGAAAAAACATTTTAAACAAAGAGAACAAAATGAGCAGTTGTGCATTGATGAAGATTTTCATGGGGATTTGAGAAAATTTTAATAGGTAAGTTCGGGTCAGAGGAGTGGGATTGTGTAGCAGAGAAGCAGGGATGAAGATTGGAAACTGCAGAATAAAGAGAGCCTTCAGACCCAGTCTAATGATTCTAAATGTTATACCTTAAGAGATGGGAAGGACCTCATTAAACATTTTTTTAGAAGGGAAGTGACATAATTCATTCACCAAATGTTTATTGAACACTTCCTATGTACCAGGTGCTCTTCTAGGTGCTAGAAATACAACAGTGAACAAAAGAGAAAAAAGAATCATGTTGTCATGGCATATCCATTCTGCTAATTGAAAGCACAAATGAATTTCTTCTAGCTCAGTTTTCTGTGGGGTTAGTTGACATATACTAAATTGTTCCATCAGTTCAAACACCATTCTTATTTCTGTGAAGAAGTTCAAGAAAAAGGAAAGGACATTTGTTATCCTTAAAGAGTCTACAATCTAATATAGCACTAGTATTAGAGAGGTTGAAAGAGCACAGTCAAATAAATACATTTGTTTAAAAGCAGAAAAAATGCTACCTGATATGCTATCATACTAAGGTGATACAGTTTGGAAATTTCTGGAGAATCAAAAGACCTCCTTAAAAATAAGGCCCCATTACACTGGACCTCAGGACTGTTTTAGATCAATGGTTCTCACCAGGGTGATTTTGCCTCCGCCCCCCTCCCAGGGACATGTGCAGTGTCTGGGGACATTTTTGGTTGCCAAAATGGGAGAAGGGACGGTGCTCCTAGCATCTGTTATGCGGAGGCTGAGGATGCTACAACATAAGACAGGACAAAGAATTATCAGGTCCAAAACGTCAATAGTGCTGAGGTTGAGAAACCCTGTTTTAGTTCCAGGCTCAGGTATAATAAGACTAGCTATTTCTCACTTTACAAAATCTGGACCTCTGTCAAGATAGTAACAGGATAATGTTTGGAATAATTTTCAGTCTGATTTTTATATGTCAAAAAAACATGTTAAATCAATGGCTGCTTATATCTAAGTGAAACTTATTTGCTTAGAATAACACTGAATTACAACTGAAAAATCTAAATTTCATCTTGGCAATCTGGAGGGTAATTGTGAAATCACATGATGACTGGCTGCCTCAGAAGCTGGTAGGATTCACCCTTGTGTTCTTTTAAAAAAGGAAATGGAGTGGAACATGTCATGGAAACCAACTTCAAAAGGCTATGGTTGGGCTTCCCTGGTGGCGCAGTGGTTGAGAGTCTGCCTGCTAATGCAGGGGACATGGGTTCGAGCCCTGGTCTGGGAGGATCCCACATGCCGCGGAGCAATGGGCCCGTGAGCCACAACTGCTGAGCCTGCGCGTCTGGAGCCTGTGCTCCGCAACAAAAGGCCACGATAGTGGGGCCCACGCACCGCGATGAGGAGTGGCCCCCGCTTGCCGCAGCTGGGGGAAGCCCTCGCACAGAAACGAAGACCCAACACAGCCAAAAATAAATAAATAAATAAATAAATAAATAAATAAATTTTTAAAAAAGAAGGAAAAAAAAAAAAAGGCTATGGTTTTTTCCCAAATTCTAAGATGTTGTGAACTATATAATTCAGTCATAATTATTAAGCTACAGATCTTGCTGCAAACATCCAATTCGTATTCTTTTTTTTCCTCAATGAAAGGATATTCTTGAAACAAATGTAGAAAGTAATGGAAACAATGGAACCTTATAACTCACAGCTAACTGCAAGAGTTACCCAGGGAAGCCCAGCTCAATTCAACCTGAACTAACTGGTGTTTTCTGAGTGCCAGCTGCATTCGCAGCACTGTCCTAGGAAAAGACAGGAGGCTGACAAGCTAAATGGTGAGATGAGACAAGCCTGCATGGAGCCATAGAGACCCCAGACGAATCTAGGATGAGACAGTACTGGCGTAACTCCAACCTTCCATTGCCCTGAGCAGAGCCCTGTGCCTTCTAACGCACTGGCCATGAATTGCCTCTAGACTACGTAGCCTCAGAGAGCAGAACCTCAGAAACCTCAGAGAGCATAGCCTCAGAAACGCCAGCCCTGACTGTAGCAGTCATCCAAGACCTTCTTTCATTCAACAAACACGGAGTGTTGAAAACGAGCCAGGAATTTTTGAGGCGCTGGGATACAGTAATGAATGAGACAGGCAGGCCCCCTGCTGCACAGAGTTTACAATCTAGCCAGACCTGCTTGCCTAGCCTCCCATTTCACTGGCCACCATGCCACAGACATTTTGGCTTTGCCTCCTATTTTTGTGTACAACTCTTGGACCTGATGGCATTTACTTTTGATATTAAGCCCTCTCTAAAAACTTAGATAATCCTTACAGTCTGGATCTTTCTACTCCTGGAAGCTTTGAGTGAAATACCATATCCAGTCTGATTCTAACCATTGGCCAGCTCTCCAGGTGAGCACACCTGATCCTTGGCGAGTGGGGGGATCAGAGAGGAAGGGTACAGACTGAAGGAAGTAGTTCCACAGGGGATGCAATGAAACTACTAATTTATGAGAAAGCATGTCAGAAATGGGTGGGAGATCAACCTGGAATTAGATGAGATTAGTCCAACACAAATACAGGGGAAGCAGATTAGATCAGTTGTAGATCTGGATATTCTAAAGTGAAGAGGGGGGTCCCAGAGAGACTCTGCAAGGCAATGAGAAGCCTATGTGATTTGTTTGTGATAGCAACTTCTGGCACCTTCTCTGGTCATGCCATACCTGTCTTCAAGGGTCAGGACACCTCTGTTGCTGTCTGATAATTTCTGCCTTTATCATATGTATCCAAGCACTGAAAATTAAGAAAAGTAAATGAGTTCTGGGGACATGGAGAGTAGAATCAGGAAAGTTGCGCAGGGGGTCTGGAAAGAAATATAGACTCAAATAGAAGAAAGATGAGAGACAGATCTTCACATAATGGTCTTGAGCAAAGACATAAAATAAAATGCATGCAGGACCTAGGAAGACAAGCAGGATGAGTGCTGACAATGCTTGTTGGGAAGGGGGCTGCAAGTTGCTTAGGTGAGGTGGAACCAGGTGGAGGTGAGCTTAGGTTAATAGGCTATGGATTCGGACTGCGATCTGAACATCAACAAACATCCACTATGGCTTTTGGAGTATATAAAAAATGTAAGTAAAACAGAAGACCCAATGATGACGACCAGATGATATAGATTTAAAGTGATAATGGTCTGAACTAGAATGGGCATATGTAGAAATTGTGAGTTCTGTGTGTGACAGAAGCCTCAGCAGGGTTGTCTGCCTAAACGTGGGGGAATAAATAAAATATTTTTATAAAACTATCACACAAGGGCTTTCCAGGTTTTATTTTTCTAGTAATTACCTAAAAATTTTTACCAAATGCCATGATTGTATTATAGTACTAAGCAATAATGTTAACAATGTTTGTTAATATTTGAGTACCTCTGATGTGCCTGGCACTATTCTAAACTAGTAAATGTATTATCTCCTTTAACCCTCCCCAAAACACAATGGTGTAAGTACTGTCATTGTCCCCATTTTACAGATGAAGATACTGAAGCACAAAGAGGTTAATTAACTTGCCCAAAGTCGTGCAGAAAGTGAAACAACCTAAACAGTCAGTTGCAAAGCCCGAGTCTTACTGCCTCTCAGAGTACATGATGGGTGCTCAATAAATGTCGTTAGACATTGAATAAATCCCTTCTAGTGTGAAGCTGGTATTGCTGCTATGAAAAGGTCAATATGACAGCTATGTCTATATTAATCTTTCCCTCTCTGGACCAGTGCTTTCTGAGAAATTCTGCCTCCAGAAGTGGGGCTGACATTTCCTCAGTTGGAAATAAATTGGAGAAAAAGACCCTCCTCCATTCGTTACCCCTTTTCCTCTCAACATCATTATACTATAATTCTTATTGCCCAGAGATATGTACAGAATCCATACAGAACTCCAGTGCTCTCCCTTGAATCCTAGGAAATTCTGGACATTACATCTTTCTCACCACCATTCACCTGGGACGCACTTTACAGGTTGTTAAAGAATTTCTCAATTTTTCCGTTCCTGTCACCCATAAGTCAAGGGTAGCCTCCTTGATGACTGATTTACCTTGGGTATGTGTTTATTCAGTTTTCCCCCTTTTGGGTGAGGTACGTCTGGGGAAAAGCTATTGGACATCCTATTCAGTTCATTTCCTAATTATTGAGTGTCTGTGAACACACCACATGATGTGTGATGAGCTCTGTCCTGCCTACTGTCATCTTTCCCCAAAGGAGTCTTGCAAATCCTTTCTGGACCAGTAATCCAGCAATACACATTGCCTTTAGTCCTTCAGTGAGCACATGTTCCCCAAACTATCTGCCTCCTATGGGAAAACAGTTGTATGTAGAAATTAAGATTTCGCACCACACATCTCCTTTATGTTGACCTGAGGATCAATATCCACCTTATCCTGACATTGGGGGTTGGTGAGGCTGACTTGGATGTGTTTAGATGTATTTGCTGACCTATATTCTTTTAAGTGCAATTTTCCAGTCAGTGCCATTGTAGGTTTAAAGCCTCTTTGTGCTGCAGGTGGATTACTGGAGTACAATTACGCACTTGTCAAGGAGACTGGGTAGGTATGTCGATAAATGCTATGTCAATAGAATGGAAGGTCAAGTGAAAATATTACTATTTGAGAAAATAAGTTAAATTTTCATGTTTAATTTTACATAAGAATAGGCAAAGTCTTAGACAACTGAGCTTGATGAACTCGATCACTATGACAGCAGCAGCGTGAACTTACAAATAAATTTTACCTCTGCTTTTAGTTGAATAAATAAACTGAACTGGGTAGATTAGAAAAAAATAATTTTCTTTTGCCCCATCATTTCCTGTCCAAATGAGCTCTGTTGAATTTCTACCTAGCCTCTGAAAGAAATTTTAGGTAATTTTTTTCCTTGGCTTTTTTGGTGATTTTCATATAATAAATATTATCTGGTCCCTTTCAGCCACAAGAACAGATTTGTGTCAATAATTTAAAAAGCTTGTCAATGTAATGTCAAAATTTGCAAAAGTTAATTCAGTTCAGAACTTCTCTCCCTCCTTCCCACCAAGTGTGGGTCTACCTCAGCTGTGGAAGCCTGGGATGTGAGGTTGTGTCTTTTATGTCTGGGGGGGTGGGTAAGGGACAGACATGGGAGACATCTTTGAGATTTCCTGGCTCCATCCTGTTCTCCACTCCTAGTTGTTGGCTTGACTCTCTCTTTGGAGATCATGAAATGGGGACAAAAGAGGAGGGGTAGGTAAGGAAAGACCTTCCTTGTCAGGCTGACTGCAATCTGACTTAGGTGCCCTAAGCCTGGGGAAAATTAAAATTGCCATCTTGACCTCATGGGGGCACTTGGGCAGATTTCAGAAATCTGTGACTGACCTGTGGATGCTGTCCCCTTGATGGGCCATGCTTCTCTTTCGGTCTTCTGCGTTCCTCCCCTCCCTGCCTGTTAGCTTCTGGGGGTTTCTCAGCTTGGGAGCTTTTTTGTTCTTCTTAGCATTTTTTCCTGGGTGAGATTTCTTTTTGTGGCATTCTATTTTGTCTGGGAAAACATGTACCTTGGTCTCCTGTTTGGGGAAGTGCTCCTTTTCCCCAGTATGGCCATATCTCTCTTCTCTGTGCCCATTTAGCACTGCTACTTAAGCATAGCCTCCCAGTGTAGCCTCTTTAGCCTGAGTAGGGCACTAGTCCCCTTTGTCCCAAACTCCAGGACACGCAGGTCAAGAGCTCTGAGTGGTCTCTTGAACCCACACTTCACTTGGACTAAGCTAAGGGAGCATATTCTTCTTTCCCTCCTCCATGAAAAGGGACTTGACTCACAGCACCCCAACTCTCTCCAAAGAAATCCTCACCAGGGCTGCTTTCATCCCCTTACATAGCCTTGAGGTGGATGATGGACCAGAACTGATGAACCCATTCTACTCTATCTTCACATGTCCTTAGAAGTGAGGATGACTTGCCCTGTAATATCATTCTTAGCCTTTGGGACCTCACCTAAAATGGAGGTACAGAGTCCCATTTGAAAATTCTGTTCTGCATTATCCGTTAAAATTAAAAGAAATTCAGTGACACCAGCAACAACAAAAAAGAAATTAAGAAAACAACCTCATTCACAACAGCATCAAAAAAGAGTAAAATACTTAGGAATAAATCTGAGCAAGAAAGTGAAATATCTGTACACTGAAAAATATAAAACGTTGATGAAAGAAATTGTAAGACATGCAAACATGTGAAAAGACATCCGATGTTCATGGATTGGAATAATTAATATTGTTAAATTGTCCACACTACTCAAAGCAATATACAGATTCAATTCAGTCAGTCCCTATCAAAATTCCAATGGCATTTTTCACAGAAATAGAAAAAACAACCCTAAAATTCATATTCACAAAAGACACCAAATAGCCAAAGCAATGTTGAGAAAGAAGAACAGAGATGGAGGTATCACACTTCCTGATTTCTCACTATACTACAAAGATGTAGTAATCAAAATAGTATGGTACATGCATAAACAGACATGTAGGCCAACAGAACAGAATAGAGAATCCAGAAATAAACCCAAGCAAATATGGTCAACTAATTTTCAACAAAGGCACCAAGAATACACACTGAGAAAGGATAGTCTCTTCAATAAATGGTGCTTAGGAAACTGGATATCCACATGCAAAAGAATGAAATTGAACCCTTTTCTTATACCATACACAAAAATCACCTCAAAATAGATTAAAATTTTAAATATAAGACCTGAAACTGTAAAACTCCTAGAAGAAAACATAGGGAAAAAGCTCCTTGACATCAATTGGCCTCAGCAATGACTTTTTTGATATGACACCAAAAGTTCAGACAACAAAAGCAAAAATAAACAAGGGTACTACATCAAACTAAAAAAATATTTCTGCACAGCAAAGGAAACAATCAACAAAATACAAAACAATCTATGGATTGGGAGAAAATATTTGCAAATCATATATCTGATAAGGGGTTAATATCCAAAATACATAAGGAATTTATTCAATTCAATAGCAAAACAAGAAACCACCTGCTAAAAAATGGACAAAAGACCTGAACAGACATTTTTCCAAAGAAGACATACAAATGGCCAAAAGGTATATGTAAAGGTGCTCAACATCACTAATCATTAGGGAAATGCAAATCAAAACCACAATGAAATATCACCTCACACCTGTTAGAATGGCTATCATCCAAAAAATTAAAGATAAGTATTGGCAAGGATATGGAGAAAAGAGAACCCTTGTACACTGTTGATGGGGTTGTAAATTGATGTAGCCTTTAATAGAAAACAGTATGAAAAACATGGAGAACAGTTTTCGAAGTTCCTCAAAAATTTAAATGTAGAACTATGATTTGATCCAGCAACCTCTCTTTTTGGTATATACAGAAAGGAAATGAAAGCCACCTCTAAGGGATATCTGTGCTCCCATATTCACTGCACTATTCACAGTAGCCAAGATACGGAAGCAGCCTAAGTTCCCATTGATAAAAAATATATATTTATGTGTGTGTGTGTGTGTGTGTGTATATGTTATTCGACCTTAAAAAAGGAGATCCTACGATATGCAACAACATGGATGAACATGGCGGACATTATGCTAAGTGAAATAAGGTAGACACAGAAAAAGAACTACATGATCTCACTTATATGTGAAATCTAAAAAGAGTCAAATACATGGAAGCAAAGAGTAGAATGGTAGTTACCAGGGGTGGGGAGGTAGAGGAAATATTGGTCAAAGTGTACAAAGTTGGAGTTAAGTAGGATTAGTAAGTCTAGAGATCAAATGTATAGCATGATGGACTATAGTTAATAATACTGTATTGAATACTGGGAATTTGCTAAGAGTAGACTTCACATGCTCTCACCACACACACACACACACAAGTAACTGTGAAAAGAGACAACATGTTAATGGGCTGAGTATAGTAATCACTTCACTATGTATATGTATATCAAATCATCATGTGTACACATATACAATTTTATTTAAAAAATTTAAAAATTTGTAAGTAAAATAAAATAAATTCATTGAAAATGAAGCAAACATGATGAGGTGATGGTTTACCCACTGAGATGGTCCACAGAAAGCTATAGTTCTTGGCAATGGTGTGATGGATTGACAAGTAATAAACAGAGTTCTAAAAACATGGCCAAGGTGAGGATGCTTGAAGAAAATGGGGAAAGACAAGAGAAAGAAGAAAACGAAGAGTGTTAGCATGGGTGCCTTCCTTAATGGGTTATTAAAAGCAACAGAGGAGACTCGGCATGTAAAACACCAGGTAATATAGTACCTGGTTCATAGTGTCAAAATGTTACATTTTATTATTAGTTCCGTTAAATCCCTTTGGGAACATGGTAGGAACCCAAGGTAGGAAATAAAGTGGTTGAGTAATTAACCAGTCTGTCTTTGTCTAAATTGTTTGGTGTATGTGTGTGTGTTTTAATAAAAACAAAAAAACCCTAGAATTATGTGTCTACTTCTACTTGAAATGGATTCGGATGTAAATGAAACCCACCATGATCATGCTCTTATGAGTGGAGGAGGAAAGTGGGCAGTGAGAAAAAGCAGGTATCTATAAAGTTGGCCTGAAAGGTCACATGTTATATCCAATTTATTATATTCCCACTACTCTACTCTCCCCCTTGCTCACTGGGCTTCACCCAAATCGGCCTCTTTGCTGTTCCTCCAACATGACCCGGGTGCTCCCACCTCAGGGCCTTTTCACTCATTCCCTCTGCCTGGAAATTCTTCCCCCCAAAATCCACATGGCTCACACCTCATCTTCTCCCAGTCTTCGTTCAAATGTTACCTTCTCAATGTGGGGCTTTCCATGACCAACTCATTTTAAACTGTAACACCCTCTATCTCACTTCCTGTCCTCTTTCCCTGTTTTATTTTTCTCCTTAGTGTCTTTTAACATCTTGTATAATTTACTCGTCTGGCTTTTCCCCACAAAAAAGTAAATCCCACGGGGGCAGGATTTTTTGGTCTGATTTGTCTACTGATGTCTCTCCATTGCCTAGAACAGTGATAACACATGGTTCTCAATAAGTATTGATAACTCCATAAACATTTGGGGGTGGGGTAAGGATATTTTCTAAAGTACAAAGAAGAAAGTGATTAACAAGGGAAGGGTTTTAGAAAGAGCAGAAGAAGTCTCCCTAAAGAAAAAGGCACCTGGTCACGGCCCAAAGACTGGGTAGTCTCATGACAGGAAACTAAGAGGTGATGATGGGAGAGAGGAGAGAGGAGAAAAGCAGAGGATATAAAGGCCTTCTGTTTTGAGTGGTTGTGTGTTAGGGACCATGACTGAGCTCTTCCACGGCTAAATCTTGGTTCTCAAAAATTTCCCCCCAATTAATCTGCCTGGGGCTCTCTAGCGTTTCCCTCCATGCTGTTAACAAGGCTAACTATACTATTTTTTTTTTAATTAAAAAAATTTTTTATTTTATTGAAGTATAGTTGTTTTACAATGTTGTGTTAATTTCTACTATACAGCAAAGTGATTCAGTTATACATAAATATACATTCTTTTTCGTATTCTTTTTCCATTATGGTGTATCACAGGATATTGAATGCAAATGAACTTACCTACAAAACAGAAACAGACTCACAGGCATAGAGAATAGACTTGTGGGTGCCAATGGGGAGGGGGAGTGGGGGAGGGGTGGATTGGGAGTTTGGGATTAGCAGATGCAAACTATTGTGTATAATGGATAGACAACAAGGTCCTACGATATAGCACAGTGAACTATATTCAATAGCCTGTGATAAACCATAAAGCCTAACTACACTTTAAGGCTACCAGAGTGGATTGAATATAATCTTTGGTGTCAGACAGGCTTGGGTTCAATTCTTATCTCTGCCACCTACTAGCTCTGTTACCCAGGGCAAGTTATTTCACTTCTCTAATACTGTTTTCTTATATTAAAAAAAACAGAAGTAATATTTTCTAGTTCACATGGTTATTAAGAGTATGAAATGTAAAAATGTATAAAGAGCAGCTCTAAAGCTAAGGCTCACACAGTCCAGTCCAAGAAGTAGGCCGGGATCAAAAGAAGAATCCAGTGAGCAAAATTAATCTTGAAATAAATCAATACTTTTACTTGTATTTTTTAATTCCTTGAAGGAGGAAGCAATGACCAAATCCATATTTCTTTTTTGTTGTTGTCATTACCATTTTATCCTTTATTCTCCACTTACATCACAACTGCTCACCTGTCTTTTTTATTTGGCACATAGTAGTCGATGTTAAATCATTAAATTGTTTGGAAAATATTTCAGTATTTTCCCCAAATTAATCCACATGGGGCCTCTAGCATTTCCCTGCCTTTCCCTCTCTGGCAGTGAGAGGGATGTTCACTGGGAAGATGGCAAGAGTCCAGGTTAAGAGATTGGGTTTTGCTTCCTAATGTCACAAGGAGCCAACCAGAATTAGCTCTTATAGAATATGTCTCTGTCTCCTCCATCCAACTCAGAACTGTCTTCTGAGTTGATTGGTGCTGTCTTCTGACTTCATTGAATTTCTAGTGGTAACATAAAGGGGTAATTTTTAACGTTAGTGAAAAAGCATTTTAAGTTTTGATAGAAATGGGTTTCAAAACGTTTCAAATCTCATCTAACCTCATGGCAGTTTATGAATTAATATAGCAAGCCATTTTGTACTAAGCAGTGTTTTCCTCTAAACCCCTTCTTCTTTCCTGGAAACCAAGGATCATTATTTTGTACCTCTGGACATGTACAAGGTTAAATAACAATAAACATTCAAACTGAAGAAGAAATAAACAACCAGCAAACAAAGCAAACAACTGTCTGTCACTGGGTTTGGCATATTACTTGCCTACGTAGTATTTCATAATATAAAACCAACTATTGAATGCTGAAGAGATTTTGCCATATTGTGAGTGTAAACATAACCTTAAAACAGAAAAGACAAAAAGCAAGTATGGCTTATTCGCATGCTGAAATATGTAATACAAATCTTTTAAAGACTTGACTGAAAGGAATATGAAGGCAAGTCTTTTAAAATGCTGTACTTGATGTCAAGAGATTGGCAGATACATATGTCCTCTTATGGTTACAGAATCTCTAGGTCAGGCTCTAGGAAGGGATTGCTTTCAGAAACAGAAGTAAAACAAAAGAAAACAGCTCAGAGAAACAAGCAGCGTTGGCTGCCACCAGCGTGCCACAGTTTCATCGCTGTTTTGCTGCTGCTGAGGCCATGGATGTGCACTGTGGCAACACTCTGTTCAGTTCAACACACAGAACAAACACTTCTGAGGGCTTGTAAAGGCCCAGCCCTGGAATAGACAAGTACCACACACTGCTAATACTAAACCACAGTGTGTAGACCACCCCAGGACCTTTGCACTTGCTGTGTCCTCTACCTTAAAGCTCCCACAGCCCCTCCCCTGCCTCCATTCTCCGTCTACATTCCTCAGGGCAGCCTTCCTGGGACTCTGACTAGGCCTTCTCTCCTTCAAATGTTCTCCTGTTTGGATTGGTTTATGTGATTCTCTGGTTAATGTCCATATCCTCCATGAACTTAAACCCCAGGGAAGCTAATCATTGTATCCCCAGTGCCAAGTACAATGCCTGGAAGATAGAGGCTCCCAAATGCTTGGTGAATAAATGAAAGAATGTAGGCAGGGAGTAGCAAGAGATAACAACGTTGAGATTGTTAGAGGTTGTGTCATGTAATGCCAAGAGGCCTTAACCTTGAACCATCGGTGTAAAGCTATCTCTAGCTGGCTTCAGCTCTGACTTCTGCATGATGGACAAAATCCCAGATTAAAGGGATCATTCTTTCAATAACCTATGCAACTTGGCACAGACCCTTAGGCCAAGACCAAAACAAGATTCAGCTGGAGACGAATAAGACTGAAATGACCTTGGGCTCCCTCAAGATAGTGATAGCTGTCATTGATCCTTTTGTTCCCAGAAGCTATGGCACTGATTCAGCCCTCAACAAACTCCACAGGCCTGCCTGTGAGAGGAAATGTAGGGCTGTTATCTAAACCAGGCAAGAGACACAGCGAGGCAAAGATCAAGGCAGCATGCATGCCCGAGGCAGTGTTCCTCTTCCCATGGTCCAGGAACAACACTCGCTGGATGGAATCAAACGAATGAATTCTTCCCCTGCAGTAAATCTGCAGTAAGTAAGGATTTATGTCACATTATTTTCTGACCTCTAGAAGAGAACATTTAATCAGTCCTTTTAATACAAATGAAATTCCCAGTTATCATACTTCATCAGGATTCCAGTGAATCCTGCCAGAATCAAATCATATGTTACTTATCAGTGCTAGCACCCAGTGTGGGCAATCAGAAAATGTCTGTTCCTTCTAAGTAAAAAGTACTTTCAAAGGTGGTTGGCAGTTGCATATTAGACTGAGATTTCTAGGTGATGGTGGTAGCTCACAAACAAATACAAAGTTCTCTGATTTTTGCTTCCTCGTTCTTTTTCTTCATCATCATCATCACCATTGTTATGATGTATCACCACTGTAAAACCATTCCTTTCTGCTTTCACTTGCTAAGTCACTTGGTGAATACTGTGAAGGTCAGTTCTCCCAGTGAGAGGAAGAGAGTGGGGGAGGGAGGAAGAATGAATGATGCTGGCCCATGGGAAGGGAGATAAGAGATGAGACTATGACTGACAATGAAAGCCACACTTTCTCCTCTACAAGGAACAGAGTTCCAGAGTAAAGAGATCATTCTTTCTTTTATCCTTCTGAGAATTGTTTAAAACGTGGATAGTCTTTCTTCTTTTTCCCTTCCCCTCCTCACTTCCTCTTTCACCTTTTCTTCCTATATTAATTAGGAGAAGCACATCATATTCTCAGTATCCCACAGTATCCAATGATTACTTATGGCTAGTTTTCTTCTATGCATTTTTTACTTTGTCTTGTATGGTTACAAGGTAAACTTACAAAATTTTAAAAATAGATAACTGAAGAAATTACTGCACAGAGGGACAAAGATAAAGCCATCTCGATGAGAGAAAGAAATTCAAATTCACTCTGTGATCCATAGGTTCATAAAATCGTAATGAGCCAGTTGCAGAGGAGAAGCATAGCAGCTCTTGATGCAGAGACTTCCTGGGCCTTCCTCTAGAGGGCGTGGTGGAGCACAGCCAGCCAAATGCTCACAGGGAGTGAACAGCGGCTGACCTCCTTGCTATTCGACTGCCGGCCAGGGTGGGCCATTGGGAGAACGCCAGGGCTCAATTCCCTAAGAGCAGTTCTGGGGTGTCCAGGAATGTGATCCCAATACTCAGTTTGAGACAATCTGAGCTTGCCCTACAGCTACTTCGTGTATCCTGCCGCCAGTCTTTTGGTGCATTTTTTCCTGCCATTTGTCTTGATGAGCAGTAGGAGGCAGTGAGCTAGAAGTTACAGTGACTGCACGAGAATCTGAGCCACGGGGGCTCAGTGAGGTGGAAGAGGAGAGCTGCAGGTGACTCTGCCAGTAGGCATCACTACGCCATCAGAGAGCTAATGCCCAGCACGCTGCCGTTCTCTTCACCCCAGACAGCCCTTTTCTGGTGCAGCCTTTTGGAATGTAGTTCTTGACTTGGGCCAGCCTGGGGAGGGAGGGATTGGTTACCTGGAATCAGAGTCCTTCTAGAAAGGCCAAGGAAAGAGGGTCAGTGGTAGAACTCATCAGGAGATTCGTCTATTGCTACGATATGCTTGTGTTTTCAGCACCTGAACTAAACTGCAGATGACCTGTTGTATAGCTTCTAAGATTACTTTTTAGTTCTTACCTCATGCCAGGCATTCTTCTACGAGAATTCATACGAGTGATGATTTCTCAATCATCACAGTCACCCTATAGAAAACTACTGTTATTTTAAACGTGAGGAATACAAGAAAGAGAGACAGGTCAGTAGACTTTACCAAGATCATACATTTAACTTAGAACTAAGCGAGGCTTCAGCTCACGGTATCTGGCTCTGAAATTCATGCTTTTAATAGCTAAGCTACACTGCTTTTGCACATCTCCAGGTGGTTTGCAAATCTGTCTCTTAGGCTTTGTATGCAAGTCTAATGCAATGGCTTCCTAGCAGTTAAGAGCTAGAAGGGAATCTGTCTTCTTGGCAGCATTTGACTGCACTGACCCAGCGTCTGGCACACAGCGCTCACTCACAAATATTTGCGGAATTGGACTGACTGGCCCTGCGTCTGGAAACCCTCCGTCACCTTGGCTTCTCTAAGCCATAGCCCCTGGCTTTCTTCCTGCCTCCCTGGGGTCCTCCTTTTCAATCTCCTTTTCTCCTGCCAGTACCTTACATGGAAGTGGTCCTCATTGTTCCATGCTAGGCCCTCTTCTCTTCTGCCAAGACCCATCTTCTTTGGCACTCTCAGTTACTCCAATTACTGTCTACATGCTGATGTCTCACAAATACTCATTTGCAGCCTAATTTTACTCCTAAGATTCAGACTCACATGCTCAACCCTCTGGAATTGAATGTCTCATATGCACTCAGAATCAATCTGTCCAAAATTTATTTCATCTTCGTGCCTCTTGCCCTTCCAAAGCTATTTTTTTCTGTTTATTTTCTCAGATAATGATGCCTTGATCCAAAAATCTGCCCAAGCTGGAAAACTGGAAGTTATTTTGACTTCTCTCTCTTCCTAATTTCCTACATTCGGCCATTTACCAAGCCTGTAGAGCCCACACTTGAAACCTGTCCACTTCTCTTCTTCCCCACAGCCTTCACGCTATAGTCCAGGCCACCCTTCACTTACCCTGGGGTCAGAGCATCTGTTAAGGTCTAGTTGGGTATTATTCCTCGTGGAATCTTAAAGATGTAGCTTCTTCTTCTCCATCCTCATCCCTTTTCTTCTCACAGAGTGCCTTCAACATTCTGATCGGGCTTCAGTTCTCTCCCACCTTTTCTGTCCACCCTGCTTGGAATATTCTGCTCCTTGCTTGCCCTCTTTCTCCAACTTGTCTGGCTAATTCCTGTCACCCTTCAAGCCTAGTTGATATGTCACTTCCTCCAGAAAGCCTTTGCTGAGCTCACATGTCTTGGTTATGTGTTCCTCCTCTGGAATCCCACAGCACAGTGCATTTTCTCTACCATAGTACTTATCTTCTACTGCAATTCTCTTTATACTATTTGTGAGGGAAAGAAAACAAACTACAGTAACAACAAATTCCAACATTTCATTTTGTTCATTTATACTTGATATAATACAAATGTATTTATCCTAACAGAAAGAACCAATAAAAGGCCAAGCAGGTAGCTGAGTGCTCTGTCCTGTAACCCATGCTGTGGCAGCTCTATCACATTTAAGTTGTGACTTCCAAGTCACTCTATGTCATAATACCTGGATGGTACATGAGGAAAGATCATGGGGGATCATATGTGGGATATTTTATAGGACAAGCCTTGAGGTGACAACCATCACTCCCACTCACAGTCCATTACCTGGGACTTGGTACATGGCCACCACACCTAACTGCACAGGATGCTAGGAAGTGTAGTTTCTCTGTGCCAGAAAGAAGAGGACTGAGTTTGGTGGTCGGCCAGTAATCTGCCTTATTGACCTTTATTCTCACTAAATTGTATACTCCATAAGGGCAGGGGCAAAAACTCTCATTCTCTGCACTTTGTCTCCAATACTAGTACATGGTGGGAACTCGATAAGTATTTGTTGCATAAATGAAGCTGTGCATATCCTGTCTTTAAAAGACTTTTTACTGCCCATCCTGCTGCTGGCTGCCCATTTTCGTTCCTCATACAGCATCACGTGAGGCAGCCTATAACACATCTCCCCGTATCTAACTGTATTCATGGAGCTGGTGTGTAGTATGTCTTTGGTGTTCATTGGTAGGCTGCATTGCAAAACGATTGTTGTTGGTCATCTCTTATGTGAGCTTCTTATGAACCACAATGCCATTTATTTATTTATCTTATATATACTTCTTTCAGAGATTTGATTACCCATGTTTTCTATTTAAGGCATGCCCTTTCCCAGAATTGAGGTACCTGGGAAGTTGCCAGGCTATTCACTACTAACTAGAGCTTGAGGGTGAATGAGCATATTGGCTGCCATACTGTAAGGATATTGTTGAGAATATTGTACACATTTTACAGTATCTTTTTTATAAAGACTGGGGAGAAAATTTTTTTAATCACAATAAAAAGAATAGCTGTGTTTCTCTTAAAACTTGACTGTATTTATCTTATAATGTTCATCAATGGCATAACATACACTTTTATATATATATATATTTATAGATATTTGATTTTTTAAAAATTTTATTTATTTTTGGCTGCGTTGGGTCTTTGTTGCTGTGTGCGGGTTTTTTCTAGTTGTGGCGAGCAAGGGCTACTCTTCGTTGCGGTGCACGGGCTTTTCATTGCGGAGGCTTCTCTTTTTGCAGAGCACGGGCTCTAGGCGCACAGGCTTCAGTAGTTGCAACGCGTGGGCTCAGTAGTTGTGGCTCATGGGCTGTAGAGCGCAGGCTCAGTAGTTGTGGCGCACGGGCTTAGTTGCTCCATGGCATGTGGGATCTTCCCGAACCAGGGATCGAACCCGTGTCCCCTGCATTGGCAGGCAGATTCTAAACCACTGCGCCACCAGGGAAGTCCAATGGCATAACATATACTTTTTATTTCTTAGCATTGTTACTAGAAAGTTCTGACCAAATATGCAGTCCATATCTACTAAGAGAACACTACATCAAGAAATGCATTTTAGGGCTTCCCTGGTGGCGCAGTGGTTGAGAATCTGCCTGCCAATGCAGGGGACACGGGTTCGAGCCCTGGTCTGGGAAGATCCCACATGCCGCGGAGCAACTAGGCCCGTGAGCCACAGCTACTGAGCCTGCGCGTCTGGAGCCTGTGCTCCGCAACAAGAGAGCCCGCGATAGTGAGAGGCCCGCGCACTGTGATGAAGAGTGGCCCCCACTTGCCACAACTAGAGAAAGCCCTTGCAAAAAAAAAAAAAAAGGAAAAAAAAAAAAAGAGAAATGCATTTTATGTAATATTCCCAGTCAGGTTTCAACAAAACTCAACATTCTTTTTCTAACTTTATTTTTCCTTGCCCTTGTTTTCTCTTTCTATCCACTTCTTTTATCTTCTTGCACTTGCATATTTATGTAAGCCACCATGAACATGTTTTGGAACAAAGGAGAAATACATATAAATAAAAAATCTATTAAAGATTTGTCTTCCCTAGAGACATAAACATGTTTCAATGTGCTGTGGTAGGGTGTTTTTCTTCTTCAATCTACCTTGCTTTATATCCAGAGATATTTTCAAATGAATATGAATTAGTCTTTCATTTTGGGGGGAAGGGAGGGAGGAGGAGAATGGGAAATATGATGGCTTATATAGATGGAGATGATTTTGAAAGTTAAGAATTGAAGTAAACATGAAACCATATTTAGTATGTGAAAATATTATATACAGTTGTGAAGATTCACTACAAGATAAGTTCCATGAGGGTGAGGACCTTGTCTTCATTGTTCATTGCATGTCGAATAGTCTTGCACACAGTAGACGCTAAAACAATATATTTTGCAAGTGTGAATATTGGGTATGTAACCACAAGCATAGAACTTTTGAACTCAGTTTCATAATTTATAAAATGAAGCCATTAGAGTATGTATTCACTAAGATTCTTTCCAACTCTAACACTCCATGCTCTACGTGCCACCCTTGTTAAGCATAGTGGCATATTTAAACATGTGAAAGTAAATACCTATGACAATTTGGGAATTTTTTTTCAAAGTAGATTATCCAGCTCCATCTTCAACAGCCCTTGTAGATGTGACTACATCGACTCCAAACGTCACCCCTCCAAGTGCTCAAAGTGAGTATAGCAAGGCTTTCCTCATGTGACTCAAAAGAGACAACACAACACTACAGCTATGATAATATTGAGGTTTGGGCAAAATGCTATATTTTTTCATTTGATGTTGATATTTTGGTTTTGAGTTACTCTGTGGCAAGTTATAATCTGGTGACTCTATATTGATATGCCAATCACTGTAATCTTAAAAATACAGGTTGGTGATTTGTTATTATATTGTATTTTTCATTTGTCATGGGATTTTTAAGGTAATATTAAAGTAATCTTGACAATACTCCCAGTGATCTGAGTTGGTGACAAGAACAGAAAAAGAAAGAAAATCAGTGACAAGTTGGCATTAAACATAAACTACAGACTTCTGCTTATTATGCCAGCTAGTGTTCCTGTGTAGCAAAGCGTATTTTCAATTTCAGATTTCCCCAAAGTCATATAGTTTAAAAATTCAGCACATCAAAGTAAAATTAAATTACAGCCTTATAAGAAGGTGGAATTCTGAAAATTTTGTCTTTCAGCCAGCAATTACGACCTGACTACCCGAGGCTTCAACTACTCCTGGACCTCCAGTGGGAAAGATGCCAAATACTGTAAGTGTAACTGTGAGTCCCTTGGAGTACTCTGGGCCTCATTCATTTACCCAACACATATATTGAACAGCTACTGTGTGCTTTGTTTATAACCATATTAACAAATATTTACAAGGCATTGACAATGTTTAAAGCATTGTTGTAGTTGCTAGGGATATATCTGTAAACAAAACAGACCTAAGTTCCAAAATCTGGTGGAAGAGAGACAGACAAACAGTGATAAGTGATACAGAAAAAATAAAGCAGAGAAGGGAGACAGTGAGAATCAAGGGTGAGGGGGCACTGCCCTTCTAAATAGGGTGGTCTTGAAAGGCCTTACTGAGGGAGGCAACATCTGAGTAAAGTGGAGATAAAAAAGCAAACTATCAGTAGATCTGGGGAAAGAGGGAACTAGCTAGAATATGCATATCACTAAAAAAAAAGGAAAAGAGAGAGCCCAGTGTGAGGCACAGAAATGGTTTGTTACTTGTCATCTGACCAAGTAGCAGCAGGGTCTGCTGATGCTGCTTTAGCAGGTATTGACAGGATTTGAAAAGGAAATATACTGCCTCTTAATGGTACAAGACAAAGATCAGCATGGTGGGAAGCAGCAAAGGATGTGGCTAAAGCGAAGAGAAACCTGGATGCCACAGGTGCAGGACTTCTGAATTTAACTCCCGGGCCCTTTGCCACAGAGTAAATGTGTATGTCCCTTTTAAAAAGCATTTAAGTTGTACATTGAAAACCTCTAAAAGTCTTTTATACCCACTGGCTCAGTCAGTCATCTCACTGCTGGGAACTTGTCCTTAGGAAATAAATCAAGGAGAGAAAAGGAACCTGTGTAATATCGCTCTTTGAGCATAATTTATTGATTTTATCTCTTTTATGGACCTCAGGTTCACAGATTTAGATTAATCACAATCTTTAATTCATGACACAGTTTCATTCTCAGTCTGGGCATGACGCTCTATAATTTAATGTAACACATTTCTCTCAACAAATACGTTGATAATATAATAGACACCCATGAACTCAGTACCCAAATACAGGAATGAAAAGGCAGTATCGGAAGAGAGAGCACACAAAGAGATCCATAAGGCAGTGTAACCTAGATGTATGTCAAAGGTGGCATGCCGAGTACTGTAAAAAGAAGAGACTGTTCAGCAAGTGGACCCAGGAACATTGATTTTTTTATAAGAAAAACATGTTAAAATGCACTCCCACCATGCACAGTACACAAAAATAAACTCCATGTAGTTTAAGATATTTGTGTCAAAAAGCTAAGTATTAAAACATGTAATAAAATTAGGGTGAACTTCTTCCTGGCTTTGGGGTAAGAAAGGGCTTAAAGAAGAGACCTAAGGCACTAGCCATAAAAACAATTGAAAAATTAGAATACAATAATATTAAGAAAATTTTTTTCATCAAAAGACTCCTTAAAGACAGTTTTAAAAAAGGCAAACTATAATCTGGGAGAAGATATTTGCCACACATATTTGAAAAAGGATCAAGAATATATAGTTAGCAAAGGATCAAAACTTTATATCAAGAATATATAAAGAATGCCTACAAACCAAGTTTTAAAAAGACAAAAAGCAGTAGGAAATGAACAAATAAGCACATCACAAAAGATGAAACACAAGTAGCTAGAAAACATCTAGAGATTCTCAGCCTCTCTAACAATCAGGACATGCCAGTGAAGACTAAATTCAGGAAGTCATTTAACACATAATCAACTTACAAAAATTAACAAGTCTGGAATTGCCAAGTGTTATATAGGATGTAGATCAATATAATTTGTTATATGTTGCTGGTGAGGGTATTAATTGGTACCATCTCTTTCCACCACTTAGGCATTATGTTTTATAGCTGAAGAGTTTCATAGCAGACAATTCAACACTTCTACTCCTAGATAAATACCCCCCCAAAAACAAATTATTACATGTGTCCAGGAGATATGTACACAAATGTTGGGGGGAAAACACTACTCATAATAACAAAAAAACTGTAAATTATCTAAATGGTCATAGTTAGGAGGGTGGATAAATAAACTGTAATATAGTCATATAAAATACTATGGAGCAATGAAAAATGAGTGAATGGCAGCCACGTATGACAGCATGAATGAATCTTAATAACACTGCATTGAGTCAAAAAAGTAAATGCCAAGTGACAATATATGGAATGATATTTTAAAGTAAATTTTATTTTTTAAAATTTAAAAATTTTTTAAAATTTTTATTGAAATAAAGTTGATTTATAATGTTGTGTTAGCTTCAGGTGTACAGCAAAGTGATTCAGTTATATGTATATATAAATATATATTCTTTTTTTACATTCATATTTTTTATGAGATATTGAATATAGTTCCCTGTGCTATTCAGTAGGTTCTTGTTGGTTATCTATTTTATATATAGTAGTGTGTATATTTTAATCCCAAACACTTAATTTATCCTTCCCCTCTCCTCCCCTTTGGTAACCATAAGTTTGTTTTCTACATCTGTAAGTCTATTTCTGTTTTGTAAATAAGTTCACTAGTATCATTTTTTTAGATTCCACATATAAGCTATATCATATGATGTTTGTCTTTCTCTGATGTTTGGCTGGCTTACTTCACTTAGTATGATAATCTCTAGGATTAAAAGCAAGTACAACCAAACACTATATGGCTTAGGCATAATAAGTGATAAAAATTTAAAATATATATAAGTAAGTGAATAATAGACAACATTCAGAACAGCGTTTGCTTTTGAATGGGCATACAGGGATGGGACGGGGAGTAAATATTTATAGTGTTATTTATAATAATTCCAAAATCTGTGTGTATGAGTTGAGGGTAGGATGAGATAATAACTCAATGGATATTATGAAGCCAAACAAAACAATAGCCAAAATGTTCTAAGCTACATAGAAAAGGGTAGAAGCTGGGAATTTTTTACCAATCAGATATTAATTGATAATAAAAAGCATTAGACTGGGGATGAAAGTTCATACTTAATAGATTAACATTTATCCTATGTTAAACATAAAATTGATGTTAACATAAAATTGAGTTGTTTATAATAAACTATGCTGAAACTCTACCTACACTAGTTGTCACCCTTTATTCTTGATACTATAATACAAGAAAGTTCCATGAGAGTGTTTTTTTGTTTGTTTACCTGTATCCACAGTGCCTGAGATAGTGCATGGTATTGAGTTGGTGCTCAACAAATATTGTTGAATCAATAAATGAATTAATACTTCTTGGTTACAAGGAAGGTAGATCATGTAACAATGGGGATAAAAATTTATTGGACAATGTTATAGGAAAAAGCTGAACTCCAACTTAAATTTATGCTATGATTGCATATAAATTATCCCATATTTTAATTAGCATCTGATGTTTTCCTTTGTTTATTTGAATTATTTGATTGTCTATTGAAATTATACTAGAATGTAAGATACACAAGAACAGGGACCTAAACCTTTTTCTGTTGTTCACTGTAGTATTCTAACATCTGTAATAGTGGCAGGTAACAGTAGGTGCTCAGCAAATATTTGTCGAATGATTGAAAAGGTATGTGTACATTTGGGCAAGGAAGAAAACACACACACACACAGTGAAAAGAAATGATCTGTTTAATTGAAAGTTTTGAGCTTTTTATTTATTTGTTTTATTTAAATTGTTATTACAATAGCATGTGTGCCCAGAATAAAATCCTTTTTATCCCGTGCATCACATCAATATGAAGCATAGAGGCCACCCAAGGTACTTTTTGCCCCAGAAACTAGAAAATTGAAAGTGTCTTGCTTGAAAGTGTTTCCTAATTTACACAAGTATATTCTTGGTCTTTTCAATAGATTTCATAATGAAATGAACTATTGTAATCCTTCACATTTTCTGTCCTTCCCCACTTGAAAACTTCATCTATCCTCAGACATCTCTTTATCATTCTTACCATAAAAATAGCCTTAGAAATTGTGGAATCTAGGAAGGGACTCTAAAACCCAGCAAACAATTCTTTTTCCTGGCAGTGAAAACCCACATTTTTATTTATGCAAGAAGATCTTGTTAACCATTTGCCATTTTTCATCCATAAGCTTAGAGAAAAAATTCCCCACAGTGAGTTGCTCTATTTATAATCATTCACAAAAACACATTAGGATCCAACAAGTTAATATTGATTGCTCAGTCCCAAACTGTTTTTGAAACATGTTTCTACTCATTGGATTGGACTGCAATATGACATCCAATATTAGATGACGCATTTGGCAAGATTCGTGTCAGGCATTGGTAATGGGATTTTTTTCTTCCAATATGTTTATTTCAATAGATTTATGAAATGTTCAGAGGGAAAAAAAGAATGATAATGGATGGATTTCTAGTGAAATAAGCCCACTAGCAGTGTTTCTAGGGCCCTTGCTATTTAGGAACACATTCTATGGGATATTTGCTTATACATGCATTTTGTATAGCTCATATATATTTGGATGTCACAAGAAGATTCTGAGTACATTGCATTTACAGTAAACTTATTAGTGTATGTTTTAATATATTCTTTTGTTGTTATTTTGTTATTTATTAACTTGAAGAGGTCTTGGCTGCGATTCAAGAATGTTGGAATCTAATCCTAGTTCAGCTTCCATATTTCCTACAGTCTAGAACAGTAATGCATATTTTACTATAACCATCTATGAAATGGGGATACCAAATCTGAACTTCTAAATACCCAAAATGTATGAGGTTAATAACATCCTGGGACACATTTTCATCCTGACACAGGTGATCAGGCCATGGAGCAGAAAATTGAAGCTTAATTACTTTTTTCTTTCTGGTTTTTCCTGCCATCCATCTGGCCCAGTGGAGCCTAAAGCCACATTGAAATCAGTTTGTCTAAGTTAGGCAAGCAGAAAAATGATATGAGTCTCCATGGGTCCCTAAGCCTCCAATTTATCCCATTACCAAAATCATCAAGTTCACTGTCACCACATGTGCGTACAAACACACACACACACACACACACACACACGCCTCAGAGTACCTCTTATCGATCTCACATGAGGTCTTTATTCTGTTCTTTGACCTTGCATCCCATATTCTTCAGAATTTACATATTCTTCTTAAATCTTACAAGTGCATTTCTTATCCTGTCCCTGGTCCTGGCTGTTTCTCCTCAAGTTCCTGGTAGTTGTGCCTAATAATTTCATAACAACCCCTTCTACTTTCCATAGGCAGAGGGTGATGGAGAAGCTAGAGTTGAGGAGTTGAGGGTCAATGGCAGGGACACAGCAATGCCAGGACCTACAATGATGCTGGGCCCTGTGTCAGGCTGCACCGTAATCTCTTCAGTCGCTCTGTTCCTTGTTGGCCAGGATGCTGATTCTCTAAACTCACCATTCTTATCTTCAAATTCTAAAATCTTATATGTCTCAGATCACATCTCTTTCCATTTTCCTTTTATCTAAAACACTGTTCTGCTCCCATTCTGTCACCTAATTCCTCATTAGGTCAGCCTCAAATTAAAGATTTATTCCTCTGATTTAAAATTCTATCCTCTGTTAAAATACCAATTTCTGGGGGCTCCATGTTCTTCACAGTTAGTACACAAGCCCCACACTTCCAAAGCTCGTAAATGTCATCTTTGTTAGGAAGACCATAAGGGGTTCCCATTTATGGACTAAGTGATCATGGCAAGAGTGGACACAGTAGCTGGTGCCAGTATTTGCATCCTGATGGAAGAGGTGATGCTGACCCAGTATATATTCCCCTTGAAGAAAAAGTTGGGGCAGAAGACCAAGATCAGTGAGATCTCTGTGTCCAAGCCCCGCATCTATGATTATTGCTTGCCACCCTATGCCTTTGTTCTAGGACAAAATTAAGGGCAGAACTCAGAGTGTCTTAAGGAAGATTGGTTACTCAATATAAAGTCTGTACATGTAAAAATCGTGCCAGAATTTTAGAAAAGTTGTTTGCCGCAAGAACCCTATAAGAGTACCAGAAATTATCTGTGATGTTGTCAAAAGAGGAGCTGCCAAACCAGATAATCATGGACTTTTATATGACAGTAAGTAGATTTTCCTACAAAGGGAAAGATGCCTAACATGTCATAATATTATTGAGAACTGTAAGCTGGTTACAAATGAATGTCAAAAAATGTTATTGCAACTCAAGGAAAAAGACAATGCTATCGAAGTTGATCTTGTTTTTACCATAGAAGTACCCTTTTATGGTAGAATGGTATGCTAAGTCACAGAGTCTCCTTGTCGAATAACCTTTATCAAAAGCTAAATTTAAAAGAATTGTGGAAGAAACTGATGTTATGCTAAAGGAGGGATATAAGAATTTATTTGAGAAACTCTAACCACACCATATCCCTATGTTCATATTTTCGACCAATAATGGTGATGTACTTAAGGACGTTATCCATCAAGCTGGTGTTTATCATCCAAATGTCAAAGTAGTGTTCATTCATGGATTTTGATGAAAATGTGTTCTCAAAGAATTTAAAGGAGAATTAACCTATATATTTAAAAAACATGATGATACCTTGAAGAACACAGAATATTTTAATCAATTAAAGGACAATAATAATTTAACTCTGCTGAGAGACTCCCAAGGAGACTTAAGAATGGCAGATGGAGTAGCCAGTGTTTAACACGTCCTAAAAATTGGATATCTAAATGATGGAGTGGATGAGCTTTTAGAAAAAGTATTGTTTTAGTGAAAGATAAATCACTGGAGATAGCCAGCTCTATCTTACTGAGGATTCTATAAACTGGTATTCTTCAGGAAGACCTCTCTCCTATGGGAGCAGTTAATACAAGAACTGCCCATCTCTTAATCTTGCTGAAACGCTCTTAATTGTAATATATTCTTGCTCTTGAAGTTTTTCCTTTACATTACTGAAATATTTTCAGACATGTTAAGTCTATCAACTGGAAGCTTCTTTTTCTTCACCTCTCTCAACACACTTTCCTCTTTATTTCTTTTTTAACAGATTTTGAAAAATCTTAAAGCCAAAATCGAAAAATAACTCCCTAGTTTTCCAAAGTGGATTTTGTAATTCAATGTTATCACACATATTTTGAGATCTTTTTATACTTGAAAAGTTTTCAGAAGGCCAACAAGAAGTTTTATGAAATGGTCAAATAATTTACATGATTTTAAGTTAAGTATTGCCATTTTTGCAATTTGGATGGATCATGCTGATGGTATTACCATCTCCTGAAATTGTATTATGTTTGGTTTTCTTGTTTGGAGAAAATCAAAATTGACCAGAAAAGACTGGTGCTCTGTATTTAATGAAAAAACTGTTGGTATCCACATGTAACTGATCATTACAAGTGTTCTATATTGACTCGCTGATAATAAACATAAAATAGAAAATCTTTTTTTAAATACCCATTTCTCTCAAAGTGATGGCACTTGTTAAACCATTCATATCTTAGCATAAATTAATTTATCATATCCTTTCTTGCAAACAGACTTTGAAGAGATAAGAAATAAAGGCATCAGGCCCTAAAAGTAGGAAGTAAAGGAGACACCATATTGGGCAAAAAATCTGTAAGGTTATCCAGAACAAACTGCCTTCTTCATAATTTTACCTAAATCCAGGCCTGGTTCCAATTTCTTTTTAGTTGGTTTTGCTCTTTGTCAATCAAACTCTTGGCTTAATGGCTTAAACATTAAAAATTGGCATTAAAAAAGTACCCAGTCCATTGTCATCTATAGACCTTGGCATTCTGTCTAGAACAGAAAGTATCAAGATCACATGTACAGGGTCATAGAACTATATTGAAGATAACATCTCCCTGACCTAGACAAACTCAAAATAGCTATATACAAAATCACCCTAACCTGGTGGGTGACCCCAAGTGGAGCAGCTATCACAGACTGTCCTGTGAGCAATCCCCAGAAAGCAGTGACTTTCAGCTCTTCCAAAGGGCCTGGTAACATACCTTTGTCTGCAGCTGTAACTGCCACTGGCATCTAGAGAGAAACCAAGAAAGGATCAGGCTAAGGGGGGTTTTAATGTTTGTTTTATTTTATTTTGGTTTTGCTTATTCTTTTGGTCTTGACATAAAAGAAAGCATTCAGCTGGGAAAATCATGTATACTAATGTTTAAAATAAATGAGCGTAATGTTTTTCTACTGACTATAACCATATACTACTGTAGTTATTTTACTTTACATTACATTATAGGCATGTTATCAGGTACAGATATGTGGAGTCTGCCAAGAAGTGGAACTTTCTTGCCAGAGTTGGAGAGCTAAACAAAATGAGTTGATATATCTATTTCAAAGGCCATATGTGCTGCTGGAGTTTGCTGCCATCCACTGAAGCAGAAGGTTTGCCTCTGAATGTATCAAAAGGACTCACCCAGCAGCTAACAAGTCCTGTAACCACAGGGGTCTGATTATTTGCTGTTGACACTTCAGTTTTCATGGTCAAACAATAATGTCAGCTTACCCTTCAGGCTATACTACAAAGCTACAGTAATCAAGACAGTATGGTGCTGGCACAAAAACAGAAATATAGATCAATGGAACAGGATAGAAAGCCCAGAGATAAGCCCACGCACATATGGTCACCTTATCTTTGATAAAGGAGGCAAGCATATACAGTGGAGAAAAGACAGCCTGTTCAGTAAGTGGTGCTGGGAAAACTGGACAGCTACATGTAAAAGAATGAAATTAGAACACTCCCTGACACCATACACAAAAATAAACTCAAAATGGATTAAAGACCTAAGTGTAAGGCCAGACACTATCAAACTCTTAGAGGAAAACATAGGCAGAACACTCTATGACATAAATCACAGCAAGATCCTTTTTGACCCAGCTCCTAGAGAAATGGAAATAAAAACAAATGGGACCTAATGAAACTTAAAAGCTTTTGCACAGCAAAGGAAACCATAAACAAGACGAGAAGACAACCCTCAGAATGGGAGAAAATATTTGCAAATGAAGCAACTGATAAAGGATTAATCTCCAAGATTTACAAGCAGCTCATGCAGCTTAATAACAAAAAAACAAACAACCCAATCCAAAAATGGGCAGAAGACCTAAATAGACATTTCTCCAAAGAAGATATACAGATTGCCAACAGACACATGAAAGAATGCTCAACATCATTAATCATTAGAGAAATGCAAATCAAAACTACAATGAGGTATCATCTCACACCAGTCAGAATGGCCATCATCAAAAAATCTAGAAACAATAAATGCTGGAGAGGGTGTGGAGAAAAGGGAACACTCTTGCACTGTTGGTGGGAATGTAAATTGATACAGCCACTATGGAGAACAGTATGGAGGTTCCTTAAAAAACTAAAAATAGGGCTTCCCTGGTGGCGCAGTGGTTGAGAGTCTGCCTGCCAGTGCGGGGGACACGGGTTCGAGCCCTGGTCTGGGAGGATCCCACATGCCGCGGAGCGAATAAGCCCGTGAGCCACAATTGCTGAGCCTGCGTGTCTGGAGCCTGTGCTCCGCAACAAGAGAGGCCGCGATAGTGAGAGGCCCGCGCACCGCGATGAAGAGTGGCCCCCACTTGCCGCAACTAGAGAAAGCCCTCGCACAGAAACGAAGACCCAACACAGGCATAGATAAATAAATAAATAAATAAAATTAAAAAAAAAAAAAAAACTAAAAATAGAACTACCATACGACCCAGCAATCCCACTACTGGGCATATACCCTGAGAAAACCATAATTCAGAAAGAGTCATGTACCAAAATATTCATTGCAGCTCTGTTTACAATAGCCAGGACATGGAAGCAACCTAGGTGTCCATCATCGGATGAATGGATAAGGAAGATGTGGCACATATATACAATGGAATATTACTCAGCCATAAAAAGAAATGAAATGGAGGTATTTGTAATGAGGTGGATGGAGTTAGAATCTGTCATACAGAGTGAAGTAAGTCAGAAAGAGAAAAAGAAATACAGTATGCTAACACATATATATGGAATCTAAGGGGAAAAAAAAAAAAGGTCATGAAGAACCTAGTGGCAAGATGGGAATAAAGACACAGACCTACTAGAGAATGGACTTGAGGATATGGGGAGGGGGAGGGGTGAGATGTGACAGGGTGAGAGAGTGTCATGGACATATATACACTACCAAATGTAAAATAGGTAGCTAGTGGGAAACAGCCGCATAGCACAGGGAGATCAGCTCGGTGCTTTGGGACCACCTAGAGGGGTGGGATAGGGAGGGTGGGAGGGAGGGAGATGCAAGAGGGAAGAGATATGGGAACATATGTATATGTATAACTGATTCACTTTGTTATAAAGCAGAAAGTAACACACCATTGTAAAGCAATTATACTTCAATAAAGATGTTTAAAAAAAAAAAAATGAGTTGATATATCTATTTCAAAGGCCATATGTGCTGCTGGAGTTTGCTGCCATCCACTCAAGCGGAAGGTTTGCCTCTGAATGTATCAAAAGGACTCACCCAGCAGCTAACAAGTCCTGTAACCACAGGGGTCTGATTATTTGCTGTTGACACTTCAGTTTTCATGGTCAAACAATAATGTCAGCTTACCCTTCAGGCTATACTACAAAGCTACAGTAATCAAGACAGTATGGTACTGGCACAAAAACAGAAATATAGATCAATGGAACAGGATAGAAAGCCCAGAGATAAACCCATGCACATATGGTCACCTTATCTTTGATAAAGGAGGCAAGCATATACAGTGGAGAAAAGACAGCCTGTTCAGTAAGTGGTGCTGGGGAAACTGGACAGCTACATGTAAAAGAATGAAATTAGAACACTCCCTAACACCATACACAAAAATAAACTCAAAATGGATTAAACACCTACATGTAAGGCCAGACACTATTAAACTCTTAGAGGAAAACATAGGCAGAACACTCCATGACATAAATCACAGCAAGATCCTTTTTGACCCACCTCCTAGAGAAATGGAAATAAAAACAAAAATAAACAAATGGGACCTAATGAAACTTAAAAGCTTTTGCACAGCAAAGGAAACCATAAACAAGACCAAAAGACAACCCTCAGAATGGGAGAAAATATTTACAAATGAAGCAACTGACAAAGGATTAATCTCCAAAATTTACAAGCAGCTCATGCAGCTCAATATCAAAAAAACAAACAACCCAATCCAAAAATGGGCAGAAGACCTAAATAGACATTTCTCCAAAGAAGATATACAGATTGCCAACAAACACAAGAAAGAATGCTCAACATCATTAATCATTAGAGAAATGCAAATCAAAACTACAATGAGATATCATCTCACACTGGTCAGAATGGCCATCATCAAAAAAATCTACAAACAATAAATGCTGGAGAGGGTGTGAACCCTCATGCACTGTTGGTGGGAATGTAAATTGATACAGCCACTATGGAGAACAGTATGCAGGTTCCTTAAAAAACTAAAAATAGAACTACCATACAACCCAGCAATCCCACTACTGGGCATATACCCTGAGAAAACCATAATTCAAAAAGAGTCATGTACCACAATATTCATTGCAGCTCTATTTACAATAGCCAGGACATGGAAGCAACCTAAGTGTCCATCAGCAGATGAATGGATAAGGAAGATGTGGCACATATATACAATGGAATATTACTCAGCCATAAAAAGAAACAAAATTGAGCTATTTGTAGTGAAGTGGATGGACCTAGAGTCTGTCATACAGAGTGAAGTAAGTCAGAAAGAGAAAAACAAATACCGTATGCTAACACATATATATGGAATCTAAAAAAAAAGTGGTTCTGAAGGACCTAGAGACATGACAGGAATAAAGATGCAGACGTAGAGAATGGACCTGAGGACATGGGGAGGGGGAAGGGTAAGCTGGGACAAAGTGAGAGTGGCATGGACATACATACACTACCAAATGTAAAATAGATAGCTAGTGGGAAGCAGCCTCATAGCACAGGGAGATCAGCTCGGTGCTCTGTGACCCACCTAGAGGGGTGGGATAGGGAGGGTGGGAGGGAGGGAGACGCAAGAGGGAAGAGATATGGGGATATATGTATATGTATAACTGATTCACTTTGTCATAAAGCAGAAACTAACACACCATTGTAAAGCAATTATACTCCAATAAAGATGTTAAAAAAAAAAAAGTCCAATTGGCATCCTTTCTTTACTGAAGGCCACTGTAACACACCTGGGCTTTCATTCTTTTAGCTCATCTGTGGGATAGACGTGAGAACAGTCACAACACTCTGGGGCTGGAAAAACCTCTCCTAGTGTTTTCTTCCATTTCTTCTTCCTGCTTTAAATGGCTGTGATCAAAACCTTACCTATTAGAAACATCTGGACCACAAGCATTCCCTCAACTCCCACTTTATTTTGGGACATTCTAATGTGTGCTGAATTTTTAGGTTCAATTAAAGGTCAAGAAGAGACAATAAAATAATTAGTCTTATACAGATTAACTTTTCCATTATCTTCTTCCTTTAGCAGCTTCATGGATGCCCAGTGAAACGTACAGTTCATCCCCCTCAAGGGCAGGTTCGACACTTCATGGTGAGCACTTAGGGAAAATTTAGTGTCAAGGAAGGTTGTGGTCTGCTTTATTTGATCAGAGGTGGAAAAATGAGAACGAAGCCAATCTCAGGTATTTAAAAGTGCATCTTGATGAAAACGACAGTGACGATAAAAATGACAATGGATGGAACCAAAATTCTTCCCAGTCACTCAAAAAAGATAGTCAGAGACCAAGTCTTAGATTTGTCTCTATTTTATTTCAAAATGAAATCTACATAATAGCATTTGGGGGCCAAATAAATCCATTAAAGTGCATTTTAAGTTTTAATTTTCCATTGGAAAATGGAATGATTTGTTGACATGGATTTGTCTACTCAGATGTTGCAAAGGAATTTTTATTGATCTTATCAAACATATTAGAGTGGGAAGAATCAGTATTTTGATTCATTGGACCTCTGATAACCTGGGCCACTATGGATAAGCCTCATCTTTCCATGACACCAACTTCAGACATTTTCCCATAACCACTTCTCATGGAGATTCTTTAGCAGATATTATTTTGTTGTATGTGCTGTATTGTTTCTCTTTTTTTCTTTAAACCAATAGGAAGTTTCACTCTTTGGTAACTGTTAGACAGATCCTAGGATACCAGTCCTGCGTAAATTGGTCCTTAGTAAACTTTACACTTAATATTTTAGGAGCATTTAGGCCATTCAAATTGAGCCCTTTCTAATAGCAAGTGAAGTCCAATCACAATTTTACACTTCTTGACCAGGTGGAGATGGTCATTAGGATCAGTTCAGATATCCCCTTTATATCCCTAGGTGACGCCTTCACCAGCACAGCCAGAGCATTTTCAGAAGTTCCCACAACTGCCAGGGGATCTACTAAAAATAATCATATCCATATTACTGGTGAGTCATTTACCATTTTTTAAAATTTTATGTTTTATTCACTCAACAAGTATTTACTGAGTACTTACCATTTGTCAGGTACTGTGCCAGTTGTTGGGTATACATTGAAAACACTTGCCTCCTTAAGATTATAATCTATTATAGATGATATTTAGTAAATAAATAGTCATGCAATTAAATTTATTTGTGACACATCTTATGGTATAGTACAAGGTGTTGCCAGAGTCTAACAGAAAGCTCTGATTTTAATTGGGGAACAAGAAAGGATTCTCTGAGGATATATTTAAAATTAAAATCTGAAAAATGAATAAGAATTAGCCAGGTAAAAAGTAGTGAGAAACATTTCAGTTCTGTGAAAGTATAGTCTGATTTTTGGAACAAAGAGTATTCCTATAATTCAACTAATAAAATTTTGTCAATGCTAAATGTAATCCCTTGTTTTATATCATAAGAGGTCATGGTATTCAATAAAGTTAGGACCCTCCCAACACAGATCTTGATTGTAAGTTCAGAGGCATAATCAACTCTTTCCCTTCAGAAGGTATTCACATAACTGGTGAACGTTCCACCTGGGGACTCAGTTTATTTCATATTGAGGGTCATACAGTCCTCAGTCACTGGAGCATCATCCATCCTGCACACCACATAGCAGTAGAGCTGCAAACTGACATCCTATTAACATCTTTAACTATTGGTGCCTTAAAGAACTGCCTAATTGAGAGACAGGGCAAGATTGGAGCTCTGCTTCTCCACTAAGACATTCCTAAAGTCAATGATCTCATTTTCTATATTTGGTTGGGAGAAAATTAGTAAGCATTGATGGAAGACCTATTAGAAGGCCTATTTAAGACCTTTTGTTCTTTCATCTCTCTAAAACTTTGGAGGTAAAATGTTATATTCCACCATATTACCAGTGTAGAGCTTAGTAAGTCTTGACTTTACTAAAACAGAACTTTGTGTAGTCCTAAACTGACCTCTTGTGAGATTATTTCTTTTGTGATCATGATATTCCAGTGGTTTGAACTACTGTGAACTCTCTAGCCACCTGTGCATACAATGAGCCACATGGTTACGTATTTTAGGACTGTGTGAGCTTCCAGGGTACCCTCAGTGTCTGCTTTGACAGGGCTAGAGTAGCGTGAGCATCAGGAAGACCTTGAATCCCTGGATACGTGTTGTAAGAGGAAAAATCTTCAGCACTGATACCCAGTGTTAACATGACATCATGTGGCTGCCATCCAAACTACGTAAAACATAGAAGAGATTTGGTAACTAATATTTTAAATCCAGTTTTTTGGCCTGTAGTTTTTTAAACTTTGCTTTATGAAAAGCAGTGTAATAAATCTGAGGCAATCAAAAAAATTAAAAAACTAGTCTCCACCTACAATCAGTTTATAATCTAGTTAAAACGATGAAAAAAAAATCCAGATAATTCTGATACAAAAATGCACTTTTTGCCCAAATAATTTATGTAATCTGAAGAGCTAATGATCTACCTATAATGTATTAGGAATGTCACTGGAGTGTTGTTAGAAATAAGGAAAGCCTGGAAACAATTTAACCGTCTAACATTAAGAGGCCAATTAAATAAACTACGGTAGATCCATACATTGGGGAACTAGCCAGTAATTTAATATTGTAGAATGAGGAAAACCTCTATGCACTTCTGTGAAAAGTATTCCAGGAATGTTTTTTAAGAGACAGAAATAAGGAACAGAACAGTATGTACAGTATGCCCCCATTTGTAATAAGAAGGGATATATATTCATGGTACATATATTTGCTTATATATGCGTAAAAAATTTCTGATAGGATACATAATTAACTATTAAAAGTTATTGCCTCTAGTGTGGGTAGCTGGCATCTGAAGAAGTAAGGATACTTCCTTTTCATTGTTGTTTTGTATTTCTGTACTATTTGAATCTTTAACATGATCATAAAACACTTTTTAAAAAGGAAAAAATTAAGCAACTGTATAATTATAAACATTCCCTTTTATTCTCTGCCAGGCAGAACCAGACAATCTTATTTCCTAAGAGGGTTTGTTTTCTTAATTTTTCCTTCATGTTAGAGAAAAAGTAAAACAGTCCAGAATATTATATTTATATTGCCTCTGACCTTTTTGGCTTTAGACTTTCAGGCCTTTGAATTGTTACAATGCTTTTTACTCTTTCCTCCTCCTCCTAACACACTAATATTCCATAAAGCATTTAATGACTCCTTAAAGAATAAGAAGATCCAAAGCTAGACCAATATTTCTACATATAAAGTTTTCTTTACTGAAGTGAATTTGGAAAACAAATTTACAGATGATCAGTTTTATTTATTCATTCTTACAAATACCATTTCACTGGGCACCATGTGCCAGGAATTGTCCAGGGTCTTGGGGAAATGAAAAAAAAGAAAAGATCAGTTCTGGAACATTCTAACAAGAAAGACATTCATGTAAAATAAGCAATTGTATAAATGCAAAAACAGATATGAGAACAAGGCATAGATATGGTCCCAGAGCATGACTGTGATCAATGAACACCCCATGGCCTTTGGAGAAAACGTGTTTCAGGTAAGCAAACTAATTCAATTCATCCTGTTTTCCAGTTGCCAAACTTTGGCATTAAAGTTCGTCTCTCTTTATGCCCTTTTCAGGTATTGTGGTTAATCAACCCAAAGATGGAATGTCCTGGCCAGTGATTGTGGCAGCTTTGCTCCTTTCCTGCCTTGTATTGTTTGGTCTTGGAGTGAGAAAATTGTGTCAATACCAAAAAGAAATGTGAGTCCAATACTAAGATATGCAGGAACAGACACTTTTTTCAGTACAAAATATTCACTCAGCACTTTAAATATCATTCCTAGATAGCATTTATCTCATATTTAACTGAGGAAATAAGGCTCAGAGAAGCTCAGAGAGGCTACCTCGCTTCCCCAGCACCACACAGTTGGGATTAGATGCACAACTTCTGACTTCGTCCCACCTCTCCCTGTTCAGGCTGGAGCACTCACTGGATGGAACAAGTCAGTGGGCATGAAATGAGAACTGAAACTGATTTTTCTTTTAATCTTCATCATTTTTTTCATTTTCATGCATCTATGAACTGCCTGGGCCCAGCTGAGCCTAGATGCTCAAGTATGAAATTGAGTGAGGAAGGTAATTTTAAGAAATTTCCAGCTGCTTTTCAGCAGAATGGGCTTTTACTGCCCTTTTCCTTTTTCCCCATGGGGAAAAGCAAGCAAGCAATGAGTTACCCCTTTTCTGTCTTATTGAAATATTTTCCAAAACTCTCCTCCCTCCACTCATCTTTCTGAAATGACATGGAAGGTTAAGCCTCACTTTTCTGACTCGGCTATTTTGGATCAGTCTGGATTAGGCCATGCCTAGAGGAGACCCTCAGAATACATAGAGCTGATCTTCCACGTATTTTACTACTACCATCTCAGAGAACATTGACCATGTACTCTACCTTCTACTTAGAGTACCCTAGAAGACTCTATAGCCATGTGCAAGGAGTGTTTTGTGGTGAAAAAAACACCAAACAGAGTCAGAAATTCTGGATTCTTGTCCAAGTACTACACTTTGGCCACCACGTGACCTTGAGAAATTCTTAATTTCCCATAAAAGATAGAAGTGCAAATTTCTTAGAATTTTGTCCACCATTTGATATATATTGTCTCCATTAAAGCATCAGAGAACCAGGTAATAGGCGTTGGGATTTTTATATTAAAATGAGAAAATGGGAATCTGAAAATATGAATTGATTTTTTTTATTGTTCTGTATTCAAATGTCTGTGTTATATAGAGATGAAAAACAATCTCTCCCTCTCTCTGGAGAAATTAAGGTACTATGTATTGATAGACAAATGGTAGAAGTATTTGAGTCATGGACATAAATCTGCTCACAGATATACCTGTATTTCCTGATATCAAGAGAGCTGGAGCATTTGTACAGCTAAATGCCACACTCACCTTTATGCTTGAGGCACTTCAGAGAGAGAGATGAATTGTGCTAACATAGAACAGTACTTTATACAAAGACGACTTTGAGAATATTCACTAAAACAAACAGAAGGGATGTGGGCATCATCCATCCAGTACCAATCAACTCAGAGACTCAGGAGAGTTTACTTCCCGCTTCCATCCTTCCCCACAGTATACAAACAGTGAGTGTGTGCGTGAAGCCTGGGGGTAAGGTTGGCAAAGGGACTATTAGAAAAGCTGCCATCTTTGGTCCCAGAATTTTAAAATTTTGTCCCTGAAGGAATGTTTTAACCCACATAAGAGAAACACTTCTTCTATTAGGAGGCAGTTGCCATGGAGAGTGTAGGTGCTGGTTAAAAGGCTTGAATTGCTGGTCTGGTTCCTTTGAACAAGTTGCTTAAAACCTCTGAGCCTCAGTTTTATCTATGGAATGGTGACAATAATATTCCATTCCTAAATACAAATTATATAATGCTGTGATTAAAATGATTTACAAATTATAAAGTATCACATAAATATTAATTAATGCTACTATCATAACAGCACTAAAAAGCAGGTTATGCCAGGAAAAAAATCTGAGAGAACCAGGGAAGCATGTCTCTTTCACTTTCTCTGTTTCCTACTTTAAACAATATATTATACATACATACATCACCCCCTGACATTCTCAGCGTTGAAGGAGCGATATTTTGTTCCTAGCATGGAAAGACCTCCACCTTTCAAGCCGCCTCACCTCCCATCAAGTACACCTACATTCAAGAGTCCATTGGAGGTGATCTGCCTTGTCATGAGCTGGAGACACTCTAGTCCTCTGAGACTTTGCCACACAACAAAACTCTGCTAGAATCCTATCGAAAAGATAGATATCGTGCTTTATTAATATAATCACCCTCTAGCCAAGTCTCTACGGCAGTTGAAATGGATGTCAGAATTGAATGACCTGTTTTCCCAGCAGCTCACCCTCTTTCATCTGCACATGCTGGAAATTTAAACAAGAGTGAGAGGCTATGTGAAGCTGACACGTAATGCTATCTGCAGGGATTTTCTTGCTTATGTAAGAAGTGCAAATTAGGCTGCTGTCATTAAAAAATACTTGCAGTGTTTTTATTTTTCACTTTAATTCTCTGAGGGGATGACAAGGGTTTCAAGCTTATGTCCATATGAGATCCTCTTCTCTTTGGGGCATCTGCTAACATTCTAAGCTATTTGCCAAAATTATGATAATCTCTGAGGTTTGTTGTATTCCCTAGGAAAATTACGAGAAGAAGAAAATGCGAAAGTTCTAACGAGAGTTCCAAATAATGGGAAAGTGCAATTAGTCTTTGTACCGAAATTCAGTTGTTTATTTTCACTGAAGGAAAACAGAATACCTTGCATAAGAACCCCAGTTCCAGTCTTTCTTCACTCTCCCTCCCGTCATGCTCAGCCCGGGCTCCTGCACATGGGATGAGCAAAAGGATAACCATTTGGTTTTATTTTACTGTTTCATTAGAAGACATAAATATGTGTAGAAGTATTGGGTAAAAAGTTGCCGAGTTGGAGGATGTTTAGATTGTTTCAGTAAAGGGATAGACAGTTGTACAGTACAACATAAGTCATGTAATTGTTCAATCTATCATATGGCAAGTGTCTCATAGTGTTTTAGTCTTAGCCATCTCTTTGAAGTGGCCTCTTCTGGTTTTATAAATAAGTTCTGGTCAACATTTACAAATTCATCTCCAACTTGAATAGAGTGAACAGTTGCTCATTCATGGATGGATACTCATTCCATGATTCAGAGGAATTTTCTGCAAAATAGAAGGACTCTAGATGATTTTCAGGCAGTGTTATGATCTTGACCCCTCTCATTTGACTAAAATGACACTTTCACCTGCACCTTAAAATTGTGTGCAAGTAAGTTCATAGAGCCTGTCTCAAACCAGCAACTCTGGACTCTAATCCCTAAGGTTTCTGCATGTCTTCATCATAGGCTTCATTTTCACTGAGAAGAAGCCATATATAAGCATCTTCATCACTCATTTCCAAAGCACAGTGTGTTATATAACATTGTTGTTCAGAAATATTCACTTCTTTACCCACCTGCCTCATAAGCACCCTTGACTTTGGGCTTGGCCACATGATTTGCTTTGGACAATGGAATATCATGGACCTGACTAATCCAAGACTTGAAAGTATTTGTATGATTGGACTCACTCTCTTGTTCTCCGCCATTACCATAAGAAGAACATTTTAGGCTAGACCGCTGACTCCAAGAAGAGGATGAGAGACTCATGGATTACAGCAGAACCACCCAAGCCAGGCCCAATTTAGACCAACCAACCTCCAGCCTAACCAAATGTGCATTATTAAATGGTGTGACGGTTACACAGCATTGTTGTAGCAAAAGTTAACCTATACGCATAAGTCAAGAGGTAGGCATATTTAGGTCTTATGCAAGTGCCTAGGGTGAGAGATAAAATCAAGCTTAATTCAATCAAAATAGTCTTTCCCTTGATTAAGCTTAAGTTTTGTTTTAACTGATGAACATACGGTCGGCTTGACCAAATTAACTTTGCAGTGTAAGTCTTTAAAATCGTAAAATATTCTATTATGATGGGCATTAGAGGTCGTATTACAAATAAAGAGCTAGAGATTCTGTGAGATTGACTTTCCAAGGTTACATAATTAGAAGTGATAGGGTCAAAATGATGACCCAGCTCTCTGATTTCCAGTCCAGAGTGTGATCAGTCTCCATTATATCATGATATTTAACTGCTTTGGTATCTCCTTTTACTATATACAAGAGCTGTTGTCTGTGCACTTAAGTAAATATTGATTTTTTTAATTGCCCAGGTAGTGTATTCCAAAAATTGTTGACAGAAAACAAAGAAAAGCGAAATAATTGGCCCCTGGGGTGGGATGGCCAGGAAAGTATGCAAAAAAAGACTAGGAAGTGAAAAGAGAAAAGAAACTAATCAAGATCAGAAGCTGGAAAGAAAGTTTAAAGAAACTAACCAAGGCCAGAGATAGTGGAAAGGACATTGTCTCAGAGGCTCTGAGCAAGGGGAGAGGTTTTCGAAGGCAGCCCCCTTGGCACCCTGATTTAGGAGAATGGCTTTGGCTTGAACTTGAAGGTTGAATCTGCAGAAACACAGCAACTTTGTTCTTTGAGGGATGACGGACATAGCCTGAGTTTTTGACAACAGCAGTCATGGCTGTGTCAACCAGCTGAAGCTTGAGTGTCCAGCAGAGACAGCTGAAATGGTGAGTGAAAGTTACCCTCTTGAGAGAAAAAGACATTAACTGGCAGAAATGAGCTGAAGTTCCAGCCAGAAACACATGGTGAAATGGTGGGAACAGAGCATTTTGTTTCTCAGCTCTGGCAAAGGGTTTTTTTTTGTCCTGGATGCTGTGACTACTAGCAAGGCTGCATGCTCCAGCCAGGAAGATGTAACCAGAGAGCAAGAAAATATGAACTTAGGCAAGGTCAGGACCAAGGAACACTTTTGAAATTACTCTTAAACCCTGTCTAGTGCTTCTGTGATGGGTCTAGACATTAGCTGGGTGCAAATTAACAAAGGAATGAGAACAATAGAATCTAAATTTTTCTCCCCAACCAACATCTTTGTACCCTCCTAACCTCGGTTACATTCTTTATCTGGTTTGCTCACTCAGATCCCTCATGTTAGCTCAAAGGCTCTGTGAGATTGTGATTATAAGGAGGGACACTGAGGAAAACAAGGGGGAAGAGTAACAAACCCAAGATCACAACATTAAGAAGAGAACATAGAGGGGGCCGCATCCAGCTACCCTTGGTAAATGACAGGAATGTGCCTGCATTTGCCGAGTTCTATCAGACGACTCCCCATTTACTGTCCAAAAAAGTCATACCACCAAACTAAACTGATCACAGTGTTAAAGTCATTCAGCTATTGCTAGAAAATACTCAGAGGTGCTGGGAAGGCAAGGTGGAGTGGACGGAAAAACAGTTACATGAATTGTGAAGAGAAATTTGATGGTGGACCTGAGAACCACGTAGAGAGTTAACATTTCTTAGACATGTGAAACTGTACTGATTATACCATAATGGCAGATTCGTGCCATTATACATTTGTCAAAACCCATGGAAGGTACATCAAGGGTGAAACTTAATGTAAAGTTTGGACTTTGGGTAATAATAATATGTCTGTGTAGGTTCCTTGATACTACTCTGGCACAGGATGTTGATAGTGAGGGAGACTGTGAGGTGGGGCAGGGAGAATATGGGAATTCTGTATTTTCCACTCAATTTTGCTGTGAACCTAAAAGTTATCTTAAAAAATAAAATCTATTTTTTAAAAAATGTTAACCTCTCTATTCTGCACTTTCTCTTGTGAAGACATAAATAGATAATAATGCTGAATGGGAAGAGAAGTGGGGATTTGAGAATTTTATCTGTGGTAGAACCGTTTTTGTACCACTGGTTTGGGATCAGCATAATTCCACTCTCATAAGTAATTGGGTTGCATTGGATTTTTCTTGTACATAAAGCTGTTGCCCTGATTCAAATGGACATGCTTTAATGCCTAATAGATCTGAACCTGACATAATTATAAATAGGAAATTATTTTAATTTCTGCTCCTAGTTAATGGAAAAGTGTGACAAACACTGCTCCTGAGTACCTCTTTTTTTGGGGGGCGGCTGCATTGTGTCTTCGTTGCTGCGCGTGGGCTTTCTCCAGTTGCAGCGAGCAGGGGCTACTCTTCGTTGCCGTGCGCGGGCTTCTGATTGCGGTGGCTTCTCTTGTTGCGGAGCACCGGCTCTAGGCGCGCGGGCTTCAGTAGTTGTGGTGCACGGGCTTAGTTGCTCTGCGGCATGTGGGATCTTCCCAGACCAGGGATCGAACCCGTGTCCCCTGTATTGGCAGGCAGATTCTTAGCCACTGCACCACCAGGGAAGTCCCCTGAATACCTCTTTTGAATGGCCAGTTTAGGGTCTGTAGATTTCACACTCAAGAAACTGATATAAAAATGTTCTTACAACCACTCCATGCCTTCAGTGAGTGTAGAGTTTAATAGGAGAAACAGATTCTAAACAAATAAATACAGTACAGAGTGATATGTCTGAAAATAAAAGTATGTACAAAGAAGTGAAAAGAATAAAGAAGAGGGTATCATTTCGGGGGCAGAGCATGAGAAATATTTTTAAAAGGCTTCAGAGAGAGGGCGTCAATAGAGCAAAGGCACCTCAGTAGAGACCTTGACATCTAAGATATAGTGATGGAACTTGAAACCTTACCTAAGGATTATACCAGGAATGCAAGGAGGGCTTACTAATAGAAAAATCTCTTAAATTAATTTACCATATAAATAGAGTTTAGGAGGAAAGGTATAGGATTAATCTCCATAAATGCTTTAAAAGCCATTGGCAAAATTCAACACCCATTTCTAATAAAAACTCTTGAGAAAATGGGATATTTCCCTAGCTCCATATATACATAATATGCGTGTGCATATCTATATCTATCTATTTATATATAGCTACATCTATATTTATGTACATATATACACTATTGTTATAGTGTATAGATATTATAACTATATAGTTATATATATACACACATATACTATAGAATATATACATAAAGACATGTACCATAATATATACTATACTATAGTTATATGCATACAATGTCAATTACTACAACTATAACTATACAAATATATATATATATATATATATATATATATATATATCCAGATGTAATGAAAGGGAAGATGGATAAATCTGACTACTTAAAAATAAAAACAATTTGCATGGAAAAAAAAAAAAGCAAAGTGAAAAGGCAAATGATAAACTAGGTGAAAGTATTTACAACATATATGACGAATAAAGGGTGATAAAGAATTTACAAATTGATAAAGAACTTACAAATGTTGAAGATAAAAAAGCTGAAAAATTCTGTGGAAAAATGGGCCAAAGATATGATACCAGTGATTCACAAAAAAGATCTGAAAATAACACTTAAACACTTGAAAAAATGTCAAATTCATTCATATTAAAAGAAATGCAAATTTAAAATTCATTGAGACGTTATTTCTTCCCCAATCACTTGTCAAGAATTTGAAAAGTTTGACAGCATGCTCTGTTGTCGAGGCTATGGGGAAACAGGCACTTTCCTATGTTGCTGAAGGGAATGCAAAATGGTACAACCACTGTGGAAAGGAACTGACAATATCAAACAAAACTACGTATTAATTTATCCTTTGACTTAGCAATTCCTCTTCAGGAATTTGCCCTGAAGCTCACTTCCAACAATATCAAAGTGTATATGCACAAGGTTCTTCTTGGCAGCATTATTTGTAATTCCCAAGTACTAAAAACTAAAGTCCAAACATAGGAAATTGATTGAATAAACTATACTAAATACACAAAATGGAAACTGTACAGCAGTAAAAACAAGAAAGAAGAAAATCTCTATTGACTAATATGGAGTGATTTCCAGGAGATAGTGTTAAGGGAAAAAAGCAAAATGCAAAGAGTATATAATAGGCTACCTTTGTGTAAGAAAGAAGGAAAGATAAGGAAAAAATTATATTTATATAAATATAATTTATATAATATATCCATCTGTCCCTATTGGTGGTGGTAATTTCAATCGTGTGTGTGTGTGTGCGTGCGTGTGTGTGTTGTATGTATATATACATACCTATTTTTCCCAGATCTGTCTTTTGGATGGACCAAGAAACAAAGATATTCCAGCAGCAATAAGCACAACTGGCACTAGTATCTTGTTCACTAATATAATTTCATGCTGAAAGGAGTCAGAACTTTCCAGAGAAATGTCTGATGTTGGAATATCTTGTTATGTCAGAAAATAAGAACATATTCCCAAAAATGCTGGGAGTATGTCAGAAGGATGCAGGAATCAGCTTGAAGTCTCCTACTGGCTAAATCTAGGGCAGTTTAAGCAGTAATGTAATGAAGTATACTAATGAATTAGAAGCCATTGAAAAAAAGTAAGAATTCATAAATCTGTACCGGTAATAGATGACAGATACATAGGGAGAGAGAGAGAGATGGAGAGAGAGAAAGAGAGAGAGAGAAGGGAGGAAGGGAGGGAGGGAGGGAGGAAAAAGAGAGAGCTCTTGCATACAGTAGAATGTTGGGAGCTGACTGGTAAATACAGAAGTGCTGGAGTTGGAAAGCCATCATTCTGTAATCATTATAGTAAAGATTGAATCAGGCTAGATTCATCAACAAATGCTAAATAAGGAGGAAACTTTGATGACAATCAGGATATTTGCATGGTCTCTAATGGTCTCCCTGAAGTATGCTTATTAGTTACAAGGGGAGAAAAAGCAGCAGTAATTATATAGTGGAGAAATTAGACAACAACTCGACCAAGTGGTCAAAATTAACATCTGTGAGGGACAAATGGACATCCTGCTCCGTCAGATGTGATACCCTCGGAAGGACACAATATTCCTTTTGCAGTATTAAGGCAGAGAATGAATAAACTGAATCCAGTCACAAAGCAACATCAAATAGACAAAATAAGGAATTTCTAAGGCAAAAAAAAAAATTAAAAATCTTCCAGATTAAAGAAAGCTAAAAAGACATGGCAGTTAATTGCACTATCTTGCTCTAGACTGGATCCTTTACTGGAGGGGGATTAAAGGTACAAAGGAAATCTGGCAAATCAGATCTGACATTTGTCAGATGAGCTGACAAAACTAGAATAGGGGCAGAAGACTAGATAAAAAAGTATCGATAACTCTTCTGTGGTTATGTAAGAGAATATTCCTATTCTTAGGAAATGCACACTGAAGTATTTAAGGTAAATGGCCATGATGTATACATAACTTACTCCTAGTGGGTATGTGCACATGTATATGTAATACACATACACACATAGATACATGCATGCATATGTACGTATACATGCAGAGAGTGAGAAAAGCAGATGATAAAAATGTTAACAATAGATGAATCTAGGTAAAAGGAATATGTGGAGGGTTTTTTTACTCTTTTTGCGAACTTTTTCAAAGTCTGAAATTATTTCCAAATAGAAAGTTTAAGGGAAAAAAAGTACTTAAGTAAGACCCTAGTAAATATTACTTAATTGACTCAAAACCAGCCTATTTTCTTAAACATTGCAGCCCTTAGTGTGACAAGATGCAAAGATCTATTTATTTGGAAGAGTTTTCTTTCTCAATCCCTGAGTGTTATTTAATCTCAAAGTTCAGGTGAAAATAAATGAGGATTAATCCTGCAAGTTCACTGTTTTTGTTTCATTTCTGGGTCTCACTTATTCTGCCTTAGGTACTGGCTGGGACCCACCAAAACTTCAATCAGTTTTTCTTTCTTAAGGAAATGAAGAGAGCCCTTAGATTTCCCCAAAACTCCAGGGCAAACTTTTCCTCTCACCATTAAACTATTTTATATCTAAGGAGACTAAGCTGTCTCTCCAGAATTCACCCAAGAAAGAAACTGCAACTCCTACTCAAACCCTTCGGCAGTGTTTTCTGTTGACACCTTAGTAGAAATTGTGGAAACAGTTCACAGTTAAAGCAGTCCCTGCAGCAAGATCCCGCACACAGGGCAGTGGTGGATGCAAGCTCCGGGTCAGCCTTCCTCCTGGGGACTCCCCAGGCAGAGTGGGGGGCAGAAGACTCAACAATCACTTCCCCTTCTTCTCCTAGAGAACTTTATTCATCCCTCCAAATTTTTAGTAAACAGCTTGAGCAATGTGTGTTTATTCAATAAATACTTAATCTGAAGATATTCTATATTACAGAGACCAGACTTTTTAGTCTGTTGTGTTGCTTTGGTGTAATCATCAAATCAAAACTTGCAGTTAAGGAAATGCAGTCTGTGAACTCCTCTGTTGACTGGAATGCCCTCAACCACAAGTCTGTTCTCTATGTCTGAGTCTGTTTCTGTTTCATAAATAAGTTCATCTGTATCATATTTTAGATTCCATATATAAGTGATATCAAGTGGTATTTGTCATTCTCTTTCTGACTTACTTCACTTAGTATGATAATCTCTAGGTCCATCCATGTTGCTGCAAATGGCATTATTTCAGTCATTTTTATGGCTGAGTAGTATTCCACTGTATATGTATACCACATCATCTTTATCCATTCATCTGTCAGTGGCATTTAGGTTGCTTCCATGTCTTGGCTATTGTAAATAGTGCTGCAGTGAACACTAGGGTGCATGTATCTTTTCAAATTGTGGTTTTTTCCAGATATATGCCCAGGAGTGGGATTGCTGGATCATATGGCAACTCTATTTTTAGTTTTTTGAGGAATCTCCATACTGTTTTCTATAGTGGCTGCACCAACTTACATTCCCCCCAACAGTGTAGGAGGGTTCCCTTTCCTCCACACCCTCTCTAGCATTAGTTATTTGTAGACTTTTTTTTTTTTTTGGATGACCATTTTGACCAGTGTGTGGTGGTACCTCACTGTAGTTTTGATTTGCATTTCTCTAGTAATTAGCAATGTTGAGCATCTTTTCATGTGCCTATTGGCCGTCTTTATGTCTTTTTTTGGATGAATGTCTTCTTAGGTCTTCTGCCCACCTTTTGATTGGGTTGTTTGTTTTTTTGTTATTGAGTTGTATGAGCTGTCTGTATATACAACAAAATTTAAATGAATTTGTAAAAAAAAAACGCAACTTGAAAGAAATGCCAGGATAAGTGCTTGCCGTATGGGGCTCCAGGCAGTGTGAATTTACCCTTCTCCAGGGTTACGGCATCTCAGGTGGAGATTTGGGGAGTTCTGCCCTAGGACCACACACACACCAGTCCTACCACCGTGGAGGTGTTGGAGGCACCAAAGTGACTCCCATCTTGGCCATTCACACTCCCCATGCTGAGAACTTCACTAAGTGTTTTCTGAGATTGGCTTCCTGAGGTCGGAGCATCTCATCCTGGGTGCTGAACGTGGGGAGGGGGGTAGAGAAAATTTGGAGCTGTCCCAGAGGCTACAGTGTATAACCAATATAAAGGCTTTATTAGAAAACTACTCCCGAAACCAAAACTCAAGTTTTTGCTGGTAGCAGCATGATTTTAGAATATCAGTTCCGTATTTATAGAAAAGATGTTCCAGTAATCCCAGGCCCAACAAAAGAAGTCAAAGATTTGAGTAAATCAGTGTAACAGAGAGGAGAGGAAGGAATGGCTTCAGTGTGTAAAGATACAGTTTTACAGCTGGTGGAGGGAAAAAACAGAATATGGCTGGAAAGACCGTAAAGCTACGTAGTTCAGTCTTCCATCGAAGCTTCTACCACCTTACTGTCTTATTGTTACCAAACTCAGCTTGGATGCTTCCAGTCATAGGGACTCATTTCCTCCCTATTTCATTATTATGCCTAACTCTGACTTCTAGAACATTCTTCCTTATACTTGGCTGAAACAGAAGGACGTGTGGGATAAACGTTACTTTCTCTACTTTTGCTACTAAAAGGAAGCAGGAGCTGTGGGCATAGTTTAGGAAGGGTGCAGCAAGACATGTGGCTGAGGTGGGGACTTAGCTGCAGAGACTTACGCAGATCAGAACTCTTTGAAACCAAATCCTCGAAAGTCCAAGAAACATACTAAGGGTTTTGACTATAACCTAACATTGAGAGAGTGGATAAGGGAAAAACACTAATGATTCATTCTTTTTATTTACTTTGAAACTTATTTACTTTGTTTTTTAAAAAAGAATTATTTGTGTTGGTGGAAGTTGTTTTTGCAAACTTGTAATTTTAATAATAAAGTTGGGAAAGAATGATAGTATCTGCTCTCAATTAACGTGCTATTTACCGCTTGGGTGATGTGGCAACATGGTATTTCCAACTGGTTTCAGCAACCCAAAATGCAGAATCAGGTCATTATTTGCTACATGAATAACAAATGTACAGAGGTCATTCTAATTGTGATGGAAGGTCAAGTAATTATGAAGATATATGCTAGAACATACACGTTCTCCTAACAGCTGATATCACTCTCATAATTCCAAGAAACTTGGGGTGGGGTAAGTAAAGAGAGCAGTTCGTGCTCCTGGCAGTTAAACGGAAATATTTTTCTCTGATTGCTTAAACTTATACACAACATGGATAAGAACTGCCATTATACCTATTCTTTTTTTTTTTTTAAGAGAAATTGATTGACATTTCAAGGTCTTGATCTAAAGCATGCGAGACATAAAAATCCCTCGGGGAGCTTTTTTTAAAAGACAGAAAAAAGATGCCACCCCCAGGGGATCTGATTCAGTAGGGTTGGAGTGTGACCCAGGAGTCTGTATTCACATAAGCTCCCAGCTGTTCCTATTGGTGCTGGTGATGTGGAAACTTTTTTTTTTAGGGTAACGGAAGGGAAACTTACTGTGTGTGAAAAGTGTGCCTTTACTACCAGAAGGTGGCTCCATAACATATTAAATCAGGCACTTTGCAGCTGACTAGCTGGAAAAATAGAGGCCTGGAGCTTCTCTCAGTTATCTTTTTTGGTGAAAGGGGTGGGTGGGAAGGGGAAATAGAAGAGGGTGCAGGAATATGGTGTGCTAGGAGGAATAAATGTACATTAAACTAATTTTACAATCATCACTTGTTATTAGCTTCTCTCAAAAGTATTATAGCAACACTGTGTTGTTAAAGGAAATCTTTAAATATACCAGAAACACTTGATGTCTAATAGCTATAAAAGGCAGAGAAGCTCCGAGGATCTTCCTGATCACCAAGCTTTCACATCTGGAGGAACAATCTTAGGGCTATTACTGCTACATTCACTCTTGTTTCATGACAGAATCCCGGTTGTGGGCCACAAATACTGGGTGGGCATGAGGTGATGCCACACATGACGACTTCCTGTTTAAGCTGCTGCTACTCTCTTACTCAGGTTCTTAAAGACGCTCACCTGAGTATGATCAGGGTCTGGGTCACAACCACGTGGTCTCTGGCTCTAGCCCTAATCAACAAAATAACTCACCCCCAGCTCCTGACTCATTCCTGATGTCAGGAATGTCTGAGGTGTATCATATGTGTTCACAAGGCATTATGCTTGGTGACCTCCCTTTCCATGGAGGCTCCTGAATAGCCCGAGCTGCTACAATGATGTCAGTCTTCCGCAGGGTAGTTGTTGCTGCTGTCATCGTGTTTCCCAGCACCACCCATATTGGTGACATTTCCTCATTCTACTCTGATCCTTATCACATAGTTTTGGGGGCTTGAATTGGGGAAAGGAGGTTGGGAATGACTAGAGATAAACTCTGCTGTTATGAGGCACAAAACAAAGCAGGCTTACACTCCCATCTCATCTTTCATTTATCTGGCTCCTCATTTCAGTTCCTCACCCTCCCCACACCCTCCAGCCAGGAAAAAAAATGTGAATGAGACATCGCTATGGAACTCAAAACATCGAACAAACTCTCTCATCTCCAGGCAATGTCCCTGGAACAAACACGTGCCTGGTTCTAATGCTATTCAAGGTCTGTTCCTTTCCCATCTAGCACACAGACTGGGAGGTAAGGCAGCACAGGGTCCTAGATGTGGAGCCAGAGACAGCCCAGCCACAGTCTCATTAAGTCAGTGCGTTTCCTCTGAAGCTTTTAGGGTGCCTTCAGTCATGCGAAATCCAGGCCATCTTGCCCTGCCAACCAGACATGTCCAAATGGCAACCTGTTCAGGGACTTGCTCTGGGACCATCAGTACTCATTTACGAAATGATTCCAAAGAAAATGAACCATCTTAAAAATTTCCAGCATATAATGTAGCCTCCAAGAAAGGGTAAAGCCTGCAGTCACCTCTTCAGGAATTCAGTAGGGTCCTTGATCAAGTAATGGAAAAAAGCATTTCCAGAAAGGAAAACAAAATTTGTAGATGTACTCATAGAAACAGGTTTGGTTGCATATAATAAAAATGGATGAACAATTTGGTGAGACTTTCAAGTGATGAAAATAATTCCAGAGACAGTCAGGCTGTCCACTTGGGCCCTAGAGTCATAGATCCTTGGAGATAAGAAGTGGGAACGAAGAGGCAAGCCCCATAGTTTAGAAGGCCATGCATTTAGTCTCTGTGTGCCAGAGCTTCTGCATGCTTTCTCACTTTTTTCCTGCTTAGATAACCGATTTCAATGATCTACCTGAAAGACTTTATTTCTCCAACAATTCTTCATTATGCCGGAGTTGTCTTCCTAAAATACAATGTCAATCATTTTACTCCCCTTCTCAAAAATCTACAATGGCCCCTTTTATCCATAGGGAAAAAAAGGTCCAAACTCTTTAATGTACTTTGGTCATAAACATCCTTTACCAGGTTTACAAAAATAATGGGTAACATATAATGAGAAGCCACTGGCACAATGATCAAGAGACTGGAGTCACAGCTCTGCCACTAACTAGCTATGAGCTCTTGGGCAGAGTTATGTAGCCTCTAAGCTTCAGTGTCCTTTGTAAAATGGGGATAGGAATAGTAGCTAACTCATCGGGCTCTTGTGATGGTTCAGTGAGAGTAAATGAGTTGTATTTCCCACATATCCCACGTGCTGCCACTCTTGTGTGTTTTCTGTTTCTCACATCCCCCATTCATTGTCATAGCTTTGCTTACATTTTCTCAGCTCCACAATCTCTTTCCCACGCCAAAACCCTCCACCCATTTTCCACTTGCAGAAACTTTTCTCAGAATTCCGGACCTGGCTTGAATGTCACCTCCTCTAATAATGCATCCTGTGGCCCTTCCTCCATCAAATATATACCTCTTTATTGTCCCTTCATTCAGCCTCATGTTACATTTTGTAATTCGCATATTTGATTCTCTTTTCTCCTGGATTATATATCATCTGAGGTTCATCAGATACCAACTTTTATTTAACCTTTCTTCCATTCCTAGCACCTATCAAAATGATTTGTACATGATAAACACTCCCTTGGTTGTAATTGCTAATTAAAATTGACTTGCTTTAAAATTTCAGTCCTTCTATTAATTTAGTTTCCTCTCTGATAAATTTCATAAGACAGTATGTAAGAAAATATTAACTATCCAAATTGTAAATATTAATTTTTATTTTAAAATTATATGGTTTTCCCAAAGCAATTGTGGCATAGTATAAACATCCCGCTCATAATTTGGTTTCCATTACATTATGTGACAGAAAAAATATTCTCTAATACTTAGAAATTCTTAGCTGGGATTTTTAATGCAAATTTATTTTTTCATTATAAAAGTGATATAAAAATATTATAAAACCTTGGAAAAGAGAGTGAAAATGCAATACACATTCCCACCTAGCCAACGTGAGCTGTTTCCTAAGGCCTTGCGACTCAAGGTGTGGTCTGAACCAGGAGCATCAGCATCAGCTAGAATCTTGTTAGAAATGCAGAATCTCAGGCCCGTCTCAGACCAACTCAATCAGAATATGGTTGCTTTGCACATCAAAGGTTAGAAAGCACTGCTCTAAGGTACTACCTAGAACCCAGCAGAGCACGTTTTACCAAGCATCTCCCTCCTTCTAACAAATATTTATAGAACACCTGCTATATGCCAAGTACTGCACTAGAGGCTGTGTTTTCACCTGAAAAATTTCTTCCAGGACTGACTCAAGAATATATGGAGAGCGTGCTGCCTTCTTTTGAAATGTTTTCTTAGACAAACCAAGTAGTTTTGACTGAAAGCTGTCAGGCATGCAAACCGTCTCATCGTGAACTCGTTCCACTTCTCTTGCTTTCAAGTTCTCACACAATGATGTCTCTAAGTCTAATGTTTAATGCTTTCTTATTCTGTGCCTTCCTTCCATTAAGAGCTGAAAAATAAGAAAAAAAAAGTCACTGAAATTAACATTCCACAGTAAAGCTTAAAGAACACTTTTTGTTTGCCTTAGGCGGCTTTCATAAAATTTTACGTTGAGATTTAAAAAAAATTTTTTTTAAGTTCAAGGGAAGCCCAGAAAGGTGACATTTCAAAAGTAAATCTTGGGATATTCCTTCATAGTGTGATTTGGGGAGGGGGGGGCGCATTTCATTGACTAAAACAGCTAGGTGACATATTCCCAATATGTACAGCACTGCACTGTAGTGCCCTTTAAGAATCAGAAGCTATATGATAATAGTGTAGACGTTCTTTTTATTAACCAAGGCATACTCCTCCAGGAAACAAACAAACACAACTTTTGGTAATATTACACAGCTCAAAAGGCTGAAAAAGCAGGCTTAAATGAATGTTAATAATAGCCCAGAATAGGAAATTTAATAAGATGTCAAAAGAGGGCACTATGCAACAGGAGTTATGTGTATAGAAAAGTAGCTGCATTGCTGCTGTGTACTTACCTTGGAGATGAGGCGGGGCCATTCGGTGATAGTATCAGCGGACCTGCGGGTCTGTCTGTACATGAGCCGTCAGTCTTCTCTTGGCACACAGGCTGCTCCTTCCTTTTCCCATAAGCCCTCTTAAGTCACTGAGGCGCTGCCTGGCCTGAAGCCCTCCAGAGCCCCACCGTCAAGGTCAGGGTGTTTTTCTTGATTTGCCTGTTTGCCAAGGTGTTCCTGTGATTATCCATGTGCAAAGTTCTCTTATCATTAAAGACCCTATAGTTTACACCGTGGAAAGCGACCATTTGAAAGCGCAGGGAACACTGCAGAAAGCAGAGAAATGGGTTTCTATGCCTACAAGCCTCAGGGCTCGAGGATCTCATTCCAAAATGGGATTTCCAAATAGTGCCACCACATGAACTGCTCCCACAAGGCCGCCGAACTTTGATTTCGTCTATGAAAAGGGGGTCATACCACCAACCCCCCCCCCCCCGCCTTATAGGGATACTCTGAAGAGCAAATGGGACAAAGAATTTGGAAGAAGGTTCCAAACAACAGGCAATAAAAATGCAAAGTATTATTATTTCCTTCTCTGTAAAATGGGAATAAGTGGTGTGTACGTGAATCTTAATTAGGTAATGGTTGAAACACAAAACGTCCTTGATGTTGTCGTCCAAATATGATATACTGCACCTTTCTCAGCCTCTCAGCCTCTTTACCTCTCATATTTCTGCTGCCTGTGTGGTTATTGAAAATGTAATACTCTCTGTGTAATTGTCATTGTGTGTGTGTGTGTGTGTGTGTGTGTGTGTGTGTGTGTAGGGGAAAGAAGGAAGGAAACGTATGGTTGCATTTAACCTCTGAGTGCTGACAGCGTGAGAGGCCAGTGGAAAGACCTGTCCCATCCAAGACCTGACTGGTCCAAGCGTGCAGGCTGCAGCGGCGGCCGTCTACACGTTTGAAGGCCGGAGTAACAGAGCAAGGGAGGCGGGGCAGCGGAGGGGTGGCCGCCGCTCAGAGGGCGCGGGCCAATCGGAGCGCTCTCCGCCAGCGGCCAATCACGAGCCGCGTCTCCCGGCAAATCTGCCCGGCAGTGTGGGGCGGGGCCGCCGGGAGTCCGGGTGCTGCAGGTTACACTTCTGAGCGCCTTCTGGAAGCCACAGGGCAGTGGAACCTGTGCCGAGGAGCCGGGGGAGGGAGAGCAGGCAGGCCCAGCTTATGTGCCAGCCCAGTGACAGACTTAAAACGTAAATCAGGCTGAGGATGGTGCGTCCGGGCGCTCACGTGTACATAGACCCGCCGGCGTGTCTATCTGCCGTGTGGGTACCTGTCGTGTGAGTGGCTCTGGGCGTGGCTGCTCGTAGGACGTTCAGTTTCTGTAAGATTTATCTCGAGGGGCCTACCTTTCCCTGGCTCCAGAGGGGGAACGTAAGAAGTTTAACGGAGCCGAGTCTAAGCAGATTAAGGGAACAGCGGCTGGGCCGGAGAGGGTGCGGACGGCAGGTGCTGGGGGCTAGGGAACCACGTCTTTGCCCCGTCTCCCCCGGCAGAAAGTCCTTTTGGCAAGATTGGTGTGACAAAGGTGGCCCTGAAGTGCTAGAGAGCCCGGGCAATTATGATCGCTGAGTGAGTGGCACTGGGCTGAACCTGAGCAGTTGACTGATAGGAAGGGATGCTAGCAGTTAGGAAGGTAAGGAGGAAACTCAGGATGGGGACCATCTGCTCCCCCAATCCCAGCGGGACAAAGACTTTGGAGGTCTGCAATGCTGACTGGATGGCCTCGCTCCCTCCTCTCCTTCACAACGTCCCCCTTTCCAATCTGGCAATCCCAGGTATTCTTCTATTCTTACTTTTCCCACCGTGTTTGCTTCTGCCATTTTAGTGTTGTTAATGGGTTGGGCTGCTTTTCTATTGTGCTGAGAAAATAATTGTCAGTGACCTTAACTAAACCTCTTTTTTATTTCTAACTAAAAACTTAACAGTGAAGCAGCTGCTGTAAAGAGATTTAAGCACGCTGCATCATTGGCAAAACGGTCTCGAGAATGGAAGCGCCATTTTTTGTTTGTTTGGGTCTTTTTGTTTTGTTTTGTTTTTACTTATAGACTGCTTCTAAGAACATTACCTTCTTAATGTTGGGGCCAGGGTATGTGAGGGGTGCGTTTTCTTGAATCACTCAAAATAAAAAGGAAAGATCAAGGGTAATGAGTAAAAAGTCATTAACAATTGTAGATCTGGATCAACATTAACACTGTAAAGTATTTCCTTTCTCATTTATTTGACCTTGCATAGCAGAGAAACAAAAAACAGATTAGCATTTAAGAAGAGGTTCAGAACTAGGACTGAGTATAAAGACACATATTATTGTTGTTGGAAAAGACAGAAATTGAGAATGCAGGTGCTCAGCACAAGCAGTCATTAGGTGCGATGAGATGGTGGTGTTTGAAGCTTTGTCTATATATATATACAGGTGTCTGCCTGGCTGATCTAGAACCGAAGCCTTGAAAAGCACTTCTGCACCAGCCACTCTCTCTCTCCTGGGGCTTTTGTACCGTGACATCACTCTCATTAGATTTGTTAAGTGTGTCCTCTTCCTTCCATTCAAAAGCTGGTTAAAGCTTGGTTTCTCGGGAAGGAGGTTCGGACTACAGTGATCTTGGTCTCATGTGCTGGGCAAAGTCCTAGATCCTGATACTTGGAAAGCACTCCCAGGAGCAGGAATGGACCACGGCCAGTCCTTTCTCTCACCTGTAGACATAACAATTGACTTCACCCCTAGTCTACCAGAAAAACTCCCAGCCATCCCTGGGAGCAGTCTGCTTTTTGGTGGCAGACAAGATGACCTCATGCAACCCCAGGTCTTTGCTTTCTATGCATGAGGAAGAGCCATGCTGGCTTCAGATGCAGCCTTTCCTTAGTCGCCTCTTCTTTTGGAGGTCTTCCAGGTTCATTGTCCTCATGGGCTCTTGTTGCTTTTGAGCAAGGAGAGAGTTGCTAAATCTCTTTATAGGTATGATCACTTGTGTTTTATCAGCCATTGACTACAGCTCCTTGGGAAATGCCATATGGTCATGCTTCAGAACAGGTCTTTTCCATGTTTAATTGACGCCTGTGAAGTCATCGCTGAAATGATGCACAGGCGTCTTTTAACATGAGTCATTTGTCTTTCTGATGGAATTGTTTTGTCAGGTGCTACAGCAAATAGTATGTGTTTGCAAACAGAATGGCATCTTAGGCAGGCGCTAAATGGCTCTATCATTGGGGCATGTCTGGGTAGGCTGGGGCTTCCTCCTTCCTGTTGTACTTTGGACAGTTCAGACCACAGCAGCAGCTCTGCCCATGGTGTGGCTGTGCACTCTGATCCCATGACTCCAGAAAGGAGCTGGGCATTTGTTCTGCAATCTATAGGGTGTCTCCCGGTTACTAGAATTGCCAGAGTTTGTAGATAGTGGGGCCTGCTGGAAATTCTGTGGTTAGCCACCTTGGGAACACAGGAATTTCTTCACCCTGCTTTGTGAAGTCCAGTCCTTCTAAGCAAAAAAAAAAAAAAAGTCCTTGACTCCTCAAAAGATATGGAACTCATTGCTATGAATACCTTTTTCCCAGCAGCGGAAGGAACATGAGTGTATGTGTATATATATATAGCTCAAGACAGCAAAATCACATATTAAGTGCCAGCCATTCCCCCGCCTCCCCCACCCCTGCACCCCTGCCTCACCACTGGCTCTCTCTTCCCTACTTCAAGCTGAATATTCCCCGACTAAAGACTAGCAGTCGAGTTCTGCCAAGACTTACTGAGAGGTTCTGAAATACAGACAGCATTCAGGAAGTGGAGGCCACCATCTTCCTCCCTCTTCCTCTCTTCCTCTTCCCCGTCGTCATCACCTTCATCATATTAGCTGTTATTTACTGAGCAATCCCATGCAGCACCCACTGGCATACATTACCTCAAATCCTTACACCTCCAAGATGGGTAGTAACACCCTCATTTTAGAAATAAGAAAATTATTGTCCAGAGAGGTTAAGTAATTTTCTCAAGATCACACAAGTAGTAAACAGCAGAACTAATATTTAAGCCCCCACGTAGCTGGCTCCAAAACCCACGCACTGTCCCTGTGCCCCTAAGGAGGCCTTGGGAAGTGCAGAGCAGCTGGGGGGAGGGGGGAGAATTCTCTGACTGAAATCCAGTTTTCACAGACTATCCTCTGCAGCAAATGAAAGAATTTTTAAAACTAGGTGGGTTTTGCCTGAGCAATTATAGATCACTATCTAGCTAGATATACACACAGATGTGTGTACATACTATATACCTGTAATATAAATATATAATTTTCATATATATATATAATCTCCCTATATATATATATATATACTGGAACCCAGTAAGTTATTCCTATTTGGAATTGGAATCCAGTAAGCTTTCAATTCAAATTTAGTGCTTAGACCTATTCTGTATGTGCATGTGTGCTTGCGTGTGCCACCCCAGGGCGTCTGTAATATTGGGTTAGCTCTGTCAGGGTGGGAGTAGGGTAGGAGTGATGCGGGAAAGGGCAGGGAAAAGGCAGGGGTTCTGACATTAATAGCAGAACCGGGATGGAGTAAACTATGTCAGATCGAGTGCATCTGCTGCATTTGCCTAAGTCATGATGGGAGAGAGCAAGTGTGAACTTGCACCTCTCAGCAAAGCCTTGATGTATTATTTCACTTCCACAACTGTTAAGAACACCTGTTAATGACCACTGTCACCCAAACATATTGGCATATCTTGGAGAAGAACCTCAGAACAATTCTCCCTGCCAACTGTGTAGAATAATTGGAGACCTTAAGGGTAAAAACATCTGGAAACTGCAAAAGTCAGATTTTAAAATTAAAGCTTTGACCTCTACAAACAATTTTGCTGTTAGTGAAAGCATGGTTTTATTTATTTATTTTTTTTTAAATTTTATTTATTTGTTTATTTATTTATGGCTGTGTTTGGGTCTTCGTTTCTGTGCGAGGGCTTTCTCTAGTTGTGGCAAGCGGGGGCCACTCTTCATCGCGGTGCGCGGGCCTCTCACTATCGCGGCCTCTCTTGTTGCGGAGCACAGGCTCCAGACGCGCAGGCTCAGTAGTTGTGGCTCACGTGCCTAGCTGCTCCGCGGCATGTGGGATCTTCCCAGACCAGGGCTCGAACCCGAGTTCCCTGCATTGACAGGCAGACTCCCAACCACTGCGCCACCAGGGAAGCCCAAGCATGGTTTTCTTTATAGACAAAGGGACTGATAGGAAAATTTTTTTCAATAATGTATACAGCTTTTCAATGAATTCTTCTCTGTATATTTTAGTGCTATTTCTCTCTTTTTTTTTAACCATGTTTTTCCCTTCTTTTTAACAAAGGTAAACTATTTGGTTTATTGGAAAGAACCTTGAACGTAAGGGTCTGGAAATTTGATATTGTTGCTTCTGGCTGTGTGACACTGTAGAAGTATCCAAATTTCTCAGGACTTAGTTTCCTCATTTGTAATGAAGATGTTGGATTAAATGAAATGTAGAGTCCTTTCCAAATTAAAAATTCTTTGATTAGTTTGAAGGGTTTTTTTTGTTTTTTGCCTATTCACCTCTAAACATAGAAGAATGATTGGGTTATTTTTGTCTGAAGGTCATTTCTTTTATACCTCTTCAGAACAAGAAATTATTTTTGGCATGTGCAATCAAGGAATCACAATTGCCAGAAGGAAACGAGGTCTTCTCACTTTCACATCCTAAAATCGACTGTAGAGTAGTTCAAATCGAACAGACTCTGAGTACGTTTTAAGAAACCTCCATGCTCAGGCCTGTGGGAGACCCAAAGGTGGATCAAGCTGTCAAATGAGCTTACATCCTAGTGATAGAGAGGTTTACACACACACACATATATGTGTATACATATCTTCACCATACACGATTTTAAAAAACTAATTGGGGTGAATATTAAAACAGAGATGTAAATAAAGTGCTACAGATACACACAGAATGGAAAGATTAATTTCAGCTTTTAAGAATAAGAACGACCTTGTTGAAAAAATGGCATTTGACGTGAGATTTGAAAAATGGTCAAAAATTTCGAGGAATGTGGCCTGGGGGTCAGGGTTGGGAAGGGGGCTTTCCACTTGAAATAAGCCAATTAAGCTAAGGGATGGAGATATATTGGGGAAATGGCTAGAGGACTCCCTCTGCTGCCCTTCAGTACTGCTTTGTTAATATCTTTATCATTGCACTTCTCCACACATTGTTATTTCTAGGTATCTGTCTTCTACGTCGTCTGTGAACAACTTGTACACAGAGAACGTGGCTTATTTCCCTTTACAATCCTAAGTCCTAGTACAGGGTAGCAGCTCTGTCATTGGTAACTGCTGAGTGGATCTTTTAGTGCATGGAACAGGAAAGTAAGGATGCTGGAAAAGTGGCTTGCAGCCACCATCATCTTCAATTGTGATCAGAGCTAAACTGAATAGATAGGTTAGGTTCTCCTTCTGGGAATGCCGTATGAAACACTCGGAATATTTTCCGATCCATTTCTTGTTATCTTTTGCATAATTTTCCCGTAGCTCTAGATAAGACTCATCACTGAGCCCCATTAGAAATGGAAATTCTCAGGCAGAGTAAGATGGTCAGAAGGGTCAGAAGCGGATCTCTGTGTCACTTCTGCCCTAGGAACAGTTCTTTCACCCCGCATCCCTTCTGCCTGCCTTCTTCCCTTGTCAAACGTGAGCGTCTCATGTTTCCTGTCTGGCTGCAGCCTCAGCCTGCTCTCGTTTCTTGTTCCCCTTCCTTCCACTGACCTGGCCTGTATCCCGGCCTCTCCCTTTCCAGTGCCAGCCCTTGCTCAGACCTCCTCACTGCTCTCCAATTCCCGGAGCGTTCTCTGCTCTCATCTTGCTGATGACATTCCCTTCTCTCCTTTTTCACCTTTCTGGAATCCTATCCTTTTCCTATGCAGTCCTGCCTTTGACCACTTGGCAATTTCTATAGCTCTTCTCCTGTGGTCCCTCACTCACTCCCCACATGTGTGACAGGGAGACAAAATCATTACGGGGGCAGGACGTAGGAAATCATTACTCAAATCCTGCTTCTGGACGTTGGATCAGGTGCATCTCACAGAGATGGGGACCCAAAAGGGTGCAAGATACATTCTGGAACAAGAAGTTTAGGTGGGCTCCACTTTGGGGATATCATGAGCCATGAGTTGGCCCTAGAAGAGACTCATTGTCCTACAGAATCTGAGGCTGTGGAAAACCAAGGACCAAGCTAAATCTACCAGGGCTGACCCAATCAAGAAAAAAAATCACACGGAACCAAAATGGCCTCTTAAGTGGGAATAGGTTTTTGTTGTTGTTTTTCATTTTTTTTTCCTCTGGGTGGTCATGGTGAGGAATAAAAAGAGGCTATGATTTAGTGTTTGCGTTAGTAGGTTTCTCTTCTAAGGAGGTTCATCACTTCCTGGGATCCTTTCCCTGCCCCAATCACACAAAAGCCACAAGGAACTCAGGAATCACCCATGTCTGTAAGAAGCAGAATCATGGATTGGTTTAGAGTATTAATGCTAAAGCCACACTGTCTGGTTTTGAATCCCAACTCTGCCCCTCACGACCCTGTAACCTTGGGCAAATTACTTAACCTCTCTTTGCCTCAGTGTTCTCTGTAAAACAGAGATAATAATGGCACTACCTCATTTGGTTAGTGTGAGAATTAAATTAATTCATGTTGCACGCTAAGAACAGTGTCTGTCACAAAATAATGTCTTTTAAAAAAATTAATCATAATAGTCATTTATTGAAAGCCTGTGTCTGGAATGGACAACAAAAACAGAGGTGTAAAATGCAGTCTATACCCTCAGGTAATTTGCAGTCTAGTTAAGGAGCTGACCTTCCAATTAAGCCATGTGGCTCAATGTTCTCTGTCTGATCAGATCAGGATAACTTGAATGGTCATCCCCTCAAGGGGACTTCGAGTTAAGGGAAGGCTACATGGAGGGTTGCCCAGGATGTGAGTACCAAATGAGTCTTAAATGCAATCTGAGGGCAGCTGATCAAGAGAGCCAGAAAATCCTCTTTAGCTACTTTGTCCTCCCATCCCTAGTTCAGCTGTCAAACTTTGTCATCTCCAGCCATCCAAAGCCTTTGGGAAAAATTTAAGTCTCTGTGACAGGACCATATTGCTAACTTTGCTTCTCCTCTTCTCCTGGCCCCATCACTTACCCTCTTAACCTAGTCATTTTGTTCCCAGATGAAGAGAAGGAATATTACAAAATGCTTTCCTTTAAACAAATCTTTTTACGTATATAACTCCTTCCCGAGCCGTGGAATAGCTTCATAGTCCCTCCAGATATATGCATCACCCACACATACACACAAACACACACATACTACCCATCACCCAACACACACACACACACACACACACACACACACACAAAATGCGCACACACTGAGCCATGACCTTAGCCTCACCCTCAAGAGATCCCAAATTCTACTGCCTGCTACTGTTTCGCCTTTATAAAGATCCTGCAAGACACGCCCACTGACGTTTCAGATCCTAGGAGCCTGCCGCTGTCACCTGCATTGCTGCTGTTTCAGACGAGCTTCTGAGGCTGAGGATTTGGTTTCTGACACGTGCTCTGACCTGACCTCTACTCTGTGTGACAGGCTGGCTCCACATCTCTTCCCAGCCTCTAAGAGCTTATAACTGCAGGCACACTAGAGGGAATGGTGGTGAAATGCTTTAGCTCCTGTAACTTTGCCTTTGGGAAAAGCACAAACCACTTTGTAAATGCTGACTAACCCTAATTGGAGTTTCAAACCAGGCCTGTAGAGGAGGGATTATTTATGGGCCTTGTAATAGGTGGGTGTATTTGTGTGTGTGAAAAGAATTTGAACACATGTCAAGAAGCAAATTTAGGTGGAGGAGAACTGTGACTAAATCTGAGTATTTACACGCACGTGGGTACGTAGGAGTCCTTCCACTTCCTCACATCTATAGGAATGTGGGTTATATTGCTGAATGCCCGTGAGGCTCAAACAGTACCTGGGAGGATGGCATTAGGAGATCTCTAGGTGGCTCCCAGATCACATGGGTTTGGCCACAGAGGCCTGCACTGCTCTCAGGGGGGTGTCTAGCTTGTATTATCTACGAAAGATTGGCAGTCTTTTTTGGATTCATTGTCTACTAAGCAGTTGACATTTTCTAAGAGAAAAACAGGGTTTTAAAAATTAATTTCCAATTATTCTAGAACTGTTGGCTGGAAGGTATTATGTCTTCTCTGGGGATAGTATGTCAGTATTTTTTTTCTCTGTACGGACCTAATAAAATCTAAATAAAGAAAAAAATAGGAAGCAGTTGTACCTTGTAATGCAAATGTCTTGGAGTGTGAAGGCATCTGCATTAATGATGGGACTGAGAAATCCTAGACTCTGGCAGACTGAGAGGAATATTTTATGAACATGTACGCTTTGAAGGCTTATATACTGAAAACAATATTCTTAAAGTACAGTTGAAGCCAGATGAAAAAAACATGCCGAACAGATAAAGGTGAAGACAGCGTCCCTCTCTCCCTCCCTAGGTTTGAGTTTAAGTGATCGTCCTGGCAGGAGGTGTCCGTATAATTCCTCATAAAAATTATATGTGCGTGTCGTGTCAGATTGGCTAAAAAAAAAATTACTGGTGCTTGTTTTCTTCTTTTGGTTCTCATTGCCTGTACTTTAAAAATGTATTCATTTAAAGGGCAAGTATTTATTCAAAGGATATTTATCAAGTGCCCTTTTGTGTAAGGTGCTGTGTTAAATTAGGTGAATATGGAGATAAATAGGATTCTTCTCTCTGCTTCTCATGAAGTTCTGATCTTAGAGGAAATCAAAAATTCAAACACCATGGAGAAAAATGCATAGGGTACAATAACACTTAGAAAACCATTACCTATTCCATTACTGGTAGGAGGAGGAAAGCTTGGTAAATTGGGCTTCCAAGAGGAGATGACCCTTGGGTTGAATCATAAAGAGCAATTAGTAAATATCCAGGTGCTACAGGTAGAGAGAAGAGTGACACAATGCAGAGGTACCAGGGACTGAGAGATAGGGTTTCCTTGAGGAAACCCAAGCATCGATTTCATTTAAAGAAAGTAATGGAGATAAAGCTGGGAAAGTAGGCTAATGAGCCTTATGTATCATGCCAAGATTAAACATTGAATGTTATCCCGAAGGCAAAAAGCAGCCACTGAAAGACTTGGTCAGGAATGGATTAAAAGCCTTAAAACAATTGCATAAGGGTGAGGAGAAACAAAATGACCCATCAGTTATTAGGGATGCTGAGGAATAATATAAGAAATTCATTATTTCTTTCATTCTGTTGAATATATATATGTTGATTACCTTCCATATGCCAGGCTCTCTCCTGGGCACCGGTGATTCAGTGATAATCAATACAGACATGTTTCCTGCCTTCAAAAAGCTTACAGTCTAGTTGGAGAAATGGACATTTAACCAAACAGTCATAATACAATATGCTCTGTAAGGTGAGAGGTAGAGATTACTGGTGGAAGAAGCCTATAGCAAGGATATCTTAAGAAGACTTGGGAGTCCAGGGAGGCCCCCAGGAGGAAGTGATGAATATACTGCAGTCTGAAGTATACATAGGAACTAGCCCCCAGGATAAAAGCAGCAAGGCTAGGAGTGTCCTAGGAGAGGAAACAATCTGGGTGAAGACCTTGAAGAGAGAAAATGGCCCATTTAACAAACCCAAATGGTTCATTGTAGTTTATTTACTGTAAGCAAGGAGGAAGGGGGCAAGGAGTAAAGTGGCAGATACTGAGAGGTCTCATAAGCCATGTTAAAGTGATTTAGCTTTACCTTAACAGGTGAGGGAAGGATGTTAAACAGATGAATGACAGAGCAGCTTTGTGTTTTGGAAAGATCACTCTGGCTGCAGTCCACAAAAGGTATTTGAGTTGGGAAGTGCTGTAACCAAGGAGACCACTTAGGTTGCTGATGAGGTCATCCAGGTGGGAGATGATACTGACCTGAGGAAGATAGTGACAGTGTAGATGAAGGACAAGGGACAGACACAGGAGATACATAGGAGGAAGTATCAGCAGGACTTGGCGATTCATTGGAGGGTAAAAGAGAAGGTACAACTGTCTTGGGTAACTGGGAGGAGGGGGATGGCATTCCCAGAAATAGGGATACAGGAGAAGGAGCAGTTTTAGGGGTGATGGAAGGAAACAGATATGCTTAGTTTGGAACATGCTGAGTTTGAGGTACCCGTGGGACATTACAGAATTGGGAGAAAGCGTAGTAGCATCCAGTGGAAATGATTTCAGAGCTAAATCTTACAATTTGCCCAACCCCCTACCCTCACTCACAGCTGCTATTGTATTCAATATAAGATGATTTGAGTTTGAATTTAGTGTCTTCATTTTTTTATATATATATTTTTTGGATTTCAACTAAAATTTTACTTCTTTCAGGAAATCTGTCTTCAACTTCTGGTCCCAGATAAATGACCCTCCCAAGCTCATTTAATGTTCTGCTTAATCGGCATGAATTCTGTCATTTGTTTCACTCTTTCCCCTACCGTATTGGCAGCTTGGGGTTGGAGCGGGGGAGGGGTCAGCTATGTGCAATACACCACAAACCAGCTGTGAAATGGAAGCTTTTAGTTACATTACCACATTATCAAATACGATTTATTTTACACATTGACATTCAGGGTTACACCAAGAGGCTTAGTAAAAGCAGGAGAATTTTGTAATAGAATATTTAGTGTAACTCTTTCTTCTACCCTAAACATTTTCCTGTTTTCCCTAAACCTTCGTATTGTTCTTTCTTTTGTGTTAAAAGGAAAGGTTGTTAAAATATGATTATCCCAGAACTGAGAAGGCTCATCAGGGGATGACCAAGTGCCGTTTGTGAGGTGTTATTTTACCAAAGATGATGCCATCTGTTCAGAGACAGAGCAGGGTGATAATTAGCAAACTAGAGGAAGAATTTCTTATTAATGAATTACCTATACAGTGTCTTATTTGGGTATTAGCATCTATTGGACATTTAAGGAAGAGAAAGTCTTTCAGAGAAAAATAGATACCCAACTCTATAAAATGCCTCCCATACATGGGATTGAAAACCCTTTGACTCACATAAATCATAGGCTATTGGGGCTGATTTGGAGACTGTCTAGGGCAATGAATTACCTTGATGCCCTGCAGAGTTCTTAGGAGGCTTGACTCCCCCTTGAGCCCCGCAAGGACACCTCTAGGCCAGAAGTGGGACTGTCTGGACAGGCCTTTAACCAGAGAAGCTCTACTTGCACTTGTTTTTATATATAGATACTTCATTTATATATAAAATGAAGACGTTCCAGGTCTGAAAGCACCCTGAGAACCTCTGATTTACTTCAGTTTTCTCTAGCTCATCTAGCCAGTTGGGCTAGACCAGGACCAGCTCTCCGGATTCCCAGGCTGATGTCTGTCCTCAGACAGTGGGATGCCCCTTGGCTTCTCAGAACATGAAAAATACATTGATCAACATCCTCTGCTTCCAAATGTTCTGCCTTGCTTCAAAACACAGTTGCTTTGTTGCACTGTGAATAATTATGAATTAAATAGGCAACTGATTAAAAATTATATTGGCCACATGGCCCTCTCAGATTTTGCTGACAGTATAATGGCTATAATTCATACTCTCCCACATGCCCCATGGAAAATAATCAAGTATGATGGGTCAAGTTTATCCCGTTGGCTTGGCAAGCTTTAAAGATATTATTCTTTGGTTTGGAAAACTGCTAAGCAGTCCCCTGATCTTGAACCTTGGATCCATGTGGGCCATATTTTGTATATCCTAAAGATGCCTCAGCCTTTCCGCACTTGTCCATATGGAGTCAAGTTCTCTACAAATGCTGGTTTTTCCCAAGGACCTAATTTAGGTGCATGAGATGGGAAGCCCCAAGGAGATGTTATTAAAAGATAATTTACATGGGCTTAAGTTGCAGGAAATCTACTCTCTAGGACTATTCCTTTTAAATTGTTCAATGCAGTATTTTATTCTAGCTGCTCCTTTAGTCATCCTTTCTGGTTTATTTTTGTCCTCTGTGTTTTCCAACACATTCCTCTTCATTGACCCAGATAACTCAAGCTAGAAGGACAAATAGAGATAAATGGAACTGGGGGTGTACAGGTGCTGGGGGAGAGAAGGCGCAGAGAGTGAACTCTGCCTATTTAAAGAAGATGAATGGACCAAAGAGAAGTTTGGGAAAGGATCAGGAGACCTAGGCTCATCTGCCCTAATCAACTCTCTAAACAGCTGTACGTTCAAGTAAGCATGCTTGCACTTATTCTATACATGTATTCAGTGCATACTGTATGCCAGAAACTTACCAAATATGGATATATGGACATGAATTAGACATGATCCCACCCTCAAAATCTCACAGTCAGCTGTCAGGGACAGACATGGAGATAATTACCACCAGTGTCCCAAGCAGCACAGGGCAAAGAGCAGTTAAATCTGCTTGAGTCACGTGAGCTCACAGACAAATGATTATGACCTGAGTCATATACAAGTAATTAAAATGGAAAGGCAAGGGACAATGAGATTGTTCCGAAGGACTCTAAGGGGTTTTTGTGGGTTTTTTTAAAACAAATCTTTTGCTATATTCAATAACCATAAGGCCCAATTCTCATACATATTTTTACAAATAAGTGTGTTCTTAGCTCAGGCCATAGAGATATTTTAATATGCACAATTGCAATCTGTTGAGATCAAATTTATTGCAATATTCATAGAGATTAAATACCTGAGTCATAATATGATATGCTTTTCTACAAAAGCTGCCCTAAACATCTTCAGCCTTTAAGGACATGTTTGTTTTTATGTCTATTCTTAATATTTTTTTATCTTATACCTATCTTTAATTTTTATTCACATTGGAGGCAGTATAAAGAAGTAGTTCCAAATATGGGTTCTGTTTTAGTGGCCCTAGGATCAAATCCTAGCTACTAGTTACATAACCTCAAATAAAAAGTTTAACCCTCTGTCACACAGTTTTCTCATCTGTAAAATGGAGATAATTATAGTACTTATTTCACAAGTGCAAAGTAAGAGGAAACACAGTCCACGAGACCACCCTCACTCCGACACCAGTTGCAAGTTTGGGGGTCCTCAAGGTCACTCTTAGGTTTGATAATTTGCTAGAAGGACTGACAGAACTCACTGAAAGCTGCTATACTCAATTGCTATTTATTACGGCTACAATCAGCCACATGAAGAGTCCAGGGAAATCCCAAATGTGGAGCTTCCAGTTGCCCTGTACCCTGGAGTTGTGGACACTGCTGCTGTCCTGGTGTTGATGTGTGATGATATGCACAAAGTACTGCTAACCCAGGAAGCTAGCCCGACCCTTGGTGTCCAGAGTCTTTGTTGAGGGTCTACATGGCTGATCTCAGCATCCAGCCCCCCAGAGGTCAAGCCTGTTCCCACATGACTCAAAACCCTCGCCATAAATCTCATCCTTAGACTTTTTGATGTGGTCCCAAAGCTCTCAGGTAAACAAAGATACTCTTATCAGGTAGGATATTCCAAGGGTTTAAGAGATTACCTCCCAGAGGCCAAGGACAAAGACCAGACCCCTCTTTGGACAAGGTTAAATTTTTTACTACACAACTGATGTGTTTAAGAATTAAGTAAGATGATGGTTACAATGGGCTTAGAATATTGCCTAGTACAAAACAAGCATAAATTTTGGATATATATCTATTATTATTAACAATCCTTTTTGATCCTACAGCATCATACTAGATACTATAGGAAATCTTAAAAAAATTAACAAGGTGTAGTTTATAATCTTGGAGGAGAGATACTAAGTTTCAAGTAAAACCAACAAAAGCAGAATGAGGTTGAGTACCACAGGAAAGGAACAAGCAAACTGCTAGGGACCAGTAGAAGGGAGAGGTTACTTCCAGACAGGGGTTAGGGGACAGCTGCTCTGGGAGGGCACCTGAGCGGCACTGAGGGATGGGGGTTCCGATATGGGGGGAGGGCATTCCAGACAGAGGGAACCACATGAATAAAATCAGAGATGGGAAAGCAAGGGCACCTTCGGGGAACAGAGAAGGGCTGCCATGGCCTACTGTAGAAGCAGCAGGAGGAAGAAATGGGAAAGCACTGGACAGACAGACTGAGAGAGCTTTTCAATGTGCTGTTAAGCACTTTATGCCTTGTCTCATAGACTCTGGGGAGCCAGTGACAATACAAGGCCTAAAGAACACCCTGAAAGAGAATATGCTGTCTCTTTTCATATCTCCAGTCTTTGAAACATGCTCCTTCCTCAACCGTATCACTCTCCCTCCCAATACTGCCCACTTCACTTGGCCAATTACAGTTCATCCTGCAAGAAACAGCTCAAGAACTACTTCTGTGGACACCTCCATAATGAAACACGTTATATGCCATCAGGACCTGTTTTCCGCTATACACAACTGTATTTTGTCATCTCTGTATACTCAGTGTCTGTATACTTGTAGAGTGGTTCAAAGGAAAAAAGGGAGAGAGCGAAAGAGGAGAGAGACATGAAATCTTGAAATATCTACAAAGAATTTAAAGAGCAGATATTTCTAGTTAATTTAAAGAGAAACTAGGACACACAGAGAGAGTGAGTAATAGTGCCTAGAGTAAGACAAAATCTTGTAACTGCATGGCAGAGTCTTCTCAAGGTATCCCAAGGCTTTAGTAGTAGTAGTAATAATAATAATAATGATAACAGGCAGAAGAAGAGCTTACTTATACAACACTTATAAAGCACTTACTAGGCGCCGGATATGCTCTACTTGATTTATGTGAACCCAGTTAATGTCTACAACTCAGTGATGTAAGTACTATCATTATCTCCATTTTACAAATGAAGAAATTGAGGGACACAGCAGTTAAGCAAATTGCAACAGAAATCCTGATAACAATCCTAGGATTGTAAAAACTTGGTCTTGCCAAATTCATTTAATTGCATCCGAATAAAAGACATGCGTAGAGTTGGAGATTGACCTAGTGTTGGGCTGTAACTTCAGTTCCTTGTGTTGGTTGGAATAAAGAGCAGTGTTCTTTTCATCCGAGGCATATGTTTCCATGCCAGGCCCCTAATGCCTGAGCGCCCATGGGGATGGTTGTGTTTGAAGGACTGCCTGCTAACCTGTTCCGGCTGAACAAGTCACTTTTTTTTTTTTCAAGACCAGACATCTAGGAGGCTTTTTATTGACTGAGAACAAAAGCAGCCCAGTGGTTTAAGTGGATTGTGTAGTAATCGCCCAGCAAGGCTCCAGCAGGGAAGACGTCTTTCTGCCTCTCAGCGGTGGCGGAAAGGTCAACAGAGGCTTTTAGCAGGCGTGTGCTTGTCGGAACACTCCACTTCCGGGGTGGGTGTGTTTTCCTCCTCCTTCCCCTGCTGTGTGTAATGTACAAATTTCCTTTAAACCCATCATTTGGTGTAATTTACGCTGCTACTTGTTGGATTTTCCCTCTTCCTTTTCCCTTTCCCCTGTCAGAGCTCCTGGCCTAGTCCTCCATTACCAGGAAAGAGAAAAACCCTTCTTGTTTTGAGGGGATCTAGCTGAGGAGCTTCCCTGGATCTCGGCCATTCAGCAGTTTGTCAAATGAATCTTAAAGTAACCCTTCTCTGTGAAAACTTTCAACCCAAGCTAGGTGATTAGGCAGGTGTTTTTTTCCCAAAGTCCCCACAATAAATTCCATAGAAATGTCCCACAAAGCAATGAAATGCCAGCCATTCTGGAGTGAGGGGAACTGTCACCTAAATGCTAGACAAGAAATGAGCTACTGGCCAATGTGTTCAGTCAGCATAGTGCGGATTCATCATTGGCCAGCCTGAGTCAGTGTGAGGGGAGAGAATTTCTCCAGCAATTTGACAAAATTCTCAGATGAGCCAAAAATAAATAAATACCACTGTCAGGCTTGGGAATGATTTGCTTTTTGCAAATATGGTGAGTTAAATCTATAAGCACATATTCATCTTAAGTGTAGCAAGTATGAAAGGAACGTATCTCACTTCTTTGCAATGATTAATAATCCTTGTTAAAATAGGGTCATATAACCTAGAGGGGTGGGATAGGGAGGGTGGGAGGGAGGGAGATGCAAGAGGGAAGAGATATGGGAACATATGTATATGTATAACTGATTCACTTTGTTATAAAGCAGAAACTAACACACCACTGTAAAGCAATTATACTCCAATAAAGATGTTAAATAAATAAATAAATAAATAAATAAAAAATAGGGTCATATATTCCTTTAATTAGCTGTTCATGAGTTAGAATCCTTCGATTCTTTAGATAGAAGAGACCCTAAAGCTCACTTCACCCCCCTTCCTAAATTTGCAAAGGGAGAAGTTGAGCTACAGTCTGAACCTAAAAGCTGAAGTTCATACAAGTAATCAGAGCAGAAGCGGCACTGGGATTCAAGGCTCAGAGCTGTGTTAACCACAAAAAAAAAAAAAAAAAATTGTGTCAACTGAAAGAAGCTTAGAGTGCCCTCTTGTGTCCCTACATGGAAATTCTTCATGTCTTTACAAAATTTGAAATCACTTTAATCTCTCCATCAATTTTACTGCATTGGGGTGAAGGTCAGACATGTAGCTCTGAAAACGAATCCTGTGATCATTATGTTACCGGAAGGAAATGCACAATGCATTTGACCTACTTCATCAGTAAAGACAGTAACATCATCCCTAGAGTAGTCTTGTGTGGATTCAGGTCTGGCTGACCTAGGTTTCTGTCCCCGGGCAGCCACTGGTAATCTTGGTAACCCTGAACCAGTTGCAAAACCAATCTGAGGGGATTCCCTGGTGGCGCAGTGGTTGAGAATCTGCCTGCCAATGCAGGGAACACGGGTTCGCGCCCTGGTCTGGGAAGATCCCACATGCCGCGGAGCAACTAGTCCCGTGAGCCACAACTACTGAGCCTGCGCGTCTGGAGCCTGTGCTCCGCCACAAGAGAGGCCGCGACAGTGAGAGGCCCGCGCACCGCGATGAAGAGTGGCCCCCATTCGCCGCAACTAGAGAAAGCCCTCGCACAGAAACGAAGACCCAACACAGCCAAAAATAATAAATAAATTAAAAAAAAATTTTTTTAAATAATAATAAATAAATACAGGCTGTTGTTAACTGACAAGAGGCTTGTGCTTTAAAAAAAACAAACAAAAAAAACCAGTCTGAACCTCTGTCCCCTCATCTATAAAATGCAGATAATCACTGCCCTGCAGGACTGGCAGAGATCAAATGCAATCATGTTAAGTCAGCCCAGCCTGACATTTGGTAAACAGTAAACAATAAATTGAAATTATTAGTTATTTTCAGACGTGAGCCGCCACGAGGGATCGCCAGCAAGTTCACAATGAAGGAACTGAAGTGAGAACGCTGGGGAGTGAACAGACTGTCCATGGGATGCTTTTAGCTCTTGGATGAAGAGGTTTCCATGAGCTCTGGGGGCAGAGGAAATACATTTTTAAAGAAATAACATGCTAAATATGTGATTCTTCCAAAATAAATTCTTTCTTTAGATGGGGAAGTTTAAACAGAGCTAGGCCTAATGGCTTTCCCACAGATGGAATCTCTTTCAGAGGTAACACCTGGCCTTTGGCACTAAGGGCCCAGCAGTCAAAAAAAAAAATCTCTGCTCTGAAAGAAAAAGTTTGAAAACCGGATCTTATTTAGGGCATTGGTCCAGTTCTTTTAGAAGTCTTTATTTATTGAGAGGGTAACCATATTAAAATAAGTAAAGAACAGAGGTGAAAAACAATAGCTGGATGAATTCATCCTTTGATTTTCATTTTCCTTGAAACTCCTTATTTTATGAAACAAGCTACCTCAGCTTAAGTGTTTCGGCAAAATGGCACTAAATTGAGTCCTTTTGCCCCAGTGAACTTTCAAAGGTTCCCTCCTCCCTCCAGTAATTCTCACAGCCGTCGTTTTCACACATGTGGGAGGGAGATATCATTATGAACAATACAAGGAGACTTGACCTTTAAATGTCAGTCGAAGTGTGGAGTCTGGTGATTGTCTGTATCTTTCTTCCACTAGCTCATCGGAGAGTTGAGGAAGACAGTCCAATAGTGTGTAAGCGGGAAGGGGTTAGGGGCGAAAGGAACCCCTCACCTGTGCCTCTCTCTTTGTTTTCACCCAACCAGGGAAAAGGAAAGAAAAGCTCGGACTGGACTCTGTCATCCAAATACTCATCCTAGATACCACAATCGCTGGGAGGTTTATGTGGATTATCGCACCGCAAGAGCAGATTAAAAAAAGGCTGTTCAGTTTGCTCGCCTCGCTCATCCTTTTGGGGAATCTGTTACTTCACATAAGACAAATACAGCACGTGAGGCCGGGGAATTTATTATTGATGGAAAGTTCATCCTCGGGCCCTCGCGCGGCTGCGGAGTAGCAGAGCTGGAGCCTCTGGGCGCCAGCAGCGTGCCCCTTGCTCGGCGGCGCATGCGCTCGCGGCAGTGCCATAGCCGTAGACTGCTGCGGTCCGCGCTGTGCTCCGTTTGTGGACGTCAATCATCAGTCAAAGAGTGAAAGGATATCCCCTGACTCATACTTGGAAGTCTCCTATTTGTGTGGATTAACTGAACAATACATTTTGTAGCTGCTGTAGTTACCTCGATAGCATTTGTGAAACAGTTTCTGATGTTCAACTCATTTTCTACTTTACGCTTTTGTCTTTTTACGCATGGTTTTTCTCCTTAGAATGCCCCTAAACATCTCTGTGTCTTGTTTATCGATGCTTATATACTAGCCCTTGTGTTCCAGTTTTTTTTTTTTTTAACATCTTTATTGGAGTATAATTGCTTTACAATGGTGTGTTAGTTTCTGCTTTATAACAAAAGCTATACGTATACATATATCCCCATATCCCCTCCCTCTTGCGTCTCCCTGCCACCCGCCCTATCCCATCCCTCTAGGTGGTCACAAAGCACCGAGCTGATCTCCCGCTGCTATGCGGCTGCTTCCCACTAGATATCTATTTTACATTTGGTAGTGTATATATGTCCATGCCACTCTCTCACTTCATCCCAGCTTACCCTTCCTGTGTTCCAGTTTTAACGCCAGCATACCGTGAAAAAGATTTTTCATGAAGGAAGTCCATCTCAACCAGAGGGAAGCCTCCTCTTGTACGTTTCCACCTTCCCCTCATCTTTATGTGACACCACTCCACTCCCCATCGAGGTCTGCCCCCTCTGGGCCAGGCACTGGGGAAATCGAGGCAAGAAGGAACGGTCTGGCAGAGGAGAACCCCCTGGTGTGAGGGGGCCTGAAAACTGGGATGGACAGGACGTGTGTTTGCTCTAGACAGGTTAATATCATGGCACCCCTTACACTGTCACTTAAAAAATATGTATTCGTGATTTATAGAGAAATGTTGAGGTGAAATTTTACAACATCTTTGAAAACTCCGCATTAGGTTATCTCCTCTCCCAGTTCTCTCTCCTCAGCCCTGCTGACCGAGGATTCCCTCCTTCTCTCCCCTTCCCCTCCTGGCCTCTCAAGCTCCCTCCCCTTTCTTGGCAGATCAATTTAGGTCCTTCCAAGCTTCTGTCTGCAGACTTGCACACCCGCACCCACTGCTTAATACTGCTGCAAGTATGTCAAAAGCCATTAATGCCAGAGATGAATATTTCATTTGTGCCGAGCAAACAAAAGATACCACACTTACCAGGATTCTCTCTGCATGAACTGAAAATGACTTTTTAATCCTTACCACATGTTCATATTTAAGATGAAGAGTTTACTATGTGCCTGAAAGAGAGATCTCTCTCTCTCTCTTTTTTTTTTTTAAACATCCTGCCCATTTTGTAAGGAGTCACTGGTGAAAACCTACATCAACTGGCACCAAATTTGTAGATTATCCCAGTGATACTTTTACATCCCTTGTTGACGGATCCCTTCAGCCACCACTCTGATACTGTGCCCCTCAACATAGCTCTCCCTGGAAGCACGAATTGCTGTCACGAGGCAGGAAGATGCCGGGGAGGGAGAGGGGCTGGTGATAGCCTCCTCGGGAAGTGAGAGCCGAGCAGCAGGGCGTTTGGAGTCCAGCTGGACCCATGCTCTCTGAAGGGCCAGAGAGGGGTCCCTGTATATTCCCTGTCACCATTTGAGTCTGAGAGTGGACCCTGGCGCCGAGGGAGTGAGCAGTTCCTAAGTGGCTCTTCTTCGGAAACTCAACCTTGCTGATAAGCTCCATGTGGAACTTGAGATATATGTTCTTAGTCATTGGTAAAATTAAGTAGTGGTCTCTCCAAACCTTAGAAGAATATCCAGACTTCTTGATCAAATGATCTTGAATGGGAATGTTTCGATTGCCTTAGTTTTTTTTAATTTCTTAAAAATCACAGGTTCATTAAAATGCAAAAACACTATTAGTGAGACAGTGGGTTTGAGGGCCCAACCCTCATTTTTAAGCTTATTTTCTAAGAAATACTTCTGAAAGATTTCTTAGAAATTATATGAAGATAGAGTCTTCTGGGCTGTGTAAATCAAGGCATAAAATCCTCTTATTTTTTCGGAAAAATTCAACCCTTTAAAATGGATTAATACATCACCAGGCTATCTCCCAGAACTCTCCAACATGGGTGGACAGTATCAGGAAGAGCTTTTGTTCAGCTAGGCCTCTGAATTTCTGATCCTAACTCCACTTGAGGGCTGTTCTCTCTTCTTTTCCTCCTTTGGAAATGGGAGAACATCACTGTCTTTCTTTGGCTTGAACACTTATCTTTTCTCTCTCTTTATAAAGCCTGATACTGCTCTCTCTTCTGCTGTTTGCAATGACCATCATTTGATCTAGTTGACCCTTTATTCCAGCCCAGACACCTTCTGGTTATCTGAATGACCTAGCTTCATTAAGATAGAGTGTAAGCAAGATTTTTGGTCTTTTGTGTTTGGGCATCTTTAATATCCTCTTGTTGTAGTTTTTGCAGCTAAGATCTTATTCATCTTCCCAGAATAATTTTTTGGTCTGTATATTTTACATGAATTTAGAAAAATAAATTGGACATTCAGTACCATTTTATACAGCATCAGCTCCGCTGGGTAACTGGCAAAACGGCTGCACCTGTTTTCTTGCAAGCTGCCTGCATTATTCTGGCCTCACCTGGTATGGTATAGGCTAATAATCAGAGAAAGAATATGAAATTACAAATCATATGACCTAAAGTTCAAACTGAGATAAAATAAACAAGCCCTAACTGAACACTCTTGACTATTCCTAACAGAAAATGCATGCACATTCAGTATATGTTTTAAGACCTAGCCTGCAATGGGCCAGACCATCTTAATTTTGACAGAAGTAGTAAGATGAAGTCCGGATAAAAATCTGGAGTTTAGATGGCTCTTTTAAAAATAAGCTCAAAATAATAATTGTCTTTAAAAGAAATTTTGCACAATGATGATTATGTCTATTAGAAGCTCTTTATTTTTATTAGTAAAAATACTTCTGTGAAATAGTGAATTTTTTTCAATTCTTTTAAATATACTTTTCCAAGTAAATGAAGCATGTTTTTTTTTTCCTCCTGAATATAAGTTTTATCTGGATTTCATTTCAGACGGACCACTCTAGTGGCAACATATACACATTGACGTGCACATAAATGCTTTGGCAACTGAGAGACATTAGTTCCAAACACCTCTATAGGTATCCCTACTATGAAGTTTTGCTATTTAAACATTTGCTATAACAACTTATAATAAGATTTGTTTTACCTGGAATTCACTACCTGAATGAAAAAATCTCATTATAGCAAATTCACACGTGTGGGCTAGCAAAAACATTCAAGTTGCAGGTACATCCAGGCCAGGAGATGGAGAAATGTGTCACATCCATGGCCCAGCTGCTCTCTCAGTAGGCTCAATTGTACATTAGTGCTCTCAACTTGCCACATTACTGAGTAGAAATGTCTTCTAAGAAAGCGAAAAACCTTTGAATAAAATCGGTGAACCCAAGAGGCCTGAAAAGCCCATACTTGCAAAGAAAAAACAAAGTGATAAAGCATGTTGAGGGAGATGATCTGACATAAAGAGGTCATGCTCACGTCCTTAAGAACCATGCACTAGTATTTTAAATGTGCAAGAAATACAGAAAAAAACTTCTGAAAGTATGACTTCAGAATACTGAAGAAAGCTTCAGGAAGACTCTGGTGTTTGGTGTTTTAATGCTTTCTATTATAGAAAGATTCTTTGTGGTTGGTTATATAAGTGTTTGAGTGTTTTACTGGTATTTATTAAAACTGATAGGGTTTTTTGAAGAGTTGGGGAAGTATTACTGTTTCTTTCCATTTCAAATAATGGATGATAGGTTTTCCTTCTCCAAAAATCAGCTATCCAACATGCTTTTAGCAATAGATTGGATTTGGTTTTTTTGTGTTTGTTTTTCTATAGAAATCACTTGAGGATGTCTGATTCTATGATGTTAAAAGTAAAAAGTTCAAGAATATCCTTGGAACTTTCTCTCCCATATTTTCAAATTGCGTAGTCACTGAATTTATTTATTCCTGTTATTGACACAAGAGCAGACTAGAGATTGTTTATAATTATACTTTTAGTGCCAATTTATACTTAGCCTATATAATACTGTGATTTTAATTTATTCATTTTGATGTTAATTCTGGATGAAACCTAAAATAAATCCCTTAAACTGCAAACTTCCTTTTTCTCAGTTAACTGCCACAGCAGATCCCTGAATATGAATATTTAATGAGGTTTCACAACATTATTTAAAAACTAGAATTATTTGTTTCTCAGGTTGTGTCATTCAAGTAGGAGATAACACAAATTCCTTAATAATGAAAGAATACTAATAATATGTTTGAGCTCATTCTGTTGGCCAAGGACTCTTCTGAATGCTTACCTGAGTTAATCACTTAACGTTCACCACAAACCATTGATGTTGGTACTATTGTTGTCCCCTGTTGACAGGTGAGAAACTGAGGCACAGCATTTCAGTCACTTAGCTAGTAAGCAGTGCAGCCAAGAGTATGTATCTAGGCAGCCTGGCACCAGACTCCATGCTCTTAACCATTGTGAGAACTCTCCATGTAGCTTATCCAGAGCTACAGTGTTTCATCAAGCTAGGGCTCAGGACTTACACCATTGGTAAATCTCTTCTTGCTAAACTGCCATCTTGTACACTACAACTCTGGGTCCTTCAGGGCTATGTAGGTGGAGAAATGACTTGCTGGGCCTGGAGAGGCCTGGTAGGAAAATTTAAGAAATAACTGGCTCTCAACCCATTAGTGTTCTAGGGGCAGGGGATGAGAACAGAACCCTCCACTATCGACTCACCTTATGGATGGTGTCCAGTGGGAAACAGTCACTGGTGGCACTGACAGACATGCCAATTAAGGATAAAAGAGGTGCAGGGTCAGAGATCCAACCCAGACATGTCAGCTGTCCATTTGGCTACCAGGGAGCTCAGTCTGGAGTGATATTTCTCAGCCTTTTTTCCTTTATGGCCAAACTAAGGAGTCTTTTTAGCTATTTCTACCCTACTCCTGCTCACCATCCCCACCCCCCAGCGATGAAATTTTAATACCGCAGATACACTGTACGGTATATCTGTTTAGGTACTCTCTTTATACTTTGAACATAAAAAGAGTAAGATTTTTTCATTCCCGCAAGAACCAATTTTTTGTTCCCTTGAGGCGGAGTCACCCAGTTGAGAATACGTGGCCTAGAGGCACCAATACATTGAATGGTGTGAGTAAACACAGGGTGGGAGGGTGGCCTTCAGTGAACAGACTTGGAGGGGTTAATGGGCTTCAAGGTTAAAGGGCCCACCAAGGGCAGGGTGGTACCTGAGGGAAGTGAGAAGAAGGGATTTTCTTAAATATATGAGGTCAGGCGTTCTTTTTTTTTAAAAAAAAAATTTTATTTAATATTGGAGCAGAGTTGGTTTACAATGTTGTGTTAGTTTCAGGTGTACAGCAAAGTGATTCAGTTATACATATACATGTTTCTATTTTTTATCAAATCCTTTTCCCATTTAGGTTATCACAGAATATTGAGCGACTTCGTTTCTTTATGTTCTCTCTTATCCCTGAAACAGAGGTACAAATTGACCTTTAAATGAAAGTTTTGAAACTCCTGGATGGAATTAATTGCCCCTACTTTCTGGCATGTATTTCTGTGAAACCACTGGTTGCAGGATGGGGTCTGGGTCTCCTCTGCTAGGCAGCGAGTCCTGAGGAGGATTCCAGCCTCCTCCTGTCTGTAGCGTCGGGCCTAGCACTGTGCCTGTCACACCGTGCTGTCAGTGGACATTTCCAGGGATACAGGGTTTTCCTTGGGAGCCTGTTTCCCTCAAGTCCTGGTTTGACAAGTGGAGGTCAGGCGTTCTTTGACCTGGGTCACCATCCCCACCTCCCCAGATGCCACCCAGAGGTGTGATAAAGAAGATTTTCTCTCTTTCTCATATTCTTCACTTAACTCTTGTCTCATTCTTCCCTCCGTGGCTCTAAGTATAGTCACCTCATAATCTGAAATGCCATTGTGTTGTGATGACGTGTATCATTTCAGGGTGTGTGATTTGAATTCTCTTAGTTTTATTTAGAGACCAGCTTCCCAAGAAGCTTGCTTTAAACTCTTTTTAATTGAGTTCAGAAAAATGGCTACTATTCTAAATTGCAAGAAATGGGTAATGAAAGTGCTTTAACTAAAAACTGTTGTGTGCTCACTTGAGGTCTCCTAACTCCCAAATAGCAAACCTTAGAAAGAGTCAAGCAGCAACTGGTGTTTCAGATAAGGAGCAAACTGGCTGTCCCCAGTCCTCACAAAGCAGCTCATTTTCTCCTACTTGGTCCCTTAGATTATCTTGTAACCTAATGCTGTCTAGGAGGAAATAACCCTAACACTGGATAGACATCCTGCTAACCTTTTCTCATTCAAATATCTCTTTCATTGTGGTTTTGCTGCCTCAGTGACTTTATTCTGAACTCTGTGACCCAGTGCACGTCTGAAATGCTCTAATTAAACTTAAATATCCTCATCTAATTACTTACTAGAAGGCACGATAAAGAAGAAGGTGCCCCAATATTTTTCTTCTCTGCAAAGAAGTGGTGATTATTCAGCTGGTCAAAGAGCAGGAGGCATTCCTAGAACACAAAGGATGGTAAAGAGAGCTTCTACCCAGATATGGGGAAGGCAATCCACCAGATTATTATTTGAAGATTTGAAAGTACTAGAAGACCAACCAGAGAAATTGATCCCCGGAAGTCAGAGAGCTTGTTGGCAAAGGATAATCTTACATTTATGGCAGTGAATGTCAAGCCTGGGTGCCTGATAGAATCACCAGGTGAGCTTTTCAAGTTTTTTATTCTCAACTCCCACTCCAGAGAGATTCTGACTCCGTGGGTCTTGGGTGGAATCTTGGGCACTGGTGTTTTTTAAAAGCTCCCCCAGGGGATTCTGATGTGCATTCAAGGTTGAGAATTACTGCTTTAGATTACAAAATGCTTTCACATACATTATCCAGGGTTTTGTATACATAAAGAGAGGAAACAGAGACATTTTAATGCCTTTTGATTGTATAAAGAAACAGGAAGAGACAAGAGTGGTAATTGTGAAAATGAAAGGATTGCAGAAAAATCAGTTTTCAAAAATTGGAGGAAAAAAACCTCACCTTTGTAGGGCTAAAATTAGGGATGATAGCAATCCATGGAGTGTAGAACATTAAGGAGAGGCCTGTATGTCCATATTTCCTGCTCTGTATGGAATATTCTTGAGATGACAACAAAAATTCCCTACCCAGAAAAGTCTGAAAATAGTCATCCAATATTTGATGACTATTATTTTCTAAAACCTTATTTAGTCCACTCTATAAAAGAGAAATATTAGAGAAGTAAAACATTTGTTATCAGGCAAAAAGTTTGTTCGAAAATATCACGTTAATATTTCCATGTGCATTCTGGGGTTGTGCACACGATCTGCATGTAGAGACAGACAGAGTGCCTCAACAGTGATCCTTACAGCTTTTGGATGGTTATAATGAATAATTCTGCAGGTAAAAGTGGCAAGTAACAACCTTGGTTGTAGCTAAAGGATGAAGTAGAGCCAACTCTGGGCTCTCAGATTAGGGGGAATAGAAGTCAAGTCACAGTGAAGCAGAAGAAAATAAGTTGTGATTAGAAGGTAGGATATTGCGTTTTGTGATTTTAGAAGTGGGCGATGACAAAGCTTAGGCTGTGACCAAGAGAGTGAGTGACAGCTACTGTCAACAAAGTAGAGGTTAAGCTATCATCTCCATGTTAACCAATAAGATGGAGATGGAGAGGAACAGTGCTTCAGGTGCAGGAAAGAAAATCTTCCAGACCCTAAGTATTTAAGATAAGGAATTTCAGTTAATCACCCCTTCTTCCCTCTAGTTTCCAACTAACAGAGAATGACTTATAATAACAATAACAATAGTTCAGCACTTAGTATGTATCAGCATTGTTCCAGGCACTTTGCATGCATTCCAATGTTCACAACAATTTTTGTGACAATCAATACTATCATGCCCATTTTACAGATTAAAAAACTGAGGCATAGGGTAGGCAGCTTGCCCAATATGGGTTATAAATGCTGGTAGACAGAGTTGGGGTAAGAGAATATTTTATGGAAGCTGTCAGCAAAAGTAAGTGCGTAGAGTCCAGGAAGGGGCCTGGTGAGAGATGAGACTGAAATAATACATCGGAGCCGTATTGAGGAGAGTCCTAAACCCCAGTGTCCAGAGATTGAACTTGATCTGTATCTTGAGATGATTGACTTTCGAATATGAACAAATTGGAGGGAGGCTGGACTGAAAGGACAAGTTAGGGTTCTTTTGGTCCTGATTAAAGGACTGCTAATGAGGAGGGTGACAGGTGAAGGTTAAAGGAAGAGACATGTTTGATGTCTGTTGTAAAAGTCAAATGCAAAGATTTGGTACCTGGTTGGATGAAGGGGGTGAGGGAGAGGGAAGAATTTAATTAGAATCCGAGGTTTCAAGTCTGAGTAACTGAGCAGAACTTCAAGAGAGGCACTTTGTAAGGGTGAGAGGGACAGCATGAGTACTTTGAAAATCTGTAATTTGTTGCGTCAGCAGGCAGGCGTGGATGGAAGACCACAGGAGAAGTCGGAAACATAAATTTGGAACTTAAAAGAGTCTGAGCTAGAAATGAAACTTTTGGTGTCGTCTGCATAATGGTGCTGTGGTAAAAACTTGGGAAGTGGATGAAATCTCTGAGGGTGGGAGAAGGAAGGAATAAAGACCCTTGGAAAACGTTTAAACTGGGGGACAAGAAGGAGGGAGAGGAGCCAGCAAAGGAGGCCAAAGGAGAGAGGTAACAGGATAGGAACACCCAAAATTGTGCATCGTGGATCACAAGGGAATGGAAGGTTCCAGAAAAGAGCTGACTTAGCAGACCCTCAGAGAAGCTAAGAAGAATAAAGCCACTTGGAGTTGTTGATTCCAAGTTTATAAGGATCAAAAGTAGCAATAGAAGGATAGGAGGTGGCCTCCGACTGGAAGGAGGGAGTAGATCGGGGGAGACAAAGGCCACACGACTGGCCTCTTTTTCAAGAATTCAACAGCTGGGAAGAAAGAGAAGACAGTCACTTGAAGGGGTAAGGAGTGTAATGGAAAGTGCTTTGTTTTTGTTCTTAAGATAAAGAGGACCACTTAAATCTATTTTAGACAGTGATAAAAGAGCCATAGAGAGGATGAGTGAAGATGCACAGGTGCTGCCAGGTAGTAGCAGCAAAAACACTTCCCGTGGCAGAAATCACAGCAGGGTGAGACTCTAAACTATTTTCTAACCTTATCATAAAACAAGCCAGAACTCATGGAGCAGAGATCCCTACCAACGCCACACAGCAGTTCTCTTCGAGAACAAGGCAAGGACCAATGGAACAGGGGGTTTTCCACCCCTTCTGGGGGAAATGTGTGAATTTAACCCATACATCCCAGGGCAGAGGGGGAGAAGTAGCCCTAAAGACAATCTTTAAAGAGTGAAATAACTTCTTTCAGGTGTAGGGAGAAGAGGAAACTTTGATAATAAATCTGGAGTGCAAAATATTAGGATTTTCTTTTTATAAGTATTATTTGCACATTGTATAACTTGTAAATATTCTGGTGAGGGTTGGGGCATTTTTATCCAGGTTTTCGAAAAAGAAATAGTTAAATGCACTTAAGTACTTGAATGTTATTCTCTCACTCTATGTGAGTGAGGCCAAACACTTCCTGGAAAAAAGTAAATAGGCAAAAATATTGATAGTGGTTAATGAGTGAGTGCTGGCTTTGACTGCTGGAGGCCTCGGTAGGACAACTGCTGTAAACCAGCCAGCAAACAGCCTGTTCCCTTGTCCTGTCCCTTCCTATCAAGGGGACAGAAGTGGGCAGTGCTGGGCACCCAGAATGGAAAAGGGAGCAAAGAGAGAAAGGGAGACTCCCGGTTCCCAGGGAACGTGCACACCCTCCCTCTTCCGTGGGATGGGCTGGGTACCCTGTGTGTCGCTGTGTATTCAGAAATGGTCCCTGGGGCCCCATCGCCGTCACAGTGCCGCAGAATCCTCAGACACAGAGAAAAGCCTCAGAGGTTGTTAGCACATCTCCCTCTGGACATGAAACTGGACTCAGCACCAACAGAGAATACCAGAGAGGATTTGCTCTCCTCCCTGCTTGGATAATGCCTATTCCCTGATACCCAAGGAAGAATTAAGTACAATGCGAAACTCACACTATATTACACACTCAATCCCGGACAGCTGGGCTGCTGATAAAATCTAAAAAGAAGAGAGAACTGGCTGTTCTCCGTCTATGCATAATGTATTCGTAATAAATCTCTTGATGAGGAGGTATGAAGATCTCCTATTTCTGTGCAGCCCAAGGAAGCAGAACATTCGCAAGTATCCAGTGAGTCTCATTAGCAGAGACAACCAGTACGGAAGCTCCAGGGGGACTTGCCCCACATATCTATTAGTAACGGCAATTTTTTTTTTTTTACCTTAAATATGCTAGTAACTCTCTTGCTTGCAAAATTCATTTTGCCTAAGGATTGATAACTATGCTTTTTCTTAATAGTTACTGAATACCCTCCATGTTCTAGAGACTGCATAAAAATAAAGCATCGCTTGCCGCCTTTTTTTTTTTTTTGCTTTATTTCTGAGAAGATAGAACAGTAAAGCCATTCCCAGAATGATTTATTTTCAAGAAAATGGAGGTAATAAAACATGAAACAGTAGAGTTGTGTAAAATCCTATATTATGTATGAAATGCCTACTCTACAATTTAGTAAAAAGGATAACTGGTGACAGTCAAGAGTATTCTATATGAATATAAGAATTTTGATTCTGGTGTGGGGGTAGTGATTAAGAACAAGGTTGGTAGTGTCAGAACATGACACTTTCCTCCTAGATTTTGCTTGCAAAGTGCAGCCGCCTGCGTGGAGCCCCCCAGGGTCAGGGCCAGTCACCAAGCCAACCAAATAATAATGGTTGACACCAGATAGAAACCAATGACAAAACAAAAGATATTTGTTAAAGATAATTTTTACTTAAGTTACTACTGAAATATTTTCTCACTATAGTTAGAAATGTGTCTCTCGTGGTCACTTAGACTCTATAACAATAAGATCACCTCAGTGTCTAGGAGGATCCCTACCCTCTTTAGGAAGAGAAACACAACATGCATTTAATCATTTATAGCAGATTTGGCTTATTCAAAAAGAGGGACGTATAACTAACCTATGTTGAGCTCTTCAGGATGTTTATCTGATCTGTCAAGAAATCATTCCTACTGACTCATTTTTACAATAGGAAAATAGTATATACAAAAGTGTAAGAAGAAGGCAGTTTAAAAAAAAAAATTCTGCCTTTCCTAGAATTTAAATGCCTGTCCCGGCATTAGTGAGACAGACACAGAGTTTTCCTATCTTTTCTTTCAATGCCTGCAATGATGCTTATTCAAAGCAGCTGTGCCACCATTAAGCATTCTTCTATGAGGGACACGTAAGCAACCTCTAGTTTGTCTCTATTAGGAATATTCTTCAGCAAACATCTTTGTTTTCCCAAACATTAGTTTAGTTCTTCAGAATAGCTTTCCTATTGAAAATGAATTTTCTGAAATGAAATTACTAGATCAAATTTTAAATTTTAGAATATTTTAAAGCTCCTCTTTCCAAACATATTTCTAAATAGCTTTACAAAAGGGTATTTATTAATTAATCAATACCTTGTACCAGCAATGTATGAAATTATAGTTTTACCCCAGGCTTAACAAGCTGCTAATAAGACTATGTTACTCTTATTTGTGTTTATTTCATCCCTAGCAAGCTTGAAAATTTTTGCATTTGTTCACAATATTCTGCATGTGTGCTTGGTTCTAAATTTTTGTTGTTGTTTTCTTATCAATTGGATTATCTGTCCCAGCTCCAGTCTCAACCGCTGTCCTCACATTTATTGCTTCGTATAGGCTCCCATGATTCATTCAGTTACTGGGTAGACGAAAAGTCCCCAGTGGGGCCTGACCAAACCCCAGCTATCAAACGCCTCGCCAGGATCTCCTTGGTAAAGAAGCTCATGAAGAAATGGTCTGTGACTCAGAACCTGACATTCCGAGAACAGCTGGACGCTGGGATCCGCTACTTCGACCTGCGTGTGTCTTCCAAGCCAGGGGATGCCGACCAGGAAATCTACTTCATTCACGGGCTTTTTGGCATCAGGGTCTGGGATGGGCTGATGGAGATTGACTCGTTCCTCACACAGCACCCCCAAGAGATTGTCTTCCTGGATTTCAACCACTTCTATGCCATGGACGAGGCCCATCACAAACGCCTGATTCTCCGGATCCAGGAGGCCTTTGGGAGCAAGCTGTGCTCAGCCTGCAGTGTGGAGAGTATGACGCTGCAGACGCTGTGGGAGAAGAAGTGCCAGGTAGGAGGGAACAGAGATTAGCTTCCAAGGGCAACAACGGAACTCTTTCTGCTTTTTCTGTGTCACCAGCTCTAAGGCAGCTCACTCCAGGGCTCTTGGGCCAGAAGGCATAGATTGTTTGGGATAATAAAGATCTGCACACCAGTTCCTGGGCTCTAGGACGGCTCCGAGGGCTCCCCTGGGCACAGTTGAACTGGGATTAACTTGTTTGGCAATGGCCTGGCCAGAACCAGCCCAAGGCAGAGTTGTGAAATAGGACCAGTTGGCCATTACCATTCTTCTGTCTCCCATTGTATCTGTTTTCACACTCCTAGTTCCCCTTAGGGATCATCTGTTCCATCCTGTCTTCAACTCAATATCAGATAATCCCTGCCAAATATTGTTTGATAGCATTAGCTGACAAAGGCACGTGAAGTGATTCATCTCAGAGGTGTTAGTTAACATTTTGAAAGGCCATCTCCACAGAGTTTGGGTCAGCGGGGAAGACAGTTAAGGAAGGAAGAACCCGTGGGGAAGACAGTTAAGGAAGGAGGAACCCGAGAAGGGATCAAGGCTGGAGGAGCATCCCTAAGTTGAGAAGAGCCCCAAACCCAGACCCATGAAGGACAGACTCAGGAAAAGGAGCGCGGGCCTCAGATATATTCTGTTCTGGTCCCAGAGGATGGTAGATAGTGAGAGAGGAGAGCTTCAGGAATGGTCAGGCTCCAATTTAGACTCTCTTTAAAAAAGAAAAAGAAAAAAAGCACCTTTCATTCACAGTTGCTCCCTTACTCATAGATGCATTAACCAAAGCATCTTAAAGAGGCAGTGATTTTTGAACTGAGGGAAGAGCTTTTAATTAGAAAGCAATTAAAGATTATTCATTTGCAAATGTATGGTGAACACTAAGTATGTGCCGAGCTCCATTCTAAGCACTTGGGATAAATCAGTAAATAAAACAAAGATCCTTGCCCTAATGGAGATTTCATTTAGGTGGAGGGAGATAGATCATAGATAATAAACATGATAAATACATTATAGAGAATGTTAGAAAGTAATAAGAGCAATGGAAAAAGAAAGCCAAGCACAGTAAGGGGGAACCAGGGATCTATGGGTTGGAGGGTTGGTCACAGTTTTAAATGTGTTGATCAGGGTAGCCCTCATTGAAAAGATGACATTCGAGGGAGTGACTCTATTGGGGGAAGAGCTTTCCCAGCAGAGGAACCAGTCAGAGCAGAGCCCCAAAGCAGGAGGGTCCCTGACATGGTTGAGGAAAAGCAGGAGCCACAGGACTGGAGAGCAGAGCAGCGGAGGAGGTCAGAGAGATCATGGTTGATCAGGGGGCCCTTGAAGGCACTGAAAGGACTTGGCTTTTACTCTGAGTGAGGAAGGTTCTGGGAGGGTTCTGAGCACAGGGTGTTGTGGCCTGACTTAAGTTTTGATGGTATCCCTCTGGTTACTAGGAAGAGCCCTGGAAAGACAGAAGGGAAGTACGGAAACCAGTGAGGACACTAGTGGGAAGTGGTCAGATTTGGAATCCACCAGAAGTTAGACCTAATAGGGTTTCCTAACTGTTAGGATGTGAGGATTCCAGGTTGACTCCCAGGCTCGGCCTGAGTAATGGGAAACACCAGGTTGTTTTGCACACCCGTGAAAGTGCTAAAGGTCTTGGAATCTACGAAGACTAATGAGTTAACTCTTAGTATCTGTTAAGTTTTATCTAAGCTATTTTTCTTCACTAAAACTTTTGTAAGTGATATTTTGCCAAATATTTATCACACCTCTCCCCTAAGCCTAAGTTTATATCTATTCAGACTTCCAGGTCAAATTTGGAGAGATTTTTCCCCAGTGGAATCTCTCTCTTACAATGCTAAATAATACTGGTAACAAGAGCAAGAACACAACATTTACTGAGCCTTTACAATGTACTGAGTACAGGAATTAACCCATTTAATCCTCTCAACAACACTATGACATAGGTTGTCATTATTATCCTCATTTTACAGATGAGAAAACTGAGGCAGGGAGCAATTAAGCACCTTGCCCAAGAGAACATTGTCAGTGAGCGACAAGGGCCAGGACTCAGTCACAGGCTGTTGGGCTCTACGGAGTTCCCACAGCCTTCAATGCTCTCCCAGGGCTGTTCACACATCTTGGTGATTTTCACAACTAGTGTCATAGACGATGCTAATAAAAACACTTTCTCCTTATTCAAGAGCCCTTATTATCAGAAGGTCTCAGAGGGTTAGCAGAATGGGAGACAGGGAAGATCCGTGCGAGGGCTTTTGAATACGAGGATTCAGGTAAGGTTAAATTTGAGTCCAGCTAAATTTATAAACAGGTATCTGTTATAGTTTTATAATTTTGTGCACAGGTAGTATTCTGGATGGGCTGCCACATTGCATACTAAATCATTTAGAAATTTGCAAGAGAAACAGGTAATTTCAGGAATAATGAATCATGTGGACAGTGAATTTCTAGCAGAACAGTAAAGGCTAATCTGTGTCATTCAACAACCAATACCCCTAAAGTTATGAAGGAAAGAGACTGTGATGATGTGTCAGAAAAAGGGAGCGTGTCATCAATTTGAATTCCAGGATTTCCCTGTTCCCCTTCCTCTCCCAGAGGTTTCCCTGCTATACCTCTTCTTAAAAGCTAAAGAGATCTCCAACAGAGCCCTCAATCATCTGCCCCCTGCTGGGGCAGTGCCATACTGGTGGTTAAACTTTAAATATTCATTATGTAATGAGCTGCCTTGCATGTAACCCCCAGAGTATTTTATTACTACAGTTTAATAGAAAGAAGTGTACTACCATTCAGTCACATTTCATTTACTCAATATGCAGTTATATCACAGCTCACAGGTATGTATTGGTATATTAGTGGTTATGAGTTTTGAGGGTACAGTGAATTCGAAGATTTCATCTACAACTTGGCAGTATTTAGAATCTTAATGAGAAGGTAAGAATATGTGCCACTAGTAAAATATAAGACAACTGATATATACAATTACAAGGCAAAACTGCCTCAAATGTACTGTATGAAAAAAAGGGTTTTGTAATCCATCAATTGAAAAATAGTACATAGTATAAATCTGCATCCCAGGGGCCCCTGTATAAGAATGATCAAAATAAGAAGAGGTCAATTAAAGAATAATTCTTAAAGGAAATGAGATTTTAAAATCTGAGTCTCGAGAGAAAACCTGCATATGAATTGCTGAGCTGGAGGGAAGAATATCTCAGACAGAAAATACAGCAGAGTGAGGTCGGGAGTCAGATGCAAAACACAGGCCCTGGGCAAGACTTACTGCCCCCCCAGAATTCTGTAGAATGAGGGCTGGTTTGCTAGGCCAAGCTCCTACTGTAAACAGAAATTCCCCCTATAACCTTTAGGATCAGATTACTTGAGAAGGCTCTTGAGGAAAGCCATAAAGCCCCTTTTGTAGAATGTGTCCTTTTTGCTCGTTCTCCAAGGCCGAGTGAAGAACAGCGCTTTCCTTTCATTCCCCTGACCCTCTGCTCAGGGGCCAGGCAGCATGGGAAATGGTCTGACAGGCCCTGTCGAAGGATCACACAGCCTCCCGCCCCTCCCACATCTCACAGCCCAGCTTTTCACACTTACAGATGCTGGAGACCCCAGCCTTTCAAACTAACCAGTTACAACGCCAGCGGGAAATCTTTCCCAATCTCCCAGGCAATCTGCTTACGATGAGCCTCTGATTAACCTTATTAACCCATGTGTTTACCACCAACATCATTAGCAGGCAGTCAGACATTACTCAAAGCCATTAAAAGCAACAAGAACAACTAGTCTGTTCAGTGCTTTGAGGCTGGTGCTTCCTAGCTCTAGGCCTTTAGGAGGAGTTAGGCTAAATGCACCCCGGAAACAAGACACACATTCAGAGCTCTTGCCCTTGGGTGCCAGGAGAATTATGCTGTCAGGCCAGCTATTCGAGGATTGCGGTCCAGGGAGTGTAAATACACACAATGGACATTCCTCCAGGGAAGAATCGCTGGTACCCGGGAGAAGAAAAAACATAGTACTTCTGGAAACCTAAGCATCAGAGCTCTGAATTGGGACAATCGAAATAGCAACGCCCTGTCTCTCTGCTGCCTTCAGAAACTAATTAATGCCGTGGATGTGGCTTGCTTATTATTTGCAAAATCACCACCATCCTGAGAGGTCCCACTGGAGACCCATCCGATACTCGAAGTCTTCCCTGCCTCACATAGCTCACTCCCTCCCTCTCCCGGGAAGGGCAGTTTCATTCAGAGTCAGCACGCACAACTGAAAACCTACATCCTCCCAAATTCAGTTCAGTGTATTGATCTCAACCCAAGACTAAGGGTCAATTTCGTGAGCCATAGGAGTCATAACTTATAGACAGGACTAACCGCTGAGGTTCTCCACCTGGGGTCCAGAGATTCCCAAGGGGAGTGGCTTAGGGTAGAATTTAAGAAGTCTGTGAATTTGGATGGGAAAAGCACTACATGTTGACTTGTAACCTCTGACTGAATATCAGTATAACCACTGATTATGAGTGTGAGCAGTCACCCACGGCAGTGTTGGCAGTGTTGGCAGTGTTGGCAGTGTTGGCAGTGTTGGCGCTCCCTATGACTTTGTCCCCACAGAAACCACAGATATTCATTTAGTGCAGATATCTCAAAATATTGTGTATAGTCATCATTTACTCAAAATTATGGAACTTATTAGACTTAAAACAAAATATTTTTATTTAATGTGTTTATTATGAAGCACATACATTAATTTATTTATTACAAATTTAATTATTATGTTGATAGCTATATTTCCATCTCATTGATTTTCTTTGTAATCCTATCTATTTTATTTTAGACATTCATTTAAAACAATCTGAGAAGGGGTTCAGGAGTTTACCATACTTCCAAAGGTGTTCATGACCCCCAAAACGTTAAAAACCTTCAAATCAGGCATATAGCAAGTGCTTAAATCTTTGCTTATTAATTTTTCTTAAAAAATATGTGTATAAAAATTTTTGAATTTCCACATATGTTTGTATTTGTGCGCCTTTCCTCCTAGCAATCAATCAGTATAAAGCCGAGGAATTAACACTCAGCTTGTTCATGAATTGCCCTCCTTTATTTGTTCTGAACATTTCAGGTTCTCATCTTCTATCACTGTCCCTTCTACAAGCAGTACCCCTTCCTATGGCCTGGAAAGAAGATCCCAGCGCCCTGGGCAAATACCACAAGTGTGCACAAGCTCATACTCTTCCTGGAGACCACGCTGAGTGAGCGCTCTCCCCACGGATCCTTCCACGTGTCGCAAGCGATCCTCACGCCCAGAGTGAAGACCATCGCCCGGGGCCTGGTTGGCGGCCTCAAGAACACGCTGGTCCATAGGTAAGAATTTGCTTCCTTTTCACAAGTGAGGGTTAAAAAAAAATGTTTTTATCTTGATTCTCTTCTGAATAAACAGCAGTAAAACCATATACTTTGAAGATTTAAAATAACAAAACAAAACCCAAAAAACCTTATATTTGAAAAAGTTGTGTACTTGATGGGGCTTGCATTAACCGTGGCCAGAGGATCTCTAAACACTCTGTTAAAATGTAGGTATTATAACATAAATACCCTCTAAATTTCAATATGGAGGCAAAACACTTTCAGCCACCACCGGTCCGTTCATGTCTGGCTGGAGGTGCCATCATGTTCCTGCCCCTGCCCTCGAAGCTGGCCCAAGCACTCACTCTCTTAAGAAGCATTAATGAGACTGCTGTGCCAGGCAGTAGGGATTCAGAGATGACCCTCCCAGGATTTAGTGTGTCCTTTCTCCCTTCCTTAGTGACAGTGAGTCCTAAGAAGCAGCTCAGGATGCCACCTACCATGCCATAGCTTCAGATACTTCCTCGGAGCAGAACTGATCCTCACTGTACAATTAGGCAGGAGAAGCTCCAGAAACGTTGTGTTAGATGATGTTCTTTATCCTGGACACCAATAAATGATAGGTGTTGTCAAGAAAAAGGATGGCTTGTGTATATGTACATGTATGAGTGCATGCCTATGCCTATGTATAAAGGGAATGTTATAAATACGTTTGGCTAATAAGGCATCCCTCGCAATCCAAGCTGAGGAAACCAGTATGTTTGGATAACAAGGGATATTTACAAGAATCACTTTGGTTCCTGAGTTCCAGGTGCTGAGCACCAGAGTTCAGATAATGAAAGATTCATCAAAAAACGTGTCCCTGTCTATTTGGATAGTTTGGATAGCATGACTTCCGATAACAGGAGTTCACCTGGCAGGAGTTTGGATAACGAACTGGGAGCTACTGATTGTGCTGGCCATGAACAGAACCAGAAACCTCTTTCTGTGTGGCTCTCCTAAGTCTTCACTGAATTACCTGTGCTTAACTTGGGAAAGAGAGTTTCATAAACCAAGACCAAAATCATGAACTTTCTTTTTTATAGTATATGCTCATATATCCATACCATTTCCTCATGCCTTTGGTAAATTTGTAGATTAACATTATTTATTTGTTTATTAATTCAGCGACGAATAGGAGCTGGGTCCAAAGACACAAGATGAATAATCTAGTCACTGCCCCCATAGACGTACATTCTATCGGGAAAAATAAACATGTAAATTTCTATGTAACACTGTGAAAATCACTATAATAAAGTCTGTGCAGAGAGCTGTACTTTTAAGGGAGAGGAAGTCTTTAAAAATAAGGATGTGTTATATCTGTATAGTGTATTCTGAATATAGAGCACCCTCTCGCAGATGATTTCATTAGGTTCTTAAATTAAGCCAGCCTCCAGGAGGGCACGTTGTCTAAAGCATGTTATTGTTCCCACTGCAGATGGGCCCAATGAGGTTAAGTGACCCAGACCCCCACTGCTGGTAAGAGTCAGTATTACATCCCATCGTGGACTTCTGATTGTTGGACCATTGCCCCTTTCAGCATCCAAGCACTGACTTGTTTGTAGCACATTTCAGTGCCCTGTTCCTTTCTGCTCCACTGGTCTGTAATTGTCTCACTAGTACCTGAATCTGGTCAGCTCTTACTGACTACAATGCTGAACCCACAAAGTCACAATGCTTTTCATACTCATGAGTTCCTGCATCTTTAATCTGGCTGCAGATGAAGCCCAAGGCTCTTCCACTGAGAGGTAATGATGGCGCACACGCCCAAAACCCCAGCATCCTAGCACGCCAGAGCCTTAACCTGCTGGCAGCAAGCACACATCTGGGAGATTGGAAGGATACTGGGGCATCTCGCCGCCTGCTGGTCACAAGAATATTACAGAGATGCATTAGGATTCCTAGGCCTCCACATCAGCTGCTTTGGTCAACTTTGCTCCCAAACACCAGCACGACATGTGGCTGTCATTTCCTCTGGGCTATTGAACAAGCGTGTTGACTTAAAAATATATATATGCACAACATGAGAGCTGCGAGTTAAGTTTTTTTGAGGGCAGAATGAGGACTGCAGCCCAGGAGACAGCGTTTCAGGTAACTCTGAGAAGCCGCTCCGAGGAGGCGAGGGGGGAAGCCAGGATACATAGGACTTTTGCAACAAAGGGCAGGTAGTCGGGAACGTCAGAAGATTACTGCTAAAAGAAAACCAGATATCTCAAGTTGAGGAATTTAGCGCTTTTCTATGTACGGGAAGAAGCAAGAGTCTTGGCTCACTGAAATCATTCCTTTGATGTGCACCTCAGCTCTCTAGGGCCAGTATCCTGACACATCCTGAGTTTCCTCAGGGCTCACCGCAGGGAGTGGCTGCAGTCTGACGGCTGCTAGATGGCAAGTATTCTTTTCAGATCCTGAGTTTCCTCTGCTCACGTTTGAGGGGTATAGTCATTGATGACTGTGACATCCTTTGTTTATTGATATGGCAGGAAATATTTCATTTCTCAAGCGTATGGAAGAAGCAGTTGTCACGGGCCTTCCCCTGAGAGCCGACACCCAGAAGGTCTGTCGTAAGGCACCCGGGGTGCTGTCAAACTGGTCCTGGGCACCAGTTATCAGCTTAACCGAGAGGAAAAGACAAGGTATATTTTCCTATAAATGTAGTGGTGGTTTTCTCAGCAGGCAGTTAACCCCCCCTTCCCGCTAACTCTTAGGTCAACTTCGGACTTGAGATTTTGTTTGCTTGAAGCCATGAAAAATATATCCATTCTTATCTCCATTTCATTAAGATCTTCTTGTGAGGTTTTGTCTTGGTCTTTCGTTTGGAACATATTTCTCTGTCTCCTCTTTTGCCTGACTCTCTGTGGCAACTACCTCCCCAGTCTTGAAGGAGTGACCTTGTGTAGGTGAGGTCCCGAGGGCCCAGAGCTCGGGGCACAGGGGGTGTCCCCTGTGTGGGCTTCATGCGCCTACCTGCTGTGGTGCAGGGGTAAAACATAGCCATTCTGACTGAATTTCTAAGGTAGTTTTCCCTAGATTCTTAGAAACCTTGCACTCCCACTGAAATCAAATGAAAGCAAGTTTTGCCTAAGCCTGAGGGCACAGCAGCATGGGACCGCAGAAGGGGACGCAGACTGAAACCAGAGGCCCAAGATTGAAGCCTGACTTGGTTCCTGTTATGGACTGAATTGTGTTCCCTGGAATTTCATGTGTTGAAGGCCTAATCTCCAGTACCTCAGAACATGGCTGTATCAGGAGATAGGGCCTTTAAAGAGCTGGCTAAGTTAAAATGAGGCCATTCAGGTGGGCCCTAATCCAGTCTGACTGGTGTCCTTATAAGAGGAGGAAATTAGGACACACAGAGACACTGGGGATGGGTGTACACAGAGAGCAGACCCTGTGAGGACACAGGGAGAAGGTGGCCATGTGCAGGCCAAGGAGAGAGGCCTCAGGAGAAACCAAACCTGCTGACACCTTGATCTTGGACTTCCAGCCTCTAGAGCTGTGAGGAAATAAACTTATGTTGTTTAAGCCACCCAGTCTGTGGCGTTTTCTTACAGCAGCCCTAGAAAACTAACACAGTGCCTTAAAAACAGACTGCCTTTGACAAATTTCCTGAGGTCTCTGAGCTGTGGTTTTTCTTACCAGATAAGTGGGGTTAATAAAACCGCAGAAGATTGTGGAGTCTTAACAGGAAAGCGTCTCCCACAGTGCCTGGCACAAGACAGGCATGCCACGTCCGTCCCCGCACTGGACCAGCCCTGCTCTCAGTGAGCCTCTAAGCCAGGGGGAAGTTTCTGAGCTGCTGCTCTGCAGCCCTTGGGATTCGGTGCCTCACGGCCCAACAGCAGTATCTGACTCAGCCGGCTGCACTGATCTCTTGGTAAAGAAATCTTGGTAAAGAGGTCTTGGTAAAGGCCAAGAGTTAAGAGAATAGAGCAGCTCCTGCTCACAGTGGGTTCTGCATTTCCTGGTTATTTGATCCTTGCCCTGGGGAAGGCTGACACGAGAACCCGAAGCTGACACAGGGCTCTTTGTCACAGAGAGGAGACCACAGGTGCTCGCCTTTCCCTCTGCTTGGCCTCCAGGAGGCCTCCAGGGATCCTCCTCGGGCTGGCTCTGGCTGGAGTTGGCTGGAAGTGCCTTGACCAAACCTTTAATTCTCATTTCCCCGTGATGACCAGAAGGTGGTGCCAGAATTTCATACTTAAACACGGACAAGCGGATTTTTTAAAAGAAGGCTTAAATGCATCAGGCTCAGGGCTGCTGTGGGCTTCGTGTGGGCCACTCTGTGTTCCAGGTCTCTGTCTCCAAGGGATGACTGCATTTGTGACCCTTCCCTCTCAGGACACATTTTGTCACCTAAGCAGCAGGATGTGACCACTTTAGGAAGTTTTCTTACCCCCCACCCCCAAACCTCTACCATTTATGATTCCTTCTCTGGTCCCCAGCACTTACAGAGTACTTATTATATCCCAGGCCCTCTTCTAAGCACTTTACACGTATTACTTTATTTAATTCCCCCAAATCTATATGAAGTTTTATTATTATCCCCATTTTACAGGGGGAGAGACTGAGGCACAGAGAAACTGAATAGGTTATGGTCAAATCAAGGGTACTATTAAGTCGTCAGGAGTCCCAGTTAGAAATGGAAGTACCCCTGTGATATTGGCTTATTAAGTCATAATCAGCTATGAATATAAAAATGCAAATCAATTTGTGAGATGTGTTTTAGCCCATGGCTGATCGTAGAGTCTGCCGAGCGAGGGAAGAGACCCAGGACTGATTACAGTTGTCACGATAAAAGGAAAAGAAAGCGGAGAAGGACAAAATGTTTCAAGGCCTTGACAGGGTTGCCTAGAGGGAGACTGAGAAGTTGAATGTACACTCAGAGGATGGAAGGCAGCTTCAAAGGAACAAGGCGGGGAGAAGATGACAACCAAGGACAGTGTTACCAAAAGAAGAGAAAGGGGCCATTAAGAAATAAACTTAGCTTATTTTCAGTTTTTACCCAGAGAAAATCCTTCCTAAAAAAAACCTCCAGTCTCTTAACCAAAACATAAGCCCTGGTCTGTGTCTTCCTTATAGCATCCTCAATGTCGCAAGTATTTAGTGAGCTATTGTTACCATGATGCAAAACTGAGTACTTCATTACTCCCTCCTCTATACCACCCATGGTATTTTACACTTACTGCTAATATAGGAACTATCACATTAAACTGTCATCGTTTGTTTACATCTCTGAATTGTGAGCTTCTTTGGATAACATTTTGGCTTTCACATAGAAAGCCCTCAAATTATAATGTGAGACTGACAGACTGCATTTGTAAGACAACTGAGCAAGCATTGGTCCAATAAGAAGCCACATGTGCTGCTGGAATAACTGTATATCCATATGGCAAAAGTGAACCTTGGCCCCTGCTTCACACCATATATAAAAATTAACTTGAGATGGATCTTAGATCTAAACATAAAAGCTAAAATTATAAAACAGGAAAGTATTTTGTGACTTGGGAGTAGGCAAAAGTTTCTTAGACAGGTCACAGAAATCATAAAAGAAAAAAAAATGATAAATTAGATTCCATCAAAATTAAGGAATTCAGCTCACCAAAATATGCCATTGAGAAAATTAATAGGCAAGCTACAGGCGGGGATAAAATATTCAAAAAGCATATCTGACAAAAGGCTAGTATCCAGAATATATAAATAACATCTACAACTCAACAATTAAAAGAAAAAGAGCAAAAGAGAGAATGGGTAAAAGAACTGAGCAGATGCTTCCCAAAGAAGATACACAAATGGCCAATAAGTACATGACAAACTGCCCAACATCATTAGTGATCAGAAAAATGCAAACTGAAACACTGTGAGATAACTTTACACATCCACTAGAACAGCTAAAATTAAAAAGATTTATAGCACCAAATTTAAGAGAGGATGTGAAGCAAACAGAACTCACATACTTTGTTCATGGAATGTACAATGGAACGACCTCTTTGGGTAAAGATCTGGAAATTTCTAACAAAACCAAATGTAAACCTAACATATAATAAAACAACTTCACTCTTTGGTATTTACCCAAAAGAAATGAAAATAAATGTCCACAAAAAAGACTTGTATAAGGATGACCATAACAGCTTTATTCATAATATCCAAAAACTGGAAACAGTCCATTTATCCATCAATAGGAAAATGGATAAATTACAGTATATTCATACAATGGAATACTATCCAGTGACTAAAAAAGAGAACAAATTGCTGATGCATGCAACAACATGGATGAATTTCAAAACCATAATGCTGAGTGAAAGAGCCTCACACACAAGAACGCATATTGCATGGCTTATGTGTAATTCTAGACCAGGCAAATTTAATCTGTGTTTTTTAAAAAATAACAACAACAACAACAGTATAATTATTGCCTCTGGGAGAATGGGGGCAGGGATCGATGGGGAAGGTGAATGCAGAACCTTCTGGGGTGCTGGTAATGTTCTATACCTTGAGATGGGTATGGGTTATATATATACATTTGTCAAAACTCAACCAGTGTTCACTTAAGATTTGTGCATTTTACTGGGTATAAACATTACGTCAAAAGGGAAACAGGTTGAAAACAAACACTGAACCCTAGATCTGCATGCTGAGATATTGAGGGGGATGTGTATAGATGTTTGCAGTTGGAATTTGTCAAAAATATAAGCTGGATTGATGGACAGATATATGGTAAGCAAGTATAGTAAAATGTTAGTGGTAGAATCTAGATGGTGGATATGCTTACTGTAAATTTCTTTCAGTGTTGCGATATGTTTGAAAATTTTCATGATAAAAAAATTTCGTGGTACAAAAAAATTAAAGAACCCACCAATAATTAGGCTCTTGATCTTAGTTTTTCAAGGTCCTGTTGACATGGTATCTCTTTGGTGATTGAGGCGAAGAATTTCTTCTTCCAGCACAGAAACCCTAAAAGTACAGTTCTCTAATGGACTAGACATCACTCTGTCCCTGAAAGAGATTTAAGCTTAAAGGGACAAATTTGGTGGGGGGGTGGAGCTTATGCCTCTGTTGACGCGCTTTTGTTACATTAACAGAAATGTTTTCTTTCCGGTTTCTAAACGCTACTCTCTGTTCTCTCTTGCCCCAACACTCTCCTGTGTAGGAATCTTCCTGCCATCCTGGATTGGGTGAAGACTCAGAAGCCTGGAGCCCTGGGTGTCAACATCATCACGTCTGACTTCGTGGACCTGGTGGACTTTGCCACGGCTGTCATTGAATTGAATGACCTCCTACAGGAGGATAGAGCTTTGGCTAAATGCTGATTTAATTTGTTATTTAACTTAATATTGAAGTTGTTGATCCAGGCTAGAGTTCTGAAGGGTTTCTTGTTAAGTTGGCCCCTGGGTCATGATGGTGAAGTGATGGTGAAGGGAGGAAGGGAGGAAGAGGAGGGGACATTTTTTTTTTCCCCTCCTCACAGGGCCATTTGGATAAAATTACAGGGCTTTTAATTGCATTTTTCCCAAATGAGACTTTGTAAAAACTGAAGTCCGAGGGAAGAAAACATGTTTCATGTGATCAAGGTCAGCATCTCCCCAATGGCATATGATGTTGAATGTAATATGGAAATGGGGTTTTCAGGTTCCATTGGGGTATTGAGTGTCCCCTAATTGGCCCAGTTCCCTGTTGTCTTCTGGGATGTTGTGTTTGAGCCAGAGAGAAGGCTGAAGCAGAAGGGCATTCCTGATCCAAAGGATGGCTCATGGCAGGTGTGGACGGCCCTGTAGGGTGGCTCTATCACCAGCCTGGGGCTCTGAGAGGAGAAAGGTCAAGCACCAGTTTTCTCTAGGCATGTTAAATGTCACCACTTCTTCCCCAAGGGCAAGACGTATTTATCACCAAGGTATTTCAGCCACAAGCTGTCTTGCAGTGCTTGTGCTGGTAATTGGTCATCTTCATTCTTTAGATAAACCGTGCATACTGTCCTCGGTATCAGAAACAAGTGGGTTTGGAGCTGTTCTGTAACTCCTTGAAAACAAGACTACCTCGGGGACATTTAGGATGATGGTGTGTCATCCAGTGAGAAATACCCAGTGTTGGAACACTTCCAGTTTGTGTCTTGATTGTTCTACTTTCTGCAGGTTGTTTTGAGCCTACTAATCACCACTGAAGGAGGGCTTTGAAACTCCAGAGGAGATTTTTTTATTATTATTGATAAGAGGTGCTTATCTATAAAGAGCCCTCTTGTGTTTTATTTATTTATTTATTCTTTTATTTATTTATAGATTAAGTATCTTCAGTGCTTCTTACCTCAAGAGCACTCACAAAGGAGCTTCCTGAACTTTTCTTACCCAGGCCAGATGCTGCCATGGTCCTCCTCCCCTCCACAGGACCACGCATCTCAGGACCATGAGCGACCTCTGACTCTACTATAGATGCTGTAGACGTCCTGCCCCCCACCCCACCCCATCATGCTGGGGACGGTGTTCGTGTGTGGGTGTGGTCCAGACCCGAGAAGCCACTACCAAGCCGTGCACTGGAACAGAAGATGAAATGGGTCATGAAGAGCTCTCGGTTTTTGAGGAAAACCTCTAGAAGAGGGATGAAAAGGAAGGTGCTAGAAAGAACACTGGCCACGTGAGTGTGTGTACTTATTGCTCCTCAGAACTCTCTGAGAATCCCTAAGTAAGTGTCGTCTTCTGGATCCTTAAGGCTGAAAGATAACACAGAATCCCGGATGGCTGTTTGCATTTATACAGATGGTTGGACCACCTCCCAGCAGCTTCCCACTCCTGTTCTCTGATGCTCATGGCTGGATTTTGCATATTGCCTGCCGTGGGGGTGTCCTAGCTGAGCTGCTAAGAGCACATGCACACCCCCGACACTTGGTCTTCCAGCCTTTACATTGCTTAAAGTAATTTAAGCCCCAGCCGAGGAGGTCACAACGCAAAGGCCTCTGGTTTAACTGTTCCTTCTCTTGCATTTGAATCCCTCTCCAGAGTTGGTTCTGGGATTTTATTGTTAGTTTTTTAGGGCCTTCTCTGGAAAGGAGTGGGAAAGTGAGTGCCCTCACTTTCTTAATTTTCCTTCTATTCTGATATTAAACTGCAGTGACAAGCTTTGAAATTCCCTAGCCTACCCTCAGGGTTTTATTTGTGTTGTCATTATTTCATTTTGGTCTTGATTTTAATACTTCGTCAATTGCTAGGGACTACATCATTTCCCTTCTTTAAGCCCTTTGTTACTTGGCAAAGAGATACGGAGGCAAGAGGAGAATTATTCTGCTCTGTTTTATTTGAGCCTTAGCTTTGCCCAGGAGCTTGGTGCTATGAGGCCAGGTGTGTTGACAGGTATCTACACAGGATGCCAGTGACACCCAAGGGCTGCTGACTGTTCAGTGAAATGTTTACTTGATTTTCTCCTTTAGTGTTAAAATATATAGTTGCACTTCACTTGGGTTGTAACATTTAAGTGCACCTCGGCGTTCATGACGAAAAAGCACAGAAAACCATACCAAGGTCGCATGCATGGAGTCTTGCTCTTTGTGGAGGGGGCAGGCGCTCACTCCTTCCTGCTGCTTTGGGTTGCCAGCCTGGCCTGCATTCTGAAATTCTGCACAGGAGTTCTGGAAGATAGGAGGAGGATTATTTACAGTTCACCCTTGGTAAACACCCCTGAATTGGCAGAATTTCTGCCCCAAGACCAGGTTGCTTAATATATTGTAAAGGATGTGTGTATTCTGCTCCTTGCCCTCAGGCCAAGCAGGAGACTCGGTGACGGGACCGAGGGAAAAGGCACTTTAGGTCTATGACTCATACTCATGCAGTTGTTCCGCAACTGCCAACAATAAAAAATTGTGACCTGATCACATCATTTATTCTCACAAGGTCTTGGGATTTTTCGGATCAAACAAGGCTATCCCATTTGCTCAGAATGAACTTCAAGATCAGCGAAAAAGCTACTTGATTGAGCAAAAGAGGACTTTAGTTTCACGGGATTTGGGACCACGTTCATTCTGAAATGTAGACTGAGTTTTTCTTGGGCTCCCAGGACCACTTCCCACATGGCCACACCTCCATGGCTTCGTGGCAAAAGGGACAGTCACAGGTTGCAGTTAGAGTAGAGCAGTGTTTAAAGGCTTGAACTTTGAGCCTTTTAGAGGCACCACCGTGGTTTCATGGGTACAGAAGATATTCTTAGGATTGGAGAAAGAGGTCAAGATGGAATTGATGGAAGGGAATGATAAATTATTGAAGATTAAACTTTAAATTAATGGCAGCTCTAAGAGGGTTATGCCAAAAATATTACGTATTTGCTGTATTAGACTCTATAGTAATTAAGTGTAATTATTTTCCTTAGTGCTGAGTGCAGACCCCTGCATTCTTGAGAACAGTTAAGCCACAGCCCAAACCCAGGATTTTATATAAACGCAAACAAAAGCACAAGATCTGAGCCCAGGTAATGATCACCCTTAAGAATCCTACTTCTTCTAACATGACCTTATATTTGCATCAAAAAGTTTATCTTTCTGTTCAAGAAGACAATGTAGTGGAGCATTCTGGAATTAAATGCATTTCGTGGTGGGTCAGGATTTTCTACTTTCATTTTTTCTGAAGTGCTGCCCACAGAGACATTATTATTACATACAATCCAGCTAGGGGGCTTAGTGCTAAACTAAAGGTGGAGAAACAGAAGAGATTAAGCCTGAGACGAAACTTTTACTTCCTAGGAAGCAAAAACACGACACAAGTTTAGGCCATCTTACAGAATTAGTTCGTGCCACAGATGCAGTTTTTGTAATGGCCTTCATTGGCTAATTGCAGATTTTTGCTGTTAGGTTCTGGGAAACGGAACGGGCTAATGATGGGGGCACAGCCATGAGACCCTCCTCCCCTTGCAGAGCAGAGAAGCGATCCTGGGCTAAATCTGCCTTGGTTCTTTCATCTGGAATAAAAATGCTGTCTGCTGTTTTGCAAACCACAGTCAACTAGCTCCCCCAAAACATCAGGTCCCTAACAATTCGGTTAAATGCCTGTGCGCAGAGCGTGTACAGGGGCGGTAGTCTTCCTTGTGTGAGATGTGTAGAGAAATGCTACTTGGCTCATTTATCAAGAGAGTGGCTTAGGACGACAGACTTGTCCACCAGTGGCACCTTTAGTGACCCGTCAAATGAGATGAGTAGGGCTGAAAGCAATATCTGAGCTAGGGAGGTGAGCTTTCCCAAATACATGCTAAATGGTCACGTTATGCCAAAAGGAAATAAATAGAAACTGAAAACATAAAACGTCCAAACTGACAGGAAGTTTATTTTGTATGGCATAGAACGTGGCTGTCCCCCTAAATTCCGCCAACTTCCCTGTACATCTCGCCCCTCTGCCTCAGACTGCTTCCTGGTATCTGCTACCAGAGCTGTGTCAACTCAGATGTTGCCTTGGGACACACAGGAGTGAACTGATGGGGTGATAAGTGAATTAGCTGGAAACTTTACCCTTAATTCCAAATGATAGTGAACAGCTCTTTACTGCTCCGAGAGCTCCACTGTCCCCTTATCCTCTGGCTTCCCCAGAGTCCTAGTAGAAATAGGGACACTAATGGCACTGTCATCACTGAATTGGCCCTAAACCAGGGGAATAGTGTACAAAATGCTATTGATGTTGTTGGCACAGTCTTAAAAAGTATTCTAAGATAACTCTATCCTGCAGTGGATATAGTGTTCTAGTCTTTTCTCCAACAAAACTTGTTCTTAGGACTTTTCAAACTCGTTTCTAAGCCTCATAGTTTGGATAAAATATTTTCCTTCTCTTCACTGGGAATCCAATCCCACAGTCTACTGAGTACCCCCCATCAATAATCTAGAGGCATTTTCCATCTCTTTCCCTCTCATCTCCGTCATAGAATATACCACTGCCTCCTCGTCTCCCGGTCATCCTTGATCAGCTGCTGATTACTGTTAATCACAGGATGCTGGCAAAACTTAACAATAAAAAGCACATACATTCAATGATGTGCAAATGCACTCTTACCACAGTGGTTTTCGCACCTTACTCTCCTCAGATGCATTATTCTGCACCCCTACTCGCACCCCATCAATAGAACTTTACCTGATTGGAGCCCAGACCTGGGGCCAGTACTTCATTCAAATAGTTGGGGCTTGCTCACAAACTCTGAGCCCAACGAGAAGCACAGCATTTTGAAAAGTCAAATAAGCCTTCCGTAGCTTTGTACGTTTGCAGTTTTACATTTGTTATTAG